>NC_090933.1:807227244-807852244 GCF_040938575.1 Ambystoma mexicanum
TCTAAGCCACCCTTAACTGTGTTTCACAAGGACAGGGTTGTACTGCGAGTACGTCTCTCCTTTCTACAAAGGTAGTTTCTGAATACCATTTGAGTCAAAAGGTGGTTCTTCCATCTTTCTACCCTCCTCCTCATCCTGGTAAGGAAGAGAAGCGACTCCATCGGTTGGATGCTAGGAGAGCTCTGAGCTTTTATATTTCTAGGATGTTCAGGATCCGAGTGGACGATCAACTCTTTGTAGGATATGCTGGACACCGTTTGGGCCAGGCTGTTAACAAACAGACCTTGTCCAGGTGGATTATCCTCACCATTTCGGAATGTTATCGATTGGTGGGTAAGGACCCTCCTGATGGGTTGAGAGCTCATTCCACTACGGGCGTAGCTATTTCCAACACCCTCCAGCGTGGTGTTCCTATTAGGAATATTTGTGATGCCGCTACTTGGGCTTCCAGCCACACCTTTGTAAAACATATTCCCTGGATACATCCATGGTCCGGATATGGCCTTTGGGAAGGCGGTTCTTTATTCCGCAGTCTGATTCGATGCTCTAAATTCTTTTCCCTCCTCCATTTACTGGTACTGCTTTGGGAGTCTGTCAAAGATGTGGAATGCGTTGGAGGACACAGTCCTTTCAAAGAACAAGTTACTTACCAACTGGTAACGTTCTTTTGACTGAATGTTCCCTCTCAGCCTGCCCCTCAGGAGAATTTCCTATGCGATTGCAGCTTCCTTTTTCCGCAAGGCTAAGTGCAGTCCAGCAGGCATCAGACTGGTGCCACACGTTCTGGGGGAAAAAACTGAGGCTATGGGCGCTGTGCGTCCTATTTATTACATCCTGTAACGTCACCCTCGACGGAGGCTTTCGAGGGACATGGACCCGACTCCATCGACGCAGAACGCCCTCTGCCGAAAAGTTTCCGAAGTGCACAGCTGTGACATTACATGTCAAAGATGTGGAATGTGTTGGAGGAACATCCAGTCGAAAGAACGTTAGCAGTTGGTAAGTAACTTGTTCTATTCTTGCATGCAACACTTGATCAGGGGATTGGTTCTCCCAACGTATGGTTTCACAAGTTCACTTGATTTCACTTTCTACATACATTGTGTTGCAGTTGATACAAAGATTGACTAAGAAGTGTTTTGCCACTGGATTATTCGTGTTCTTTTAGTATTCTAGTCCACTCTTACAAAAGCCTGCAGGTTTCTTATGCAACCATTGCATGACTTGCATTTTGTGTCCTTTTCTTTGGCAGGGACATGGTGAACTGACCATATGTTTTATAGGTGTGGTTTTCCATTAAAGCATAGTGTCTGGGTTAGGTATTTAGTTTAACCCTAGTCTATCACAAGAATATTCCAGTGTTTCAAAAGTATTTTCCTTCATGTGCATTCTCAATTATAGCTCATAATGAAGTGGACTTGTGTGTCAGTTCTAGGTTTCTGTACTTCAGGTTTAGGTGGAGACGCAAAAGGGGATGCCTTTGAACATGCTTTTTATAGTGTGTTTTTCTTGTACCCTCTCTCAAAAATTGTCCCTCTTGTTTTTCATATTTCAAATTGTTGCAGTGGTTTTTCTTGTGCAGAAGAAATTCCCAATATGCAGTACTCTCAATAGTGTTATTTTTATTTTCTTGCTAATAAGGTTAGTAGTGTTTGTCTGCCCCTGACAGGCCAGTGATTATTTAGCAACCTATAAAAACACTCTTCCAGTTTTACTTTTAGCAGTGCACCCCCCCCTAAAAGATCATTGGAGCTGGATGCCACTCCCTCCCAGCAAGATACACCCCCAAAATTGATATTCTTGGGGTCGGGGGTGTATTTCTAAAGACACTGAAGCTTTAGGTGTTGTGCCACCAGAGAAAACAGCATGGTTTGGGTTTGTTTTGAAACTGGCCTATTCCAAAGTTTAGAAAGCAAATGTTCATGTTCCAAAAATGAACATGTCATTGTGCAAGGTTGCATTTTCAATGGCTACTGCAGCTCTAGGGAACCATAAGGTGCCTGCTTCCCAAACACCCTTTCCTTTGACATAGAGGGTGAAGCATGGAATACTGCTCAGAAGAAAATCTCTCAGCACTCAAGAGTGCCTTGTGGGGGACCAAGCCCTTATTTCCTGTTTGCTGTTACTAGACCTGCTGAGTAACAAAGCAACAATGCCTCAGGCCACTTGGGACCAGGCTCTGTACAGAGCTTTGACAGGCGATTTTTTATTTATTTTTATTCTTATTATTATTTCCTTCGGTCTCCCCATGATTGTGGGTGATGAGGGCAGTGCAGTGTGTTGGATGTTGAGGGCAGTGCACAGTTTCCATATTAACTGCCCCTTAAAGTGAGTTCCTCTATTTTGTTCTGATTGGCACTGCAAATCTTTGTATGAAATGCCTGATTAAGAATTTGGCCAATGTCACAGTGTCTGCCCTTCTACAAGGAAATGCCTCGACCCACTCCGAAAATGTGTATCTACTATAATGAGAATATACTGGAAATTGTTGCACTTTGGGAGCTGAAGTTTTGCAAAAGATCTGCATGGTCGCTGGTGCGCTCCTAAGGTTGGGGCAGTTTTCCCACTTTGTTCTGCTGAAATATTGAACACCATGTCTGCAATATGATTTGGCATGCCAGTAGCCTGGAACATGCCAGGCTTGGTGGAGGGTTGCTATAGCATCACTCTTTCCTACATGAGCAAGTCCGTAATAAATACAAGCCAGGTAGGACCAAAGTACTTTTGGGGTGACAAGGTTACTGTGCTCATCCTGTTGGCAGTTCCTGCCTGATTAGCAACTGCATTTGCTAAAGCATTTCTGCAAGAGACATCAACATTTAGGCGCTAGTGTGCTGCACACTAATTATGGCCACCTCTTTTTGCATTAGCAAAGCTTTCAAAGGTGTTGTTGCATGAGCATAGTTTTTCGGAGTTCGTGTAGAGTTCAGTCTGCAGCAGTCCGCAGCAGATAGCAGAGACTGTTATGACTGGAGGTAAGAGTAATTTATGGCAGACAACGATCATTGACTCGGCTTAAATTAAAACCAGCCCAAAAATCATTGACCTCTTTGACCGGCATTATGATTGATTGTGAAATGCACTTAAACATCGCCTGTGAAAACGATACCGTAATTGAGAGCGAAACAAGACAATGCGCAGGTCTTAACGTTACGACACGTGAAGGAGGCTGTAGGGGAGGCAGTGCCGTTAAACACCTCCAAGAAGACCGATCCAAGTTTAAAAGACACAACACTGGATGTGCGAGAGGCGGCGTGTTGAAAACCAACAAACAAAACAGAGCCAGGTCTTTCAGTGGCATCGCCCGCACAAGCAGAATCTAAGTCAGTCTCAGTTGCTTATGAGGCATTAGATTCGGCTGCGATCTTGGCCGCGGCTCTGGCAGCAAAGCCAAATGAAAACCAGAGCCCGGAAGTATTATTAATACTGCAACAATTGTATTTGAGAGACATAGCAAATAATGCGAACTTGGGACTGGTACACGACTGCATAGCCGAACCCACGAAGGAGAAGGCAAGAACGAAAGAGGATATGAATGCACATTGCCCCGTTCCAATGAACTTTCAAAATAGCAAAATCAACAGAGCTAATGGCAGAATTAATCTGGGCTCCGACATGAGCGAATGCATAAACCATAGCGAAAATGATTCTTACAGCCCCATTGTTGACTTAGAGGTGATTGAAATAAATGCAGGAGCATTTCAATCACCCTTTGATGTAACTGACAAGGAATTGCTCGCTTTAGAAGTGCCGCACGCGGCGTTTGACACAAACCTGCTGAAATTCACTTTCCCTCAAAGATCTGAATTACAATCAAGCCTATGGAGGGAGAGTACTCCAATACAAAAAAACCACAAGTTGTAAGAGAGACGGCGTCATTACTAAGAGGATAAATAACATTTGTAATAGAAGTGAGGAAAAGAAGTGAGGAAAACAACATAAGAAACAGTTTTGAATTATCAACCAGTGTCGTGACAGGAGAACATGCTCGCAATTTACAACTGGGCTCTAGTACTGTTATACCGCTAAAGGAGATCAATTTAGCTTTGCGCGACGGTCGACTGACTGAGACTACAAGCTGATTTTGAGGAATTGAAAGTAAGACTTGCGGAAAGTTATGCACTTGGAAAATCTAGTAACATCAGTATCGCAGAATTAAGCTCTGGTCAAATCATCTCTAGTGAAAATGACCGCCTGCCGAGTGGCGGAGTGACAGGACTGATGCAAAAGCTTACTGATCAGACGAGAGCCATTGACAAACTAGTAACAAATCAGGAAAATGAAATGGCGTTATTCTTAAAAAGTCATGGAAAACAACCACACAAAATGGCAGACATTGTTCAGAAAGAAAGAATTTCCCCAATGTGTTCTGCAGCAATAAACAAGAGAGGAAAAGTTCTGGACCAGCCACTCTGGCAATGGCACAAAAGCACTCCATTACACAGCAAGAGTGATCAGAGAAACGCAAGCAACAACAACACTTGCAGTCCGGTTGGCAAAGACACGGAGGCAAAATCGAACTCGTCAGTTGCAGCTGCCATTCAGATCCATAATAATGTTTTAGTCGCTACCTCTTTGGCCTTAATTCCATTAATAAAATTGTACAAAAGCTTAAATGAATCCACACAAAACAATGGAGCAGTATTGGGGCATTTGACTGAAAAAAATAAGTAAACTAGAAGCTCAAATTAAGGCCCATCACTCACAACAGGACGTAGAAAGCAATCAGTCTCCTGATCCAACAAATAGGACATTTGAGCAGCTTCTGAAGGAAACCAACAAAAAAAATGCTTGATTGGAAGAAATGCTTGGCAGCCTAAACCGAATGGCAACACAGTCAATCGAGACACCAGCCTCATCTGCAAATAGGGCGCAGTGTGGATTAGATGTAGCGACCCAAAGTCACATGGATGCGGACAAAGTGGCCAAGCCGAATGATAAAAGTGACATAGTCAAAGGGTCCAAGTCAAATGGACTGACCGATTTAACAGAGAAAAGTGAAAAAATGACAACTGTGGCGACGATTAGCGGCAATTGCATTGCAGTGAATGAGAGTGTACAAAGTACGCCAAATCTGCCCATGGCAGGTAATGCACAGTCGAACGCTGAAATCAGTAAAACAACCAAAGGGGTGACGACGATACACGAGAAGTGTTCAGAGCTTCCATCTTGCTCCATGGCAAAAGTATCGTATGGAATATTTAGTGGTCCTGCAAAAAATCTAGTGATCGCAGCATGTAAAGAAAAATCACAGGCACAGTCCCATGGTCAAGAAAAGAAAAAGCTGGGAAAAAAAAGAACATTCAGGCTCCAACAAAACACAGCAGCAACACAAGGCAATTTATAAGAAACCTGACCACTCCCATGAAATCAAAGATATTTGAAAGAGAAAAATCCGACGGACTAAAACGAAAAAACATGGAAGGAAAAGTAGAGAAAAGAGTGGGATTACCTAGTAAAGAGATCACAAACCCAAAGAAGCGGATGCGAATCAAATCTGATCAGAGCTCGTCTGCTTCAGTGGACCAAATGGAGGAGTTATGTAACTTGTCCACATATTCAGATGATGACATTGAGGATTGTCCCAAAGGGTCGGACGTGGAACCGTTGAACACGTCCATAAGCAGTGCAGACTCACCAACACAGAACAATCATGAGAAACAATCCTCAAATAAAACCTGCTTAAAAAAAATGTGAAAGGTGTGAGCCGAGAAAAAGACCCTCAGTTGAGCAACCAATTGAATGCAATAAAGGGCAAGCAGACCACAGCTCAAAGTCCCTAAATAAGTTACGATCATTTTTGAATCCGAAACAAACAGCGCAAAATCAACTCTATCAACCCAGCACATGAAGCTCTTCGAAGTGAGCAAAAGGTGCTCACACAAAAATTAAGATTGAAAACATTTTCAGTGAAGAATTGGACGTCAACCTGAACCGCGCAAATATAATGCGTCTACCATATGCAGTGCCAGTGTTACAGACCATCTGGTCCGAAGACATCCGTATAGTAGAATATGCATCGGAAGATCGCATTGATTGTGTATTATTACACATTAATTCTCAAGCTGTACATAACATTTTAATGACCGCGAAAGAAGAACTCATGTGTTTAGGGTTTGAGATCTCAGCCCAAGAAACAACTGGAAGATAAGGAATTGCTGAGGGAAAAGAGCATGAAAGAATCCATGGACCAGAGACGGGGCGTCTTAAGGAGACATCTAAATACTGAATCACTCTCACACCCAAAGAAGGGGAAGTCTGCCGCAGAGATGAGGAAGCACTAGCTGGTGAAAAAGGATCCTGATGCCCCTGTGACAGTGATCTCGTGGAACACCAGGGGATTTAGCTATCTCTACAACGACTTCCCAGTAGAACTAACGGACAACTTTGCAATTTGTCTGCAGGAAACCTGGATGCGTTCGCCGCCAATAAAGGATGGTTATCTAACATTGATAAATCCTGCAGAGAAAAATGACAAGGACACCCATTTTCCGGACTAATAACCATGTTAAAGACTGGAACAAACTGGGTAGTAATTGAAGAAATTAATCCCAACAGTTATGTCCAAGGAACGTTACTTCAATACTCGAATGGGCAAAAATATAAAGTACACACCTTGCTTCTGCTGAACGTATACTGGAATCCATTAAAGATCTCTGCTGGCGCATTTATATCTGGTGTGATGAAAACAATAGATAACAATCAAAGGACTCACCAAGACCTGTCAATCATCGTATGCAGAGACTTGAACATCTCCTGGTTCGATGGAAACAAGAAGCTCTTAGAGGTCAAATCATCAGATGGATGTCTAGGAAGCGCAAGAAGAACACAGTGGAGCAATGAAATGAAAGCCCGGGATTGTTTTATGGTAAATGGAAACGTGAGAGGTGATATACCACCAAATTTTACCTGGCAAAATATGGGCCACAAAAAGACTCTAGATTATTTCTGGATATCAAGAAATGTGTTCGTTAAAATCAACAAGCTTCAAATTATACCAACAGCAAACAGTGATCATTATGCATTAGTAATGTCCTGGCCGCTAAAGTGCAAAATGGAATCGGACACCAAATGCCAAACATTGGAGGTGAATCAAGGGCGAAATAGACTAAGAATAAAAGAAAAACAAATTTTCAAAAGAGATACAGGAGGCAAATAAAGAAAGATCAGACCTGATGGACTATATACCTCTGCTTCCATGTTTGAAATTGGGCTTCTCCAATAATTATCATACTGATAACGATCATAGGCATAAATGGAGCATGACTTTAATGAACGAAAAGAAGCAGCTCAAGAAAGACCTAACAAAACTAAAAACCCAGTTTGGAATGAATGCTTCAATCCAGCTAAAACGAAGAAAACATCGAAACTGGCTAAAAACATTTTCCTACCAGAGGGACCAAGAGCGTGGGGAAGAAATGTTGGCACTAATTATAAGCAACAACACAAGAGACATATGGAACATTCTGAATAAAGGTTCAGTTAATCAGGCTGCATCAATGACAAACGGTGTGGCCGAAAATGATTGGGTACTGCACTTTCAGGAGGTTTTCACAGGAAACGAGATGCCGACTTATAACGAAAGTGGAAGAGACACAATTTGGGACATAATAGAGACCAGCGACGATATCTGCACAGCCATTACTAAGCTAAAGACTTCAAGAGCGGCAGGCCTGGACGGTATCAGCAACGTCATGCTCAAGGAACATAAATATGCGTGGTCGATATTCATTGAAAACCTGTCTGCGGTGATGGCCAATAGAAGGAAAATTCCATGCTCATGGACTAAGGCAATAATAATTCCAGTTTTTAAGAAAGGCAATCTGGACGATCCTGCCAACTACCGCCCGATTGCCATCCTCGATACTATTGGTCAAGTGTTTGCGACATTTCTCCCCAAAAAACTTTCTTTATGGGCCAAGGAAACAGACTTACTTGATGAAAGGCAAACGGGTTTCACCAAGGGCGTGGGGACAGAAAATAACTTAGCCTTGGTGAACCTGCCGAAGTTAGAAGCACTCCAGAAGGACAACTTATTCTTGGCTTTCATCGACATACAGTAGGCTTTCGACTCTATAAAGAGGGATCAATTATAGCTGGAATTAGAAAATAGAAAATGCCTGAACGCCTTGCTGCTGCCAATAAAGGCATTGCATTCCAAAACAACCATCAGAGTCAGGTTAAATGAAAGAGGAGACCTGTCCAAGTCCATTGTTACCAATAAAGCGGTGAAACAGGGATGCCCTTTGGCAGCCGCCCTGTTCAAACTTTACATCACTGACATCCCTATTGCCGTAGCAAGTTCAACTGCTTGTCACCAAAAATCAACAGACGACATATAAGCTACGCGATTTACGCGGATGATCTGGTCCTGTTTGACAGGACCCAGATAGTTCTACAGCAGTTTCTGTCAAAACTTAAAATTTATATGACTGATAACGACCTGGCAATAAACGTGAAAAAAACAAAAATCATGAAGTTTGGTCATGAGACGGATGCCAAAAACAAGAACTTTAAGTGGCGAATTTATAACGAAATGATCGAGGAAGTCACTGAAATCTGTTATTTGGGAATATTGGTGAATACCTCGATATGAGTGGAGCTGGGTGCAAGAATTATTTTATTTTATCCGAACACTTGCTTTACAAGGAGCAAGAATTCAGACGCTTTACGGTAAATTCTCATTAACACTGCTACGCACGTTTTATGTACAGAAAGTAGTCCCCACAATAACTTTTGGGGCGGAAGCAGGCTGGAACATTGATCAGAAGATCTGGACTCAATTGGAAGGCATATTTTGGCGGCGAGTCTTGAGACTACCAAAGTATCTATCCATGATAATACGCCATGAACTAGCCCTGGAAGGTTTATATGGAACAGTGCTATGGAAATCTGAGTTTGCTGAAAAAGATGAAAATATCGAATCCTGAACCAGCATTTAGAATACTGTCAGGAAGAAAAGTTCGGCATTCAGGCTTGCTCTTAACATGGTCAGAAAAAGTGAAAGCTATCATGCAAACCGCAAACATTGCGATGGACACATTGCTGGACCGTCCCCAAATTGCAAGAAAGAAGCTGAAAGAGTGGCTATGGATCGAAAATGTAGACAATTATAGAAAGCCGTCGACAGCCTTAGACTTGGGCCCGACAATGAACAAAGTCGATAACATGCCATAATATCTTCGCCAATTCCCTCGAGACAATTTCTTTAGATTAAGAACGAATGTATATAAAACAAACCAAATGATGTTGATGAGACACATGGGGAATGTCACAGATGAAGCATGTAGACACTGTCTATTATACTCAGAAATCAACTAGACATCTTCTAATCGAATGTTCTGCCCTTAATGACTTGATCTGAGCAAATTCCAGCCTGAAAGTGGCATGATGGAAGATCTATGGGTCCGGATTCTGAGTGGAAGCTCTGTAGATCTAACTTGTTCAGCCATAAACTTGCTTGATAAAGCTATAAACTGTAGAGATAAAGGACAAATAATGGCATTACGAAACTGTGACATTACTGAAGGGATGAAATGAGTTGTAATAAAAGTTTGTAAGAAACTAGATGTTACAAATAATAACATTTTAAAACATTGTTTTTCATCTGTGAAGCACATGTCAAGAACTCCCTTGATTTCCACAACTGACCAAACACGTGTGCCACCCCAAAGGCATACTGGGAATATGTGAATATATTAACTGTTTGTTGTTCAGCTAACGTATGTGTTAGTCAGTTCTGCAAACTCTGCTACTTACACTGAAGCAATATTGGGTGATCTACCACTTTGTAACATCCATGTAGTGCAAGCAGCATACCTAGCTACTAGTTCACAATTTATTTCTATGTAACAAGTTCTATTAAACTGATCCTGTTGTGGTTTCAGAAGCTCATCAGTGATGGCTAAACTATCATGGTGTTCCGTCATGGGGTTCTCAATCTGTACGGTGACTGGATTAAGCACTGCACAGCAAGTTGGTGCAGCAGTCAATGAATCTAGTAGCAACATTTTGTATTTCGTTGATTGCGATTGGTTCATTTGCTGGGTTTTCAATTTCAGTGACTGGGCAAGATGGCATGGGGAACTGCTTCCTACAAGGGGGACCCTAATGCAATATTCCTGCACTGTTGTCCTGCAGTGGTGGTTGCTGCTACACACCTAAGTCATGGGGGCAGCTGTGCTACAGATGGATGTAGGACTGTGCTATAATAAGCACTTGGCTATTGTTTGGTCTGTGTGCCTTTGTGAAGGCAGCTAAAACAAATCCATTCCTTTATGACCGGGTCAATTGCTTCTTGTAATCTGGCAACCCTAATGGAGTCGCATATGCTCTTTTGACTTTAAGGGCTCCTGTATATCAACTTTGGCATGGTGCTGTAGGGGTTTTCACGGTCTCTGCATGACCACAGAAACTCATCCTTGTTACCGTCTGAGGTTTGACTACCTTTTTAATAATCGCTTTGGTGCAAGAACTTGCTCTGAATCTATGCCCTAACATAATGCTTTGTAGTGAACTAGTTACATGCATAAATGCAGTTTACATGTGGATTACTTCTTCTCTGTATGAGCTAATGTGGTTAGTAATACCGCCCTGCCTTGTTTGCAGACTGCATATAATGGTGAGGCAAGTAAGAGATCTGCGTACTGCACCAGAACAGACCTTCCAAGAAATTGTATGTCCTCTATATCCTTCTTGGGTTCTTGTCAGAAAAGATTGTGCTTGCGTACCCGTGTGAGCCTAGTCCATGTGTACTAGATTTCTCAGTGTGAAAAAGCAAACCAATACATACTATCTGGATATATGGTAATTGATAAATAAATTAATATTATTATGGTATTTAATAAGTTCAGACCTACCTTTGGGAAGCCACGGAGCACTTTACAATCCTAGGAGGAAGAACACAGTAAAGCAAACAGAGAAAAATGGTGCAGGGAGCTAACAAGGCAAGGCGGGCAATTGGCAGCAAGGGATCCACAAGCAACTGGGGGAGGAAACTGTGGGGAGTGGATCGGAGTCGCAGGAAGGGTGGGGAGTAGGGGTGTGTGTGGACCTATGTGTTTGGGAGGAGCCATTCGTTTAAGAAGGTGGTCTTGAGCTCTTTACTGTAGAAGCAATGGGGCAGGTCTGGTTGTTGCGGTTCCAGAGTCTTGGTACGTAGACTGAGAAGGCCTGTCTTCTGGTTCTTTCCTTCCTGCACTGCCAGAGTTGAAGTGGGTGCATGTTCTTACTCCTGGTGAATTGCAGGCCTCCAGATATAGTAAGTTTCTCAGTGAGGCAGCTTGGGGACTTCATGGTGTGATGGCTTTATAGATGGTGCAACAGGATTTGAAGATGATGCAGGTTTGCAGCGCAAGCCACTGTAGTTCGATGAGGGTAGGGTTGATGTGGGGAAAGTTGGTACCAAGTCGTTTGCGTCTTCCTTGTTATGTGCTGTTTGAAGGCGAGGGATGTATGTCTATGTCGAACCAAAGGGACTTGGTGCAGGTGGCGAGCTAGGGTGAAAAGCCCTCAAGGTTCATAGCGTAGAACCAAATCTGGATGTCAGGGTGTTGTGGTGTTCCTCAGCAGTTGGAATTCAGTCTTGGGGGAGTTTGGCACGGGGGCCCGGGGGGCAGGGCGATTGCGCTTCATGTAAGCATTGGAAATCCACGGATGGATCAGTGAGGCAGGCCTTGAGCCTGTTGATCTTAGATTGAAGATATTTTGAGATAGATCTGCGTGTTGGTGGATGTTGTGTGGAGCGATAGGGATCCGAGATTTACATTTAAAGATTGAAGATCACAGGGGACCAGATAGATCCTTGCGGGACTCCACAGTTGATTGGTGGAGTTGGTGATCTGGAGGAATCCATTTGTACGAACTGTTGGTGATTAGTACGATAGGATTTAAACCAGCTAAGGATGATCTCACTGATCCCAATGCAGCAGTGTAGTTTGTTGGTGAGTGTCTGGTGGCCTACTGTGTGAAATGCTGCTGAGAGGTCATGGAAAACCAGGTGGCAAGGATGGCCATTATGGAGGACTATAAGGGCATTGTTTATCACCTTGATCATTGCTGTTTCTGTGCTGCACCTGGGTCTGAAGCCAGATTGGTAGGACTGAAGGAGGTTATTGGCGTCAATCGGTTGGAGATGCGTGGCTACTGCTTTCTCAGAGATCTTACCTGGGAAGGTAAGATGGGATATGGGGCAGCGCCATCCTTAATGACAACTCAGATCAGTGAGATTAAGACGGCTGTAACAGACTGCAAAATGTGCATGTTGTATGTTGTATGGTGCATAGAAATTGCCATCACAACAACACATCAACACATTAACATGTAGATGGCCCAGGTTGAATTGGCAAAGTTCTGTAAACAATGTACATCATAACCTGGGAGATCTGGAAAACAAACTGGCCAGACCTTAGCAAAGAAAACTGGTTTCCGGCCGAGCAAAAAAAGCTAAATTAAACTGCGGCAGGAACTAAGTTGAAAAAGTTAAGGCATCTGTTTCCAACCTTGAAGAATTCTATCTTCGCCTGCTACACAAAGGAGGGATGTGGACTGCAAGCTGCTGCCAGGGCTGGAGGCTGCATGCTGTAGTTGGCCTATTGTGCTTCAACAGATTTTTTCTCACACCGCAGACATTGGGTTCGATAGTATAAGTTGCAACGTTTTAAAGGGCCTATTTAGCCCTTTATAGCTACATAGGCGAAAATTGAAGAATTCCAAAGTAGAGGAAGTCTCCTAAAGAACTGAGCAAAAGAGTGGAAATGCTAACCTTCCTGTGTAATAGGCCTTCACAGACCGCATAAAGTGAGATTTGAACATTTGAAGTTACAAAGATCTTAACTCTGATACAGAGGGTAAACATGTGACTTAGTGACTTCTAAGAACTGACATAAAGCTTTTCCACTGGCGCACACTCCCCCCTCCGCGCCCCCCTTACTTTGGTCCGCCCGCACAAGAAACTATTTGAGTTTGGAGGATTGGGGAGAGTAAGACAGATGCCAGTAGACTGGAATTCATAGGAGAGACCATTTTTCGTGCAGCTGTTTATTTTTCTTTCCAACGTGAGTGTTAGTGAGAATTCTTTCTTTTAGGCTGAATTTCCTAACCTAGTGAGTCCCCCAGCAGCTTTGCTGGATTTCTGGAGTTTGTTTTTTTCTCCTGCCAAGAGTGAGACTCTTTTTCTCCCACTCTTGGACATGATTTATGGTGTTCCTTTGACTGTTAATGTGTTTTATGGGCTATGGGGGACTTTACTCCATAGGGTCTCATGTGTTTTTCGTATGTGTTACACAGCACCCTCCGTGCAGTAACACAGGGGTGTCAGTGACACCCCACCATAGACTCCATACCCTGGGACTGACTACTGTCTCCCATGGCATGTAAAGTCACCATTGGCTTTACCAGTCCCAAATTATTAACAGAAACCAGTACAAACCATTGTATTGTGGACGTACTGGTCGGGGCAATTCGATTGCCCCGGGGTCTGTTAGTCGAGGGGGCAAGTCTCCGTCCCCCCTGATCGAGTTTTGGCTGGTGGCAGTGGAAACTACTTTTTATATTCGACCGCGAATATTTTCCTATGGGATTTTCCCATTGTTCGAGGCTACCAACTTTAATTATTTCATTCTCATAGCCTTGAACATACCGCCGGTTTATTTAATTAATATTAATTCGCCGGTTGGTATTTTTTGCCAGGACTCTATTCTAAAATGGCGTCTGTGTTCTCTTCTGTGACTCCAACCCAAGTCGAGCCCTTTGCTCCACTTTTTGGCGGGCTTCTCCACAGAAGCCTCCAAAAGTGGTGCCACTCTGTCTGGGTACCACAGGGGGTGTGGGAGGAAGTTTAGGCACCGTGGACTGAGTTACCTTGGTAACTCAAGTCGCACTCTTGTGTGATTGGCCCTAACCACTTAGCATGTTTGATTGACAGCTAGGCTGAGTGAATCGTGGTATGCTGCATAAAAGCAGGGCTTTGGGTACTGGAACTTCAAAAGTCGCCACAGGACCTGAGAATCCGACGAGGGAGAAGCTGAGCCGACCTACCATGACGACGCCACCGGTAGAGCCCTGCAAAACCGACTCACCACTTCCCGACGACAGAGAAGATCTCCCGGCTGGAGAGGCTTCTTCCCCTGACTGGTAGACACAACCAGTTTTACCTTCTTTCTTCGCACCCCAGTCCGGTTTGTGGTCGAACTGCCTGTGCCAAGCACCCCAGCAGCCGGATAGCCACTCACCACTGAACCGCGAATCAACGGACCGCTCCTTGTACCTGAGAAACTCCGCGGCTGGTTTCTTCCCTGGCAGTGCAACGGACTCCTGTCTCCCTCCACGATGAGATCCTCTCTTCCCCCGGACGAAGCACCGACTTGCATCCGCTGCCAGGAACAACTGCCCCAGCTGGAGTATTCTCACCACTTTAAGGTACCGTGTCCGCCAGGCCTCCCTTTCTAAAGATTGCTACAAGGTAATAATAACCCCTTAACCTTCTGGACTGGGCTGGCCGCCTTGACCCTCTAACTGGTCCCTTTCTTTGGTCCAACTCCTTTTTGAACCTTTACAAGACTTTTGTGCACTGCAACCGTGTGACCTTGGACACATTTCGTTTCGATCCTCTTAAAGCGGATCCGGCCTACTGACTCTAAATTTACGGTTTTACTTTGCCTTCCTCTCTTGTTATGTTCTTGTAAAAGTGTTGGGATCTGTTTCAATTTATTCTCTGCTTTTCGCTCCCTTTTTAAAAACGAATTATTAGAGTGCCATCTACGTTAAGCACTCACCGCTGTCTGAAAATAAGTGGGGCTTTACTTAAGACTTGTCTGATATTCTTTTAAGGGAGTGTATATCTTTTAGTGACCGTGTTTTTGAATTGCTTACTATTAGTGCCTGTGTGTTTTTCTAGATGTGGTTTCAAATAAATAATTATATCTCTTTTACACCAAGCCCTGATCAGCGTTTACTTGTTCTACTGTGTTCTCTTGACCTATTGTGAATACTCTGTATACTGCCTAACTCTTCTTGAGGGAAGTTTGACTGCTCAGCCACAGCTACCAAGTGAATCTGTGTGGTACAGACTGCTACCAAGTGGGTTTACTGCCAAACACCTGTAGTCTTAAATCTTTTGCAGTGGTCCCAGAGGGAACTGCACAGGTTTCTGCCTAACAGTGAGTACAATGGATTTTGCTGATGCTGTGTTTAGACTGGTCGTGGAATACAGGGGACATTTTGTTCCATCCTTGTTGTTGCTCAACTTGTTCATCGCTTATGTGATTTGTTGGGACTGATGGCTTGTTATGTTACTGTCGCTATTCTTGCTGCTTTCCATATAAACATGTATGCTTTGAGGAAATAATGGGTTACATTAAAATACATTATAAATAGCCCAAATGTCATCCTCATTTGTGCAACGACTGAGAGTGGTCCTCATCAAACGGTGTTTTCAGACTTAATAAAACACCATGGCTGTTTGTGTTTTTAGGCCCCAAGATGCATAGCCGGAGTATCGTGCTTGGCTTGTTTTAGGCATGAATGACTGGTGACCAAGAGCCATTAATCACAGCCTCGTTGTCAGAGGTGGAGATCCATGACTTTTGGTTGCTCCTTTATGAAGGGAATCAAGACAGCGGTAGTTGCTGAGGTAGTCAGGATCCAGTATTGGTGTCTTGAAAAGCGGGAGGATTTGTCCCGTCTTGTGGGTAAAGTGGAAGGGTGCCTTGAGTTAGGGAGATGTGATGACACTTATGCAAAGGAGGCGTGCTTCAGTCGGAAGGTTATTGAGTAGAGAGGCAGGGAGGATGTTGCTCTCATATAAATTGGGCCGCATACAATGTGGCCTTGAACGATGCTAGGGTGGTAGTGACATCTTGCATATGTTTTTTTTCAACACACTTTATTGGCATTTAGTAGGCAAAGCGCAAAACTACATCATAAAAAGAGAAAAGAAAACTCGAGAGAAAAAGAAAGTAAAGTTGCAATTGATAACCTTACACTGCTGCAACAGTTCCCCCTTTACCTTACAGTTGCTAGCCTCCTCCCTCCAGGTCCCATGGCGTGTCCTAAATCTCTCTAGGCCACAGATCATTAACTGTCAGTGAGGCACAGGCCTCCTGTTATATCTTAGATCACAATTCACTGAGCCTCCCTTCGAGCGCCCTGGCCGAGAGTTAACTCTGTTTGCCTTTAGTTGCCCAATCAGTCCAGCAGCCTCCTCCAAGCTTGCCCCACGAGTTCGTTTTCCCACACCACCCCCACCATGCCAGCAGTCTATTCAAATTTCTACTATTATAAAAGGTTATGACCGCCGGTGTTCGGGGTGGAGCGCATGCAATGTGGGGAACATTGCCTGTACCAGTGCATCCCAAGCATTCATAGCCGCACCCCCTTCTCCTGACCCACTGTGTGCTGCAGTGCCCCGAGCAGTGGATTCTGCCAAAGCCCACTTACCCAAGTCTGCCCACCATGCCTCAATTTTAGGCCCTTCTCGTGCCTTCCAGGCCACCGCTACCTGTCACTTAGCTAGTATACATGCAAGATCTTTCATTTTCTTTGGGGTAATGTTTTGCGTACTTACTGGGGTTATAGCCCTAACGAGCATGCTTCAGGGGACCAGGTCTGCATCAATATCCCTCCATTAGCAACACTGTTCGCCACCCCCTGTCAAAACCTGCTTATGGCTGTGCAGGACCATGTGAAAGATATCTGCGGTCTCATGTCCACATGTAGGGCAATGCAAGACTCCTGCACCCTTAAATTTTGAAGTCCTGGGAGGGGTCAAATATTCTCTGTGCAACACATGCAGATGGATAAGCTTAAATCTGGAATTTCTAGACACTTGCTTGATGTATACCAATGCCCACAGCCACTGCGCATCCGCGAGCGTTCGTCCAACATCCGCCACTCGCCACCCATCTCTCACGCACTTTATGTTCCAGTGTCCTGCGCGTAGACAGCAATAATTCATATAATCTGGAGCCTGTGTGCCTGCCTTCAGATATCTCATACAGTGTGTCTAGTCCCTGATCTCACTCTATGCCCTCGTTGAAGTGTGCCCACCTCTTTTGAATGTTTCTGACCAGAGTCTGATGCATCAACAATTGTCCCCTATGTATACTGGTGTACTCCATCAACGTTCCAAACTCAGCCAGTGTCACTTCCACCTCGAGGTCCCCTAGTGTAGCCATTTTGTGTGTTTTCCCAACTCGTTCTTATTTGGCAGGGTCTCGTCCCTTCCCTGTGAAGCCTACCAACGTTTGTTCGGGAAGTATGGGTTCCCTGTCCCTATCAATTTCCACACCCTTCGCCATATTGTCATACCTGGTTGCAGGAGCTAGGGTGCTGCCGTGACATCAAGGTTCACTGTCCACAAGCTCTCCTTCAAGTAATATTGTCCTATTGACTGTCGAACCCTGAGTCCAGTGTGGCCTTGTCAGCTGACCAGCTAGTCACAAACTGTAGCTGTTTCGCCAGATAATACTGCAGAAAGTTAGGCAGCCGTGTTGCGCCCTAATCATAATCTCCCTGCAAGATGTTTAATGCAATCCTACATCTTCCCTTCCCCCCATAAAAATGTCTGCACCTTCGCAACCAAATCTTCAAAGAACGTTTTGGGAATGTGGTATGGGATATTAATGAAGTGATATAGTAGGCGGGTGACGCGACTGTGTTAAGCAAGCCAATGCTACCAAAAAGACATTGATCGATAAATGCCCTCTAGGGCCTTCTGCGTATTGTGTTAATGAGCTGCGGCCATGTCGTGCATGATATTGATCCCCAAATAGTCTCCAGTTGCCACCTCAGCCCCAAATCAGGTAGGTTGTCTTGGCTCAGCCCCACAAGATTCGCAAGTGGGAACAGGCAGGACTTCTCTTTGCTCACACGGATACCAGAGAGCTCACCAACTGATCTTTTATGTTTAGTATGTGCAGTAACTTCTCAGCCGGCGAGTATGTCATCTGCATACATTGAAATTAGGTCCCGTGCTCCGCCCACTTTTATCCCAGCCTCCTCATAGTGTCTATGCAGAAGTACTGCTGGTGGTTCTAGGGCTAGAATAAAAAGCATCTGGGACAACGGGCATCTCGATTTAGTACCTCTATGCAGCTCCCATTCCCTGGATATCTGTCTTCCGGTCCGCACTCTGGCTTGGCGTCGTGTATACAGTAGCATCACCCATCTGCAGAACCGTCCCCCTATTCTGAATTGCTGTAGCCTTGCGTGCAGCCAATCCCACCTGACTGAGTCAAACGCTTTAATTGTGTCCAAGGAAGTTACTGCACAGTCCATGTCCTGTCTTTTGGCGCTATCCATCACGTGGTGTAGTTACCTTTTCTGTTTGGCACATATCTCGCCTGGTCAGTGTGTACCAAGTGACTAATCACCTCTTTTAATCTAGTGACAAGTACGGCATTAAGTATTTTATAGTCCTGGTTATTCATGAACAGCGGCCTGTAAGAGCCGCAATCCAGTGAGGGCTTGCCTCGTTTAAGTATTGGTATAATCACGGTTCTACTGCATGCTCTGAGAAAGCTGGCCCCTTTCCCATGCCTCCTCATATATTTCTAGCAGCTTCGGTGCAAGCGCTGCTGCATACGTTTTGCAGAATACCCCCGGCAAGCTATCAGGCCCAGGGTTTTTGTTTGCTGGTAGTGACTTTGACCCCTAAGATCTCATCCACCGTGAGCGGGGCATCCAAACTGTCCGTCCCGCCTTATCTAGTTGGGACAGACCTATCTCTGCTAGGGCTTCCCTGAATTACCCTCATTGCCCGTCAGTCTTGCAGAGTACAGTGACTCATAATATCTGGAAAACACTTCCTTTACCTGGTCACACGCTTTCCCTCCTCATCCCGTTTGGCACATATCATTTACCTGGTTTCTTCCCTGTTGCACAACATCGCCAGCAATCTACCTGGTTTATCCCGCCTCAGCTGCAAGCATTCTCGGAGTGTATCTTACATAGTTGAACTTGTAGAGTTGTTCCCATTCCGTAATACATTTTTGTTTCATAGCCAATAGGGGTCTACCCCCCTCCCCCCATTTCCTGGCCTCCTTCAAGCCGTTCTATATCCACCTCCACACCCTCCAGGGCTTCAAGCAGTTCCGGAGTCCCCCCCCCCCCCAACCTCCTCCCCCCAATCTTGCCGATGGCCCCTCCCCTCACAACCATTTTAACAGCATCCCACAAAATACCCTCAGTGACGCTGCTCGGGTTTGTTTCTAAAGCATTCCTTCATCCTCTCCCCAAGGTAGTATCTGAACACACCATTCTGTAGTGCCTCCATGCAGAGTTACCAGGTTGGAATCTGGGACCTAGGGAAGGATCGCCGTCAGGTAGCAATCAGTGCATCATAATCAGAAAAGACCCTGACCTTGTAGTTTGCCTACACAAACTCCCCAGCGATGTCCTGCCCTGTAAACCAGTAATCCAGGTGAGTGTAAAGTCCGGAAGGCGCAGCATAATGTGAGTACCCTCTTTTGTCTCCATCGATTCCCCTCCATATATCAAGCAGTCCAAGGTTTCCTAGTATAGTGGCCAGGGCTCTAGCAGGGCAGGGGGGGAGGTCCATCTGTATTTACTATCTGACCTGTCTACTAAGGGATTAAGTGTGCAGGTAAAGTCTCCCCCCTCCTGCCCCCCCCCATATCCACATGGTGCCCTGTAACTCTGCGACCCTGGAGTGGAGGGCTTTGAAGAATGATGTGGGGTGCATATGTGGTGTTAATGCATATCTCCATGTTTTCGATGAACCCATGTATCAATGTCACTCATCCTGTTTAAACTGCAACAGTTGGAAGGGGACCTCCGGCGCGATCTATACTAGCACACCCCTCGCATATCTTGAGAAAGGGGAGCCATACAGTTTCCATTCCCATTTCTTACTGATTGCACCTTGTCAGTCTGAGGTTAAATGTGTTTCTTGCAACTTGCACCTTTATCCTTTTCAGGTAGGCTTGTACTCTGAGTTTCTTAAACAATTTAGGCCCCTGACATTCCATGAAGCTATGTGTAGGTTATTAGCCGTAAGGCCCCCCCCTCTGTCTGGCCCCTGAGATTCCCACTGCCCACCTTCCAAGCCCAACGTAATCTCCAGCCTGTCTTTGCCACCCGTGATCTTTTCGCCAGCTGTACCAATCTCTCCAGCCCACCCCCCATCCAGCGACCAGCTTCCACTTAACATGCTACAGCCTATGCACTCTGCCCTACCATGCCTGTTATTTATTTTTAACTCTTTATTGGTCGCTTCACGTCTCAAAAACATCAGTCAAACAGTACAAAGTTGAGATACCACATCTGATACGAGGCATATAAAACTTGCAACCAGAGCAGTGTTCAGGTAGAGCAATCATTTGGGCACTTGAACGAAGTGGGAGCACACATTTCCAAACAGAGAAGCAAAGGAGCCATAGGTGACCAAACCACTGACTGAGTGAGCTGGTCCAAGTGCACCTCAGGAACAGCACTGGGCCACCATCCACCCCCAGGCACTCTTTCTATTCATCCGATTCATTGTTTCCAGATAGCAAATAGGCAGTGAAGGGACTCCAGATCTTCTTGGGCCGGTTCTGTAACCCGCAGAGATTACATACTCTTTGTCTGTTTCTGTCATGATGCCTACCCCTGGGCATCAGGACCAAGCCCATCAGCTCCGGGAGCAGGCATCCAGACACTTATTAAAACCCCAACAGCCCCGGCTGGGGGCTGTTTGGGTTCAGTCCTGACTTTCCTGATTTACATGATGCAGACCATGCTGCAAGTGAGTCCAAGCCAACGTGAGGCCTGGATGGGACTATTTTATTACAGGGACTATTTTTTTACTCTGGCGTGGTTCTGGGGAACTTCTTACCTGGAACTACTTTGGAGGCTATTTAACCCACGCCCGAACAGCAGCACAACGCTTTGCGTTATTCTGCATCCAGCAGCGTAACGCTCACCGTGCCTGCAGCCAGCATCCAGTCTTCTGCCACGCCTGCCTCGAATCTGGAGCTCCTAAAAACAAGAGGAAAGAAAAGGACAAGGTTAGAAAACAAACTATTTTCGAATTCCTCACCTGATTCCGGATCCATCTCGCCTCCGGACCTGGAAAGAACATCATTTCAGTAAGCAGCGCATCTGCAGCTGCAGCGCCGCGCCGTCCTCGCAGCAACTTCCGATTCAGCGCTGCCTCCATCATTTCTTCACCGAACTCCGGCACCTGGGGGACAAAAGAAAATAACAAGGTGAGCCGAGAAAACCAACAAATATAACTCTTATCACCATAGACTTGATTTACCACCGGAGGCATTATTCTATAACTCTCCACATCTTCATGTGCCGCACCTGCAAAGAGAGGGAAAACAACACGTTAAACACGTGCAACATTTACCGGACAGCGTCGTGTAATACAGACTCTTACCTGAGCGCCACCAGCTACCACGAGAGCATCTTCTCACAAACTCAGCTGCAAGGAAGGAAGGGGGGAGCAAGAGTGAACAATGGACATATTGAACTCTATGAATTTGATACTTACCGGTCCTAGCCAATGACCTCAGAGTCAATACTCTCCGGAACTCTCCCACGCCTTCAAACCAGTGAAGTAACTGGCATCAACACGCCCCTGCAATCCATGCAGGATGGAGAGCTCATCTTTCAAGAGTATAAAGTGAGATTGCTGAAAGGACACTTCAGAGTGAAAAGTGGGGGGTGCCATCACTTGAATCCACGGGTGGCTAAATCCATCTCTCCACTTGCAGGAGAATACTTCTACGGGTCAAGCAGACAAGATTCGGAGGGCCAGTCCAGTCGGTCATCTCTGCACTAAGCATCACATTGGTGGAGACCACAGCCGTCCGGGTCCGACCGACGTCCCTGTGGGAGCCAGGTGAGCATAACAGTATCGCCAAGCCATGTCAAATCTTTTTATCCATATGCTCAACCCTGGAGGGGTTGAACTTGTCCACTTCATCAATATGCAGCGCCTGGCTACGATCATACAAGTCGAAAGCAGTTTCCAATACTGTTTTGGAAACCCCGGGAGCCAACCAAACATGCAGCACAACAGATCACAAGGGATAGTCTGCCCCAGCATTTCAGAAATGGTTTCCGCCACCCCCTCCCAGAATGATCGCAGTTTAATACAAGTCCATATCATATGCAGAAAGTCGGCCGAGTCACAGTTGCATCTCGGACAGCAAGCCGTTCTAGTGCTAGCAAACTGGTGCATGTGGGCATGGGACAGATACAATCTATATAGCGTCTTCAGCTGAATCAGTTGTAACCGGGTATTGAATGCCCCATTGTGTGTACTGCCACAGAGCACCGCCCACTCCTTGTCTGTAAAGGGAGTCCCGGCATCCTCATCCCATTTCAGTTTACACTTTAGGGCTTCGCTGAACTAACTTATTGAGTGTAGAGATACTACCCCCTGCTCCTGGGAGAGCACCTAATAAACTTCACCAACGAAGTAGTCAACAGTATTTCCGTTAACAAAGGGGACTATAGCCTGAAAGCCGCTCTCATCCTGAAGTACTGTAACCGATGCTGAAAGCCCTCTCCCATCTTTTCAGCAAATAGCTCTTGCGTAACAAATGACCCATTCGGGTACATGGCCTCCATACGGCTAATTGCCGCCCCTCTCCCCAAAATCCCCCCTCCCCCCACCACCACCCACCCCCGCCATTCCGGAATAATGACTTTGTCACATGTTGGCGCTAAACTCCTTATATTCCAGAGTGAAATACCAAGGTCAAAGGGGAGGTCTACCCTCAGCCTCTTCAGGGCTCTTTTCCATGCGTGTAACGTGCATGCCACGGGACTGAATTTGCATTTTCCGAGACGCCCTACTGGAGATCAAAACCCCCTGGAGAGAGGACAGGCGCACCGAACATTGTTCTATGCGCACATGAGGGGACAACTGGGCCCCCGGGATCCACAACGATGCAAAATATAGTTATGATATGATATGGCATTTGTAACGCGCCTATACACACGTGTTTCAAGGCGCGACGAGGCAGGGAGGGGGGAACAAGGGGAAGACGGACAACGATCCTACTAGGCCAGGTGTCATTCAGACCGCGCAAGTGCAGGGGTAGGGGGAAGGGAAAAGTGCAAGGGGAAGGGGAGGGGGGGAAGTGCAGTACAAGTAAGTAGAATAAGTAAATAAATAGGGCCAGCTGGTGGCACGTGCAAGGTAAGTGCAGACAAGTGCTGGGAAAGGGGGGGGCTGTTGGGATACAGAGACAGTCCCTCAGTGCAGGGGTTGCCAGGGAGGCAGTGCAAGAGGAGAGTGGCTGGGACCAGGACCGAGGTCGGTGAGAGTGGCCTGGTTGCAGATTTCGGTGCAGATTCAGTCGAGACTTTAGCAGGGGAGAGGGAGAGAGAAAGCAGAAGCAAAGAGGAAGGTTTTGAGGTGCTTCCGGAACCGGAGATGGTTCTCCTCAAGTTTCAGGGAGGCAGGAAGGCTGTTCCAGAGGGAGGCCCCTACCACGGCGAGAGATCGACCCCCAACTCGTTGCTTCGAGAAGCGGGTGACCCTGAGGGAGTTGGAGATGGATGAGCGAAGAGCTCGGGAAGGAAGATATTTAGGAAGAGAGAGTTGAAGGTATTTAGGCCCCAGGCCCCAGAAGGCCTTGTGGACAATGCAGAGGGTTTTGAACTTAATCCTCGCAGCCACTGGGAGCCAGTGTAGAGATTTCAGTCCTGGAGAGATACGGTCCCTGGGCTTGAGGCCAAGGACAAGTCTCGCAGTTCTGTTCTGGATGGGTTGCAGGGGGCGGAGAGTGGAGGCAGGCAGATTAAGATAGAGGCTGTTACAGTAGTCCAGCTTCGAGAGAACCAGGGCTCGGGAGACAGTGAGCTTCTGGGGGAAGGAGAGGAAGGGAAGAATACCTCTGAGGAGGTGCAGCTGGTAGTGTGGCTTCTTAGAGACGTCAGATATATGAGGAGAGAAGGAGAGTGTGGAGTCGAAGATGACCCCGAGCTTTTTTGCCTTGCAGGTAGGAGCAGGAGGAGGGCCAAGCGAGGCTGGCCAGAGAGCTACAGGGAAGGAGGGAGTGGGTGTGCCGATGAGTAGAATCTCAGTTTTACTAGCATTAAGGCAGAGGTCATTGGCGGCACACCCTCGCCTTCGAAGTGTGCAGATATTTTACATGGTTGTCCGCTAATAGTGTTTGGGCATCTCTACTCAGCCGCACCCACCAGATAAGATGTATCCGTGGCCTTGTTCAATGGGTATTTAGCCCTGTTTTTTCGTGAGATTCGAGGCCTCGCCGAACCATGCAACTTACCAACCACAGTCAGGTACCAACATTTGAATTCTCTGACATGAGCGAATCCGAAGTTATTGCCCTCATAAAATCTATCAAGCCGTCCAACTGTAAAGGTGACGCATGCCCGGCACACATCATTAAGGACTGTGCCGCGGCTATCGCCCCTTTCATCACTGCCTTCATCAACTCATCCTTCCAGTCGTCCCATGTACCAACTGCCCTCAAGGAAGCTTGGGTTCGATCGCTCCAAATAAATAAATAAATAAAATCATCCCTGGCCCATCGGTCCCTGGGAACTACAGACCCATCACCACTGGACCCTTTCTGCTAAAGATTTTGGACAAAGCAGCATACCTGCAAGTTCATGGTACTGAAACGGCACTACTTGACCTAAAAAAAATCAAATTGATGACCTTAGAGACGCAGGCAAACCTGTGCTGCTCCTAGACCTTTCATCGGCCTTTGATTTGGTCGATCATAAAACCCTTTGTCACCATCTCTCCTCTACGGCCAACTTCTCCCCAAAGGCATGTGAATGGATAACTTCCTTCCTCCAGGAGAGAGTTATGAAGGTTTTCACTGACTCCTCGAGTGCCATCCCCAGTCCAATCAAATGTGGGGTCCCGCAGGGAACTTGCATAGCCCCTACCCTCTATAACCTATTCACTAGACCCCTGTTCAGCATCCTTGACGCTCTAGGCATCTCCTATACCAATTATGCAGATGACACACAGGTGCTTATCCCACTCACGGGTGACTACTCGACTGAACTGCACACCCTCAATTGCATCTATTCCACAATTCAAGCCTAGATGGCCGAAAACTGGCTATGCCTCAACAGCAAAAAAACGGAACTTCTGTTGGTTGGATCCCCTTCCACATTGGGTAAACTGGATGAGGAGTACTGCTCATTCACCATTGACAACATTCCCATCAGTGTCGCAAGTATTCGAGACACTGGGTGTGTATCTTGAACCTAACCTTACCATGGATAGGCAGGTCAAAGCTGTCGCATCCTCTGCAGCATACCACTCTAAACTGATCAATGCAGTTAGGCCATTTCTCTCCCAACAGAAGTGCATCACCATCGCTAGGGCCATCATTGGCTCTAGGTTGGACTATTGCAATGCCCTCTTTTTTGGGACCTCACAAAAGAATCTGGTGAAACTTCAGATTGCTCAGAACAATGCTTTGAAGGCCACAACAGGCATCCCAGGGAGGCACCACATTTCTGCAATCAGAAGACAGGTACACTGGCTACCCGCGAAGGAAAGGATTGTCTTTAAAACACTTCCTCTCACACACATATGCCTTCACGGCCTGCCACCTTTGTACCTTGCACAAAGGATCACCAAACAGATTGCATCTAGACTGTCAACGAGGGCCTACTCTAATCGGATTACTGTTGCTCACACACGCAGAGTGCGTGCAGGAGGGTTGGGTTTCCCAACCATGGCAGCGACCTTCTGGAACACCCTCCCAGCCCAAATCAGGACCATTGACTCACACGCAGCCTTCCGAAAGACCATAAAAACAAGGCTGTTTGTTTAAAAGGGCCACCCACATTGTGCCATTTACCATACATGCAACTATTCTTTTAGCCTAACTACGGTATTTTGAATGGGACTGTCCTATAGCCTTTGTATTATATTATAAATGCCATATCATATATGTTACCAATATTCTCCAGCATGGGGTCTGGCATGGATTCACATGCTCATGAATATTCACCTGTCGTCAGGCTGGGAATCCTCGGTAAAGAAAAATCAGTATCAGTTTCGTTTCTGATCTGTCTTTCGTAGTAGTAACCAATCACTGATCTCTGCGTCATACTGACCACAGCCAATGACTGCCATCTCCCTAAGCCCCGCCTCTGGCAGACATCTTCAGATTTTTACCGCACGTTCAAGTGTTGGGATCCTCGTGCTATTGCTCTCGAGCGTTAGTGCTTTTTTTTCGCGTTTTTTCTTAGGAAAATTTCTCTTTTTCGGTCAAAAGAGCCTCAAGCTCCACCGTTTCTTTATCCGATCAACGGGGACCCATGTCGGATACTTCTACGCCCCTCAAGGGAGGATTCCAGAAGTTTCTCAGGCCCTTCTCGAGCATGGCCCAGGAAAAGGGAAGCTCGACGCCCGGAAAGCTGTTCAGGGTCTGCCCTGGATGCCAGCTTCAGAATGTCTTTAAGGAGGACGAACACTCCCTTTGCCTTTACTGCCTGCATGAGGACAAGACGCACGTGGATTAGGACTGTGCGTTTTGCGGCAATATGTCGGAGCGGACCATGAAGGACCGCCATCAACGTCTCGTCAACAGGCTGGAAGGAAAGAGCCCGTCAGGCGAGAAGAAGAAAAAGAAGTCCGAGCGGTCTTCTAAGACCTTTGAGGGCGCCCCGGCGATGGGGGTCCAACAGAAGGCCAAGCACCGCGAGTCCGCTGGCACCGGGAGCGCCGAACGGTCGGGCGCAACGGGCGCCAGGAAGGGCGCATCCTCCCCGGCGCCATCAACCACGAGCCAACGCTCTGGCTCGGGTAAGAGGAAGGCCGAGCACCCGGCGAAGCTCCTGGAGAGACCCCGGTCGTGCCCTAAGGCCCCATCGGAGGGGGAGCGAGGTGGTGACCCTCCCCCCCAAGGAGAAGGCGGTGAGCGCACCTAAGGTGGTGAAAGCCTTGATCCATCCGGCCAAGGCCTCCATCGAGACAGTCGCGGCGGCCCTGGCTCAGCCTGTGGAGGCTACACCAGTGGTGGCGACCTCAGGGCCCAGAATCTCCCTGCCACCGCGGAGGGAGTCCTCTTTCATGCCTATCGACAGGACCCCCGTGAAACCTCCGACGGAGAAGAAAAAGGGGGGGCAGGAGGTCGTCATGGATTCGGCCTCAACCTCTGAGGAGGAGCTGATCGAAGTCTTAGGCCACGGCTCTGGCGTGGAAGAAGACCATCCTGTCGGGAGGGATCCCGACGTGGGAGACGACGAGAACGTCGAGGGTGCCGACGGGGCTCCTGATCGCCCGTCGGAACTCCCTCAACCAGTGCCGCAAGACAACTTGGCGGCCATTTTGTTGGCTATACAGTCCTTATGCTCGGAGATAAGGACGAGACTGCCGTTACCACCAACGGAGGAACCACTCCCGACGGGGGACCCAGAGCCAGGCCCTTCTGGGAGCCCTCCTCCTAAGAGAAGAAGGATTCATCCTCCACCTCCTTTTCAGCCATCGCGCCCTGCTCAGCCCTCCTCCCCGTCCACGACATGTGGGGATGATACGGGGACTGACACGGCCGCGACGGGTACAGACGACGAGGTTTACGACGAGGATCTCCCGTCGTCACCTCCCACCTGGGCTTCCCCGCCCGACGAGATTGGATCGTTTCACTCCATGATCGCCAGGGCATCCGAGCTTTTCCAGCTCTGCCCGGAAGAGAAGAAGGAAGGTTTCCTTTATCAACAGGGCGAGACCAAGAGGAGGACGGTCCTTGACGATATTTGGGATGAGGGCCTCTCCCTCCTCAAGAACCCATCCACAATGCCGGCTAGTAGGGATCGGTACGAGAAGTAGTACCAGGTCCCGGACGCGGCCCCCTTGTGCCTTCGGGCACAGCCGACCCCGGACTCGGTCATCTCTGCGGCGGCCAGGAAGAAAGGAGGGGGGTGGGGGGGCGGGGGGGCGGGGCCTCTAGGTCAACCTCCCCGCCGGACGCTGAGGGAAAGAAATTGGACACGATGGGACGCAGAGTCATCTCATCGGCAGCAACGACGATTAAGGATGCCAACGCCTTGGCTATCGTAGCCCGCTACGACAGGGAGTTGTGGTACAAACTGGCCCCCCTGCTGGACTTCCTACCAGACAAGAGGGCGGAAGCCCTAGAGATCTTGCAGGAAGGAGACCACGCCATTACGATAGCGATGGACATCGCTGACACTGGATTTCGCCAGTTGGGCAACGGCCTGTGCCTTAGGCGGCGTGGATGGCTCAAGGCTACTGACTTCCGTCAGGACGTGCAGACCAGAGTCTTGGACATGCCGTTCGACGGGAACAACCTGTTTGGGAAAACAGTGGACGATTCCCTTCAAGCCATCAAGACGGACACGGAGACGGCGTCGGGCTCTTGGTGTTCTCCAGCAACGGCGGCTGCCCTTTCGGAGCGGCGGAGGCAAACAGGGTGCCTCCAAAGGTTCCAGCGGCGGATTTTCCACCTACCGTCAAGCGCCCCGTTCGTCGTCACAGGAAGTTTACATGGGACGAGGCAAGTCAGCCGGACCCCGCCGTCGTCGCCAAGGAGGACAAGGCGGCAAAGCCTCGTCGAAGCAGGACTGAACCGGCCGTGGGGTCGGGCCCCCACCGAAGCACCCCGGTGGGAGGCCGGCTGGCGAGCTTTGTCAGCGCGTGGGAGTCCATCTCCACCGACCGTTGTGTGCTGGACCCCCTGGCTCAGGGTCACACGCTCAAGTTTCTAAAGAGGTGCCCGAGCGTCCCCCCTGTGGCCAGGAAAGGACATCACGTCCCTCAACTTCTCTTGGAGGTTAAGGCGATGCTCAAGAAGGGCGCCATCGAGCTCGTCCCAAAGAGGCTTCGGGGCTCCGGAGTTTACTCAAGATACTTCCTCGTGAAGAAGAAGACGGGGGGGATGGCGTCCCCTCCTGGACCTATGACGACTGAACAATTTCATCAAGGCACAGAAGTTCCGGGTGGTCACCCTCCAACACGTCCTGGGTCAACTGGAGGAGGGCGATTTCCTGTCGTCGTTGGATTTGGAGGATGCCTACTTCCATATCCCCATCCTAAAGGGACACCGAAAGTTTCTCAGGTTCGTGGTCCAAGGGCGTCATTACCAGTTCAGAGCCCTTCCCTTCGGATTGAGGTCGGCACCCAGGGTGTTCACCAAGTGCCTCGCACCGGTGGTGGCGCAGCTGCGCCGAGAGGGGATCCACGTCTACCCCTACCTGGACGACTGGCTCATCCGAGCAAAGACGAAGGAGCTCGCCGCGGAGCACACGGCAAGGACCGTCCAACTACTCATGGACCTGGGATTCTCCATAAACTACACCAAGTCCCACCTGGTGCCAGCACAAGACGCACTGTTTCTGGGAGCGAAGCTCGACAGTGTCGCTTCTGGCCTCTCCGTCGGACGAAAGGACTAGGGCCATCTTGGGCAAGGTGCAGCGGATGCTGGTTGCGGACGCGGCCAGGGTGAGGTCCATCAAGTCCCTCCTCGGAATGATGTCTTCTTGCATTTATCTCATCCGCCTGTGCAGGCTTCGGATGCGCCCGTTGCAGGAGTTCCTGGACACGCTCTGGATCCAGACGGGCGTCTTCGAGGACAGGATCACACTCGACGAGAGTTTCCGACGAGCGATCCGGTGGTGGGGCACCCGCGCGCATCTGACGGCGGGCATGGACTTCCAGACCCTGGGCCACCAGAAGACAGTGACCACGGATGCCTCCCTGGAAGGGTGGGGAGCGCACACCGAAAACCTGCACGCGAGGGGTCTTTGGCTCCTGGCGGAGAGGTCCCTCCATATCAACGTCCTGGAGCTCCGTGCAGTGTTTTGGGCCCTCAGATCTTTTCTTCCGTCCCTCAAGGGCAAGGTGGTGAGGATCTTCACCGACAACACCACCACCATGTTCTACATCAGGAAGCAGGGCGGTACCAGATCACCAGCCCTGTCCAAGGAGGCACAGGACCTGTGGCATTGGGCCGTCGCCCAAGGGATGTTTCTGGTGCAGTTTCATCTGGCAGGAATAAAGTACACCATTGCCGACTCGCTCAGCAGAGAGCTGCGCTCGTGCCACGAGTAGGAACTATGACAGGATCTAGTGGACCGCCTCTTCCGACGGTGGGGCACACCCCAGATCGACCTGTTCGCGACTGCGACGAACTCCAAGTGCCAGAGGTTCGCCAGCAGGTTTCCCCAGCCGAGGAGCATGGGCGATGCTTTCTCGTTCCCCTGGGAGGGCCTGTTCCTATATGCGTTCCCTCCATTGCCGCTGCTGATCCGGCTCATCAACCAGCTCAAGAGGTCACGGTGCAGGATGATCCTCGTCGCATCTGCGTGGCCGAGGCAGATATGGTTCCCGGACCTTCTGGACTTGTCCGCGTCCCCGTCAATCAAGCTGCCAGTGGACGCGGATCTTCTCTCCAGGGAAGGAGGCGCCATCCTCCATCACGACCCGAAGTCGCTGAACTTGCAGGCCTGGCTCCTGCAGCGTTAGAGTTTGGAGGTTACGACATACCGGCCGACTGCAGAGAGGTTCTTGCAAAGGCCAGGGCGACCTCAACTCTTAAATGCTAGACTGGACTGGCGCACGCTTCCATCAAGATTCATCTTGCTGCGATCTCCCGATACACCAGAACCACGGGACGGATGTCTTTGTGGTCTCATCGTCTGGTGAAAGAATTCATGAAGGGACTGTTCAGATCGTTCCCGCCGGTGAAAGCTCCGGCCCGAGCGTGGGAGCTCAACGTGGTGCTGACCAAGCTCATGGGACCTCCTTTCGAGCCTCTGCACTCAGCTCCGTTGAAGTTCTTGTCGTGGAAAACAGCGTTTCTTGTGGCCATCACCTCCGCACGACGGGTGGGAGAGATCCAGGCCCTTTCCTGCAAGCCCCTGTACTTGACTTTTCACGACACAAGGGTAGTGCTCAGGGCGCACCCCTCCTTCATGCCCAAGGTGCCATCGGACTTCCACCTCAACAAACCCTTGGTGTTGCCTGTTTTCTTCCCGTCGCCTTCGTCGCCGGCTGAAAGGACTTTGCACTCGCTGGATGTGGCTAGAGCGCTGAAGTTCTACGTGGACCGCACAAAGAGTTTTCGGAAGACGTCACTTTGGACCTGTCAATCAGGGGAAGGCTCTCTCGAAGGCTTCCATTTCCAGATGGCTCTCCGGCTGTATCATGTACTGTCATCGGTTGGCAAACCGACCGCTGCCTGCCCGTCCGAGAGGCCATTCCACCAGAGCGATCGCAGCTACCACGGCGTTCCTGTCTGGTGTGCCCTTGCTGGACATCTGCAGGGCTGCTACGTGGAGGTCGACGCACACCTTCACGAAATTCTACTGCGTTGACCGGGATTCCAGGGAGGAGTCCAGGGTCGGCCAAGCAGTGCTGCGCAACCTGCTCGCCTAAGGTGAGCCTGGTGAGGAGGTAAGAATTGCTTAATGTTGAGCCTTTGCCACCTCCCGTGGTTGTGCATGTGGGTACTGCTATGTATTATTTTATTCATGAGCATGTGAATCCATGCCAGACCCCATGCTGGAGAAGGAACAAGTTACTTACCTGTAACTGTTGTTCTCCAGCATGGGTCTGGCATGGATTCACATTTGAACCCTCCCGCCTACCCCTCTGCGGCTCTTCACTTGGTCATACTGCCACTTCACGTGCTAGCAAATCTGAAGATGTCTGCCAGAGGCGGGGCTTAGGGAGATGGCAGTCATTGGCTGTGGTCAGTATGACGCAGAGATCATGATTGGTTACTACTACGAAAGACAGATCAGAAACGAAACTGATACTGATTTTTCTTTACCAAGGATTCCCAGCCTGACGACGGGGAATATTCATGAGCATGTGAATCCATGCCAGACCCATGCTGGAGAACAACAGTTACAGGTAAGTAACGTGTTCCTTTCTGCCTATTCCACTGTAATTTACACTGTAACCTCTAGCATGTAACGAAAATGACTGTAACTAAGCAATTTCTATCAAGTATCTATATTCGGGCTGCTTCCTGTAACCCTCAAGCAAGCATTCTTAAATATCCTTATAGCGCCTCGATGCCTTTGGGCTGCAGTGTGCTCTACAAATCCAAAATAAAAATATAAACTTCCTTGACAGTAGGCCCAAATTATTTGCGGGGGTCTTTAAATTATAGTATAGAATTGCATCATCGGTTTACAGTGATACCAGGTCCCTAGTCCTATGAAATTTATGCAGCCGGGCCGCCATTAGCTCTTTCACCGCAGCAAAAAGCAAGGGTGAGAGCAGGCACCCCTGCCTGGTCCCTGTCCCAGTTCAAAGGCTCAAGACCTCGTACCACCGAAAGATAGACTGACGCAGTACTTAACTCCATTCCAGAGTCAAATGCCTTTTCCATATTAAGCAGGGCTGCCGCAGCTTGAAATTTGGGGTCAATCTGGGCCAGTATTGCGAACAGCCTGTGTAAATTTGACAAGGTCGACCTTCCTGGTATGAAACACGACTGGCCCACGTGTATAATGTGCGAGACATGCGGGAGCAGACGGTCCGTCAGCACCTTAGCAAAGATTTTTGTGTCAAGATTCAGCAAAGATATTGGGGGGGGGGGTACGAAGAGCAATTGAGGGGGTCCTTCTCTGGCTTCAAAATTTAGCATTATCACTGCCTTGCGCATTGTTGGGGGGAGACGCCCCACCTTCATACCCTCCTCCCACACCGATAACATATGCTGTGTCACCTCAGGACCCTAATCCTTGTAGAACTCGGCCGTTATATGGAAGAGGGCAGGGCAAACGTTGCCAGAAGGATCTCGTCAAGTGTGATGGGCACAGCCAGTGCTTCTGCCGCCTCACTCGGCATTTGTAGGGTTGCCTCCCTGACACATTCCTCTAGCTCTGCCATAGGCAGATTTCCCTGCGATGCATATAGGTTCTCGCGATAGCGACGGAAGGCATCCACTATTGCCTCCGGCCTCACCACCTCCCTCTCCGATAGCCTCATCGCCGTTATCTCCATGTTCCCCCTTTCTTGCCTAACCATTGCTGCTGCAGTCTGCCCGGCCTACCCTCCTCTCCATACCTACGGGCCATTGCTTGGCACGCTAGGTACTTAAACTCACGCTCTGCAAGATGGTTAAAGTAGTCCAGCACTTCCCTCAGTTTAGCCAAAGATCCAGTACCACCTCCCATATCTACCTCCCCTTCATATCTCTCGACTTCAAGCTTGGTTTCGTTCAGCTGCAAACGGATCAGTTTTAACACGCCCAGTTCCAGAGAGGCAACCACCCCGAAGCACCAACTTAAACGGCTCCCATTCGGAGCTCATCACGGATACAGAGCCCAGATTCTCACGAAGTAAGCCTTGACCAAGTCATGTACTCTTAAACACTGTCTGACATTGCCGCAGGCTTAAACCTCCAAAAAGGTTGAGATGATACCGCCTGTTCCAGACATAGTGACCAAAGGACAGGTGAATGGTCAGAGAGCGTTCTAGGGAGAAGAACACAGTCGACTGTTCGGTGCACGAGGTGGGGGCTGGCCAAAATGTAGTCCAACCGTGATGGTCAAGTGATACTAATAATCCCTCCATTCCATCAGTCACTCAACTGAAGTTCATGCATGCCACTCAAGACCCCCCCCCAAGCCGATCTCTCTCCTTGGATCAAGTGCTACATTGAGATCCCAAGCCCACACGATACTAGTGTTGAGGAATTTCTGGCACCTACTCACTAAGGTCTCGAACACAGAATCATCCACATTGGGACCATATATATTGACAAATGTAACCATTGTGTTGCCCCAACATCCTGAGAGGATGACAGATCTCCCTTGCGGGTCCTTGCGGGTCCACTGCAAGGGATCTCCCTTGCAGTGTCGGTTGTGTGGAAGCCCACAGATCTGTGCACCTGTGTCATCACCCCTCTGAGTATGATGAGTATGAGGTGTAGTTTTAGTTTCCCCAGCTCCTAGCAACCTGCTCATTCCTCCTGCCCACCAGATGAGTTTCCTGCAGCAAGACTAACTTGGTGACACGCCTTTCACAGTACTGGACCACCTTGCGTGCCTTTTGCGGGTGGTTGAGTCCCTGCACATTCCAACTGATCACTCTACTCGCCATTATTGGGCTGGAGGCTATTGAGGGGGACTTTCCCTGCCCACTTACCCACCTGATTCGTACACCGGCTGCTCACCAGTCTCATGAGACGTGAATCTTTTTTTAACTAACGTAACCCATCTTCCCAAAGAACTACCACCACTCCCGCCGCCCCAACATTCCCCTGTCCAACCCACCACACTGCCCAACTTGCAGTGACCCGTGCCCCCGACCCATCTGCCCTCAACAACCAAATTACCATGGGCCATAGCCCCCGGCCGCCGGACTCTGCCATCCAAGTGACCTCCACCACCGCAGAGGGGAGGACTTCTAAACATCACCTTAGTATGTGGCGGGACTGATTCATTACATTCTCAAGCGAACTTATTAGCTACCCATCGGGTACAGCACGCAAATGACACCCATTTAACCAGGGACCGATCCAGCCCATTTCTTGAGTGGTGTGGGAGCACCACCCCTGCTCCACTCCATCTCCTGCCCCTTACGTGAGAGGCCCAGATATTTACCTCAGCAAGGATTCAAGAAAGGCTTGCACTGCACCAGGGTCCATAAAAGAGTGAGCTTGACCTCCATGCTGAACACGTAGTTTGGACGGATATAGCATGGGATTCTGCATCCCACGATACCGGAGCGCTCTTTTTGCTGCCAGGAAGGACAGGCAGGCTTTCTGGACGGACGGGGTGAAATCTGGGTAGAATGATAATCTAGCATTTTCGTAGGTAAGATCCCCAAGTTCTCTTGCCCTGCGGGGTGTAGTGTCCTGGTCTCGATAGTTCAACAACCGCATAATTATCGGGTGAGGATTCTGGCTAGGTCTAGGGGCAGCCTGTGACACCCGATGTGCCCTCCAACAGGAATTGAGTAGACAGTGGGGGCCCCTGCAGCACCTCCTTGATAACGTTTTCCATAAAGACTTCCATGTTCTGCTGCAGGGTTAATTCTGGGACCCCTCCCACCCGGAAGTTGTTTCTCCGTGATCTCATCTCCAGATCCTCATTTTTGTCCTTGACTGTATTCCTCTGCAGCTCCCGGATCGCCTGTGTCACTCCACTGCTTGTGTCCTCCAGCGTTCCCACCTGCTGCTCGACCTCCGAGAGTCTCCCACTCTCCTTCTCGATGCATTCCTGCATCCTGTCAACTTTGTACGCCAACCCCTCAAGCTATGTATTGATGGATGCAAAGCCTGATCTCATCTCTGCCAGCACCATACCAAATTCTGACGTTGGGGCATTCCCACTTGACCCTGCGAGTCTCCGCCTGGCCCGAAAGGGGTGACTTATTTGGAGTGACTGGAGACGCCATCATCTTCTCGTTCTTTTTATGAAGCCCTTCCTTCTGGGTGAATGGTAAGCAGGACTGTTGCTTGTTTCTTGTAGCCGTATAACTCTATGTAGGACACGCTTCAGTGCTCCCCTAGTGTAGATGTAATGTGGTGCGTAAAAACACCCAGTCGTCTTCTCCCAAAGTCTAGCTCTCGGCCGTCAACCCCTGGACAGGCCCAGGTTTTCCTTTCTGATGCTTTCGAGTTGATGTGGGGTTGACCTTCCTTTCATGCACCTGAGTTGATTCCCAGCTCTACTGTAGCACTCCAGCGCCAGCAAGATCCCAAAGAGGGGGGTCCTGGTGCACGCTCCTGAGAAACTCGTCATGTTGCTGAAATGGACTGCCCAGGACTCCTTTCCTTGGTTGTTGTCAATGCTAACGACTGCACCTTGCTCTCAATGCGTTTGAGGCATCATGGTTTCTCATAAGACTACAGTCAGGGCTTACCAAACATGCAGGAAGCTGCCTCCTACCACCCTATGTGTATTTCACAGTGAGAGTGATGCAGGCTCCCGTGTAGTCCAAAGAACCTCTGTTCCCAAGTAACTCGGGCTGGAGCACGTAGCTGCTACTGCAGGGAGAAACTCACTGGCCACTCAAGGCTCTCCCGACCTTCTGATGCAGGCTCTGCACTTCGGTGACTGGGCCGCACCGATCATCCACGCCGGTCCCTCTCCCCTAGTTTCAGCGAGATGGAGCACTCACTGCGGCGGGAGACGGACACAGCCGTGCCAATTCCTTCCAGGAGGGAAAGGTCCTCCACCCGTTCCCCAGTATCCTCAACCCCGCTCCTCCTCAGTCGGCCAGCAGTGCCTTCAAGTCTCCTGCAGCGCGCCAATAGCTGCCATGCTGCACCCGTCTTGATGTGTCCCGGGTCCCCTCAATCTCACAGCTGGGGGCCGACTGCTCTTCAGCCCACTATCAGGGCACGGTCCCATTAGGGGATCTCCTAAACCAGCCGCAGCACCGTCTGTAGCTCGCGGCTCCCGGGGCTGCCCTCTGGCACCAGCCTGCAGCACAAGCCGGGCCGCACTCCCAGGCCACCCACACTACCTCTGTCCCGGTGTGGCACCGCTGGAGCTTTGCACTTTGCACGCCACCAAACTTGGGCCACCAGGCAACAACCTCTTTAGCAGGGTTTCCCCAGCGCAGGATCCAGCTCGGTCCCAGATGGGCACCGCATCAACCTCCCCTCTTAGCAGGACCAGCGCAGAGTTCAAAGAGACGCGGACATCTTGTGCCCCTCACCCCACAATGCCTGTTAAACCGCTTCCTAACATATAGATAACTAGAACTAAGCTGGTCTGATAGCACAGCGAGTAGAACGCTCGCTTTGACATCTGTGCAGAGCCTGTTTACGCAGGTTCGAATCCCGGCAGGGCCAAACTCAGCCTTTCATCCTTGCGAGGTCGATAAATGAGCACCACACACCGTGGGTGATGAGCAGCGCTCAGATACCTGAGGGTTCGTAGCGCTATATAAATGCTAAATTATTATTATTATTAGAACTCCTCTGCCACTCAAAGTCTGCAACGAATGCAACGAAAACCACCCCAAATAAAATGTGCTCCCCTTCCCTCCCCAACCAAAAAGCCGCCAGCCCAGCATTGTAATGTGTGCTCGGGCTACACTGCCTCTTCGACTCCTCTCCCTCCCCACCGTGTAGGTGTACAGCAGTATGATGCCTTAAAACGGGCATCCAAAATGGAGTGTATGCTGGGATGGCCCAGCAGCTGGCACGGGCAGCTGCCCGTGCCCCCAGTACAGGTCTCGCCATCTCAAAGTGTCTTCTCCTGCATTTAGCATCCCATTTGTTGCCTTAAGTCCTCATGGGATTGATGGCGTGCCAACTCCTCGTCCCTGGTAATCACTGGGCCCCATTCCTCCTTTCCTGGAGCTGTGCAATCCCCTGAGCATCCATCCAAGAATGTGTAGCCTCTGTCCTCAAAAAAGTGGGACTTCCAGTTATGTATCACTTTGAGTTTTGCGTGGTATATTAGCATGCATCTTGCGTTCGCTTTCCTCAGGTGTTCCTTTGTAGGGCCGAAATTAGCTCTCTGCCTCTGCACTGGCATCGTATAGTCTGGATAAATAGGGGATCGTCGTTGATGCCCGTACTATGCTTCCCCCTGCTCTTGAGAAGGCCAAAATCCGCTCACTGTCCTTGTAATTAATGAGGAAATATATATATAATGTGAGTCTGATTACCCCTGTTTTCATTGCCCAACAGTTCGAGTAAAGAAGTATTTACAAACTAAACAAATACAGTTTGATGTTATGTCTCCAATACATCATAGAACCCAACACAGGGAAACTGATAAACTACATTTATTACATATCACATTTGACTAAAAGGCAACATGTGCCACGAAAACAAATAGTTGTCATAAATATAAAGACTTGTAAAATGAGTTGGTTGTACATGATACCAACATAATAAAGGGGTGTAAGCAAAAAAAGATATAAACTTTCATAACCACTTAGTTTGCAACAAATCCCACAGTCAATTTGTATGGTTATCTCAGATAGATGACGACATGTTTCGGCCTTTTAATTTTTCAGACACTATCCCTAGCGTCTTTCATTTTCTATTTTGGGCCATCTTCAGGACACAATTTCTTCCAAAAAGTCAAAAGTGACTCTATACCACACTTTGTATTCAACGTGGTAATTTCTACAAAAACACATAAAACATATGAGACCAGTTGTTCTTATTGTCATGGATTCAAGTTATCAGCTAATTGACATTCAGGCATATATCAAAGTATGTAAAACACCACAAATGAAACAAATGAACAAGCACAAAACAGTTAACCATCATCACTCTGAATACAGTGCAACAATGGGCAATGTAAGAAAAAACTATTTTTACTACGGATAGGTATTTATTATGCTGATTGAATGCATGACTGTTCCTGATAATTTTGGAACTGTTTAGAGTTTTTCATCTTTTTATAAAAACGCCTTCTGAATTTACTTAGACGTTTATTTTGACAAATATGATTATCATCTAGTCTGTACTCTGATGACTGGGTCCAATGGCACTTGCACTGGTTAATTTTATTGGGCTAAGGTTTATTTGAAAATATGGTGTTTTAAGCGCCTGCAGGTGCAGGAAGACATGCAAAGATGGGATGCTTTCCCATCCTGGAACTTTCATGGTTTGCGAGAATAGCGGCAATAAAAATGACATTGCTGCCCAGATTAGTGTATTTTGTAAGCTCAACCCCGATGGAGATTCCCCCAAAATTAATTCAGGAACTCCAGAAGGCAGTGTTTAAGTTCACCTGGGGAAACGAGAAACCGAGGATCCAAAGACGGATCCTGATGCGACCCACGCTTCTTGGAGGCCTGGAGTTCCAGACACGGGGAGATATGTTTTAGCTGCTCAGCTGACACCAGCGTTGAATGGGCGGGTCAAGACCCTCTCCCAGGATGGGGGAAAATGGAATAGACCGCAACAGATATCCCATTAGGTATGCTACCATTCCTAAAGCCAAATGCTCGAGATAAGGGGGGTATCCTATTAGAGGCCACTAAGACGACACTGCATAACTGGGATAGGGCTATCCGTGGCAGTGGAGTCCAACACGGTCTGGGTCCACTATCCCCTATAGTACATAACGCAGACTTCTTGCCTGGGCTCCATAAAATGTTCTGGGAAGGCTGGAGAGACGCAGATACTGTCCCTACAAGATATGTACCAGGATGGTGCCCCACTCACCTTTGAAGCCTGTAAACAAAGATTTGGCATTACCGAAAATCACAGATTCAAATATATACAACTGCGCCACTGGATTTCACATCCAGAGGTTAAAAAGGCCGGGCTACGACCCCCAGTAGGCCTAGAATTAACAATACGGGAGGGGGGACACCCACAAAAGGGATTACTAGACTATACAAGCTACTAGACAGGGCGCAAACAGAAGACACCCTCCAATACATGAAAGACTGGGAGCGGGACATAGGGGAGGAGATTACACAGGAAGAATGGAGTCAAATCTGGAGGAGGGCTCATAAATTATCCAAGTCCACAGCAATTAAAGAATCGACATAGAAACTGTTATCGCTGGTATATGCCCCCAAGTAGAATACACAAAATGATCCCCACGTACCCTCCAGAATGTTGGCGACAGTGTGGGGAAAGAGGAGATATGTTCCATATGTGGTGGTCATGCCCAAGAATGAAAGTGTACTGGAAAGAAATACTGAGCCTAATCAGAGACATAACGGTCGTCGACCTACCATGGTCCCCAAAAGTCATCCTGCTGGGGGCAGTAGCAGAAGGGAAATATGCAGCCTCAGGGAACAGAGCGGCCCTCATAACCCATCTATTGACTGCAGCCAGAATGACAGTGGCCCAACGGTGGAAGACGGTGGACGGTCCTACAGCACCATGGTGGTGGGTGAAAGTGTGGCGAGTTATGGCAATGGAGAACATCTGCACCACAAAATCAGGGACATATCTGAAATTCTTGGCCATATGGGAACCCCTTCAGGATTACGTGGGAGAGAGGGAGACACAATACTTTAAACCCCGGATCCTCAGAAATATCCACATCAGATAAGGACAACAGAGACTATGGCCGAGGGGTTGGCTCATGGAACTGTTCTGGTTACAAACCAAGGTTTTTGTTTGGTATGAACAATAATGGGGTCGAGGGGGGCGGGTAAGGTGGGAGGGGATAGAAAAGTAAGAAGACAATACTGGATTCGATGCTAAGGTTCAAGCGTAATGAATATGGGGTTCTTGAAGGTAACATTGTTCATAATGCATGTTGTAATAAATGACCAATTATTGTCTTAGTTAAAATAAAAATAAAGTTGGTTAAAAAAAGAAAATATGGTGTTTTTAGTTGCCCCAGGGGAGAGCAAAGGCCTTCTTAGGGAAAAAACAAAGTAGCTTTTATGGCAGAGGTGACAGCCCTTGACCCTTAGGGTAGAAATGTTAGATAACTAGAAAATCAGACTGACTCTCTCACTTCTTGGTGGGATGCCTAAATCGTACCCAAATGAAAAAGCGGACTTGTTTGTTGATCAAGCCGGTAGGGAGGGACCTCCTGAAGTCTAAGAGCAAGCAACAACGTGTTGTCGAAGCCTGGACAACTGTGATAAAAGAAAGGAAGGCTCTATCACTATATATCACTTTGTGCCTATTCTTTTAGATGTATAAAACAGTGATGTATAACTACTTACTTTGCTTAACTCACAATAGGTCTTATTTCCGTAGTTAGTTCATACTCCGGGTTAATAGGAGGACTCCAGGCCAGAAGATGTTGGCGTGGACAACCGCGGCTTTAGAAAAGAGGAGTAAAGGAAATGTGGCTCAGAATGGATTGTAACCCTTATGCAGCAAAAAGATGCCCAGTGTCCTATAAATGCCTGTGTTAGCAGGAGCAGTATTCAAAAGGCACTCGGCGTGTGGCAAACCCATGCGGGAAGGCCATACAAGGAAGACCTAAAAAGGCGGGAGAACTCACCAAGGCAAATTGCTGTTCATGCCCGTTGGGGAGAAGTTGTTACACAGTAGGACACTGCACTGGGTGTTCTCAAGATCATGAAACGCGTAAGTAAAATCGAGGTGCGAATCCAAGAACTGGAGTTAAAACCCTATACAGGATGAAAAGGGATGATGACATTTCTTACAGAAAGACCAACTTGCCTGCAAGCCATGCAGAAAAAGATGTTCGTACAGGAGACAAACAGCACCCTCTGGGCATTCTAGGGGAGGAGCCACACAACCGCTTACCTTATATCAATGGGTGAGGTGGTGATGCTCGCCATGGCTCCCTGGCATCCGAGTGAAACGCTACGATATGTGGCTTCGGTTTTTAAGGAAATATCTTGTCACGTGACACAGATGGTGCATACATTTACGTGAAGCTGTGAAACGGCTGGGTCAAGAGAAAAAACACTGCTTAAAGGGCTACCACTATACCACAGATGTACCGTATGTCTCTGAAAAAAGGCACGCGAGAAAACCATTTGCGTCGGCCCAGTAACTCTATCCGTGTTACTGTCACACGGCTCATATCTTATTGTAAAAAATGGGTAAAGGCAGTGCCCACGGAAAAGATGAAAATACAAAATATACAAAAAAACCCTGGGGGTGCACACGTTCACAACAAAGACCCCCATGGATTTAATGTGTTGCACATTGACTGAAAGGCTACTGTTTCAGTATGTGAGGTCAGACCTAGCACGGCAACCAGGGGTCTAACAAACATCGAGGGGAAAAGCGATGCGGCTGCGCCGACAGAACAATTTTAACAGCGTATTCCATTCAACTGATGAATTAAGGCCCTGTTTAGCTGTTTTTAGGGTGTAAATCCAACATTGCTCACAACGGGCCAGTTGTATTTCTGTTACCCCCTCTTGGAGTACTTGGAATTCTTTCAATCCCGAACCAAAACAAATCTGTATGTTTGTGTTTTTTTTTATTCGTAATGGGCTACTAGAGGTTTATTAACCACCGTGTTTTTCAGACAAGATTTGTGTTCACAGATACGTTGTCTGATTGGCCTTGTCGTTTTGCCAACATATAGTAGAGAACAGGGACACTTAATTCCATACACGACCCAATCTGTGGCACAGTTTGAGAAAATCTGTAGTTGCCACGGTTTTCCATTTAAATCAATGGAAGAAACATTTTTGATTAGTGCACAAACGGAGCATTGGGGCATTTTAGATGTGGACATCACTCAGATTCCAGAGGGTGGGCTGTTGATCAACATAGTGTTTGATAGGATATGTGTGCACCAGCATGTCCCTATAGTTCTTCTGCCTTTTTAAAGGTAAATCTCGGGGTGGCTGGATTAAAGTCGGTTGTTTTGAGCATATGCCAGTTTTTTTTAACTATTCTTCTGAGGTAGTTGCTCATAGGACTATATGTGGTGACACAAGTGATTTTATCGTCTTTCGGTTTTCTTATCTGGGAAAAGACATCTTTACCGATTAGCATGTTGTGCTCATTTAAATGCACGATGGATAATTCTACAAGGGTAGCCGCAAGCTTTTAGACTAAGTTTTGGATCTTTTCCTTCTTTTATGTAATTGTTCATAGAAGCGCAGTTCCATCTAATGCTTAAAAATTGCCCCACCGGTAGGTTATCTCAGAGGCCTAAAGGATGGAAGCTGTTGTATTTCAACGGCGTGTTTTTATCAGTAGGTTTATGGTATAAAGTCTTGATCAAATGACCAGAGGTGCTTTTTTTTTTAACAAGGAGGTCCAAAAAGCATATGTGATGGATCAGCAGACATTGTAAACCGAATACATGTTTTGTTCATTTAACCAAGTTGGAAAAAGTTTGCCATGAGTCTATTGGGATCTCCTCCCCCACATCTGTTTCCCAGCTCACCATATATGTGAGTTTGTCTTCAGCCTGAGACTTGTCTAATAGGTGATCATCGGGATATTTTACGAGTGCTTTACCTTTCTGCAAGTTGGCGTTCTATCCCTTTGGGTTGTTGTGTGCCTAGTAGAACTTTTTGGTTAGTAGGGCAATGTCGAATTTGACAGTATCGGAAGCATTCTGTTTCAGGGAGCGTGACTTTGCTCTTACATTCTACAAAAGTGAGGGGAAGATCATATGTATACAGGTCCCTAAATCTTAGTGTCCCCAGTGACTCCCAGCATGTGAATGCCCCTTTTGCTATGCCTGGGAAGAAATCCGAGTTTTTCACTATTGTTGTCATTGGACCCAACGCTGTTTTGAACCCTAGGTGTTCACAAGCCTTATCCCAGATAGTAAGGGTTGTTCTTGTGGAGTTTGAGGCCAGCCCTGGCGAACTTTGCAATAAAGGGCAGGTGAAGTGCTAGGGGAGTGTCGTGCAGTCTTGCTCTATTCTTTACCATTTCGCTTTGCTGTCCTCGAAGGCGCAATCCATCATTGGGGTGATCTTAGCCACTCGATGGTACCTTTGCACAGACGGTACTCCCATTCCACCCAGCTCTTTTGACCTGAGGAGAGATTCTTGGAGGTTTCCTTTTCCCTTTTGTAGGTCTGCTAATTCCGCATCATGGATATGAATCGGTAGGGCCTGAAAAGCCATCAGGATCCTAGGCAGAATTGTCGTTTCAACTGCAGTGACCCTACCCAGCCATGAGATTTCTTGATTTTCCCATCTCTTCAAAGTAGCTTTTTTTTTCGAGGGGATTGTGTCCTCCGACGTATTCCACATCTATGACGGGTAATGGCCACGGCTGTGCTGCTTCAGCAAATTTTCGGCAGAGGGCATCCTGCGTCAATTAAGTCGATCTGTTGTCTCTCGAGTGCCTCCGTCGAGGGTAGACGTCACCGGATGTTAGGGCGCATGGCGCCCGTAGACTCAGTTCCGTTTTATCCGCATAAGTGTTTGCTTTGGAATCTCGGGGCGCTCGATTCTTCTCTTTGAACGTGACGTCTTCGTCTTCTACTACCCCGAAGTCGCCGACTGCGAGGATTGCCAGTCCCTGACATCTAAGGCCTTGCAGGAACGTAAGAAGAAATTGAAGATGGGTAGGGTGCCTAAGCCCCCTAAATCAAAGTCTGCTGGGCTTTTGACCGATGACTCGAGGGGCGACTCTGCGTCAGCTGAAATCCAGGGGGGGTCTTGCTTGATCTAGGAGTGGTTCACGCCATTCCTCTTCCTCGTCGAGGCATTCTAGGAAGCGCCGTCACCGGTCGATTTCCCTTTCCTCGTCGGAGGAGGACTCTGCCAGACGGTTGACTTGTCCCACCAAGTCTTCGTCGCTGGCCGAATGGGATTCATTCCGCCAGCATTTGGCGATTTCTTTCAGTCGCAAGGCACAGGTCCGTCTGCGCCTTCCAAAGAAGCCGGCAAGGAAAGGGCTCGGTCCAACACTCGCACACCTTCGTGCTTGGGCGGTCGGTGCAATCATCGGGAGCCGTCGAGGTCCCGCTCGGACAAGGGAAATCGCCATAGCCGTGCCAGGTCCCGGTCCTCGACGCCATAGAGACCGTCGGAACCTGTGAAGCCTTCGAAGAAGGCGTCAACGCCATTGGCGCCATGTCCGTCGAGGGGGTTCTCTCGGGGCTCCGCCCTCAAAAAAGTTCTCGACGCCATAGGCGCCTCGGTCGACGCAGATTCCCTCGGCGCTGTTTGTGGAGGATTTGCCTGAGGTGCCCCTGGGGGCTGTGGAACCTCTGAGGAAGGCTCTCAGTAAGTCTGTGAGGCCTGTTTTTGAGCCCTATTCTGTTCCTCCTCCTAGATTGGAATTTTCCCAACCTTTGCAGGATATTTCAGAGGTTGAGGAACTGTCTGATGAGGAGATGGTTGTGCCTCCTGATGTCCCTGATGACCTTTTGTCTGGGCATAGTCAGATGGAGGAACTCCGTCAGTCATTGCATGACGCTAGTGACCATGACACCTCTCCGGAGGTGGAGTTGGCCCGACCCTGAGCCTGGGGGCATGCGGATTCCTCCTATCGGCGTCTCATGTCAAGGGTGACGGAATACTTGGGGTGGTCTGCGCCACCTGTTGATTTTGCTCAGGATGATTTGATGGACATCCTGGATCAAGGTCCGCCCACTGACCTGGGGTTGCCATTTCACATGGCTTTGCAAAGGAGGGTGGAGGTTGCTTGGACTGCTCCGGAGAGTCTACCGACATTTAATAAGTCTCTTCTGAAGAAATACTGGCCATCCAGTGGTGACCCCTGCTACTTATCGACGCACCCTACTCCGGAGAGTTTGGTGGTGCAGGCGGCTGTAGCCTCCTCGAAGCAGGCTGCGTACCCTCCCATCCCTCCTGATAGGGACAATAAGCGTTTTGGTGGTTGGACGAAGAAGGTATTTTTGGCTAGGGGTATGGCGTTCAAGGCGGCCAACTCCACTTGTGCCTTAGCGAGATTTACACACACTCTCTGTGGAACTGTCTCTTTGGCGGTTGAGCATATTCTCGAAGGGGAGGAACGGGATGGTTTTCTAGACCTCGTGCAAGACGGCAAGGATGCCATGTGCGAGTCCGTTCAGTCGGGTTTGGACACGGCAGACTGTCAGCCGGTCCATCGCTGCAGGCACCGTGATAGGCAGGTTTGCGTGCTGCGGAAGTCGGGGTTTGCTCCTGATGTGCAATCCCGTCTTCTGAACATGCCCTTTGATGGTGTTCATCTGTTTGGCAGCAAGGCTTACAAGAGCCTTGAGAGGTTGCAGACCTCCAAAGCTGCAGCAAAGTCTTTGAGCGCTGCAGTTCGTCAACCTCTGCCTTTTCATTCTAGGGGACAGCAATGGAGGGGAGGTTCCTTTCGGTACTACTCTTCCTTTGGTAGATTGAAAGGAGCTGCCAGTCAAAGGGGCCACGGTAGGAGTACCCGGGGTGGAAAGCAAGGTACTCGGGGTGCCAAAGCCACTCGGGCAGTCATGAGGCCATGCCCCATGGTTCGCCGGTTGGGGGCAGACTTGCGCAGCATATTGGAGAATGGCGGGCCATTACTTCAGATGTGTGGGTTCTGGAGATCATAGACCACGGCAGATGTCTTCCCTTCTGGCAGAGGCCTAACGCCAACCCACCGGGAAAGCTCTCTTTGAAGCGTCCGGATCCGCTCCTTGCGCAGGAAATCTTATCCCTGCTGGTGAAAGGCACCTTGGAACTGGTGCATGTAGCGGAGAGGAACAAGGTATGGTATTCCCCTTATTTTTTGATCCCGAAAAAAGACGGGTGTTTGAGACCCATCATGGACTTCCGTTAGTTGAACAAGCTTCTCAGGAAGGACAAGTTCAAGATGGTAACTCCTTTCTCAAGTCCTCCAGGCCCTTCAACTTCAGGATTGGTTGGTGTCTCTAGACCTCAAGGATGCTTCCTTTCATGTGCCGTTCATCCCAAACACAGGAAGTACCTGAGGTTCGTGACTCGCATTTTCATTTTTGGGTCCTGCCGCTCAGATTGACTTCCGCCTGGGTCTTCACCAAGCTGATGGTGGTGGTGGCAGCGTATCTCAGGAAAGGGGGTATTCACGCCCTGGATCATCTGTCCATCACCTGCCACTCCCTGCACAAGCTGGGCTTCTCCCTCAATTTAAAGAAGTCACATTTGACACCTACCCAGTGGCTCCAATACATCGGAGCAGTGCTCGACACATCCCTGGAGCAGTGTTCGCCTCCCCAGGTGAGGGCTCATCACATTCTGCAGATGGTGGACAAGTTTGAACGTGCCCAGAGTCTCCTGGCATTCACATTCTTGAGGTTGCTCGGCCTCATGGCATCCTGCATTTTCCTGGTGCCAGAGGCCAGGCTGCGGATGAGATCTCTGCAGTGGGCTCTCAAGATGCAGTGGTCGCAGTTCTCCGGCAGGATGTCGGATCCCGTTCAGATTCCGACCTTGGTCGCCCAGGATCTTCTATGGTGGGCCAACAAAGGCGATCTGATGAAGGGAGCACCATTTTGGCAACCATGGCCAGAGGGGACGATCGTGACGGACGCATCCCTCACAGGTTGGGGCGCTCATGCCAACGAGTTGACAGCGGGCGTTGGACTCAGTCTGAGTCCAGACTCCACATCAATCTGTTAGAGCTGGGAGCCGTCAGGCTAGACCTGAGGGCTTTTCTGCCGTCTGTGCAGGGGAAGAATGTCCTGATTATGACAGACAATACAGTGGCCATGCACTACCTCAACAAAAAAAGGGGGGGCCGTTGTGCAGGGAGGCGATGCAGCTCTGGTTCTGGGCCATCCAGCAGGAAGTTTCGATCCTGGCAGTTCATCTGGCCGGAGACGAAAACGCAGGGCGGACGCTATGAAAGGTAGAGCACGGTCTCTCAGGAGTGGGAGCTGACTCAGGAATTTCTTTTGGAGATCTTCGCCCTTTGGGGAACCCCACAAGTGGATATCTTCGCCACCAATGTCAACCGGAAGTGCGAAAGATTCTGCTTGCAGGGATTTGCTCCAAGAGGAGCCTTAGGGGACTTGTTCGTAGTGGAGTGGCCCTTCCCACTGCTGTACGTGTTTCCTCCAGTCCCCGTCATTCCACAAGTGTTGCGGAGATTTGGTTCCCGAATGATCCTCATTGCTCCGGCATGGGCCAGGAGAGCGTGGTACCCGGACCTTAGACATGTCCATCTGCCCTCCACGCTGTCTTCCCTACCGAGACGATCTACTCTCACGGGAGGGAGTCAGGTTCTCCATCCAGAGGTCAAGTCTCTCAGCCTTCATACTTGGTATCTGAAAGGTTGAGGTATAAGGATTGGGACCTCCCTGAAGATGTGATGGAGGTGTTGCTTTCGGCCAGAAGGCCCGCAACAAAATCCCTGTACCGTTGCCGTTGGAGAAAGTTCTGACTGGTGCAGGGTACAGAATGTGGATCCTTTCCAATGTTCCATTCCTTTGGTTTTGTCTTTTGTTTTCTTTAACCCACAAGGGCCTGCAAGTGGGTACCATTAACGGTTACCTGGCAGCGCTGTCCATATTTAAGCGCTCATCTGAGGACTCTTCTTATTTTAAGATCCCTTTGATTTCTCAGTTTCTAAAAGGGCTAACTAATGTGTTTCCACCTTCGCCTTTCCAGGTGCCGGGATGGGATTTGAATTTGGTTTTAAGGTTCCTAATGGGAGCTCCGTTAGAGCCCTTACATTCTTGTCCGCTGAGACTGTTGTCCTTTAAAACGGTGTTTTTAGTTGCGGTTACTTCTGCACACAGAGTGAGTTGCAGGCACTTTCTGCCAAGCCACCCTTTACTGTTTTCCATAAGGACAGGGTTGTCCTGTGGGTGCAGCCTTCTTTTCTTCCAAAGGTTGTGTTGGAATTCCATTTGAGCCCGAAGGTGATTCTTCCAGCGTTTTATCCTCCTCCACTGGTAAGGAAAAGGAGAGGCTCCATAGGTTGGATCCTAGAAGAACTTTGAGTTTCTATCTGTCATGGATGTCCCGGGTCAGAGTGGACGATCATGTTGGTTATGCTGGAAGGCGCTTGGGTGAGGCTGTTTCCAAACAGACCTTGTCTAGATGGATCATTTTGACGATCTCTGAGTGTTACCATTGGAAAGGACCCTCCAGTAGGCTTATGGGCTCACTCTACTAGGGGTGTGGCTGCCTCCACTGCTGTACAGAGGGGCGTGCCTATTCGCAATATTTGTGAAGCAGCCACATGGGCCTCTGTCCATACTTTTGTGAGACACAATTCCTTGGACTCCATCCATGGTCAGGATTTGGCCTTTGGTAAGGCAATCCTTTATTCAGCCATTTGATTGGGCATTCTAAAATTCTAAATTGTAAATTCTTTTCCCATCTCCATAAGTTGGTACTGCTTTGCGAGTCTGTCATAGATGTGGAATATGTCGGAGGACACAATCCCCTCGAAGAATTAGTTATTTACGATATCTGGTAATGTTCTTTCAATGGGATGTTCCTCCAACGTATTCCACATCGCTCTCCCAGCCTGCCTCTCTTCTGAATTTCTTATGCGATTGCAGCTTACGTTTCCGCAAGGCTTTCTGCAGTCATACTGGCAGGAGATTGGTGCCACACGTTCTGGGAAAAAAATATAATTGAGGCTACGGGTGCTGTGCGTCCTATATATAACGTCTGGTGACGTTGACCCTCGAGGGACAACGGATCGACACAGGATGCCCTCTGCCGAAAATATTCCGAAGCAGACAGCTGTGGACATTACCTGTCATAGATGTGGAATACGTCGGAACATCCCATCAAAATAACGTTACCAGATATGTTAAGTAAGTTGTTCTTCTTTCCACAACTGTGGGATTTTTGCCCCTGTAAGAGCTAGTGACCCATACCCCAGTGTATGTAAACTCGTCAAATAGGAAGCCTGGATCTCTGCCTGGGTTTTTGGGGGGAGAGAAAGAGGGCAACCCTGCCTAGTTCCCCTACCCCGAAGGATTGAGGTTGAGGTGATATCGTTGACTCTAATTGTGGTGGACGGGATTTGAAAGTTTGCCAGAATTAGCTTTGCAGATAATTGGTCCGAAACCATATGCCGGCAAGATTGCATGAATAAAGTCCCATGGCATGCTGTCAAATGCCCGATGGGCGTCAAGGGATAGTATCGATAGCTCCCATGGGAGTTTCGGGGTGAGTGCTGTCGGGTCTATCACCCTCCTAATGTTATCATGGGTCCCCCTGTATTTCGTAAACCCGGTTTGGTCTTCGTTAATTATATGCGGGAGAACCTCATTCAATCTTGTGGCTAGGATTTTACTATCCAGGTTGGCATCAGTGTTCAGAAGGGCTATACGGTGGTAGGAGGTGCAGTCTTCGGGATCTTTCCCCAGAGTAAGGTGGTCACTGACTCCGCCATTGAGTCAGTTACCTTCCCTCACCCATGGAAAGAGTTAAATAGGGCAGTGAGGTGTGGAATAAATGGCCCCACAAAGGCTTTTTAAAATGTATTGGTCAAACCGTCAGGGCCAGGGGCCTTCCCCTGTGGGAGGGCCTTTATTGCTTGGGTGTCTTCTCAAGTTGTTATGGGGTTCTCTAGAGCTTCCTTCAGTGCCTAAGGTTCTTGGGGAAGATGCGCAAGTTTTATAAATTCCTGGATCTGGTTGGCCTGCCCTTGATGTGGGGCAGCGGCCTTCCTGAAGAAGTCCTCCTTAGCCTCCAGCTTACCCCTCTCCATGGTTACTCTTGTCCCTTTCCCACTCTTTAGGGCCCCTGTATAATTGCGGGTAGCCACTTTTCTGAGTTTAGCCGCCGCTAGTAGGTTGCTTTGTCACCTTTTGGAGTAGTAATATTGCTTAGTCTTAAGCAGTGAGTGTGCTGCCTTCCCCATCAAAAACGTTTCTAGGGCTTGCCTAGCTATCCTAAGCTCCCTCAACGTGCGTCTGCACCCCTTCGTGGTGTGTGCTTTTTCTTTCTCCTGAACCACCGCCTCCAATTCATTCTGATAAATCTGTTCATTCCTACCACAGGATATTGTCTGACCTATTATGACTCCTCTATTGACTGCTTTTCCTGCGTCCCATATAGTGCGTGTATCCATGCCCTGTCACATTTTCTTGGAAATAATGTAATCTTGCCTCCTCTATGGTTGTCTTGGTGACGCTGTCTGTTAATATACTGTCATTAAATCTCCACAGGGGTTTTCAGCATGGGGTGCTCAGCTCCAAGTTAAGTTCTAGTTTTACAGGGGAGTGATCTGTGAGTGCCTTTGGCAGGATTTCTAAGCCATTTATCCCAGGGAACCAGAGTGGAAGAGATTAAAAAGATATCCAATCTTGAGAAGCCCCCGTGCACTGGTGAATAAAAACATGTATTCCCTTTCCCCTGGGTGAGCAAAGCGCCATGTTTCTACCAGTGACGGTTCTTTCAGCAGAGTGGTCATGGCATAATAGTTGGTTCTATTGTTCTTGGTGGGGGCCAATGTTTTATCCTTCTTGGGGTCTATTACACAGTTGAAGTCCCTCTGTGGAATTGCATCCCCTTCCATGAATGCTACGAGTTTCTTAGAGAGGCCCTCAATAAACTCTGTTTTTCATTAGGCCTAGATTTCGAATTTCACCCCAGCATAATTCTGCGGTCCCATAGGTCCCCGTTGACCAGTAAGTATCTCCCCTGTGTGTCTCTCCAAACCTCACTTGTATGCAGTGGGACTCCCTTATGGACCATTAAAGCTACGCCCCTTTTCTTGAGGCCACTGGTTGCAAAACATGCCCATGTGTATCCTCTACTAATGAGAAGCTTTTCATCCTCCAGCAAATGAGTCTCTTGTAAGAAAGCAAAGTCCACTTCAAGGGCGGAGAGCCTTTGTAGTGCCTTTTTTTTCCTTCTTTTTATTGGGAAATTGAGGCCCCAAACATTCAGGGTCAAGCACTTTGTCACTGCTTTCCGCCATGCAGTCTGTTCGTTTTTGGTGCATCTATCATACCGGGATGGGAAGCAGTGAGGGCATCTCTCTGCCATATTTGTGGGACACACCAGACCAAGCGCTTTAAGAATGGGGAGAACCCAAAAACATAAAAAGAAAAAGGACAAACTGAAGTCAAAACCCTGAATATTTGTATAATTTGCTGTACAGACATAACCTCCTGCATGGGAGAGGGCCTGCTGTCCATCACTTGTGGCGACAGTTGAGTGGGAGCCATTCCTTCATGGCAAACCCCCCCCCCCCCATCCCCTGTCGGGGGGGGGGGGGGGGGGGGTGTGTGTGTGTGTGTGTGTGTGTGTGCGTGCGTGCGTGCGTGCGTGCGTGCGTGCGCCCTCCCTCCCCTGTAGGCACTGCATCTACGAAGAAAGGAAAGTTAGTTCAAACCGTTCAGGTTGTATGTCGCACCATGTAAGTGCTGCTTATGTGCCTTCCTGAGTTGTTCCAACTCATTCCCCTGTGAGGGTTGACTCTGGGAACTTCCTTCGTCTTGGTTGCCTTGTTTTATCTTTTTAGTCCATTCAGAGTGCTGTCCGGGTTCACTTTTGCTAGGATCCTTCTGGGTCCCCTCCATCAGTTCCGCCTCTTCAGATCCAATTGCATTTTTTTGATTCTAGATTTCGAACAGCAGCTTGCAGGAATCCCCACCGATATTTAATCTTTTGCAATTGCAGCCAGGCTGTCACGACGTGCAGCTTCCACCAATTTGCAAGAGTACACAAGTACAGGTCTTGATACAGGGCGATTTGCTTGCCACGGAATTACACCGGTTGATGCTTGCAGGCCGCTGTCATAATGTGTTCTTTTGCTGGAAAAAGTGCACCCTGCACAGGACATCTGGCACTAAGTTGCGGCGCAGTTACATTGTCGTGTAAACGCGGTGCGTCATGTTTAATTCAATTGGAGAGGTGTCGGGGTTCCGGCAGCATTCTGAACCGATCCTTCACATAGTCGACTATTTCCTGATCTGCAATCTCCCTTGGGATACCTCGTATTCTGATATTCTGCGTCTGTGCTCTATTTTCGAGCTCTTCCTGCTTAGACCATATCATTTCCAGTTGCTCTTCTATGCCCAGTACCCTATGCGTGAGCTCCGCTTCGTCATGGGCCTGTTCACAAATGGTGTTCTCAACATCGTTCACCCTTGATTCAAGGCCCATCATATGGGAGATAAAGTAAGTGACAGATTTGACCGTAGTATCTTTGGTATCCTTGATCTCTTCCTGTTTTAGCTTAAAGAGCATCTCCACAAGGTGGTCTTTTTGATATTGATATTTTATTTCTATCGCGCTCGTACACAAGTGTTTCAGAGTGTGACAAGGCAAGTGAGGGGAACAGGGAGAACAAAACAACGATCTTACTAGGCCCAGTGACATTGAGAATGCGCAAGTGCATGGGAGAGGGGGAGAGGAAATGTGCCGAAGGGGGGGGGGGGGGGGGGGGGAAGAAGTGGAGAGTGCGGAGCAAAGGAGAAACGGATAAATAATAATAAATAACAAAAGCAACGAACCGTGGTAATGCAGCCAGCAATTGGCAAGTGCTGGGTTTAAGGCAGCAGACACAGGGTAGGTCTGATAAGTGCAGGAAGAAAAAAGGGGGGGGGGGTGCTGTATGGGTACAGATACAGACCCCAGTGCAAGGGGTGGCCCGGAGTCAGTGTGTGAGGGTGGCAGGGTGAGCAGGTACCTGGGAAAGAGGACAGTGGGTGGCCAGGTGCACAGTGCCAAGAGAGAACAGATTGGCAGGGTAGAGGGGGAGCGAAGGCAGAAGCAGAGAGGAAGGTCTTGAGGTGCTTCCGGAACCAGTGATGGTTCTCCTCAAGTTTTAGAGTGGCAGGGAGGCTGTTCCAGAGGGAGGTCCCAGCCGAATACAGAGATCTAACCCCAGCTTGTTTCTTTGAAAACGACTGACTGAGGGAGTTGGAGGAGTGATGAGCTCGAGAGGGGAGGTATTTGCAGAGGGATAGCTGAAGGTATTTTCGTCAATGTCACTGGGGTGGAACTTGAGGATGGTGGCAGGTGAACCTCTGCTTGTATTTCCCTAGCATTTCTCTCCTTTTTCTAGCATGGTCTTGATGTTGCTTGTCCCCATTTTGGGCTAGGCTCTGCCATTCAACATTCTGCTGGGGAGGCATCTGCTGTGTTTTGTAGGCCCAGAGGTTGCTCCCTCTTATTCTGATAGAAGTGGTGTGTGAGTCTTATTCGTTGTTGGGTGCAGCCTCTGGGGCAACACTTAGTACCCCCAGTCCAAACTTAGGCAGACTATAATGGTTTTCCCGGAGAGTGCGCTATGCCTCACCAGTGATCTGAAGGGTTCAATTCTCCCTGTTGCTATATGCGGTCTGCAGTGCAGTCTCTTTTTGGGCTAATGGCAGCTGTGTGCGTATTCCCGTTCAGCACATTGCCCAGGCACCTTCTCCCCAGGACCTTTGGTTCGATGCACTATGCCTTGTGTGTGTGTGTGTGTGTGTGTGGTATAGCCTCTGGAACAGCACATTGAGGCTTCAGGCCTGGTTCATATATGCTAGTAAGGCTTGTCCTACATGCACGCAGAGCCACATCAGAGACTTGCTAGTCTGCGCCCCTATCGTGATCTAGTCGCACACCTTTCCAGGTCAATGGCGGGAGTGCGCACGTTCTCCTGCAGAGGGTTGCTCAGTCTCCAGCTACCTCTTGATGCTTTCGTTTCTCTCCTGGGCTTCCACTCCTCCGATTCATTGTGCGGTGTCCCCTGCAGTGCATGGGCCTCTGATGCCAGCAACAGGTTGTAAGTGGCACACGGGCACCGCTGACTCGAGGGTGCTCCCACCTTACTGGACCGTAGCGCCGCTCAGTTGCCACCTTGCTGGGCTATGGGGATGGGTAACCTCCATTCATTCTCCATTTATGGGTCGCTCTACAACTAGTAGCCCATATGTTTGGATCGCCCCGCTTTCCTTCCGGCTTCTCCTTTGCTTTCTTAGTATGAGGCTGTGGCGGTCTCCTTCGGCTTTGATTTGTGTGCCAACTCACTGCAGCTTCCGGTGCTGTGATCTGTCATTCGGCCATACCCAGCCTCGATGTTTCGTGTGCTGGTCCTCTGAATGTTCCGACACCTTTGTCTCTGCCACGTCAGCCCTTGTCGGTACAGTCCCCTCAGGACCTTGCGCTATTGCTCCACAGGTTTAGAATTGCCTTGTGCCTCGGTCCCCGGCCGGTACACATTTCCTTCACCAATGGTCAAGTGCCAATGATCGCTTCTGGAGCCGCAATGAGTTTAATTTCAGAGTTGGCTGTCTCTGGACCCAGTGCCCAGGTGGAAGGGGCCAAGGGGGTGCTCCCAACAGTGCCCAATGTTCTACAGCGATCTTTTCAGTGAGGGTCAGTCCACCTCCAAGCATCCACCCACCACCCAGATACTACTACCCCCCCCCCCAGCTTCCGCCGAAGTTACCATATAGCACGTGGCAGTGTCTGGCCAGCACCAGTCCTCAGCGGTTTGTCTGGGCCTTTGTGCTGCAACTGCACTTTCTCCAGTCCCTGCAAGACCCGCCGCCCCTATTCCTGGCTGTGCGCTCCAGCGCCATTCAGCAGCAGTCCAAGTTCTCCCCACCGTCTCTGCTTTTCCTTTCAAGCTGTTCCATCCACTGTGCTCCACAATGAGAATTATTTTCAGTCTGGTCACTGGGTGGAAAAGTCCAGGTTCCGCCCCAGGCTAAACGCAACGGTCCCCATCGCTTATTCTGCTGGTTTGACTCCCCCGAGCACTGGCGTTGGGGAACCACCCTCCAGTCTTATAGACTCAGTAATTGTATTTATGGGGTGTGTAGTAGCCTTGGTGTCCAGCTCTGCGTCCAGGTCAAGCTCGCATCAGCGGCCCTTTCTAGAACCACAGGAAGGCCGACCTCATTTTTTTTCACAGGCTGTGTGCTCCTGCACCATTTGGCAGGCGGCTCTCAAGTGCCCGTCTTATTTTTTGCGTTTGCAGCGTTGTTGTGGTTCTCCCTTGATGCTCTCCGCCATTACCAGTATCGCCCAGGGTCTTCGCCATGCCCACCTGATGTTGCCTGCAGCTCATAGGCCCCCCAAACCCCTGGATCACCGTTGCCTCTGGCGCACCTGCCCCAAATATCTCCCGTGGTCCCTCTTACCTTCAGTTCTGCCGGGTGCTTGGTGCAGCCAATCTGTCGATCACTACTCCAGTGCTCCACCTCTGGTTAGCCACCAGTGCTCCCAGCTTGGCTCAGCTTGGCTTTATGCAGTGCACTCAGATCTCCCGGTAGCCATCTTGGGAGCTCCGCCTTCGAGCTGGTGCTTTTGCGGCTTTCACTCTTTGCCGCTGTGCCTCCGTGGAGCCCCCAATACTTTCCGCTCTGTTTTGCAGTGTTTGGCAGGGCAGTGAGGGTAGTCAAAACGCTGATTTGGCTATCCTTTGCAGGATTGTGCAGGAGCTTCTAGAGGAAGCAGCCCTACTGCATGCATGGCTGCTGCCCACAACATCTTGCATAGTTAGTGTATTGAAAGCTGTCCAGGTAGTTGTGGTTTTGTGAGATAGGATGTGAAGTGTGTTGTCAGTTATGGCGTTGGTGTCCATGTTGGTGGTTCATGCTGATCTTGATGACTAAGATAGAGTTGATGGCTGTGGATATTTTAATGGAGTGTGCTACAGTGTGGCTCGGGTGGAGGATTGTCAGTGCTCAATGGCTTTGAAAAGAGCCCTGCTTTCATTGGTGGCCTTGGCAGTGGTGATCATACGTCTACATGTAACAGAGTTCCTTGAGCAGGACAAGTTTGGATGTGCTGCAGGCTATTCATGAATTATTTTCTTGGTTCATTGGTTGAAGTTCAGTTCTTGAGTGTACCATGGTGCGGAAGGTTTAGGCTTGTGGGTGTGTTGTTTCACTGGGTCATGGAGATTGATGTTTATGAGGGTGGTGTGGAGTTCTTGAATAAACAAGTCAGTCCTGGTTCATTAGAGGTGGATCAGTCCCATATGCGGTTGAGTTTGGTAAGGTCTTGCGTGAGAGCCTCCACTGCGTTCTTGAATGATCTGAAGTCTTATTTGGTTTCCGATGGGTTTGCTTGAGGTGTGGTCTGACTAATCTCAAAGGGGAATGCTAGATGGTCTGACCAGTCAGTGGGATTGGAGGGCTGTGATGGAAGGCGAGCAGGGGGGTGTTGATAAGGTCAAGGATATTACATTTCCTGGGAGTTGGGTCTTTTGTGTGCTATTTGAGGGTCAGTGTCTCAAGTAGGCAGTGAAGATCTTCCTTGCTTGACTTGGTTGTTGGTTTGCCAGGAAGGTTGCATTAATCTACTACTATACATTTCATAGCTGCCAGAGGAATACATTGTTATGGTTTCCAGGTTATGGACTACTGGGAAAGCTGATATGACTACAGTGTAACTGCTGTGAGATCCTGAATAAATATGGATGTTTGTCTTCCTGGTTTCTTGACTAGCAGAATTGGGGTGTTATAAGGGCTGCTTGTCTGGACTATAGTTCTGTGCTTCAATAGTCTTTAACAGTTGCTATACCTTCAGCTTCTGGGCATAACGAGTATTGCGGTACTTGGGCAATCTTTTGAACTGCTATAACATAAACCTTGACTGGTTCTGCAGTCCTACTGTATCCTACTTTGTTGTCGTGAGCTGACCAAAGGGTGTCTCGGGATGAATTTAACAATTCCTCCAATTTATCTTTTGGTTTCATTTGTGTAGCGAGCAGTGTCCCTAGGAATGTTTCTGCATTTCTACTTGGGACATTGAAGACCACTCTGTTCGGTGTGCAATGTATAGTGCAGCTACGTTTAACAAGTCCCTACCTAATAGATTTACTGGGGCAGAAGAGCTAAATAAGAAGGCATTTGTCTCTGTCAGTCCCAGGATAATAAGACACTGGGTAACAGGGTGTGTTGCACAGCACTGACGGTCAGGAGAAGGGAATGTCTAGAAAGCACTCCCAATGAATTTATGATCTGCTGGCTTTGTGTTTCAACTAAACATGAAATAGTTTGCCCACTGTCTTCACACTGAACGTGATGTCCATCTTGGTCTACAGGAATCAAAGTGTTCATGACCAGGTCTTCTCTCGGGCTGCCTAGGTATTGCCACTCACCTGATGTTTCATGCGTGGGCTTGTTTGTCCAGAATTTAGTCACATTTGGATTGGGGAATGTACCCTGCTCCTGGGGGGTGAAGACCGATTATTCTGCCATGGGAAGTTTGGCTATTCAATTTTCCGGTGGCCCTCCTGTTTGAAATAATTGTTTACTGTCAGGCTGGGAAACTCTCATGGCTGTAGTGCACACCTGCCTTATCCTCTCAGTTCGCTGAAGCACTCTCTGAACGACCCTCTCCCGGCTGGAGGGGCATTCCCATGAAGATTTTGCAGTTACAATACCATATGCTTACTTTCTATATTCTTTTGTTTCTGACATGCGGCACAATGGTTCACCTCAGCCATTAGTTCAGACAGGGATTTATTCTGCCATCCAATAAAGATAATATTCAACTGAGGCTGGAGTTTTAGAGTCCTCCTGTAACAGATTCATTGGCTACTGCTTCTCTGGTGGTGTCATCAGGTTTGACTTAGAAGCCATCTTTAAACTGTCCAAATAGCATGCCTGTGACTCCTTTGTTTTGTCTGCGGTTTTTGATTTTTCTCCATTTGGTCTTCCTGGGGCGCACTTCTGAAATAGTAGTTAACCGTCTGTTACAAGATTATTCGAGTGTATTTCATACTCCTGTGTCAGCTGCTGGCCATTGACTGTTGCACTAGTCGGTTTAACTTATGCTGTCATCTCCCTCGAGCTGGGTCATATCAGTCCAAGGGGGATGGTCTGTAGCTCCTCTGAAAATCTCATTTAAACAAGTTTCTTAGGTCTCCAGTAGACCACGGGGCATGTACCATCACCAGGTTTGTCTCTTCCCTCCCCTGTTCCTGCTGGCCCAGTCAAAGGCACCTGTCTTAAAAACACTTGGAATATCAGAGGTTTCCTTCTATAATTCCTACCTCCTCTTGCTAGAAGGCCAACAGAGATGAGGGTTTTGGTGAGAAACTGGCTTTCTGAAATCATGGTGACCTACAGGCTGCTGCGGGGGGGGGGGGGGTGGCGTCAATCTGTTAGTTTGGCCTGCGCTGATTATCAATCGGTCCATGAGGTTGATGTTCCATCGTTGCTTGTTTAGGGGAATGGCGGCCTATTGTACTACTCAGGGCGGTGGTTGCGTCATCCGTGTGTGCAGTCTGAGGAACAGGCACACTTGTAGAAATAAAATCTACTCTGCTCCTCATCTTATTAATCTTTAACCATTTGATGGTAATGCAGATTGGGTGTAGGACCCATTTCATCTCCTCTGCTCTTTATTCCTTAAATTTTCAATTTGTTTTGTCAGCAATTCGTCTGAATCCTTAAACTCTCTATTTTTAGGTGTTCTTTCTTTCAAATGCCTCCTTGCACCAGAGGTATTCAGAAGAAACTCTGCAAGCTAGTGGTGCTCCCACGCAGCGCGACTGGTCTGAAACACGTCCACAGAATTGTCAGAGAGACCAGACTCACTTCAGATTGGGTTTGTACAACTACAGACCTTTTTGCAGAACCTACCTGGAATCCCCTAGAATTCTTAGCCTCAGGCAAGTAGCCCATCAACCCACAATGTTTACCTGCTGCCCTTTCTACAAAAGTCAGATGACTCATGTGACCGTGGAACAGATCATATGATCCATGCTTCTCGGCAGAGCTTACCTACCCCTCCACCTCATGACACACCCTTGTATCCCCTCACACAGACCCATTGTGGTTAGTCTGAGCAAATGTCCTTGGCATGAAAAATGGGCACAGTAGTTTTTGAATCTCAATCTGCACCTGTCAATATACATACAAAAAGCATTGTCCAAGCCAAGTACTTCAACTGTATAAAGTGCAATCGAATGAGTCTGCTATTAAGAACAGACTGTTAGAACAGGGATACAAACAAATCTCATCCTGATATTCACTACAAGCTTTAGACCATAAGAATGTTTTAATCGCAGAACCTATGGATCAGGAATGATGAAGTTACTTAGGATACATATTTTCTTTTTTTATTGATATCAACATATGCAACGTTACCTTCAAAGGTCTTAGTTTTGCATTTTTCTTTTCAGAGGTGTAGGTGCGGGCTGCAATACAAAAGAGGTCATAGACCGACTGAGGTACCTGAAAGCAGAAATTGAAGACCTTGAGCTTAAAGAAAAAGAGCTGGATCAGCAGAAAGTATGGCTTCAACAAAGCATCAAGAATGTTACTGAGGACTCGAACAATAAGTTATATCCTTTTTGTATTTACCAATCCATAGTGGAACTGAAACTCCATTTATTACTTTATTAATATAGCACTTTAGCCAAAGCACTGCACAAAAGTGGTCATAACTGTGAATAAGCATGAAAACAAAGTAAACTATGTGGTTACAATTAGAATGACGAATTGGCATAAATCAATTGATGCTCTTTTAGATATGATATGGAATTTATAATGCGCCTGTACACAAGTGTTTCTAGGAGTGACAAGACAAGGAGGGAGAAACAAAGGGAGGATAGAACAACGATCTTTCTAAGCCTCGTTTCATTCAGATCGCAGAAGTGCAGGGAAGAGGGAGGGTAGAAGTGCCAGGGGGGAGGGGAAGGGAGAAGTGCAGGTAACTCTAAGTGCAGCCAGCGGGTGGCTCATAAGTGCAGAGAGAATGGACTGTGTGGTTGCAGGTATAGACCCTCAAGTGCTGGGTGTCATGCTCACCTGGTCTCGACGGGGGGGTAGCACGTAGTCGTATGACCGGTATCTGTACTGGCGTAGTTTTGATGGTATGATGGTGTCCTCTCCCCTGTTATCTCCCCAGGAGGCGTTAGCCTTTGAGTCTGGTGAGGTTGGCTCTCTGTCCTGCTTGACCTTCAGCAGGGGCGTAGTAGGCTTAGTCTTTCTCTGGGCATAGTTACTTCACTGTTCCGGAGTGTCTGTTGCTGTGTTTCGGGAATACTTGGATTAATCAGGTAAGTCTCTATCCCAATGACAGCTTGGTATAGATGCTCAAAGTCTTATTGTTCCAAGGTTTAAACGTGTTTGGTCTTTCTAGCAGACGCGGTTTCGTACGGAGGGTTAGAAGATGAATTGACTCTCATAGGATGCTGAACTGGTTACCTCCAGGTGAGTATTAGCGCGGATGAGTGGCGTTGGATGGCTGAGCAATAGTTTGTTTTTGTATTGTGCGCGACTAACCTGCTGTTTTCTGTTCCCTTTTTGCAGGCGCAGCGCCCCCCAAGATGAAGAATGGAAGAACCGCTCCGAAGTCCCGGAGTGATGCAGAATCCCGGGTGAGTATTGGAAGCCTGCACAGAAGTCCTTTCCCAACAGGGGCAGCGGTCGAATGACCAGCTGGAGACGAGACCGATGGACGGAATTGCAGGTAATGCCTTTGTCGCTGTAGTAACACCTGTTCTTCTCCTTTTCTTCCAGGCACCGATGGATGGACCTCTCAGACGGGCGTGGCTGTAGAAACTCAAGAACAGAGCAGACACGGTGAGCGTTACGCTGCAGGAATGCAGAATAACGCGAAGCGTGTTCTGCCTGCAGGGTGTGGCTTAAATAGCCTTGCAAGTAGTTCCAGGTAAAGTAGTCCCTTTACCATACCGTGCCTCTCGGGAAAAGTAGTCCCTCTCCCACACCCTGGATATACAGAAAGCTCAGCCTCACTAGGCAAATTAAGTAGTTCCATAAGTTCAGCCCATTTCATGAGCCTGGCGCCAACGGCGCCAGGACTGAGTCCATGATGCTCTGGGGCACTTCCTTGGGGCCTGACAAGTCCTTCTGGGTGAAAGGGACTGGGGTGGGCTCAACAGTTCCAGGGGTTTCGGAGCACGCACCATGACACTGGGAAGCCCAGCGAGTCAACTGGACATGCAGCAGCCTTGGCCCGAGTTCAAAGGGTATCCAGGTGATCAGTGTGCGGAGCAGTCCAGGACATCGGCAGGGGAGTGTAAGCAAAAAGGAAGGTCTTGAGGTGCTTCCTGAACCAGAGGTGATTCTGCTCAAGTTGAGAGAGGCAGGGTGGCTGTTCCAGAGGGAGGCCTCAGTCGAGGAGAGAGATCTGCCCCAACTCTCTGCTTGGAGAAGTGTCTGACCCTAAGAGTGTTGGAGGAGGATGAGCTGAGAGCTTGAGGGAACGGAAGATGTTTTGGAAGAGAAAGCTGGAGGTAGTGCGGTCCCAGGCCCCAGAAAGCCTTGTGGACAATGCAGAGTGTCTTGAACTTGACTCCACTGGGAGCCAATTAAGACATTTCAGGGCTGGAGAGATATGATCCCTGGGCTTGAGGCCAAGGACAAGTCTCGCAGTCCTGTTCTGGATAAATCGAAGAGTGGATGCAGGCAGATTTAGAAAGAGACTGTTGCAGTAGTCCAGCCTAGAGAGGACCAGAGCTCTGGTGAAAGTGAGAAAAGGAAGAATACTTTTGAGGAGGAGCAGCTTATAGTTTGACTTCTTAGAGACATCAGAAATGTGAGGCAAAGAGAATGGAGTAGAAGATGACACCAAGGTCCTTACCCTCACAGGAAGTAGCAGGAAGAGGGCCCAGAGAGAGAGGTAAGGAGGGAGCAGGTGTCCCTATGAGGTGGATCGCAGTCTACCTGGCATTAAGGCAGAGATTATTGGTGGCACACCATTCCTGAATTGCGGCCAGTCTGGTTTGAGAGAATGAGCAGAGATGGCTGAGGGGAGCCTGAAAGAGAGCGAAGTGTCATCTGCATAACACTGAAAGTTGGAGCAGAAAGTAGCAATGTGGTGGGCAGGAGGTGCCAGGTTGAACAGCCAGAGAGAAAGGTTAGACCCCTAGGGAACACCACAAGTCGAGAGAGAGATAGAAGAGAGGAGAGAGATAGAAGAGAGCAAAGACCCCTGTTAGCCCGGAGAGGGTCGGTAAGAAAGATGAACCAGGCCAGGGCCTGATCAGTGATACCAAGGTTGTCACAGAGGCGATTGAGCATGATGGCATGGTTGATGTGTCAAAAGCAGGGGATAGATCGGGGAGAGTGAGAATAGAAGGAAGATTTGTCATGATGCCTACCCTCGGGCATCCGGATCGAGTCCATCAGCCCCGGGAGCAGGCATCCAGATACTTAATAAAACCCCAGCAGCCCCGGCTGGGGTCTGTTTGGGTTCAGTCCTGGCGCCATAGGCGCAAGGCTCATAGACATTACTTACCTCATGCAGACCATGCTGCAAATAAATCCAAGCCAACGTCAGGCCTGGATGGGACCATTTTATTACAGGGCTATTTTTTACTCGGGTGTGGTTCTTGGGAACTTCTTACCTGGAACTACTTTGGAGGCTATTTAAAACCACGCCCGAACAGCAGCACACGCTTCGCGTTATTCTGCAGCGTAACGCTCACCGTGCCTGCAAGTCAGCATCCAGTCTTCTGCCACGCCTGCCTCGAATCCGGAGCTCCTAGAAAAAGGGGAAAGAAGGAGAAAAGGTTAGATCACAGACATTATTTTAATTCCTTACCTGATTCCGGATCCAGCACATCTGTGAGCCTGAAAAGGATATTATTTGAGCACACGTCGCATCGCCAGCAGCAGCGCCGCGTCATACTCACCAGTCCACAGCATCTTTCGACTCGGCGTTGCCGCCATCATTTTCTTCGTCGAACTCCAGCACCTGGGGGAAAACAAAAGAAATAACAAGGTGAGCCGAGAGAGCCGACAAATACAATCTCTTTTACCACCATAAGCTTACCTGATTACCACCGGAGGCATTACCCTTTAATACGCCATATCTTCCTATGCCGCACTTATAAAGGGAGAGAAAACAACAAGTGAAACTCATGCAACTTTTACCGGACAGTGTTGGGTAATATAGACTCTTACCTGAGCGCCATCAGTTGCCTCCAGGCAATATTCTTTTGGACCCAGCTGCAATTCAACAAGGGAATGGAACAAGAATGAACATCGGACATATTGAACTCTTTGAACTTTATAAACCCCGGAGTCAATATTTCTCCGGAACTCCTCCAGTACCTTCAAACCAGTGAAGTAACTGGTATCTACGCGCCCCTGCATGCCACGCAGGATGGAGAGCTTATCATTTAAAAACATAAGGTGAGGTTACTAAAAGGGGATATCGGAGGTGACTAGTGGGGAGAACAAGAACAGTGCGGGGGCCATCACTAAAATCCACGGGTGGCTAAATCCCTTTCTACACTTGCAGGAGAATACTTCTACAGGTGAAGCAGACGAGATTAGGCTGGCCAGTCCAGACAGTCATCTCTGCACTACGCATCACGTTGGTGGAGACCGCAGCTGTCCGGGTCCGATCGACGCCCCTGTGGGAACCAGGTGAGCGTAACAAGATTAGAGTCAAGATTGGAAAGCAAGTCTACAGGGGTGTTCAGGACAGCATTGTCTGTGCTTCTGGCAGCTCTGAAGCCAGACTGGTGGTCGTGGCGACAACTAACAGATTCAGTATGCAGGTTAAGCTGGGAGATGGCCAGCTTTTCCAGGAGTTTGCCCAGGAAAGGAGTGATGGCGATCGGGCGATAGTTTGCCGGAGAGGAAGGATCGGCTGAGGGCTTCTTTACAATGGGGTGCAAAAGGGGGCGGGGGAAGGTTCCAGTGGCAAAGGAGTGATTGCAGAAATTGGCCATGGCTGGAACAAGGGTGTTAATGTGGTCCTTGACGGTACTGGATGAGCAGGGGAGAACCTGCTTTGACAAGACTTTCATAGATCGGACTTGTCTAGAAAGCTTGTCAGGGGTGAACAAGGGAAAGGAGGAGGAAAGATGGCCCTAGACAGGCCAGGAGTGGTGGAGGTGGAGGAGGTGGAGGAGAGGGTGGACAGGATGGCCTGAGTTTTAGTGGTGAAATGAGAAGCCAAGGCTGTGCAGGCGGCCTGGGAGGGAACAGGAGAGGTAGAGACCACAGCAAGATTGGCCATCTACTTGGAGATTTTGAAATGTTCGGCCGAGTTGTTAGATGCCGCAAAGACGCTGGCTTGGATGTAGGCTCTCTTCTTAGAGAGGACAGAGTCTGTACTGCCCTTTGGAGCAGGCGGTAGGCCAGTTTGTCAAGGGGTACACCTGATGCCCTCCCACCCTAAACGTGCGTTTAAGGGTGGCGAGATCAGAATTGTACCAAGAGTTGCACTTGGATATGGACTTCAAGCCGATCTTCATGACAGGGGCAAGTACATCCAGAGTGTTAGAGATAGAGAGATGAAGGTTGGAGAGGGCTGTGTCAAGGTGTGAGTCAGCCAAAGGTGCAGGAGGAGGAGAGAAAGTAGCGGCAAAAGCCTCAACTGACACACGCTTCATGGGTCGGATGACAGAGAAGGTAGGTGGCAGTGCTGGCGTCGGCTTGATCCGAGAGGTAGAGAGAGACAGGTGGGAGGAAAGGAGAAAATGATCACTCCAAGAGGGAGGAGTAGTGAGAGGGTTAGAGAAGGGGAGGTCTGAGGAGATTGAGACGGGCCAGAGGGAAGAATAGAGAGAGTCGCAGAGGTTGTGAAAGAGTCCCGAAGAAGGGCTAGTAGCATCCAGGTGGATGTTCAGGTCTCTGAGGAGACGTTTTTGAGCGGTAGAGCCAAGGAGGGAGGAGGACACATCAGCCCACTCGGAGACAAAGAGGGCGACCTGACCAGGCAGCCTATAGATAGTGGCCACAGTAAGAGGCCAGAAGCGATTGAATGTTTGCCTGGTCTGCAGGCTCTCTCAGGGGGGGCAGTCCTGAATTAGAATAATAGGAGGGATCCACTCTGGGGAAAATCAAGGCTACACCCCTACTGGGATGGTTAGTTCAGGGTTAGGAGAGGATCTTGTAGCCATCAGGAAGGAGAGTGTAAAAACTCATGACAGAGCTGGCCGTGAACCATGTCTCGGTGAGACAGATTACATCCAAATCAAGCACTTTCAGGAGACGGCAGGTGTGAGAGGAATGTTTGACAGCTGAACAAGAGTTGAGAGTATCGATGCGGAGCAGGTTGCCACATTTTAAGGACTTCTGTGGAGGGCTACAGGCCAGAGGTATGCCATGCGGATGTCTTGGTCGTGCCAGAGGATGGGCAGAGGAGGAAGGAAGAGACGGCAGGGTAGTCGGAGAGAAAGAGTGCCATAGGGGTGGCGGAAGAAGGAGGCAACAGGGTGGCCAGAGAAGCAGCAGGCGACTGAGGAGCCAGAGAGGGGTAGGAAGGGATAGCAGGAGAGGAAAGGAAGTTGATAAGGCGCTGCAACAGTCTATCAAAAAGGAGGCGAGTGGCCTTAGGGCCCTGGACCAAGATGGTGCCATTTAAGTAGACCTTAATGATGGCCTTAGAGGAGTGCAAGGGGGCCAGGAGCTCCTCCCACCAAGTTCCACCATTAATGGGAGAAGAGGAAAAATGTGAGAGAACAGAGACCATATGGGGGCTCCATGGCCTGGAGAGGGAACGAAAAGAGGACGCCAGTAAGGGTCTGCCTGAAGGAAGCACTGGTGTCGGTATTGGCGATGGGGAGGCCTGGGTTGGGGACCAGGATGTACCCTTTGAGCTTCTTCCTGCCGAATTTAGTGAGAGGGATAGGATAGTCGATAGAAAAGCAGTTGGATGAGATAGGTGAGACAAAGCACCATAGAGGGTGCAGGGACGAAAGAGGGAGGGGAGGTAGAGGGGAGCCCAAGCAGGGGAGGAGGGCTAATGCAGAGGGGGGGCAACCAGGAGGTAGGCACAAGGGGGGTAGGGGTGACACGAAAGGGAGGGGGGCACAACAAAGAGCAAGAACGGACTTGCGAAATCAGCTGCAATACAGAACCAACAGCAGAACACAGCAGGGAACCTAGAATAAAAGAATGCAGGCAATGCAATGTAGTCCAAAAACTGTGGAGCGCAAAACAATGTAAATGCAATACACAATAGAGCAAATGTGATTTAAAAGTGTGGTAATGTAGTACATAAACTAAAATCAATAAGTAAGAGCTTTTTGTCATTTAGTTGCCAAAACTTTGAAGGAACAAAAGCGGGAAGAAGTACTACGGGGGGAGGGAAGAGCAGGAATTGAACAGAAGGAAAACCTTGGCCAGAGGAACTTAATTGTCTAGTTAGTTTGATAAAAAGAGATAAGATGGCAATAGAAGATTAGCTATTGACATAGGAATCTGGGTATGTACACCCTTCCTGTTTATTTACATCTAATTGTTTCAAAATGAACGGATTTACATCAATATTGATCTACCGCCTACTTGGGTGTCTGTCACACGACTATGTGAATCTGTGTGTTTTTTACTTTTGTTTTCATTTTGATTTCATTCCTGTTTCTATTGTTACTTTTATGATTGCAATTTATGGATATATTTTTTTGTATTTGCTATTGCACCTATGAATACTCACAACAGCCTTGAGGACGACCTTATGGTCGAAACACGTGTCGGCTGTGACCGCAATAAATCACCATTCACACTATTGGATTTTCTGCTTATTCGAGGATACTTGAGCCTTCATCCTACTACCATGGAACTAACCATTTGAAAACCAAGTCCTTTGCGCAGTATAGCTGCACAAACTCCATTTCCAAGTTATTAACTGTTGGAGGAACCCAGGGAACCTCCTGTGTAGTTGGAGAAATTGAGCACACCTCAATTTGTCATTCCCCGTTTTCTATGTTACTTGTAGGAAATATATTGTTTGACATGTATTGTAAAGATTTATTTTGTAAGTGTGAGTATAGCCATGTTATGAACATAAGGTTAATCATGTATAGGTGCTGGGTTGGATGGAGTGCTTATTCTCCTCTCATCTTACCTGCCCAATGTTTTATTGGGGAAACTTCCTGTTTCCTCCTCCCTTCCCTCTCTCCCTTTAATTTTCTTCCTCCATAACCATGCCCCTACATACCATCCTTTCTCCTCTTTTCCTCTTATTTCACTCACCTGCTTCTCCCCACTTATTCTCCCACCATCGTTCACTGGCTATTATTTTCTCCAGTCCCCCTAGACCTTCCTCTACATCTCCAGCGGTCTCAAAATTAGTGTTTGTGGTAGCATTGATTCTCCAGCATGGGGTCTGGCATGGATTCACATGCTCATGAATATTCCCCCGTCGTCAGGCTGGGAATCCTCGGTAAAGAAAAAATCAGTATCAGTTTCGTTTCTGATCTGTCTTTCGTAGTAGTAACCAATCACTGATCTCTGCGTCATACTGACCACAGCCAATGACTGCCCTCTACCTAAGCCCCGCCTCTGGCAGCCATCTTCAGATTTTTACCGCACGTTCAAGTGTTGGGATCCTCGTGCTATTGCTCTCGAGCGTTAGTGCTATTTTTCACGTTTTTTCTCAGAAAAATTTCTCTTTCGGTCAAAAGAGCCTTAAGCTCCACCGTTTCTTCATCCGATCAACGGGGACCCGTGTCGGATTCGTCTACGCCCCTCAAGGGTGAAGATTTCGTCGAGCCACGCTTTTGGAGGACTCCAGAAGTTTCTCAGGCCCATCTCGGACATGGCCCAGGAGAAGGGAAGCTCGACGCCCGGAAAGCTGTTCAGGGTCTGCCCTGGATGCCAGCTTCAGAATGTCTTCAAGGAGGACGAACACTCCCTTTGCCTTTACTGCCTACATGAGGACAAGACGCACGTGGAGAAGGACTGTGCGTTTTGCGGCAATATGTCGGAGCGGACCATGAAGGACCGCCATCAACGTCTCGCCAACTGGCTGGAAGGAAAAAGCCCTTCAGGCGAGAAGAAGAAGAAGTCCGAAGCGGTCTTCTAAGACCTTTGAGGGCGCCCCAGCGACGGGGGTCCAACAGAAGGCCAAGCACCGCGAGTCCGCTGGCACCGGGAGTGCCGAACGGTCGGGCTCTACGGGCGCCAGGCAGGGCGCATCCTCCCCGCCACCATCAACCACGAGCCAACGCTCTGGCTCGGGTAAGAGGAAGGCTGAGCACCCGGCAAAGCTCCTGGAGAGACCCCGGTCGTGCCCTAAGGCCCCATCGGAGGGGGAGCGAGGTGGTGACCCTCCCCCCAAGGAGAAGGCGGTGAGCGCACCTAAGGTGGTTAAAGCCTTGATCCATCCGGCCAAGGCCTCTATCGAGACAGTTGCGGCGGCCCTGGCTCAGCCTGTGGAGGCTACACCAGTGGTGGTGACCCCGGGGCCCAGAATCTCCCTGCCACCGCGGAGGGAGTCCTCGTTCATGCCCATCGACAGGACCCCCGTGAAACCTCCGACGGAGAAGAAAAAGGGGGGGGCAGGAGGTCGTCGTGGACTCGGCCTCAACCTCTGAGGAGGAGCTGATCGAAGTCTTAAGCCACGGCTCTGGCGTGGAAGAAGGCCATCTTGTCGGGAGGGACCCTGACGTGGAAGACGACAAGGGCGTCGAGGATGCCGACGGGGCTCCTGATCGCCCGTCGGATCTCCCTCAAGCAGTGCCGCAAGACAACTCGGCGGCCATTTTGTTGGCTATACAGTCCTTATGCTCGGAGATAAGGACGAGACTGCCGTTACCACCAACGGAGGAACCGCTCCCGACGGGGGACCCAGAGCCAGGCCCTTCTGGGAGCCCTCCCCCTAAGAGAAATGGAGGATTCATCCTCCACCTCCTTTTCAGCCATCGCGCCCTGTTCAGCCCTCCTCCACGTCCACGACACGTGGGGATGATAGGGGGACTGACACGGCCGCGACGGGTACAGACAACGAGGTTTACGACGAGGATCTCCTGTCGTCACCTCCCACCCGGGCTTCCCCGCCCGACGAGATTGGATAGTTTCACTCCATGATCGCCAGGGCATCCAAGCTTTTCCAGCTCTGCCCGGAAAAGAAGAAGGAAGGTTTCCTTTATCAACGGCGCGAGACCAAGAGGAAGACGGTCCTCGCTGTACCTCTACTAGACGACATTTGGGATGAGGGCCTCGCCCTCCTCAAGAACCCATCCACGACGCCGGCTAGAAGGGATCGGTACGAGAAGAAGTACCGGGTCCCGGACGCGGCCCGCCTTGTGCCTTCGAGCACAGCCGACCCCGGACTCGGTCGTCTCCGCGACGGCCAGGAAGAAAGCGGGGGGGGGCGCAGCCTCTATGTCAACCTCCCCGCCGGACGGCGAGGGAAAGAAATTAGACACGATGGGACGCAGAGTCATCTCGTCGGCAGCGACGACGATTAAGGTGGCCAACGCCTTGGCAATCGTAGCCCGCTACGACGGGGAGTTGTGGTACAAACTGGCCCCCCTGCTGGACTTCCTACCAGACGACAAGAGGGCGGAAGCCCTAGAGATCTTGCAGGAAGGAGAGGTGGCGTCGGACCACGCCATTACGATTGCGACGGACATCGCTGACACTGGATTTTGCCAGTTGGGCAACGGCGTGTGCCTTAGGCGGCGTGGATGGCTCAAGGCTACTGACTTCAGTCAGGACGTGCAGACCAGAGTCTTGGACATGCCTTTCGTCGGAAATAACCTGTTTGGGAAAACAGTGGACGATTCCCTTCATGCCATCAAGGCGGACACAGAGACGGCCCGGGCTCTTGGGGTACTCCAGCAACGGCGGCTGCCCTTCCGGAGCGGCGGAGGCAAACAGGGTGCCTCCAAAGGTTCCAGCGGCGGATTTTCCACCTACCGTCAAGCGGCCCGTTCGTCGTCACAGGAAGCTTACAGGGGAGGAGGCAAGTCAGGCGGACCCTGCCGTCGTCGCCAAGGAGGACAAGGCGGCAAAGCCTCGTCGAAGCAGGACTGAACCGGCCGCGGGGTCGGGCCCCCATCGAAGCACCCCGGTGGGAGGCCGGCTGGCGAGCTTCGTCAGCATGTGGGAGTCCATCTCCACCGACCGTTGGGTGCTGGACGCCCTAGCTCAGGGTCACGCGCTCGAGTTTCTAAAGAGGTGCCCGCGCGTCCCCCCTGTGGCAAGGAAAGAACATTACGTCCCTCAACTTCTCTTGGAGGTAAAGGCGATGCTCAAGAAGGGCGCCATCAAGCTCGTCCCAAAGAGGCTTCGGGGCTCCGGAGTTTACTCAAGATACTTCCTCGTGAAGAAGAAGACGGGGGGATGGCGTCCCATCCTGGACCTACGACGACTGAACAAATTCATCAAGGCACAGACGTTCCGGATGGTCACCCTCCAACACGTCCTGGGTCAACTGGAGGAGGGCGATTTCCTGTCGTCGTTGGATTTGGAGGATGCCTACTTCCATATTCCCATCCTAAAGGGACACCGAAAGTTTCTCAGGTTTGTGGTCCAAGGGCGTCACTACCAGTTCAGAGCCCTTCCCTTCGGATTGAGGTCGGCGCTCAAGGTGTTCACCAAGTGCCTCGCACCGGTGGCGGCGCAGCTGCGCCGAGAGGGGATCCACGTCTACCCCTACCTGGACGACAGGCTCATCCGAGCAAAGACGAAGGAGCTCGCCGTGGAGCATACGGCAAGGACTGTCCAACTGCTCACGGACCTGGGATTCTAAATAAACTACGGCAAGTCCCACCTGGTGCCCGCGCAAGACGCACTGTTTCTGGGAGCGAAGCTCGACAGTGTCGCTTCTGGCCTCTCCGTCCGAGGAAAGGACGAGGGCCATCTTGGGCAAGGTGCAGCAGATGCTGGTTGCGGACGCGGCCAGGGTGAGGTCCATCAAGTCCCTCCTCGGAATGATGTCTTCTTGCATTTATCTCATCCGCCTGTACAGGCTCCGGATGCACCCGTTGCAGGAGTTCCTGGACGCGCGCTGGATCCAGACGACGGGCAGCTTCGAGGAGAGGATCACACTCGACGAGAGTTTCCGACGAGCGATCCGGTGGTGTGGCGCCCGCGCGCATCTGACGGCGGGCATGGACTTCCAGACCCCCGGCCACCAGGAGACAGTGACCACGGATGCCTCCCTGGAAGGGTGGGGAGCGCACACCGAAAACCTGCACGCGAGAGGCCTTTGGCTTCCGACGGAGAAGTCCCTCCATATCAACATCCTGGAGCTCCGCGCAGTGTTTTGGGCCCTCAGGTCCTTTCTTCCAACCCTCAAGGGCAAGGTGGTGAGGATCTTCACCGACAACACCACCACCATGTTCTACATCAGGAAGCAGGGCGGTACCAGATCCCCAGTCCTGTCCAAGGAGGCGCAGGATCTGTGGCATTGGGCCGTCGCCCAAGGGATGTTTCTGGTGCCGTTTCATCTGGCAGGGATAAAAAACACCATATACACGTTCCCTCCATTGCCATTGCTGATCCGGCTCATCAACCAGCTCAAGAGGTCACGGTGCAGGATGATCCTCGTCGCACCTGCGTGGCCGAGGCAGATATGGTTCCCGGACCTTCTGGACTTGTCAGCGTCCCCATCAATCAAGCTGCCAGTGGACGCGGATCTTCTCTCCAGGGAAGGAGGCACCATCCTCCATCACGACCCGAAGTCGCTGAACTTGCAGGCCTGGCTCCTGCAGCGTTAGAGTTTGGAGGATACGACATACCGGCCGACTGCAGAGAGGTTCTGGCAAAGGCCAGGGCGTCCTCGACTCTTAAATGCTATGGACACAAATGGAAGAGGTTCTCTGTCTGGTGCCACGCACAGTAGATTAACCCTCTACGAATTACGGCTCCCCAGGTACTGCCGTACCTTCTGACGCTGGCCAAGGCTGGACTGGCGCACGCGTCCATCAAGATTCATCTTGCAGCGATCTCCCGATACACCAGAACCACGGGGCGGACGTCTTTGTGGTCTCATCGTCTGGTGAAAGAATTCATGAAGGGACTGTTCAGATCGTTCCCGTCGGTGAAGGCTCCGGCCCCGGCGTGGGAGCTCAACGTGGTGCTGACCAAGCTCATGGGACCTCCGTTCGAGCCTCTGCACTCAGCTCGGTTGAAGTTCTTGTCGTGGAAAACAGCGTTTCTTGTGGCCATCACCTCCGCATGAAGAGTGGGAGAGATCCAGGCCCTTTCCTGCAAGCCCCCGTACTTGACTTTTCACGACACGAGGGTAGTGCTCAGGACGCGCCCCTCCTTCATGCCCAAGGTGCCGTCGGACTTCCACCTCAATGAACCCTTGGTGTTGCCTGTTTTCTTCCCGTCGCCTTCGTCGCCGGCCGAAAGGACTTTGCACTTGCTGGATGTGGCTAGAGCGCTGAAGTTTTACGTGGACCTCACAAAGTGTTTTCGGAAGACGTCACAACTTTTTGTGAACTTTGGACCTGTCAATCGGGGGAAGGCTCTCTCAAAGGCCTCCATTTCCAGATGGCTCTCTGGCTGTATCATGTACTGTCATCGGTTGGCAAACCGACCGCTGCCTGACCGTCCAAGAGCCCATTCCACCAGAGCGATCGCAGCTACCACGGCGTTCCTATCTGGTGTGCCCTTGCTGGACATCTGCAGGGCTGCTACGTGGAGGTCGACGCACATCTTCACGAAATTCTACTGCGTCGATCGGGATTCCAGGGAGGAGTCCAGGGTCGGCCAAGCAGTGCTGCGCAATCTGTTCGCCTAAGGTGAGCCTGGTGAGGAGGTAAGAATTGCTTAATGTTGAGTTTGATGTAATGCTTAATGTTGAGCCTTTGCCACCTCCCGTGGTTGTGCATGTGTGTACTGCTATGTATTCTTTATTCATGAGCATGTGAATCCATGCCAGACCCCATGCTGGAGAAGGAACAAGTTACTTACCTGTAACTGTTGTTCTCCAGCATGGGTCTGGCATGGATTCACATGCGAACCCTCCCGCCTACCCCTCTGCGGCTCTTCACTTGGTCATACTGCCACTTCACGTGCTACCAAATCTGAAGATGGCTGCCAGAGGCGGGGCTTAGGTAGAGGGCAGTCATTGGCTGTGGTCAGTATGACGCAGAGATCAGTGATTGGTTACTACTAGGAAAGACCCATCAGAAACGAAACTGATACTGATTTTTTCTTTACTGAGGATTCCCAGCCTGACGACGGGGGAATATTCATGAGCATGTGAATCCATGCCAGACCCATGCTGGAGAACAACAGTTACAGGTAAGTAACTTGTTCTGTAGTGTACATTCCAGCTGTCTGCACAAATGCTCAATCCAGATCAGTCTGCACTAGGATACCCTGGGGTCTTTTGCAGTACTGGAATCAGATTTTTGTTTCCTACAATTATCTCTTTTTAAACTGTATGCAAGGTATTTAATTTGAACCATTAATAGAAAATCCGAAGATGAGCATAAAGTTGCATAGATAACACCTTCCCACTCTCGTCCAATTGTGATACTTTAATGAAGAATTATAATCTCAAATTATTACATGTCATAAATCGCTAAACCTGAAGAGGCATATGGCAGAACATAAGTCTGAAGTGCTCTGGGCTATCAGATACTAAGTACCAATAATATGTTATTAGGTCCACCCTTCGCCATATATAGCCAGCAAAAATATGCCATTTCCCGACCCACCAAAGCAAGACCACTCCCTATTTCACAATGTCCAAGGCCAATCTGATGAACTTGGTGCCGAGATCCCAGGATCCTTCGAACATACCCAGAAGACGGTCCAGATCCCAGCAGTGAACTGGCAGTGGACACCTCTTCTCCATCTTCGCAATTTGACTCCCATAGTTGAAGCATACCAGGCAATTCGATGTTAGCTTGGGATAGCGGAGGTTGCAGGTGCACCCACATCCAGCCTTCTCTGACCCATCAACTTAAGAAGCATATCTGAAAAGAGCTGTAGGACCTGTACACAATTGTAATGCAAGTAATGAGCCCTCTGGCTAAAGAAGCGGTTTCAGCCTAGTGAGCATACCTTTTGCCAGACCTTGTCCTCTAAGTCAACACCAAGATGACCTTCCCATTTTATGCACTGGAAATGCGTTCACGGGTCCAAAATAAAAAGCAAATTCTTTAATATTTTAAAATTAAGTGCATCGACATATCAACCCTTTCCAGAAAAGGCTTTAGTCAATAATGCTTACCCCCCCCTACACCCTGCCCTGAAATAACTTGCATTCTACACCACTTTCTCTGTAACATTCTTATGTGTGAAACCCAGGAGAGCATGAATTTCAGGGCTAAACCTCTCTGTGCAATTGAGCAGTTTCCACTGTGCTCTGTTGGATCCAAACTTATGCTACACCAACCACATCGATATTCAAGACTGCCTGTTCCCTTCCCTCACTAAGAGCCCCTATCCTAGCTTCAAACCAACAAGCAGCAAAATAGACCTTAGTAGTATTAGGTGGGATCCCCTAGTCGTTCCTAAATTTAGGGCTTAGTAAGAATCACTGAGTTTGAGATGTCTACCTCCCCTGACTAGATGAATCTGAAAAATGTTCAGTTTCGCATACAAGTATGGTCAAAGGGCCAGCGGCATCCCCTCAACAGGAACACTGGGAAACGCAATCATTTTTACTATGGCTATCTTCCCTGCCATAGGGGAAACTTAAACTCTCCAAATAAGGAGTCAGTCAGGAACTCAGCAAATGTTTACTTATTATGTTAGAGGAGACCCAAACCTTCTTCAATCTATTTTGATTATGTACATGGGCATACAGCGATTGTGTACATTTTCATGTAAAGCGGCAGCCAGTTATTTTGCAAAATGTAGTACCACCTGAAATTGCAATTGCATTGTACCTTCTGATTACAATATTGGTTCAAATAGTTAAGATAAAATAGCAAATTCATCTCATCAGACCACTAAGAACATAGTCTGCATTTCTTTCAGAAGCCAATAAAACAAATAGGGTTGTGTATTAATAACATGCCATTTGCTTTTAAAGCATGTTTGATTGAACTGTGTTCTAAATGACATCTGCTGTTTTTCCTTGTAATGTTAAATATATTTGTAGATTGTTCTTGCCTTTCCTTTCCCATAGTGTTCTGTTCTTCATATGTTCTTCCTTGACCTGAGATGCTCACATGTTCATATGTCACGCACGAAGATATCTGCAATTGCTTTGATGGTAAATGTTTATTAAAAGATGTTTATTTTGTATGTTCAAAGTGCAAACCACAATCCATAAAAATGCTTTCATGGGGTGTCTGTGCACCTCTTGGGACATATGCTATATCTGAATATATTGTGATTGAGGTGTGGTTTTCTGTAAGACCCGGTGTAGGCACACACTCTTTGTAGGAATGCTCAGTATCCTTGAAGTTGTTTATCCCAGCTGGGTTCATGCATATCTTGTGCTTTTGTGATTGTTGTCCAATGTTTTGACAGGAACTGTTTTAGTGTTACGGTTATATGTCATATGGTGTCAGATGGGGGACAGATGGCTAAAAGCTTAGTTGCTGGTTAGTGTTTGTTTTGGACGAGGAGGTACTAAAATGGATTGGTGCTTTCGATCTATTACTTTTTTTTTTTTTAATTGCCATTTGTGGTTACAATATAACCTTAAAACACTAAAACATATTACACATTTAGTGATACATAATCAAAACATATGAAATATACAAGTACCAAAATCGACCTACAATTATTAAAAAACAATCTAATAAAATGCAGAGGATTAAGATCATTGCTCTTGGTTGAAAATGGGCAAATATAGAATACACTAAAATGTAAGACCAAGTTTTCTCCTGAATCATCAAGACCCATACCTGGTCACTCTGCAGGTTATCTATATCAATATAACCGTTGCATCCCTTTCTATAGGTTTCTTTAAGCTTTTGACAGCCAGTCAATATGTGTCCGGCTGTCTCTATTTCTAGTTTGCATATCCTGCATAAGCACTTTTGGCGGGGGATATGTTATCAGGCACCTATTCAAGCTCAGACAGGTAACTGTTTAAGCGCAGTTGGAGGATAAATCTTCTAACCTTCGAATTATTGATCCTAATCAAGTAGCTGAAAGGCTCATCAGGACGGAAACCCTGTTTTACATCATTGACAAATTTGACCACCTTGCTCAACTCAAACATTATTTTCTATCCCAAATGAAAGCCTTCTGCTTAATTTCCCTCCCAGCAACACCTGGATTTAGGGGGGAACGTAATATTGAAGCTGATCTCGTTCAAAACGAATAGATTTCCGTCAGCCATGGTTTTAGGATTCTTTGTGACGAATTAGTGTCAAGCACCCCCGAAAAGTTTGAGTACTTGGAAGGTATAATTTTATTTTTCGGTGAGAATTTTCAGCATACAAATTACTCTCACCATTTTTTTGTCAATAGCGACTTAAGGCCCAGTTCACTTCTCATGGCCTCAATCGGGGTGGATTTGGCTAGTCCTAATGTAGGGCGCATAGTTTACTCTCCAATTTTGTGATTCTTTGGGTCTCTTTGTATACATTTCTAGCACATACAGTGCGCAGGGGAGGATACTAGAGCTATAAAATTGCAATTGTCGTTTTTAGTGAGTCCCCACATCTCTGGGAGACATAGTTAATTGAGTTATATTTTCTTTGAACCTTCACCATATTCTCGTGCGCTAGCGTGTGTTGACAGTGAGTCAGTAATTGGAATATCCAAGTATAGGTATTTCTCAGTGACTTCTACTGGTTCATTTTTGATCTTCCATATAATAATAATTTTGCATTTATATAGCACTAAGAACCCTCAGGTATCTGAGCGCTGCTTATTAACCACGGGGTGTGGTGCTCATTTATCGACCTCGGAAGGATGAAAGGCTGAGTTTGGCCCTCCCGGGATTCGAACCTGCGTCGGCAGGCTCTGCACAGATGTCAAAGCTAGCGCTCTATTCTCTGTGCTCTCTGACTGGCAAAGATTACATTTCCTTTTACTCCGGCTTTTCCCTGCCTATTTGTTCCACAAGGGCATTAAAAAATGCCAGTGAGTAAGACATTTTCAGAATGGTGATCAATTGGCACAATTATACTTAACATTCCATGCAAAATTGTATAGTAGACTGTGATTTCCAGTACTTGTCAGCCAACACCATGTTCTGGTGTTGGCTGTGTCAATTGCTGGTGCATGTCTATTTGTTTTGCATTGTCATCGCATGCTAGGCTGAGTGACACTTTTGTTGAAATATCTGAAGTGTAAAATAAGCAGGTGGAACTTAGACCTCCGCTAATGGAAGACATGGGCGGCCCTTTGGTTTGTGTCCTAGCATATTGTGACCTGACGTAGCCCAATCTTGCATAATTTAGCATAACCAGTCCGAAGAGGGAGTAATAGTGTGTTACCAAGCCCTAAAAAGTCATGAGTATGCATAAAAGGCACAACCGTACTATAGTAGCAATAGATATTAAGCCCAAAACGTGTGCCTAGAACCACTTTGTTATTGAATAGATAAACAATTACAATGAGTGTAACCGATAAAATAAAACCGTATACTGTAGCTGAGATCCTTTTACAATGTCATATTCCACTGGTCACGAGCGGGGGCGGGAAATCCCCTAAAGAAAAACAAAATACTATTAATTTGCCAGAATAGTGCAAAAGTGCTACTTGAATCTAGTTTTAAGATATGATGATGACAAATCTTCTGGATGGCAAGGCAGTGCTGCTGATGTTAGTTCGGTCAGCAACCTTCGACCTTGTCGATCATGCTAAATGGCTAGTAGCTTGACAAAGGCTTGCAACTACTCCATCGAGGCCATAGCCTGGATTAAATCCTTTTTGACTGGTCGAATGTCTAAGATTGTTTGGGGTAAAATGCATGATCGCCCGATGAATCGCTGAAATGTTGCATGCCGCATAGTGCCTGTTTATTCCCCCTATTCCTTCAAAGGCTACTGCCGCCCACTCTGCGATCTCTTGGATAAGCTGGGTGTGCCTTTCACTAATTATGCTGATGACACTCAGCTTGTCTTTGATTTGGGTGGCAAGAATACAGATGCGCTACAACACCGAATTGGATGACCAATAATGGGATGTGCCTGAATGCCAATAAGACTGAGCTTATGCGGTTAGGCTCATGCCAGGCTAAACTCGACAGTCAGTCGGACGGGTTTACCATCAAAAAGCATTTGATTAAGGTAGTTGGCAAGGTCAAGGCACTAGGTGTTACCATTGAATCGTCCTTGAGCTCAGATGCTCATATTGAAAATGTTACAAACTAAGCCGAGTACCTTCTTAAACTCTTGAGACTAGTTAAACCCTATGTCTAGGAACCTACACTTGTCCGGGCATTAATAATGCAAAGGATCGACCACTGCAATGCCTTGATGACTCGGGTCAGCAAAAACAGTTTAAAGCGCCTGCAGGTACTACAAAATGACGATACAGTATGTATTGTCAAAAATGTACCCAGGCCCAAACCCATTTCATCCCATAGAAGCAGCCTGCATTGGCTCCCAGTGGAAGCACATATCTGCTTCAAGGCTATGACAATGGTCCACTATTGCCTATATGGCCAAGACCCGAATTATCTGAAAGATTGTGTTAAGGCTCATCACTCCGTGAGAACGACCAGATCAAGTGATGGTGTCTGCCTATCTGTTCTTAGGAGTAAGCAAGCCAGAGGCATGGGCAGATCCTTTGCTGTTCAAGTCGCTGTGCTGTGGAATAAACTTCCGAAGGGTTGAAAACCATAATTTCCGAGTAACTACGGCTAGATGTCAGCTGTTTGTTTCTCCATCGCTCCCATCTCTTCCAGTTTCTCTTGCTTTCTGAGGGACGTTCAAAGGTGTTAGTTTACCTTTCACCTTGAAAGATTTTCTGCTTATTAGTTCCCTCATACAGACACTCTTTCAATTTAGCTTTCTTGCTGGAATGCGAAGTCTGATGTAGCTCTACTAGATTGGTAATATACAAGAGGACCGCTCCAGTGATCATTTTCCACATCTGTGTCCAGTCACTTGTGTCGATTTGTCCCTTGACAGAAAACCTTCCCAAGGACACACAGGCTGTGCAGATAGGATCACTTTTCTGTATAGTTTGTACGGACTGGCTTTGTCCTGCATCCAGCGCTGCACCGTCCTTGGGACCTTAACCACCTCCAAAGCATGGAATCACCATGTTGGTCAACCAATATCTGGGCGTCGTCAGAATATAGACCAAATCCCTCCACCACCTGGGCAAGGAGATGCACTCGTGTTAAATGGAAGAGAAGAGCCCGGTACTACACTGGGAGCATGATATCTAGCTGAAATGTAATTTCCTAGTTTCACCTGTTGACTTATTGCCATTAAAAATGAACGGATCCAGTCTAATGCGGAGTCCTTACTTTCCATCATTTCTTCCAGGTGGTGGTTCAGGATATCATCTTTCACTGACTTGCTGGTTCTTAAACCCTGGGCTGAAACTCTTCTTTGGTGGTCCATTGGGCTCCCCTCCTGGCCGTTTGCTACTCCTGCTGCATGTGTGGAGTAAAAGCAGAATTCTCTTCTCCCCCCCCCCCCCCCCCCCCCATACCCACGGCAAGCCTATCGGATTTGTATCATTGATTACTATGTGAGAACTTTTGTGGACTCCTAAAATGCGACTTTAATTGATAGTTGGTATTTTCAAGACTCTGGAAAGGCCTCCATGCTAAACAGAGAAGCTACTGTAGTATAGGCAACGATACGCAAGTTAGTGGCACGTGCTACTGTTCATCCATGAATTACTAAATGAATTTCATTTTTTTTAACATCTTGGATTCACACAGTAATGCAAAAGGCTAGCTTGCAATATAATTACACAAGCATGTTTTATTACATCACCATTAACTGCAGACAGCTGCTCTGACCCGCATCAGTTGCAGATTCATTCTTGTGCAGTCTCACTGGTGTTTATTCTGAATGTAGTTTGTACATATGTGAAATGGACACCAAAAAAATATCCTCTTAATAGAAGCCAGTTTGACACACATCCTTCCCCTTAATGTATTTTCAACCATAGAATAAGTAAAGACAGTGAACTATCAAAATCACATTGCCAATAACAAAAATGTAAATTCCCATCCTGGCCCAATCTGTCTAAATGCACGTCTGACATGCCTTATTTTCTATTCTGAATTATATAACTTATTTGATTGCAGCATTCAAGCAGTGTCACCTATTACAATGTCCTTTAATGCATTTCCTCCAGTACAAACAAAATATTTATCTTCGCCATTAATGTTTCAGTAAGCCCTTGTATTTTTCGGACCTGGTTTTGTGTCATTTTAACAGTTGTCAGCGCTTCAGCAGTCTTTTCTCTGTATGTGCCACATACCATCATATTGGCCCACATCTCGCCTCCTTCACCTTGTTTTGAGCAGTTCCTCAAACTCCTATGGGGTCCTATACCATGCCTCTCACTCAGTACCCAATGCATAACCATTCCAAAAACTATCAACCTTCTGAGCCAGCTTCATTGATTCACTTGGCCCCAATTGTTATCAGAGCAGCATCCGGTCACGTTTGGCTGCATGACTACTTGACTCTGCCACCGCAATGTGCATTGTTGTACCAGTCCTAGGCCTCCCCTCCCAATAATAGAGCTCCACCCAGCCCTAAATATTAGCCCATGCGTCTGGGAGCCACTCGCACTCTGCAGGCATTAGCACATGCCCTAGCGCTGCCACATGATACTCTGGTGAATTTGCGCTCTACTGCCACCAACATCTAATGATCTGACCCTCTTCAGCTTGACATCTAACCACGCCACATAGTGGCATTATTCTCACTTATGTGGGCTACTACTGGGGCATTTCTCTGGGTCCTACTACTGGGGCATTTCTCTGGGTCCTACTACTGGGGCAACCACTGCCAGTCCACAAGCACAAATGTTTTTGATATTCATAGTTAACCAAAAGCACTTCACTTTTTACACTAACCGACAAAACTATGCCCATAATAAAACGCTTGCTTTTTAGGAAATCATGGTTAAGCACCTTTGTTAAGAAGGATGCATTCATGAGTCTGAAAAGGAATTGATGCTTATGTGCCCGGAAGTATCTGTCTGTTCGGCTGTGGCAGATGGGCGTGTGCACTGTGTGGTCTATCCTCCTTGCTAGCCACTAATTGCTACCATAGTGATAGTCTTGAACAGGGTAGCACTTCAGTACCTCTTCATCACAGTAAGTCTTCTAACTTGAAAGCCGATTTGTAAACTTCTATAATACTTGCAATAATTTCTCGTGTACTGCGGCGAGCGTGGAGTACAAAGTGTTTTGCAACTGTTACCCCTTTATAAAATTGCTTGTAATCATCACTCGTGACCCACTGAAAGTCTGCGCTTTAAAGGAGCCTTAGAAAAAATTGTTTTTTATTTGTTTAAATTGTTATATTTTTATTTTTATTTTTTTAAATTTCTTTTATTGATTTTATGCAAACAAAACAACGAAAACCAAACAAGCAGCATAATCATAATAGTTCAATTACACATCAAGTTATCGTAGTCACTGCTCCCATTATCCCTCCCCCTCCCCCCCCGTGAGCCTATTTGTCAATCTCTTTCAATGTTTGGCACATGCGGCCGGGTTTCGTTCTCTTCGGAGTCTGTTGGATTTGATATTACTCCAAACAATTCTGTTATTAGCGTTTTCCAGGCCAACAGGGTGCCCACCTCCCCTTCATCAGCCCGGCTACTCGCATCTTGCCATGCCACCGTTTCAGCCTCCGCCATTTCTGCAAGTCCTTTCACCATACACCCACCTTAGGTTTGTGGCATTTCTTCCACCCCATGGCGATACTACGTTTCGCAAGCACATACGCCAGATTTCTCAGTTTCTCAATATGTTTGAGTTTCCGTGGCCTAGGGAACCCGCCCAGTAAGCAGCCCCAAGCCATGTCTGTGACAAGAGTAACCCCTTTATCAGCCAGTTTCTGCGCCACTTCTCCCCAGTAGCACCTAATAATCGGGCACGACCAAAACATGTCATGTCAGTGTTTTCCAGGTTACATTTAGGACACACTTGTACTCCAGCGTTTCGGAACTTAGATATCCTCAAGGGGGTCATGTATGCCCTATGCGTTACATACAGCTGAATTTGTTTTAATCTGGCATTTCTAGACACTTTTTTGTGGTAACCCAGGGCACGCTCCCACATCCCGTCCTCCATTGGGGCCCCCACTTCCACCTCCCAGTCCAGCCTCAGATGCGTCAAATCTTTCCCCAACTTAGCCATCACCATCTCGTACAGTCTCGATCTCATGACCCCCTTCAGATATATCATACATTGTTTCCAAAACTGCATCTGGTTCTTCTATCAAAACTGTTTCTGGCCAGGTGTTCTTAATCATCCGCACCAATCTAATGTATGTGACATATTGACCCGTGTGTAGCCCTGCCTCTTCGTTGAGTTCTATAAACTCTTTAATGGATCCCTCTTGCCAAACATCGCTTAGCGTTGCCAGCCCCACCGATTCCCAGTAGGTCCTAACAATCGCCCTCAGCTGATCATCCCCTCCTGTCAAAGCAACCAGCGGTATCTGCGGGAGGCACGGGTATGGGACCTCCATTAGGCGACAAGCCCTACGCCAAATTTTCCATCCAAGCCTCAACATCGCAGGACGCCCCATCATTTCAATTTCGGACAGCCAGATCATTTCTTTCAAATAAAACGGGGCGCAGTCCTGTCCAAGCACCCTGTGCTCAGGGGTCACTTCATCAGAAAGCCACTTAGCCACATATTGCAACTGTCCCGCCAAATAATAAACCTCAAAATGGGGCAGTCTGATACCTCCTTTTTCATAAAAGTTCTGCAATTTCCAAAACGCCACTCTATTTCGGGTACCGTGCCACAGGAAATCCCTACACATGCTGTTCAATTTACTGAAAAACTTCTTGGGTATTATGTATGGGATATTACTAAAGTAATGCAGGAGCCTGGGCAGAACTACCATCTTGAGCATGGCCCCCACCCCATCATTGCCAAGGGCAATCTTGCCCAGAACTGCATACTGTTTCTAATTTTCTCGACGGCTACTTCCGTATTGTCTCTGTTCATCTTGCACCGTGTGATATACATCTACGCCCAAATAGCGAAAAGAGCTAGTTGCCCATGGTACCTGTAGCACATGTAGTCCTTCTACAGGGATCCCCTTATAACTACCCAGCGGGAATATGACAGACTTTTGGGGGTTCACCGAGATGCCCGACAACTCTGCATACCTTTCCATCACTTCAAGTATGTATAAGAGATTTTCTTCTGGGTATTGCAAGTATAGCAACAAATCGTCCGCGTACAAGGATATCAAGTGTCGTTCCCCTCCTACCTCAATGCCAATCGCCTCATACTGTGCCCTAAGTCATATTGCCAGAGGCTCCAGGGCCAAGATGTAAAGCATCGGGGACCAGGGGCACCCTTGTCTGGTGCCTCTGCCAAGTTGCCATCTTTCGGATATCACCGCTCCAGTTCGGACCCTGCGAAGCGGCTCACTATACAACATCTTGGCCCACCTGATATAGCACGGCCCCATTCCATACCCTTCCAAAGCAGCCAATAGCCATGACCACTTGACCGAATCAAAAGCTTTAACTGCATCTAGAGACACTATCGCCATCTCCCCCTCGTTCTTACTACCCCATTCGACCACCCGGTGAAGTCGCCTATGGTTGTGTTATGTTTCTGCTCGGGACATAACCTGTTTGATCAGGATGTATGAGTCTACCAATCACTTTCCGCAATCGATTTGCTAGGACAGCCGTGAGAATCTTGCTGTCCTGATTTAGCATCGACAGAGGCCTGTAGGAACCAAATCTATGCTCCGGTTTATTGGGCTTGGGCAGCGGTATTATGATCGCCTCTCTGAGTGACTCAGGCAACCGTCCTATCTCAAACGCTTCATTCAGCATGTCCAGCATTGGGGGGAGGATTTCCTCGCTGTATACTTTATAGAATTCGCTGGGGAACCCATCTGCCCCTGGGGTCTTACAGGTAGGCAACTGCTTCACAACCTCTTCTAACTCCTCCAACGTGATTGGCTCATCTAACTCCTCCCTCTCTTCGTCGCTTATCTTGGGCAGCCCTATGTCTTCTAACATTTCGATTATCTTGCGCTGGTCACCTATCTCATCATCTCCATACAGCACTCTGTAATATTCCACAAATTCTTTGTTAACCCCCTCTTGCGTGGCCACCTCATCTCCGTCCTCCCTAATAATGGTCCTAATCGGAGGCCCAGGGGTCTCGCTTTTGTATAGCCAGGCCAAAAGGCGGCCTGTCTTGTCCCCCCCACCCCCCGCGTGCTGTCTCTCAACATATTTCCTATAATTGAGATTGCAGAGTCTTTCCCAATGCCCTGCACATTGTTGCTGTAGCTGGAGTACCAGCTCCGTGTCTACGTCATCACTCTTCAATGCTGCTTCTAGCTCCGTTTCCGCCCTCTGTAGGTCAGCCAAGACCCCACCCTGTAACCCTCTTGACTTAGCAATGGCCGCCCCCCGCATCACCACCTTAAAAGCTTCCCATAATGTGCCCGCAGAATCAACACTCCCAGTATTCTCTTCAAGGAAATTAGTAATCTCTTCCCTTATATCTTCTCTAAAGACTGGATCTTTGAGCACCTCCGCTCGGAGGCGCCATGTAGGGATCTTCGCCCTCGGGGGGCAATATTGCCATCCGAGGATCGGGGGCGAGTGATCTGAGAGGACCCTGGCCTTACATTCGATTTGAGTAATCTCAGACATCACATCTGCTGTAGCAAAGACTTAATCGAGCCTAGTGTGCAGTTGGTGCGGGGCTGAATAGTGCGAGTATTGCCTCTCAGTGGGATGTTTCATCCTCAACGCATCTGTAAAGTCAAAATCAGTTAGCATCTGCAACGCTCTCACCGCTGGGCTAGGCTTACCCACTCTGCCATCTGATCTGTCCACCACAGGATCCAACACACAATTAAAGTCCCCGCCCCAGATCACCGCGCTCCCTATACATGTACTAAGATTGGTACACAGGGCTCTGAAATATGCTGCTGTGTTTTGGTTGGGGGCATACGTGTTTACTATGCATACCTCCCTGCTCTCCACCAGCCCCCGCAATATAGCCATCCTTCCATCAGTTTCAACCACCTCTTGTATCGATTTGAACGGGACATGCCGTGCCACCCAGATTAACACCCCCCGGGCATATGCAGAGTATGGCGAACCCACTACAGTGCCTTTCCACTTTCTCTTAACTAGGTCCAACTTCTCCCGCGTCAAGTACGTCTCCTGTAGTAATGCAATGTCTATTTTCTGCCTTTTCAGATACATCATGATTTTGTTTCTTTTCAGGTAGCTGTTAAGGGCCCTGACGTTCCACGTTATTATCCTGAGGTCCCCCATAGGTCGTTAATAAGCACCCTCCCGATCCTCCGTCGATTACGCCCCTTCATGCACCGCAAGTACAACATACTGATTCCTCCAGATAGGCTCGAAACAAAACAAACTCCCCATAACCACACACACTCAACTGCCCATCCCCCAAGCTTCTTCCCACCCACCCCTCCCCCAAAAATACCTTCCCCAACCGTTGCCCAGCTCCATTCCTGGATCTCAGGCACCCCCACATCTAGCCCTGCCTAGCGCAAGCTTCTACTCAGGGCTCAGTAGGGTAAAGCCGCCCTAATGGCCGCTGAAACTAATAGTCTATTGGGGTAGGTCGTCCGCGTTTCAAGAAACATTACGCATTCAATTGCCAAACCGTTACCAATTACAGTTACACTCATTATATTCCAGTCCAGATCGAGCACCAGGCTCAGATTGTGTACAAGTTTCAGTTAGTTACAGTTTTTCTATACAATCAGGGCCTCCTCCTTACTAAATCTTCATTCGGTATGATCCTGCCGGTCACGGTCCGCTTCTTGTTCCAGGCAGCCCTCATGTCCAGCCACGTGACAACATCCTCAGGGGTATCGAAAAATAGTGCTTTGTTCTTATGTAGCACTTTCAATCGTGCCGGATACAGAAGCATGTATTTGATTCCTGCTGCCCTCAGCCTCCTTTTGACAGCTACGTAACTGTATCTCTGCCTCTGCACCAGCATCGTGTAGTCTGGGTATGCTGTGATGTTGGTGGATGCTCTCTCTATCGTGCCGCCCTTACGAAAATATTCGAGGATCTTTTCTCTGTCCCTGTAATTCAGGATCCTCGCGATGATCGGTCTTGGCGGGGCCCCCGGCCAGGGTTTCCTCATTAGGGCGCGGTGCACCCTCTCCACCGTGAATCCCTGCGAAGATTCCTGGCTTCGATCCCTTGTAGAATCATGTTTTCAACATAGTTTGTGGGGTCTTGGCCTTCTTCTCCCTCCGGAAGGCCAACCACGCGAATGTTGTTTCTCCTCGCCCTTCCTTCCGCCTCTTCCACACGATTTTCCAAGTTGGCGACCTGTTTTAAGACATGGATCTCCTTCGCATTGCTCGTGCCAACATCGGTGTTCATCTTCACCCCACTTTTCGGACCACTGGTCCTTTCTGCAAGTGCCCTAACATCTTGACGTAGCAGGGTGAGTTCTGTACCCACGGCATCGATCTTATTCTCTAGAGCTGTGCGTAGATCCGCCATTGCCAAGTAGCACTTAGTCCCGTTATAGCCTCTAGAATCTGGTGCTTGTCCCCTTCGGGGGTGTCCTCCGTAGGGGTCTTGGTCGTGCTCTGCACCGATGTTGAGGGGGTCCGTTGCGTTCTCGTGAAAGTCTCCATCGTGGGTTGCTTGGTTGACTCTCAACCCTTTCGCCGACATGGCGCTTCCCTCCACTCCTGTACGCCTCCGCCTTAGTGCTGCTGTTGCACTGTCCTCGGTCCGACAATGGTCCGGCTTCCAGGTCTCCTAACTCACATTCGAGATGGCACTTCGAATTGTCTTACGGATGGGCTATGGCCTCACACTCCCCATTCAACTTCCGTAGGCCTCGTCACCCAAGCATCCAATGTCATCTCCTCTTGCGGTCAGATCGCCGAGGCTCCATTAGCGTATGTCAGGCCGGGCGCTCTCATGGTTTCGACCACTCCGCCATATCACCCTATTGTATTATTCCTCCAGGCAATTTACCGCGTCCGTGTCCCGCAGGTCCAGGTAATCAGTTTCGTTTCTCCTCGGAGGCCTCTCCTTTGTTAGCCGCCATCTTGGTGTCAAAGCGGCCACACAGTCGCACCGACAAAAACATGTATATCTCACGATTCTCGGGGACTATGAACTTCTCCAGCGAACTTCACTTGGCGTGCGGCTTTTGACGCCTGATCCTCAAAGTTCTAGGCGCTCGTTGCAGTTTCAGCAGGTAACTTTGGCAAAAATAGAGTCGGATCATCAGGAGCTCCTCACGCAGCACGTCCTATTCCATGGCCAGTTAGCCACGCCCCCGGGCGTATAAGTTGTTACTCATTTATTTGTCGCCACACATAGTAAATTCTGTATATCCAATTGAGGGTAGCTGTGAGACTGTTTCCTTCCGTTAACTATTGCATGGACTTCACGCTTGAACCGCAGCTGAATGCGGTCATGTGCGGTCACCCTGTGCTGTGACGCTTAGGAATTTCATGTGCCTTTTTGTAAAGCAATGATCAGGTTGCCTAATTTAATTTGCTATTTCCGATTACAGTAGTGTAAAATAACACTGCCATGGCGTTCGATCTTGGCGTGTACCTTGTTATTGAAAGGGTTAATGCTATAAGTGTTGGTTCTTTGTTCTTTGTGTCTTATAGACGCTCTTCTACTTGGATCTGTACCGAGCTATATGAGCTTTACTATTATATTATAGCAGCATTTAATTACGCAGAAACTTTTTGCTTGATACAACTCTCAAGCGAACAAACATTTGCCAAAAAAATACATTTCTTGCAAGATGGTTGGGGGACATAGTGCATCACTTAGCAAGAAAGAGTCTCCTCACAAAGAGCTATCACACTGTGGGATATATTTACCCACTCAGCAGTACTCCCATCCACAACCAGGATGCATTTCAGCAGAAACCGCAAAATGGCTGAGCTGGCTTCTGTGAGCACCACTGCCTCACACAGAAACTGTGTTGTGCAGCAACAAAAAGATGGCTGCCCCATCTTGCCAAGCACATATTGGGCAGGATGGAACAAGGGGGTGCACTGAAAAAGTCTGCCAGTGTGTTCTGACATGTATCAAAGAAAGAGAGTGAAAAAGCAGCGCTGCTTTGCTGCAAGCCCAAAATTCCCATTGAAAATTTCAACTTTTACAATGATGCAGCTCTGATTCCCTTTTCCTCTCCTTCATCGCACTACTTTCATCAGTAAGGCCATGCCCATCCATATTCACATTGTGCTGTATCAGAAAAGAGCATTGTTCCTGAATGGCATGCTGTGTCGGTCAAATCTGAGAAAATAAACAAAAGCTTTACTTCAGCTCCACAGAAAATGGCTTGAATTTTGCTACACGATGTCAAAAATCACTGCTTGTAAAGAAATTCTAGCTCTCCGTGCACATGTCAATTTCAGGAGACCTCTGCCTTGTACAGGCTGTTGTGTAAAATAAGATGGCTACAGCTACAGAACAATATTGGGAATTCAGATGGAAGAGAAAAACCGAATTTGCAAGAAAAATGTCAGCAGTCACCACACGTGTAAAATGTACTTTTACAAACTAAGAAAAAGACTTGTTTATAGGTGTATGTTGGATAAGGCCTGCCATTATCTAGCAATGTGAAGGGGTTTGTGCTGTGAAACATATATAGGGGATCTTATTCAACAGGATCTATTCTGATTTATAACAAAAATAAATAAAATAAGGAATTAAATTGTCTTGGCTACATGGGGGAAGTCAGCACCACGGCTTTCTGCTTGCGGGTTGCCAGCAACAGAAGGCCCCCACAGTAGATGCTAGAACACACAAGTGCTAATTGCTACCTTGGCAGACTTGCGTCTGGGCTGAGGCCTCTTACAATGGAACTTCTGGGACACCAATCTGTGAAGTGGAAGCGGCCATAAACCTTCAATCAAACTGGGAAACCCCCATCCCCACTGGGCTGAAGTGACAGTTGGAGGTAGCTGAAGAGGTAAAAATGGTCCCAGTGAAGGACAAAGGATGCCCATTTGTTTCAAAAGACTATTTTATTCAGAAACTTTTAAAGACGGTTATTTTTGCAACATAAATTCGCAGGAATGTAAAAAGTTAAGTTTTAATGTAGTTTTGTGGGTTTATATTTAAGATGTTGTAGCCTTCACTGCCACCTTGGAAACAGAAATGGCAGAGAATTGGGTATTCCACAGAAAGTGTACATGATGGCAATGTAAAAATCAGTACTGATATGCCTGATGATAATCCATACACACCTGTAAAGTTATAGAATTTTAGGCCTAAATGTTCACACTAAAAATGATTAAAAATTGGTAGAAGGGCGAAACAATGTCTTACAAACTGTAGCGTTGGACTGACATGCGCTGCAGAATATATGTAACCTATTTATTTAATTTGTTAAAAGACCCCAACTGTACAAATGTGCCATTTATGGCAAAACTGAATTGTAGCTAAAGTAACTGTGGGAGGTTCTGGACATTGTAAAACTTGCATCATAAATCTTACATCATGCTCTTGAAGTCCAACCAGCTGGGAGGAAGGCAGTAACTATCTCCCCTGACCAATCCAGTTGTTTAGAGGCGTGCTTAGCTAAGCCTGCCTGCCATATAATTCTATGATGTCACCATGCTCTATAAAAAGGGTGGATGACAAAACTCCAGACACTCTTTCCTGAATTTCCTGCGCCTGCGTTCATGTAATTCTACATTCATCTTGCCAGATTCCAGATCCCACTGCCAAGCCAAAGCACAGCTGATTCCAGATCCTACTGCCAAGCCAAAACATAGCTGCTTACAGATCCCACTGCAAAGCCAAAGCATAGCTGATTCCAGATCCCACTGCAAAGCCGAAGCATATCTAATTCCAGATTCCACTGCAAGGCCAACGCATAGCTGATCCTATCCCAGCAAGGCCAAAGCATTGCTGACCATCCCAGCAAGGCCTCAACCCAGAAAGCCCACTAACCAAAGGGAAAAGCTTTTTTTTTCTTTTTGGGGAGCATCCTGAAACCAGACTGGCTTTTTGCCCACTAACTGCATGCCCGCTGCAACCCTGCCAACCAGCTGTCCTTGTATCCGGTGACCAGACAGACCCAGCTGCTGTTTTGCTAGGAGAGTCTGCCGCTATCTGTTGACTTGAGCCCTGGAGTCCAGAACCCGATTGACTGTGCCTAATCCCAAATTTAAGAGCGGACTGTCAGTATCCCATATCCCATAACACATAGTCTACCCCATCTTGACTTTTCCTTTGTGCCGCTCTCTAAGCAACCCTAGCCATACCCTGATAACTTGTCTAGCATGTTCTAATTCTCTGTGCACCTTGTTCTTGTTTTCTAGTGTTAGCGCCATTCTTTCCTCCATCTCATGTAATAACTCCTTAGTCATATTTCGAATAATTTAAAGTAATTCCCACATAGATCTGAACACCGCGGGAAAATGTTGACGTCGTGAATCAATATTTGAACATACCATGGCTTTCTTTAACAATATAGTCTAAATAATTTAGTTTAGGAAAATTTGCCTTTCAATTTTAAAAAGATTTTCTCTTTTTAACTGCTCTATTTTCCTAAAAACGAACCTCATTCTACCTTACAAATCTCTCTCAATTCTTCCCCTATAGCCCTCCTTTCACTTCCATATTGTCCCTGTGCCACGCATCTATTACCCTGCCCAAAAACCGCATTCCAATTCAGCGTTTTTCACCCGTTTTTTTGAAAAAAAACGTTTTTACATTTAACGCTGAAAAAAAATGCAACTTTTCCAGGTGTGAATTTGGCTGCACTGTTTTTTCAAGGTTAACCTGCTTTGTGAAATGTATGCTTTTGTGATACCTTACCGTATGGATGATAGTGAGATCACATCCCTAATACTGTAATAAAACATATGTCTATCATTATTTAAACACATATATAATTAATTGTCAAAATCCGCGTGCCATTTTAGGCCTTCAACTTTTATTTTGTGAGGGAAGGTCGGATTTTGATTCTCTTTGCTGCCTCTTCTCCCTGACTACCTGCTGCTTCTTTTGCGATTGTGTGGGTTGAGGGAACATTGCAGGGGGAAACCTTCACTTGGTGCTATCTATCCTAATTTAAAAAGTGCTCCTATTCAATTGTGCTTTGGATATGGTCTACTAGAAGGTTAACCAAGTGCATTGCTTCAATTTCCATTGTCATTATCACCCTATCGGTGATTGCTGTCCAATATTAAAATTTGTGTGATTTTTGCGCATTTTAAAATAAAAAATTAATATTGTATTTTCACCAACCAGCCTGGTTCATGGTCCATTGTGACCTGGGGTATTTGTAAAAGGGGGTGTGAGACGGGTCGGGTATCGGCACAATTTGAATTAATTGAAATTAAAGAAAAAGCATTCCTATTGAGCACCACATCCCAGGATAAGACCAAGTGTCCTGGTCCGGTGTGTGATGCCCGATTGGAATCCTTAACACACGCCTCCTAACAACAAAGATGGGTAACCGTATTCCACTGCAATTGTCAGGATCCTTTTTTAATTCATGCCCGTGCTCAAGTCCATCATTCTTCTGCCACCAAGCGTGAATTACTATCATATTCTCTACACAAGATTTACGACCTTGATAAAATACTTCAGGGCCATATGAATAATCTGGATCGCCCTTCTACCATATCTTTTAATGTCACAATTTTTGTTGAATGTACACAATAATTCAGTATTCAACATCTCCTTGCTGGCTCCTGCTGTGATAGCTGAATTGGGAAAATGTGTCAGATTGTCACTTGGGGCCGATTCATGGAACAAACGTGCACTGAAAAAAGTGGCGCAAGCTGGCGCAAGCGTGAAAAATGAAGCGCATGCGTGCAATTCATGGAAGTCCCTGCGCGTGTTTTTCGCGGGATGTGCGCCAAACTCGTGCGTGGCGCACACGGGCACACACGTCATTGCAACATCCCGAACGCTGTGCGCGACGCACACAGGGAAAGTGCATAATGTCTGCGCACACACCAAAAAGGAGGCGGGACACAGGGCGTAACACGCAGAATGGGGAACAACACGAGAAAAAGGCGTAACTGGGAAGTACTGCAGGGAAATGCACGGAATGCCCACACGCACGTGAACAACCTGTATTCATGGATTTGAATACGGGAAACCCGCGCACGGAACGTGTCCGCCACATGAAGGCAGGCGGAAGCGTCCCTGCGCACAGTATAAAAGTGCACGCAAACAACAAACACGTATACAAGGCATAAATTAGTTTTCAAAAATTGATTAGTAGAGTTTGCTGATAATTTCTTCTTGATTAGCAAACACATTTGATTAGCAATTTTGTACTAATGTTTTTAATGCCACCAGAAGATACTTGTACCCGAGATATAAAATGAATAACCATACAGCCGTTGTGTGTTCCTGCTGAAGTAAGACATTGATGAGATAAGTCGGGCCTGGCAAATTCTTTAAAATTCCACTAGACCTGCAGGTTGAGTAACTAAGTTTACCCACTCGACTGAAGAGACATGCAATAGACCCATGGCAACGGATGGCAACAAATTTAAATTCACTTTCTGTAAAATGGTGCTTGTCACTACAAACCCACTTTAGTTTGGCATACTGCTGCCACCCAGAGTCCAGCCATACACAGTCAAACTTTTTTGACATGTAATGCAAACAAAGTAACATTTATTTAAATGTTTCCAACAATGGCACAGGTCCTTCAAAATCTACTCGACTATGCAAGTGGGCGAAAATACTTTGCGAGCCCTGTACGAGTCTCTTTAAAAAGGTTAGCTGCATGAATGGACACAAATAAATAGATATGATAAAAGGCTCTGAAAACAGTTTGGCCAGCTCTCTACTGCAGGTGCAAATATATAATGCAATCATAATCATAGAGCAAAGTGAGTGCTGGAGGCCAACTACAGTGTATATAACAAAGGTTGTACCTCAAATCTTTGTTTTTACAAGGGGAAAAGTGGTATAGAAGGTACTTCTGATGTGAAGAAAAAATGTGAACCACCCACTACCTCCTTCTCCTTAGTTTCCTTACGACTTTTATTTGTCGGTATGCCGCGCAGCTCTTTTTTGGTTAAACATTCGTTTGAAAACCTTTAGACCAACTCATATAAAACATATTTTTATTCCCAAAATAATCACTTCCATTTTTTGTCATTACATCATTTTCTTAACACATACTTAAAAAACATCTACATAACACATCAGCCTCTATGTACATAAATTAATTCGCATTGGGTTAGTCGAGGCTTGACAAAACATATTATCAGTGCTCCTCTTAATACAAAAATGTTTTGTACAATTTTAAGAGCTTTCTCGATCAGAGCAGTGTCTTACCCTCAGTATCTCAAAGAAAATAAAGTAAATGAGTCGAATACTACCTTTTTCGGAAAAAACTCTGATTTCTAGTATGGTCTAGTTGTTCCTTTTCTCTAGAGACACTCGGCACTGTCTCCAACACGTGCTTTCTTGATTGTCAACTTTTTAAATGCATGGATAAGCTAAGGTGTCAACGCACTGTGTTTCGGTCTCTAAGGCGAGATAGTCGACATCCAAGGGGTGGTCTTCTCAAAATAATTTACACTGGGCCTTCATCAGGACAAAAGGAACTGATTGATGTAGAGGAAATCTTCTAACTCACAGTCTAAATGGATGAACCACACCGGAGAGGTGATCGAAATTAGACAGCGTCCAAAGATTGGACTACAATAATTGAGGCCCGCCTTTCTACATTGCCGGTACGCACCGTTCGTCATAATGGCTCCTTGTGGCAGGTAATTCTAAATGCCTTTGGAACAAGAATGTCTTCATGTATCCGTAGGAGGTCGGGCTAATTAGCTACATGCCAACTACAGTGTACAGTTTTGCAGTGGGTCTGTAGATGTACAGACTGATTGAAATATTGATCGCAACTTTAAGTAAATATTAGCTTTGTGCATTCATTATGTAAAAGACTATGCAGTGTGGATGGCATAGCAGGTAGAGAACTGGGCAAACTAGGCAGAATATTGTAGTTTGCGGCCATTTCACTTTCAGGTTAGCGGGTATGAAGCAATATGGTAAGATAGAATGTCAAGTATGGGATGAGCTCATGGGTTGAGCACCAGTTGTAAGAAGTATGTAACCAGCAGGCCACAGAACTAGGTTTTCCCTCAAAGCATTTGGCTGTGTGGTCATGTACATTTTCAAAAGTATCCACTCGTCATATGATATGATAGTATATTTATATAGCGCCTATACACAATGTTTTTCAAAGCTCTTGCATATGATGCATCTTCGCCACCAAAATGAAATCTAGTTGACACTTAGGAACAAGTTACTTACCTGTAATTGTTGTTCTCCAGCATGGGTCTGGCATGGATTCACATGCTCATGAATATTCCCCGTCAGGCTGGGAATCCTCGGTAATGAAAAAATCAGTATCAGTTTAGTTTCTGATCTGTCTTTCTTAGTAGTAACCAATCACTGATCTCTGGGTCATACTGCCCACAGCCAATGACTGTCCTCTCCCTTACCCCCTCCCCTGGCAGCCATCCTCAGATTTGGTAGCACGTAAAGTGGCAGTATGACCAAGTGAAGAGCCGCAGTGGGGAAGGAGGGAGGGTTTGCATGTGAATCCATGCCAGACCCATGCAGGAGAACAGTTACAGGTAAGTAACTTGTTCCTTCTCCAGCATGGAGTCTGGCATGGATTCACATGCTCATGAATATAAGAATACATAGCAGTACACACATGCACAACCACGGGAGGTGGCAAAAGGCTCAACATTAAGCATTACATAAACTCAACATTAAGTAACTCTTACCTCCCCACCAGGCCCACCTTCAGGCGAACAGGTTGCGCAGCACTGCTTGGCCGACTCTGGACTCCTCCCTGGAATCCCGTCGACGCAGTAGAATCTCGTGAAGGTGTGCGTTGACCTCCACGTAGCAGCCCTCCAGATGTCCAGCAGGGGCACACCAGACAAGAACGCCGTAGTAGCAGCGATCGCTCTGGTCGAATGGGCTCTCGGATGGCCGGGCAACGGCCGGTTAGCCAACCGGTGACAGTGCGTGATGCAGCTGGAGAGCCATCTGGAAATGGAAGCCTTCGAGAGAGCCTTCCCCTGGTTCACAGGTCCAAAGTTCACAAACAGATGTGATGTCTTCCGAAAACTCTTCGTTCGGTCCACGTAGAACTTAAGCGCTCTAGCTACATCCAGCGAGTGCAAAGTCCTCTCGGCCGGCGACGAAGGCGACAGGAAGAAAACTGGTAACACCAAGGGCTCGTTAAGATGGAAGTCTGACGGCACCTTGGGCATGAAGGAGGGGTGCATCCTCGGCACCACCCTCGTATCGTGAAAAGTCAAGTATGGGGGCTTGCAGGATAGGGCCTGAATCTCTCCCACGCGTCGTGCGGAGGTGATGGCCACCAGGAACGCTGCCTTCCACGACAGGAACTTCAAAGGAGCCGAATGCAAAGGCTCGAATGGCGGCCCCATGAGCCTGGTCAGCACCACATTGAGCTCCCACGCCGGGGCTGGAGCCTTCACCGGCGAGAACGATCGGAACAGTCCTTTCATAAATTCCTTCACCCGTTGATGAGACCACAAGGACGGCCGTCCTGTAGTTCAGGTGTATCGGGAGATCGCTGCCAGATGTATGATGGAAGCGTGAGCTAGTCCAGCCTTGGCCAGCAACAGTAGGTATGGTAGCACTTGAGGTGCCGTAATCCGTAGAACCTCTTCCACTTATGTATGTAGCACTTGAGAGTTGAGGACGCCCTGGCCTTTGCAAGAACCTCTCTGCAGTTAGCCGGGATATCGTACCCTGCAAACTCTAGTGGTGCAGGAGCCAGGCCTGCAAGTTCAGCGACTCCAGGTCATGATGAAGGATGGCGCCTCCTTCTCTGGAAAGAAGATCTGCGTCCGTCGGCAGCTTGATCGGTTGGGACGCTGACAAGTCCAGAAGGTCCGGGAACCAGATCTGCCACGGCCATACCGGTGCGACGAGGATCATCTTGCACCGGGACCTCTTGAGCTGGTTGATGAGTCGGAGCAGCAACGGAGGGAACGCATATAGGAACAGGCCGTCCCAGGGGAACGAGAAGGCATCGCCCATGCTCCTCGGCTGGGGAAACCTCCTGGCGAACCTCTGGCATTTGGAGTTTGTCGTCGTCGCGAACAGGTCGATCTGGGGTTTGCCCCATCGTTGAAAGAGTCGATCCACTTGTTCCTGGCGTAGTTCCCACTTGTGGCACGAGCGCATCTCTCTGCTGAGTGAGTCGGCGATGGTGTTTTTTATCCCTGCCAGATGAAACGGTACCAGAAACATCCCTTGGGCAACAGCCCAATGCCACAGATCCTGGGCTTCCTTGGATAGGGCAGGGGATCTGGTTCCGCCCTGCTTCCGAATGTAGAACATCGTGGTGGTGTTGTCGGTGAAGATCCTCACCACCTTGCCCTTGAGGGACGGGAGAAAGGACCTGAGGGCCCAGAACACTGCACGGAGCTCCAGGATATTGTTGTGGGGCGGCTTCTCCTCCGGGAGCCTGAGGCCTCTCGCGTGAAGATCTCCGTTGTGCGCTCCCCACCTCTCCAGAGAGGCATCCGTCATCACCGTTACCTGGTGGGCTGGGGTCTGAAAGTCTGTCCCTACCGCCAGATGAGCGTAGGTGCCCCACCACCGGGTCTCTCGTCGGCAGGTCTCGTTGAGAGGGGATCCTGTCCTTGAAGATGCCCGTCGCTTGGATCCAGTGGGCATCAAGGAACTCCTGTAGAGGGCACATCCAAAGCCTGCACAGGCATACGAGATCTATGCAAGAGGACATCATCCCGAGGAGGGACTTGATGGACCCCACCTTGGCCACCAGACGCTGCACCTTGACCAGGATGGCCTTTGTCCTTTCCCCCGACGGTGAGGCAAGACGTGCAACTCTGTCGAGCTTGGCTTCCAGAAACAGTGCGACTTGCGAGGGGACCAGATGGGATTTCGGGAAGTTGATGAACTCCAGGTCCATGAGAAGCTGGACGGTCTTCGCTGTGTGTTCTACGGCTCCCTTGTCCCTGCACGGATGAGCCAATCGTCCAGGTAGGGGTAGACGTGGATCCCCTGCAGGCGCAGCCGCGCTGCCACTAGTGCAAGGCACTTGGTGAAAACCCTGGGTGCCGACTTCAATCCGAACGGGAGGGCCTTGAACTGGTAGTGCCGTCCTTGGACCACAAACCTGAGGAACTTTCGGTGTCCTTTTAGAATGGGGATGTGGAAGTATGCATCCTCCAAATCCAACGACGACAGGAGATCGTCCTCCTCCAGCTGTCCCAGCACGTGCTGGAGGGTGACCATCCGGAACTTCTGTGCCTTGATGTACTTGTTCAGTCGTCGCAGGTCTAGGATGGGCCGCCATCCTCCTGTCTTCTTTTTCACAAGGAAGTACCTTGAGTATACTCCGGAGCCTCTTCGGGACGAGCTCAATGGCACCTTTCTTGAGCATCGCCCTTACCTCCAGTATGGTTGAGGGACGTGGTTTTCCTTCCTGGCCACGGGAGGAATGCGGGGGCACTTTTTTAGAAACTGAGGGCGTGCCCCTGGGCCAGGGCATCCAGCACCCAACGGTCGGTGGAGATGGACTCCCACATGCTGACAAACTTTGCCAGCCGGCCTCCCACTGGAGTGCTTCGGAGAGGGGGCCCAACGCCACAGTCGGTTCAGTCTTGCTTGGAGGATGCCTTGCCGCCTTGGCCTCCCTGGCGACGACGGCGGGATCCATCCGACTTGCCCCGTCCCCTATAGGCTTCTTGCGATGAGGAGCGGGCCGCCTGGCGGTACGTAGAGTAGCCACCGCCGAAGTCCTTGGAGGCACCTTGCTTGCCTCTGGAGTTCCGAAAGGATGGCCGTCGTCGCTGGAGAACTCCTAGGGCCCGAGCTGTCTCCGAGTCCGCCTTGATGGCTTGTAGGGACTCATCCACTGTTTTCCCTAACAGGTTGTTCCCGTCGAAGGGCATGTCCAAAACCTTGGTTTGTGCATCCTGGCGGAAATCCATCGCCTTGAGCCACCCTCGCCGTTTAAGGCAAACGCTGTTGCCTAGCTGGCGGAAACCGTTGTTGGCAATGTCCGTTGCCACCGTTATGGCATGGTCCGATGCCACCTCACCTTCCTGCAAGATCTCCAGGGCCTCTGCCCTCTTGTCGTCCGGTAGGAAGTCCAACAGGGGGGCGATGTTGTACCACAATTTCCTGTCGTAGCGGGCCACGATCGCAGGGGCGTTGGCCGCCTTAATCGTTGTTGCCCCCGACGAGAACTCATCGCATCGCATCCAGCTTCTTTCCTTTTCCGTCCGGCGGGGAAGTTGACGTTGAGGCTGATGCCCCAGGGGGGCCGCGTCGGGGACCCAGTACTTCTTCTTGTACCGATCCCTCTTAGCAGGTGTCATAGACGGGTTCTTGAAGGGCGAGTCCCTCATCCCAGATGTCATCCAGCAGAGGCACAGCGAGGACCGTCTTCCTCTTGGCCTCGCGCCATTGGTAAAGGAACCCCTCCTTCTTCTCTTCGGGGCAGAGCTGGAAAAGCTTGGATGCCCCGGCAATCAGAGCGTGGAAGGACCCAATCTCGCCGAGCGGGGAGGCCCGAGTCTGAGGCGATGGGACATCCGTCCCGGTCGTCATCGTCATCTGTGCCGGTCGTGGCCGTGTCCGTTCCCGTGTCATCCCCAGGGACAGGGGATGGGGGCAAAGGTTGAGCAGGCCGAGAGGGCTGAAAAGGCGGGGCTGGATGGGTCTGTCTCCTATTGCTTGGGGGATTTCCCGACGGGCCTGGTTCTGGCTCCTCCATCGGGCCTGGCTCCGTCTCCTCTGTCGGTGGTAGGGGCAATCTCGTCCTTATCTCCGTACATAAGGATTGTATTGCCAACAAAATGGCCACTGAGTTGTCCTGCAGCTCCGGAAGCGACGGGCGCGACGGTTGATTTGGAACCTCGCTGGCGCCCCCGTTGCTCTCGTCATCCTCTTAGTCAGGATCCTTCCCGTGCGAACGGGCCTCTTCAACACCCTCGTCGAGACCCTCCAAGACTTCAACCAGCTCCTCCTCAGAGGGTGTGTCAGTATCCACGATGTCCAACGCCCCCCCTTCTTTTTCCGCCGGGGTCTTCACGGGGGGGTCTTCTCGATGGGCCTGAATGAGGCTTCCCTCCGCGGTGGCAGGGAAACTCTGGGTCCCGAGGTCGCCTCCACTGATGTAGCCTCCACAGGCTGTGTCCGGGCCGCTGCGACTTCCTCGATAGAGGCCTTAGCCGGGTGAATCAAGGCCTTCACCACCTTCTGTGGGCTTGTGGCCTTCACCTTGGGGGGAGGGTCACCGCCCCGCTCCCCCACGGCTGGATCCTTCGAGCCCGACCGGGGCCTCTCCAGAGGCTTCGCCAGGTTCTCGGCTTTCCTCTTGCCAGAGCGTTAGCTCGTGGTTGATGGCCCTGGAGAGGATGCGCTCTGCCTGGCTGCCGAGGAGCCCGACCGTTGGGCGCTACCGGTGCCCGCGGACTCGCTGTGCTTTGCATTCTGTCGGGCCCCCGTCGCCGGGCGCCCTCACAAGACATAGAAGACCGCTCGGACGACTTCTTCTCACCTGATGGGCTCTTTCCTTCCAGCCAGTTGGAGAGGCGAAGATGTCGATCCTTCATGGTCCGCTCCGACATGTTCCCGCAAAACGCGCAGTCCTCCACGTGCGTTTTGTCCTCATGAAGGCAGTAGAGGCATTTCGAATGCTAATCCTCCTTGAACACATTCTATAGCTGGCATCCAGAACAAACCATGAACAGCTTTCCGGAAGTCGAGCTTCCTTTCTCCTGGGCCATGTCCGGGTAGGCCTCAAACTTCTGGACTCCTCCAAGAAGCGTAACTCGATAAACTTTACCCTTGAGGGACGTAGAAAATCCGAAACGGGTCCCCATTGATCGGATGGAGAAACGGTGGAGCTTGAGGCTCTGTTTAACCGAAAAATTAGAAAATCTCTTTGAAAAAAGCGTGAAAACGCAGCAAAGCTCGAGAGCTAAAGCACAAGGACTCCCAACACTTGAACGTGCGGTAAGAATCTGTGGATGGCTGCCAGGGGAGGGGCTTAGGGAGAGGACAGTCATTGGCTGTGGGCAGTATGACCCAGAGATCAGTGATTGGTTACTACTAAGAAAGACAGATCAGAAACGAAACTGATACTGATTTTTTTTCTTTACCGAGGATTCCCAGCCTGACGACGGGGAATATTCATGAGCATGTGAATCCATGCCAGACCCCATGCTGGAGAATATTTAGATACAGTTAACTGTAAAGCATGGAGACGATGCAGTGTTTTACAGTAGCAATCCTGTAATTATGCATTATGTAACCAATTACATTTTTAGAAAGGGAATTGAAAGCCTTTAAAAAAAAAAACTAGCGCATACTGGTCTTTGGAAAACGGGATACAGTTAGCTTAATAACAGTATTATCCCAATTATTTCTGGTTTGCAATTATTTGAAAAAGAAAATGTGCGTAGCACTCCCACACAGGTCTTTTGGCACATGAGTGAAGGGGATGATTACTGCTGCACTCTCTCTCCGTGTTAGGCAGAAACCTGTGCAGTTCCCTTAGGGAACACTGCTAAAGATTTAAGACTACAGGTGTTGGCAGTAAACCCACTTGGTAGCAGTCTGTACCACCCAGATTTACCTGGTAGCTGTGGCTGAGCAGTCAGATTTCTCTCAAGAAGAGTTAGGCAGTATGCAAAGTATACACAATAGGCACTCAGACACACCAATACAAGCAAACACTGACCAGAGCTTTGGTATCAAAGTATATCATTATTTATTTAAAAACACTCCAGCACTCTTGTTGTAAAATATTCTAAACACAGTTACTATTGCAATATATACACCCCTTTTTCCTTATCAGGTAAGTCTCAGTAAAACACCACTTATTTTCATACAGAGGTGAGCGCTTAACTAGATGGCACTCTAATAAGTTTGTGAGAAAGGGAGGGAAAAAGACAGAATATGGAAAGCTACACCACTCTAAGGTTCAGGAACACTGTTAGCAAGGCAGAAGAGCAAAAGTCACTGGTGAGCCAAAGTTCAAAGGCTGGGCCCACTCTTAGAGAAAGCAGAGCACAAATTTGCCCAAGATCACACAGTTACACGAGGCTTATAAAGTCTTGCAGAGGGTTCAAAAAGAGTTTAGAGAGGCTCAAGAAAGTTTAGCCAGGGTGTCCCAGGCCAACACAGGGTCGAAAGCTGGGGGCTAAATCTACCCCGTACAGTCGGTGGCAAGGCAAGCCAGGCAGGACACGGTACCTTAAGTGGGAAGGATCCTCCAGCGGTGGCAGTTGTTCCTGGCAGTGGGTGCAAGTCGCGTCGTCGTCCAGGGGAAGAGAAGATCTCGACTTGGAGGAAAGATGAAGGTCATTGCACTGCCAGGGAAGAAACCAGCCACAGAGTTTTCCGGTTAAAGGTGGTAACTTTGATTCGCGGTCGTGGTAAAACGTGGTATCCCGGTTGCCGGGGTGCTTGGCACAGGCAAGGCGGCCACGAGGTACGTTGGGAAGGCGAAAAGACAGTGAAACTGGTTATCCCCACCAGTCAAAGGAAGAAGACTCTCCGGCGGGAGATCTCCTCTGTCGTTGGGAAAAGTGGTGAGACGGTCCAGCAGGGCTCCACCGGTGGTGGCGTCGTGGCAGGTCGGCTCAGCTTCTCCCTCGTCGGATTCTTGGGTCCTGTGGCGACTTCTGAAGTTCCAGTCCCCACAGCCCTGCTTTTATGCAGAAAACCCCCATTCACTCAGCCTAGCTGTCACTCAAACATGCTAAGTGGTGAGCCGGCCGGCTCACCACTTGGGCCAATCAGGACGGAGTGCGACTTGAGTTGCCTAGGCAACTCAGTCCAGGGTGCCTAAATTCCCCTCCACCCCTCCTAAGTACCCCAGACAGAGTGGCACCACTTTGGAGGGCTTCTGTGGAGAAGCCCGCCAAAAAGTGGAACAAAGGGCTCGACTTGGGTTGGAGTCACAGAAGAGAACACAAACGCCATTTTTTAATCAAGTTTTGGCAAAAAATACCAACCGGGGAATTAATATTAATAAAATAAACCGGCGGTATGTTCGAGGATACCGTAAATAATTAAATAAAGATAGTAGCCTAAAACAATGGGAAATCCCATAGGAAAATATTTGCGGTTGAATATAAAAAGTAGTATCCACTGCCACCAGCCAAAACTCGATCAGGGGGGACGGAGACGTGCCCCCTCGACTAACAGACCCTGGTCCACAATATGATGGTTTGTACTGATTCTGTTCAGAATTTAAGACTAGTAAAGTCAATGGTAACTTTACATGCCCTGGGAGACAGTAGTCAGTCCTAGGGTATGGAGGCTATACCCTGTGTAACACACATCACAAAAACACATGAAGCCCTATGGGGTAAAAGACCCCATAGCCCATTAAAAACATCTAGATTCAAAGAAACACACTCAAATCATGCCCAAGAGTGAGGGTAAAAGAGTCTCACTCTTGGCAGGAGAAAAAAAATAAACCCCAAAAATCCAGCAAAGCTGCTGCCGGACTCACTAGGTTAGGAAATTCAGCCTAAACAGAGAATTCTCCCTAACACTCTGTTAGCCCCTTTTAAGTTGCAGTCAGAGAATCGAGGGTGGAGCGAGCTCTGAAGGCAAGAGAGGAATGCAGGGTGAGATGTGCTTTCATAGCTAACCTACAGAATTGCATAGCAAATTGCTCCGCGACACTGCTTATTTTATGCCTGGCGTATATACAGCTACGATGAATGCCCCATTTGTCGCAGCACTTATCGTGGGACACCGCAGGAGGAGAATAGCCAGGGCCCGCATTTGTTTTTTACCCCGGACCAGCCTTTTTGGGATGCCCGACGACCACGTCTATGGCAGGTATAGGTTTCCTCCTCATATCATCCTAGACCTCGTCAGGGAGTGGGAAGATGACCTTACTTCCCCCCACCCTGTGCTCCCAAGCAATGAGCCCCTTGGAGAAGGTGCTCAATGTCCCGCATTTTTTGGCCACTGGGTCATTTCAGCGGACCACTGCCATAGTGGGGGGGGGGGTCTCACAGGCCACGCAGTCACGCTGCCTACACCAGGTGTTGGCAATCATCACTTCATGCCCCTCAGTCCGCAGGCACATATACATGCCCAGAACACCCGCAGAAAGGCAGGCCGTGGTCCAGGGCTTTTACAGGGTAGCACACTTCCCCAAAGTGCTTGGTGCCATTGATTGCCGTCCACCTAGGGCCACTGAGCACATCTATCGAAACCGCAAGCACTGGCATTCCATCAACGTGCAGGTTGTATGCGATGCTAAAGGAATCACCTCTGTCTATGCAAACTACCCTGGCTCCACCCATGACAGTTTCATATACAGAATGTCCGCCCTGAGCCGGGCCCTGGAAGCTGGGCAGCATGGCGACACATGGCTCCTAGGTGAGTACAAATGCCTGTGCACATGCATGCAAGTCACAGACAGACAAATACCCAAACCCTAATAATCTCAACTATTATCACCTCCCCAGGGGACAGTGCCTACCCTCTGAGCAACCACATGATGACGCCAATCCGGAACCCCACCACACCACCCCAGGTAAGATACAACAGTGCCCATATTCAACCAGGGGCATAGTGGAGCGCACATTCGGAGTGCTGAAGTCCCGCTTCCGCTCCCTTGACCGCTCTGGTGGGCAGCTACTATATGCACCCCCGGTAGTGAGCAGGATCATTGTGGCAGCATGTGTCCTGCACAATGTTGCAACACGGCGGGAGGTACTGGTGGACATGGTGGTGCCCCCACATCCCCAACCACAGGCACAGGTGCTGCCCATGGGAGGGGACAGGGCACGTGGCGAGGCAGCCCGGACCCAGCTTGTGGCCACATATTTCACCTAAACTCCCACCCCTGCGGAGTTCACACAGTCCTGGCACATACCAGGTGACAATTGATGATGACAAAGACAGTCAACTGTCACATCCTTACCACCGTGAGAATGTTCCCACGGAAGTGCCACATTGTGTGTATCCCTAGCTACTTAAAAATAACCAATCCTGTGTGACCAAAAGGAACACATGCAAGGTGTGTATCACCCACCCCTGCAAAACAGTCCACCACTATCCCTGGTATGTCACCCAAACCCTGCCAAACCACATCACCCTTGTCTCCATGACATGGCATGCAATAGCAAAAGACAAACCCATGACCAATAATATACAAAGAGACATGTCATAAATGAAAACTGGCATGAGACAATGATGCCTGACATGGAATCAGATGAAATGACTGACCAACAACCTCCCACACATTCAAAGTCAGACACAAATGCTTTCCAACAGTCGTAGCATGAACACAACACTGAATGCCCAGCGCGAAAGCGACAGGGCAGGAGGGGACGCAGAACTTGTACTCGAGTTGCAGCAGAGGTGCGCGGAGCTTTGGGAAAGGCTCTGCAACCTTAACTACAAAAAGTATGTCGAGAGGCAACATGCAGGTGGGGATAAAACTGGCCGCTTGTTGGCGTGGTTATATAAGAGCGAAACCCCCAAGCCCCCGATTAAGACAATAACTAGAGAGGACGGAGAGGTGGTTGACACCCAGGAAGTAGTCAACGAGGCATTCTTGGACTTTTATAGAACATTATATGAGGACCGAGGAGGGGACAATCAGGAGGAGATTAGAGAAACACTAAAAGACATGGAATTGCCTAAGATTAGTGATGAAGAATGGGAGGAACTAGACGCACCAATTACCCTGGAGGAATTAGAGGAGGTGGTAAAAAAACTGCCCACCTGCAAGACCCCGGGTACGGACGGATTCCCGGGCGAGTTTTAGAAAACCTATAAAGCAGAAGTGCTCCCCCCCCCCCCTATGCTAGAGATGTTTAATTAGTCTTTTGAGAAGGGTCGGCTACCGGATACGCTCAGAGAAGCACTAATCGTGCCGCTCCCCAAGCCCAACAAGCCAGGGCATTGCTGCGGCTCCTATAGGCCGTTGTCAATGTTGAACCAGGACAGTAAGATCTTGACGGCGGTCCTGGCTAATAGGCTACGGAGGGTCATCAGTAAACTGATACACCCGGATCAGACAGGCTATGTCCCCAATAGAAACATAACCCACAACCACAGGCGACTCCACCGGGTGATTGAAGAGGGGAACAGAAGCGATGGGGAAATGGCGGTGGTGTCCCTAGATGCAGTCAAGGCTTTTGATTCAGTGAGGTGGCCATGGTTGCTGGCGGCCCTGGAAGAATACGGGATGGGGCCGGGTTATGTTAGGTGGGCGAAATTGTTGTACAGTGAACCACTGACCAGAGTACGCACAGGATCGGTGATATCTGAGAGGTGGCAACTCAGTAGAGGCACCAGACAAGGGTGCCCTTGGTCCCCGATGTTATATATTCTGGCCCTAGAGCCCCTGGCAGTGTACCTCAGACAACAATATGACATGGTCGGTATTGAAGCAGGGGGAGAGAGAAACACCTAATATCCCTATATGCTGATGATTTGTTACTGTATTTGAAATACCCGGAGGAAAATCTTCAGTATATTCTAGAGGTCATGGAAAAGTATGCAGAACTGTCCGGCATAGCGGTGAACCCCCAAAAATCGAGCATGTTCCCATTGGGGAGCTACATAGGAGCCCCTCTGGAACGATTGCCAGTGTTGTCCGTACCTTGGGCGGCTGATTTTTTCCACTACCTCGGAATAGATGTGTATCATACTGTGGAGGGGGAACACTTGCATAACACCAAGGTGGCGGTGAAGAAAATCTGCACAAATATGAAGTTTTGAGAGAAGCTGGCGATGATGGGGCAGGAGGCGATGCTCAAAATGGTGGTCCTGCCTAGGCTGTTACATTTCTTCAGTAATATACCATACCTGATACCCAGGAAGTTTTTTGTCAAACTGAACATCATGTTTAGGGATGTCCTGTGGCACGGTACCCGCAATAGAGTGGCGCTATGGAAGCTACAGAACTTCCATGATAGAGGAGGCATTAAGCTGCCGAACTTTGAGGCCTATTATGTAGCCAGTCAGTTGCAATATGTAGCCAAATGGCTCTCTGATGAAGAAACTCCTGAATGTAGGCTATTTGGGCAGGACTGCACCCCGTTTTACCTAAAAGATCTGGGTTCCTAGACTTGAAATGAACGAAGGCCAGGGCGATGTTGATGCTTGGGTAGAAGATGTGGCACATAGTATGCCAACTGATGGAGAACCCGTGCCCGTGTTCCCCACAGCTGCCGCTGGTTGCCTTGGCTAGGGGAGACAACCAGCTCAGGATGATAATTAGGACCTATTGGGAATCGGTTCGGCTGGCCACATTGGGAGACATATGGCAAGAAGGGGCTATTAAAGAATTCGAAGACCTGGGAGAAGAGACAGGCTTGCATGGAGGCCAATATGTCACGTATCTTAGGCTAGTGCAGACTATTCGCAAAACCTGGCCGGAAACTGTACTGGTGGAAGAACCAGACGCTCTAATGGGAACAATATATGACATATCGGAGGGAGGGCACGAGATCTCTAGACTATATGAGATGGTGATGACCCGGGTGGGGAAGGATTTGACTGATCTGAGGCTGGACTGGGAAGCGGAGGTGGGGGCACAGTTGACCGATGGAATGTGGGAACGGGCCTTAGGATACCACAAAGTGTCCAGAAATGCTAGATTCCAGCAGATCCAGTTATACATAACGCATAGAGCCTATATGACCCCGAAGAGAATATCTAAGTTTGCAAACGCAGGAAGACAAGCATGCCCGAAATGCGATGAGGAAGACGCTGATATGACACACATGTTCTGGTCTTGCCCAGTGATTGAAGCTTTTTGGGGGGAAGTGGCACCGAAACTAGCAGATAAAGGGGTCCCGCTCAACATAGATACGGCCTGGGCCTGCCTGTTGGGAGGGTTTCCCAGACCACGGAACACTAAACACCTTGGGAAACTGAGGGACCTGGCATATGTGCTTGCTAAAAGGATAGCCATGGGCTGGAAGCAATGCCACAAGCCACGGGTAGAGGTATGGTGGCGGGACTTGCAAAAATGGGCGGAGGCTGAAACGGTGGTGTGGCAGGAGGCATGTAGCAATTGCAGGGAGGAAGATGTAGGCAACCTGATGGCTTGGAGAATGTTAATAACAGGACTGTTGGGCACAGTAGTGGATCCTGCAGCTTCGGAAGGAAGCGATACCCAGCCACACGCAGCGGATACAGAACCGGAAATGCAAATAAGCTCTCGAAGGGGGGGGATTTGGGGAGCAGAAATGAGTGTTAATTGATATTCGCGACTTTATTGTAAATAATGCTGCAAGTTTGGTTTGTATTGTTTACTTTTCAAAATTAAAATTAAAAAAAAAAAAAAACGCTGAATGCCCGTTCACATGCACATTGGGCATGGCAAAATCCAAACTCCCGAACCCGTGTGCTGTGTCTCCTGCAACACACTGCACAGCACACAGCACTTTGAGCAGCCATTGTGTTGCAAATACACCTTGAGCATCACATGAAAAAAACAAATGAAATCTACAACCAAATGACGCATGTACAGGGTACCCAAATGGCAATAGATCATGTGCTGCATGGACCCCGCGCGCCTGAAAATGCAATCTGTGTGCACCCGTGGCCATGGAAGGGTGGATGTACGTGTGGTGGATCATTGTGCAACTGTGTGTCACATTAGGGACATGCACTCAATATATGCATGTGAAATCAAGTGACCCTCAGTGTGCTGTACACATCACATGTGAACATTGGCCATGTGAACACCCCAGCATGTCAAACCACACCAATCCCCTGACACCTGAAAAGTAAAGACAACACAGGAACAGGCATTGAACAGCACAACACATCATGTACGTAGTACCCCACAATTACAATGTCAGAGTGCCCAAAGCACTGTAGGCCAAGCCAACTGTCCAACAACAAAAGGCCCTCACTTAGACATCACTGTGACCTTCTGAACAACTGTCTCTGGGGTATGTAGCCTTCTTCCTTCAAGTCTACCTGGCTACAGGATCACCATACCCCTTGGGTTCCATGTTCCAGCTTGCATGTAAATAGGGTCCAGCCCCCTCAGAGGCCACCTTGACTGGTAAAAATGCCAAATCGCAGAGAACTCCAAGTAGGCAAACCCACAAACCAGTGAAAAAGGCTGTAGGCACCAAAAAACCCTTGAAGAGTCTCCAGTAGATGACTTGAGGTAGCAGGAAATGTCAAAGCACATGTACAAGCACAATGATAGAACAACCAAGGTAGCACAGTTGAACAATGGTCCAACAGGATGGTTACCATTCACGGTACATAACCTACAATGATGATGCAACAACAACTGATGGGTACTGTCACAGCTCCGGTGTTCAGGTGCAGGAATGGCACGAACCAACCTCCCCCTCCGTGGTCTGGGTGCCTGCAAGGTCAAACTAACACAAGCCTCTGAGACCCCGACGGGGAAGGAGGGTCGGGGATATGTTGCATGGACAGGCATTGGTATTCAGGATAACCGGAAAGAGGGGCAGGAGAGTGGATGTGGATTTGCAAGGTAAAGTAGGCAAAATACAACTAATCACAAAAACACATACTCAATCAGAGAAAACGCTTATCTCTTGGGTTAGTGCTGGCCTCCTGCCTGCACACTCTCAGGTCCGGTAACAGGAGCACTTCAGTGCTGCAAAGAGAGCGTGAGTTACTAATCTGAATGTGTGTTTACAACACACACACACACCCACACCCCCATCCATGCCCCAAAGTAAGTGACATCTCCACAAACAAACTCCCCTTTCTGCTGCTATGTACCCATACGTTAGCTTGGACCACCGATGGTACATACACTGTCAATGCAGTAATGCCGGCACATGTGGCCGCACGGGAAATGGAAGACCATTGGGTCAAGAATCAGACCTGATACAATGGTCCCTGGGTGAGCTGCTAGACGCGTATAGCAAGGTGCAACTTCAGTACAAGTTGCGTTCTGGCCGCCGCAGATTTAAGTAGGTAGTGCACGTGGCAATTTGCACTTGCAAATGACATGTACTCACCACAAGTCTGAGCCTCGCTGGTTGTCCCTGTGCGCTGTATCAGTTTCTGGCCAGGAACACTACTACCCTAATTACTCTGCTTCCATGGAGCAGGGGGTACTCAAGGATATGTTTGGCCCCTGCGTGTGCCCCTGACAACTAGTAAAGGCACTTGGCATTTGGCCCTCAACGCATGTCCGCTGTACTGTGTGCTTCTCCAACAATGCCTGGCAAAGCTCCACAGCACTGGTGCCACTTAGCATCCATGTGGAAGGTAGTCTGCGGTGTGGGCCCTTGTGTTGCTCACCTTGCCAGGATCTCCTGGATACACGTCTGCTTCTGTCAGACGTCTGAGCACAAGCCCTGTGCATCTGCTTGCGCACACGTCTGCGCAACCGAACGTGCCCAGTTTTCTGTATTAGTCGTCCCTGTGTCTGCTGGCACAGGTAGTCTGGAGGCTCATCTTCCTGCAGAAAGGGCATGAAATAAATTAATATGGCTTGACAGTTACCTGTGTGTGTGTGTGTGTGTGTGTGTGTGTGTGTGTGTGTGTGTCTACATGCTGGTTGTCACTGGGCCAGGTTACAGAGCTACATCCAAACTCTTCCCACCATTAGTGTCACTTTGACAGGCCAAGGTTGCAGGCTACTGTCTACGTCATGAAGTGCATCAAGCACATATACAGGCAAGAAAATAACATACATCACAATCCATATCAATTAATGGAGAAATAAATCACATACTCGCCCAAATTCATTACAGACATGGGGTGGATGAAACGCAACCGATCCCCACTAGGGGTGTTAACACAAGTAGAACAGCAGCAGACCAACCACAGTAATTAAGGAAGTCCAAAGCCCTTGTGAAATATTTTGTAACACTGAACCATCCTAGTGAGCCCATGGATAAGGGAAGCAGGAGTGGCCTATGTGAGTCAGGACCCCAAGCTGCAAACACATACACAAGACAAGCTTGAAGGGCCCAGGTGGAACAGACAGTGGATGCTATCAAAAGCCACAAAGCACCACACCGTCACATGAATGCACAATAGACAAACAATATTAAACTATATTAACTAATTAAACTAACAATGAACAACCTACATAACCTAATTAATATAACTATCAAATAGTTAATATTAACTAACTAAACTAAAAGGAAAAATCAAAAATGGCCACATACGACCCCAGGGGGAGGCACCCGGGAGGTGGGAGGTACAGGGTGCACCTCAACACCCACATGCGATGATGTTGAGGCAAAAAGAAAAACCTCCATGGGCTCAACGCCTGCACACCACGACCTGTGTGGAAGATAATCCGTCGTCCGAGTCTGCCTCATCCTGTAAAGGACGACGTGGCACAGGAGCCTGACCACGCCTAGGCGCAGCTTGCCCCTCGTCGGCAGCAAGTCTGCCGGACGGGCGAGCTTGGTTCTGTGCGACAATGACACGCAGGTCTGCATGCAGAACCTCCGGTGATACACGTGCTTCCTCTTGCAAGGTAACACGTGTAGCACAGAGTTCTTCCTGCGTGATCTGGCTGGACAACCGATGCACCTCCCGGCAAGCATGTAGCTCAGCCGAGATGGTACGCTCAAGCTGCTCAAACCTGTTAGGGAAAATTCTCTGTTAAGGCTAATTTCCCAAACCTAGTGAGTCCCCCAGCAGCTTTGCTGGATTTTTGAGGTTTATTTTTTTTCTCCTGCTAAGAGTGAGACTCTTTTTCTCCCACTGTTAGGCATGATTTGAGAATGTCCTTTGACTGTGAATGTGTTTTATGGGCTATGGGGTCTTTTACTCCATAGGGCTTCATGTGTTTTTGGTATGTGTGTTACACAGCACCCTCAGTGCAGTAACACAGGGGTGTCATAGTGACCCCCAAACATAGACTCCATACCCTGGGACTGACTACTGTCTCCCAGGGCATGTAAAGTCACCATTGGCTTTACTAGTCTCAAATTGTGAACAGAACCAGTACAAACCATCATATTGTGGAAGTACTGGTAGGGGTAATTCAATTGCCCCTGGGTCTGTTTTCCAAGGGGGCACTGTCCAGTCCCCCCTTGTGAGTTTCTGGCTGGTGGCAGTGGATACCATGCAAAATATTCCACCGGAATATTTCTTATGGGATTTTCCCATTGATTTTAAACGCACCACTTTTTGGTGCAATGTTAAAGATGCCGCCGGGTTATTTATTTAATATTTATTCCCCGGTTGGGTCTTTTTGCCAGGCGTTTGTGTTCGCCTCTGAAACTCTAACCCAAGTCGAGCCCTTTGTTCCACTTTTTGGCGGCCTTCTGCACAGAAGCCCTCCAAATGGTGCCACTCTGTCTGGGGTCTACAGGATGTGTGGGAGGGGGATTAGGCACCCTGGACTGAGTTGCCTTGGCAACTCAAGTCGCACTCTTGTGTGATTGGCCTAGTGGTGAGCCGCCCGGCTCACCACTTAGCATGTTTGAGTGACAGCTAGGCTGTTGAATGGGGTTTTTTCTGCATAAAAGCAGGGCTTTGGGGACGGGAACTTCAGAAGTCGCCACAGGACCTAAAGTATCTGAAGAGGGGAGAAGCTTAGCCATCTACAATGACGACACCACCGGTGGAGCCCTGCTGTACGAACTCACCACTTCCCCGACGACAGAGGAGATCTTCCAGGAGAGTCTTCTCCCCTTTGAGCTGGTGGGACCAACCAGTTCGCCTTTTTTGCCTTCCTGGACGTCTTGTGGTTGAATCGCCCGTGCCAAGCACCCCGGCAGCCGGATAGCCACGCTTTACCACTACTGTAAATAAAAGGGTTGTACCTTTTAATCGGGAACTCCGCAGCTGGTTTCTTCCCTGGCAGTGCAACGACCTCCAGCTTTCTTCCTCGTCGAGATCATCTCTCTTCCTCTGGTCGAAGCCACGACTTGCACCCGCTGCCAGTAACAACTGCCACCGCTGGAGCTTTCTCACCATTTCAGGTACTGTGTCCCGCCTGGTCTCCCTTGCAACGGATTGTCCAAGGAGTCCCGTAAATCCTTGACCTTCCAACTGGGTTGAGCTCAGACCTGCTAACTTTGCCTTTCTGAACTGATCCAACCTCTTTTTGACTTTTCTGCGAAGACTTTGAGTGCATTTCCACTGTGTGATCTTGGGCACATTCCGCCATGCTCTCTCCAAGAGTGGGCCTGGCCTATGAACTTTTGGCTCTACAGTAGACCCTGCCTTTCTTGACTTGCTGTGGTTTCTTAAGTGTTGGTACTGTGTTATTTCCATACACTCTTTTCTCCCCCTTTTTAAACAAATTATTGGAGTGCCATCTACGGTTACGCGCTCACCTCTGCTTTTGCTAATAAGTGGTGTCTTAACCTAGACTTGTCGAATAATTAACTAGGGAGGTGTATATACTTATAGTGACTGTGTTTGAACTTGCTTGATATATTAGTGCCAGTGTATTTTCATAAGTGTGTTTTTAAATAAATAATTATATACTTTTATACCAAAGCTCTGGTCAGTTTTTGCTTGTTCTACTGTATTTTTAGCCCTATTGTGTATACTCTATATACTGCCTAACTCTTCTTGCGAGAAGTCCGACTGCTCAGCCACAGCTACCTGGTAAATCTGGGTGGTGCAGACTGCTACCAATTGGGTTTACTGCTTATTCCTGTAGTCTTAAACTTTTTGCAGTGGTCCCTAAGGGAACTCCACAGGTTTCTGCCTAACACTCCCCTCTGACCGCACCCTCTGGGATGTCAAGAGGGCATCCAGAGTGGATCTGAGGGACTGAGACTCAGCCCTCAGGGCCGCCATGTGTGCCTCTGCGTGAGCAGTAATTGCTTGACGCAGAGACATTTCAGCCTGGCGTGCCCTGTCAGAGGCCACCATGCCCAGCCTGAGCGAGCGGGCCGTGGACTGCGCAGGCTGCCGCTGGAGAAGTACCTGCCTATGGGGGAGCACGGATTGGGCCACACGTTCCAGCGATGTTATCAAGTGGTGCCCCCTGACGTTCTGAATTGGCAGTCATGTCTTGCTCCCACTCATTATACCTCGGTGGCGCGTGGCCACTGCGTTGCTGGGCTTGGCACCTGCGGCACTCCAGGACTGTGCGTCCTCGTTGGGTTGGAACCGCCCGCGGCTGCACGACTACATGCCCCCGTCTACGTGATGCCCAGGCACATCAGCGACTGGTGTGCAGGGTGACCCTGCGTCCCGATCCACCACAGGCGGAGGTCCCACCACTGTCCGGCCCCTCAATGCAGGTGTCGCGGACCAAGAAGTGTCCACATCAGAATCACTCCCACCTGACGTATGGACCTGATGCACATCCACCTCAACATGGCTGTCAGAGTGGTCATCTGGGCTGGACTCATAGCCAGCCGAAGACCAGATGGACTGGACCACACGTGGGTTCTCGTGGTCTAACACCCCACGACCCCCATTTGTGCCGGGTTGTGGTTGTAATAACAATCCTGTGCCTGGCATGACAACACCATTCTCTGGCTCCATTGCGTCATCACCTGAAAAGTGGAGAGAAAAAAATATTAGTACACATGTCAGAAGCACATGACACACATACACATAGACATCACACAGACAGCCAACACATGAAGCAGACTTGTCGCACACAAAACAGAACCTGCCATGCAAGCCTCTTCAATTTGACATTGCATCACTGAGTAGGCATGTAGAACGGTGTTACACAGCTCAGAAGCGGGTTGATGCAGTGCAGAACATGTGTACGTTACGATCTACATGAACAAGTACTTCATGATGTGTATCACAAATCGTGAAGCCAGTGGAAGGGCTAGTTCAGGCATCACGTGCAATGTGCATGCAATGGGTTGCATGGCTACAAGCAAAGCCCCCCCTTCTCAGTGAAAATGCAGGGATGCCTTGCTTGGTAGCAAAGGGCTGAACAGAGACCTGTGTACTGGCAGACAGTGTTGACTAGCATCAATGGCATCATCTGAGTCAACTGACAACACAGCAGATGATGATGGGACAGTAAACAGGACACATGACAAACCCTCCGTAGTACACCAGAGTGTGCAAAAGCCACTACAGCAGTTGGACAGAGTCAGTGGGCCTGAAACCGTGGGAGGACTGTGCCCCACACAGACTGTGACACCCTAAACATGTGTGTGATGCAGAACAGGGCCAGATTGGGCATGGGATGGCTGTAGAAATCCCATGAAATGTTGCTCATACAAGACACGTACTACAAAGATCATCCAGGCAAGGACACATAGGGGCATGCATGGAATGCACATGGAGCATGAATGGGCACTCATGTCCCTGCGGAGCATCTGCCATCTGCACAGTCCAACTGACACACCCTGCATGAAGGTCAGAGGATGTACCCCACTGCATGTGTTTGACAGGTTGGCTGGTGGAAGTTAGCATGTACACAGGAGGCATGAACAGGCCATTGCAGTACGCCAAAATGATGCACAGTGCAATGGTGTAAATGGGATGCAGGGGTGGGTGGAGGGGCAAGGGAGCATGCCTACGTGGAGTACCCGTATGCAGGCAGAGGACACATGCACGTCAGTCATGCAATGACATAGTTCCAGTGCTGAGAGGAAAACCACCCCTGGCTACATGCAGAAGGGCCAGAGAGCAGGAACATGGACCGGAGGGGCATCTGGGTGACTAACATGTGAGTAGGTTGCAAGTGCGGTAATGAGGACAGTCCCCGTCTGCTCGTCCACCATCCGGCACAGCAAGCACGAATCAGTGAAGCATTGCATGACTAGCACATGAGAACCATGTACACATAGCATGTAGTGGCAGTCAAGCACAACACATCACACAGGCAAAACACACATGGGCTGGACATACACGCAACAACACTCACTGGACTGGGCATCAAAGTCCTGCATCTCTCCCACTCCTTTGACCAATTCTTGTGGTATGAACTCCGCAACAAGTGTCTCGTGTGGAGTGAGGTCATCCTCCTCAGGTGGTGGCCCAGCGCACTGCGTTTGAGGTCATTCCAACGCTTCTTGCACCCGGCAGCTGTGCGTACCTCATGGCCGAACGCACTCACATTATCTGCGACATGCTTCCAAGTGGGTTTGCCCATGGGCAGCCGTAGAATGACAATTCGGCCCCACTAGCATGTCACGTCTGTGGGCCTGCACATAGTCCACAAGGGAGTCCAGTTCCTGGTTGCAGAAAGGCTTCTTCCTTGACGTGCAGGAGGCCGTGGCTGTGTCTGGGATCCCAGCCTGTGCTGCAGATGCAACCTTCTTCCTCTTGGATTGTGTCGCGGACCCTAGCTGGCGAATGCCGCCCTGATCAGTATGGCCAGTCGGACCGGTGGATTGAACCAAGGGAGTGGCAGGTTGAAGGACGACCGAAGGCCTGACTTGCGTCAGTGGCTGCTGGGTGCCCTGGAATGGACCCTGCGCAGCAACATCCGCTGTGCCAGGGTCATTGACCGAGGATGTCCTGGTTGGTAGACTCACAACCATGGTGTTGTTGGCTGCATCTGCCCCTGCACTTGCCAACACCCGGCTGGTCGGGGCAGCAGATGACATTGCTGCCCCAGGGACACGTGTCTCGGTCAGGGCAGCCCTGCATGCACCTACGGTGTTCCTCCTGACCTGCTGGAAATCTTCCAGTGACTCTTCAAGTGCAAACGCAGCCTGTGCTGGCAGACCCTGAGCCTCGGAGGTGGTGTCCACAGCAGCACCTGCAGCTACCACTACCCTTGGGCCCGTGGCAGTCAATGAAACGGACTGCCGGGGTCACACGGGTGCCAGTGCCAGATGCAATAACTGCATCTCCTGGAGCCGCAGGGGGTGGTGGCATTACTGCACCAACACATGGCTCAACATCGCCCCGAGCTGCCACACCCCTGCCTCTTCCCCCTCTGCAGCCACCCTGGACACCCTGGAGTACCCCTACTCCCTGGTCACCCCGGCCACATGCCTGACCACGCACACCACGAGGAGTTTACCCAGCTGAGGCGCCCGTCACCTTTGGTGGCCTCCCAACCATGGCACAGATGGAATTGTGCCGACACAGATGGAGAAGTGCCAATGGGAGGTGTACACCACAATTGTCCTGGGCAATTGGAATTGGGATACAAGATGTTATAAGCACCCCTGCACCTGCAAGGCTGTATGTGACCCCGGTGATGAAGTGACGGGTCACGCAATGCTCAGGCACCCCAAAACTGCAGTAAAACCGTGCACGCACCCCGGTAGCCCACGTGTGTGGAATTAACCTCCTGCAGTACGCGGTGGCACCCAGGGACAAGAAAAACACATACGTGTGGGACACGCAGGCTACTATGACCTCAAACGGGTACGCGATACACAGGGGCACCCGCAGTGGGAAAAATAACGTGCGCAACTCACCGTCAGACTAGCGTGATAATGAAAAACACGCATAGCCAATACCCCCGCCAAAAGAAGAGATGCGTCCTTGATCGCTGTGAAGTTGTGATGGTGCGCGAAACACAAAGTAGCAATACACACGTCGGTCTCCATGAAAGGCACGTACAGCGAACTGTCGGGAGCCGCTCACGTTTAACCCGTGCTGAGGGAAACGCCCTCGCGTGTCACTTACGCACGTAGGCCCTTTCCTCGGATTACACGCGGACGTGCAGTTTTTTCACGTGCTGAATCAGTATGCACACGTCACGAGGGAAACGCCCGCGTGCGTAACGTCAGACGCGCTTATGCGCTAAGGGCCTTTCCTCGAATTTCACGCTGACGTGCAATTTTTTCACGTGCCAAATCACTCCCTATCAAGCTGGCCAGGCAACAACACACCGAAGACCACGCTCCTGCTCAGGCCATATTCCTGCCCCCCCAGAGCCCAGAGCACGCTCCCACCTGCCATCTGCTGCTGCCTGCCTGCTGCCCACATGACCTGCTATTTGCTGCCTGCATGTCAGCCAGGGGTGCAATTGCTGTGACCACCCCTGCTGGGATACCATCGCTCCATAGCCCAGCCCCAGGACCCAGTTGCCCACCCACACCTGCCTCTGGGGTTGCCATGTCAAACACTACACAATCTGGCACCACTGGCAACCCCCAGCCAGAGAGGCAGAGGGCCACCAGCTTCAGTGCCAGTGAAGTTGGTGTCCTGGTGGAGCATGTCCTGGGGCAGTATGATGCCCTCTTTGGAAGTTTGTGCGCCGACAATGAAGGACGGAAGAGGATCTGGATGGACATCGTTGCTGCCATCAACACGGAGAGGGTGGCAGTCTGTGACATTCTACATGTCCGGAAGCGCTGGGAGGATTTCATGTCCAGAACCCTCAACAAGGTTGATGCCTCATGCAGGCAGCGGATGCGAAGGGGTGCCGGGTCCGCCTAACCACCATCCAAATGAGGGCCCTGGAACATATACGCCCAGCACTCCACGTCCAGGTCTTTGAGAGGCAGACCCGTCTGGAGTCGAGCGGTAAGTGTATATGCCTACTGATTGGACGCTATGCGTGTTGTGGTGTGCCTGGAGTGTGCAGGTTCAACATATGTCTTAGTAGGGCCATGTATGGTGCGTATGTACAGGGACGTGAACTTGCCACATGTGGTTCCTCCCATGTGTGAGACACGTCGATGGTGTATGTGTTGGCAAGCATGCTGGGCAAATGCATGTGTGGGTGCGCACATGTGAAAAGTATGTGTATGTACTTTGGCATGGTTGTGGTGTCACACATGGGTGCAGGTTCCTGCTGCATGTATCTGCACTGTGTGTATTTGACAAGTGCGCAACTGTGATGCAACATGGATGCATGTGACACTGACATGTAGGAGGCTGATTGCCAGATGTGACATGGATGGTGACATTATCACTGCAGTGGTGGTGATGTACAGATGCATGTAAGACTGGTTGCGTGTGTGCATGTGTTATGCACTCCCTGTGTTGCATGTGACATCAGGCTCACCTTCGGCTGCTCATGCTGTTGTATGTGTCTGGATGGTGCTGCCTGGTGCAACATTCATGTTGATTTGCTCATGTGTGTGAGTTGCAATGACATGTGTGTTGGGGAGTGTGATGCCATGTCTGAAGTTTGACACTGCCACTCATGTACAACTATCATGTGTATCAGTCCATTGTACAGTGCCCTGATGCCTTTGTTCTATCTCTCCCTGTCTGCAGCGTCAACTGATGAAGAGGGCGGAGAGGGTGCTGTGGAGCAAAGCGGCAGGGATCGCACCGCCAGCCGGAGACGCAAGGCCCAGCTCCCCTCCCATGTTGTCATCTCGTTGGGGAGTGAGGAGTCTGGTGCCGCGTCCCAGGCCGCAGCTGCCAAGGGTAGGTACAAGAGACAGAGGTCGACTCCTCGGCAGCAGAAGGGGCAGCTGAGACCCCACAGGGTCCGACGGAGGAAGATGGCACGGAGTCATCCAGGTTGGTGGGGGGGTTTGGTGGAGGAGGCGGCCGTGGAAGGGACACATACGGGGTCTGGAGGTGGGGATTCCACTGGTGCTAGTGGTGCAGGGCAAGGACAGGAGGCAGCACAGGCTGCCGCGGAGGTGCCTGGGTGTAATCCTGTCCTCGATCCTGTGACTGCATCATCCCGCACCAGCAGGGATGCCTACGTCCAGACCCGTTTTTAGGGAGGGGATGAGCGCACAACAACTGACCTTCCTCTCCCTGTGGACGTGGCAATCCGGGACCGGGTGGAGCCTGTCCTGGCTGGGATAGCGTTGCGTCAACGGGGCATGCAAGGTGATCTGCAGTCTTTTCGTGGCGAGACTGCACGTCATCTCGGATGCCTCTTTGACCGCGTTGACCTACTGGGACGGGTCACCAGTGCTGGATTCCTCCGTGTGCTGGACCTTCTTGCGACCCCCCCCCCCTCCTCACCTGAACCCCCTATGCGCCAGTCGTCCTCCATCTTCCCAACCATGTATCACCTGGGTACCCTGTGGAGATGCCTCTGACCCAGCGGCCAGGCTGGTGGAGGACACATCCCTGCCAGTCGAGTGTCAGACGTCCAGCATGGGTGGCCACCACGACAACTGCACCCCAGCCGGAGGAGGACGTGCAGGCAGCAAGAGCCAGGGCACAGGCACAGCAGCAGCAGCAGCAACAAGGTGGGAGCGATGATGGCTCGGGGCCATCAACATCAGAGGGGCAGGCATCGGCCAGAGGGCAGGAGGACCCAGGATTGGGAGTGTCTTCCGTGTGGCAGCGGTTGGGCCAGGCCATCGGTGTGGAGAGGCGGCGGGCGGAAGAGATACGGCTCACAATGGTCAGGGCGGAGAACTCCATGTGGAGGGCACTGAGGCGGGCCAAGTGCCTCGAGGCAATTCGCAGGGAGTTGGAATTGAACATGGCATCGTCCCTGCGAACCCTCGGGGCCATGAAAGAGGACCGCCTCCAGGACATTGAGCAGGAGTTCGATGATGCCCTGGCCCGGGAAATCGGAAAGTGAGCCGTTGGACTAGCCCGCCGCCATTTTATATAGTTAGTGTTGGGTTTCCTTTCTTTTTTTTTCTTTTGGGACGCTTGGACATTGCGCCACGTTTTTGTATATAGTTGTAATTTAGGTAGGGTTTTGGATATAGGTTTCATTTCATTTGTTGGGCTCATGGACCCTTGTTGCAATATTTGTACATAGTTGGACAGTGGATTTTTTTTTTATTACATCATTTACCCTCACCATGGATCAATGGATTTTTGGAATTTGGTTTCCTTTGGATTTACTTTGGTAGACAAGGATTTTTGACAAACTTTATTTTGGATTCATTTGGATTGTGTCATCATTATTTTTTTTTAGTTTTGGACATGCCTTTTTTTCTTGTTCGTGATTATTTACATGCTTTGAATCATTTTTTTTATTTTTGTGCACAATACATTTTGATTTCTTACTTCCATGTGTGGTATTTGCTCTTTGGTTTACTGCATGTCACAATGTGGGTTTACACAATCACTTGCACCCAGTGTGTGTGTGTGTGACGGACATGTGCTGATGTGCATATTTGACTTTTGGTTAGTGACAAGTAATAGGCCTTTCAGTGTGGGGTGGATGGGAAACTTGATTGTGTATAAGAACTGGTGTGGCGTGCATTGGGATTTTGGTGGAAATGAGGCCCATGTATGTGCATCTTTATGACCTGTTGGGTAGGGACCTGAGTCGGGGCCTGCTGGCAGGTGCCCGTCAATGCTGGGTGGGTGGGAGTGCTGGGGGACGTGTCAGTGCTCACTTGTGCGTGGTGACATGTGGGCTGGCTGGGGGGCTTCGCCAGGGTGGATGGGCTGCCTGTGGGGCATGGCCAGGGGTGCAGTGTGTTCCCCTGTGTTGTGGTCTGCCTGCAGGCCCTGGGGAGGGAGGCGAGGGCACACCTGGGAGGACACACACTTCCAATTCGTTGGGGCACCCATGATACACGTACCCCGCTCGCACAAGGCCCATCGCATGTGAAACTTCCCATGCACCCCCCGAAATACACATACCCCGCTCACGCAAGGCCTATCGCATGTGAAACTTTCCGCGCACTCCCGAAATACACGTACCCCGCTCGCACAAGGCCTATCGCATGTGAAACTTCCCGCGCACCCCCGAAATACACGTACCCCGCTCGCACAAGGCCTATCGCATGTGAAACTTCCCGCGCACCCCCGAAATACACGTACCCCGCTCGCACAAGGCCTATCGCGTGTGATACTTCCGGCGCACCCCCGAAATACACGTACCCCACTCGCACAAGGCATTCTCACTGCGCAGCGGGGTACGTGTTTTCGGAGGGGTGCGCGGGGAGTTTTACAGATGTTTACATGGTTGGGGGGGGCTGTATGCTGGTCCACTGGCCTGTGCGCCATGTACGTGATTTGTGCGCTGTTCATGGCGTATGGTGAGGGGTTGGGGGCGTAACTGCCGCTGCTGCAGGATCGCTGCGCCACGGCTGGTTATGGATGTTGAAATCCATGAATACGTTGTGCACGGAAATGGATTTTGGCGCACGCGGCTGGCGCTGCGCTGAATTCTATGAATTACCCCCTAGGTCCCTTAACTCCACCTTTTCTTCCAAGCTCTATAGAAGTAATGTGTCTTTACAACAATCCACATTCTTGTACAAAATCACAGGACAATCCACTTCCATCTCTGGCCTCCAATATAAAGGATTGCCACACGCCCCGGTTCCTTCCTCAATCAATGAAAGACATGACTTGAAAGGGTTAGAACTTGATTATAATGAGCGTCAGCACTATCTTGACAAGGACCATTCTTCACATCCTAGGAATGTTTCAATTCCAAATGTGTCCCCTTCCAGCATTCATTTATTCCAAGACCTGAATGCCCCCGATATGTACTCTTTTCCTGTACTAACTCGCATAATGAATTTATTAGACAAAGGTCACAAGGTTACCCATTATGAGATTTGTGACATCAAGATCTCCTCGTTGGATATTCTCGCAAAGAGGAATACGTTGGAGGGCTTTATTCTTGCACAAGAAACCTTCAAGTCAGCTAAAATCCCATTGAATCAGGAAAACAAAGTATCATTTGCATCTAGCACAACTCAAACTTTGCACGTCTGCAGTTTGAATAGATCAGCGCAAGCTTTTGACGTTGACTGCTTGGCAGCACCTAATAATAAGCCACGTGCTTCTGCAGTTGGTGAATTTCCCCTTCCCTCCATTGATGCCCCCAAATTTAACTCTGAAAAATTATGGCAAAATGTCAACTCAATTTAGCTAGAACTACGGAACTTGAGTCTCACAAAAATCCTTCAGGAGCTGGTCTTCAACAAACACAAAAATTGTAGTTTAACTCCCGAAAAAGATGGGCAAGTGATGGAACCGGTGAGCGAGGATTCCAATAGTCCTTCTCCACTGACAGACTTGCTAGATCAAGAGGATAAAATGCTGGCCAACAACTTGGCTTCTACCTCTGCACCTATATTAGCTCCAGATGAACTAGGAGCCTCAGCCCACTTTCTTTCTCGCAGAACCAGGCGCATAGAGCTTAGGGCTGCCAAAGGAAGGGCAAATGGTCAAGCTGACAATTCCTGCAAAAAAACGAAATCTACCACTGGATAAAATCAATGCACACAATTCTTTCATAAAAAAAACCTTTGTGCCATATCGAATGAGTAAGAGATATTGGACCTGCAACACTTAAATGAAGAAAGCAAATCACACTTGCAGCTCAAGGAGGGGAATGGCTCTCCTCTCAAGTCTGATTTTGCTCCTCCTTTGAAAAAAAAGAACAGTAGACACAAACATCTCTAGCTGAAATACCTCCAGCCTTGGAGGATTTGGCGACCTTCAAAACTTTTTGCTCAATGCAGGTTCCTCTCCGTCGTTTAAGTGAGATCAATGGCACTAAACGCAGTTGTCAAAATTTTTCAGAATCATTGGCAACAAAAAGCTCATGGCTCGCCATTGTCTCAAGAATTTCCGGAAAAGGACATTACAAGGCCCTCTATTGTGACGAATTCTCACCCGCAGTGCAATAGCCCCCCATTTCCAGTCAACATCTTGACTCCTCCGCCAAGTTCTAAATCGCATTCAAATGATATAAAGTCCTTTATTGCGACAGATCTTTTGCCACAGACCCATGCACTCCCCTCCACGGTAGATACTCTGAAAGCTCAGGAAGGTTATAGCTTACAGGCGAACGACTTAAAAGTAGCTGGCGGAAGGGGTCCAGGAAACTATTAAATCAGTATTCCGTATGGACACATCACTAGGGGTGAAAAGGAACAATGTAAGGATGCGTTTGGAATGGGGGGAGGAGGGAAAGATGGGTAGGGGGCGACACGGATCCACATGTTCCTGGGGAAAGTTTAATCCCGGTGAGTTACTGTGATCATTCATGTTAAAAGTTAATGTTGAAAGTTATGGGGAAGTTAGAGGTTGGGGAGGGAAAGGGAATCTAAATGGGACACAGCTTGTGGTTGAGAACAAGAACGGCATGGATGCAATGTCTGGGGGTTTTGGCGGATACGAGACCGGGCTAAAGTATATGAAGCATAATCTCAGGTATGGCTGACTTAACATTTGTCTCACTAAATGTCCAAGAGTTAAATTCCCTTATAAAGAGCATATCAATTATGAGAAGGCTGGTAGAATTGCAAGCCTCAGTGGTGTGGGTGCAGGAAACCCACCTGCTCCCGGAAGATCAACATAGGTTAAGACATAGGGCCTTCCCAGTGCAATTCTTGGCCTCGAGTGGGACAGAAAAAGAGTGGGAATTCTCATTGCCAAGGGCGTCTATTTACAAAAATAATTTGTACGAAAAGATCCAGAGGGGAGGTACCTGATCTTGGGAGGGACTCTGAAGAACCATCAGGTGACCATGGTGGCGTGGTCTGCACGCATGGAGTGAAGGCGGCAACCCGCCGTGCTCCTGCCCATGATCCTTAAACTGCCCACGCAACGGCGACAGAACTGAAAGAGCAGCTACATGAATTAAAGAGCACACGGCAGAACCTCTTTGCTCCACTCGACTGCAGTGTCAGAGGAAATCGGCGCCGACAGGGCTGTAAACGGAGCGCTCGAAAAAGCTCCCCTGCGTCACCCAAGATGGCGGCTCCCAGCGCGGTGGTTGACTGAGTGCTGTGATAGCAGGACTGGGCAGAGCGCCGAGGGCTTACGGGACGGGGCCACGGACCGGAGCCCTCAGTGAGCGGCTACAGGGATTTCGGATTTTTGCCTCCCCGTGCGAGGCGCACAGCTGTGTTGAAGCCCCCGGTGCTGGCACACCAATCTGAGCGGGAAGGGCGGCCCCCGCCGGCAGATGGCATGGGAGGAAGCCTGGAGTCCTGACACGGCATTGGCGCGGAGACGAAGTGGACCGCTGTATGCCTACCCCTCCGGCGTTGCGGGCGGGTGAGCCGGTACCTGAGGAGGAGACGATCGGATGACGGGATAAGTTGAGCTGTGTCAGATGGCTGGGGCACCAGGAACGTGGACGATGGATGCCTAGTGGCGGGAGCCATACACCCGTCGGGCGAGGATAGAAGGAAACCCAAAGGGGGGGGGGAACAATTTGGCACAATATGATTGCTCCATGACTGCTCCTTGCAATATAAAGCTGGGTTACTTCAGCCGGGAAAAAGGCACTGCTGCACTACAAGCACTTGCAACACGTAAGACTTAATTTCATAACTGGGACTTGGTGAACTGCGGGAAGCACTACGCGGACCCCTGAGTTTGGCGGCTGAGACTGGCGCAAGGGCTGGGGCCCACCGCCTCACACCACCCCGAGCCACTTAGACATTGGCAGCAGTGTGACACACGGCGGGTGACTGCTCTTGCTTCAGCTGAACGACGCCCCTTGGCACCGGCCACTGCGGTTCTCACCAGGGCGGAAAACACCACCTGCCAGATAGGATCACCAGAAGTGAGTAGCGGCTGGGGTGAACTGGCCATGCACATGTATGCCTAGAGCTAGAACTTCCGCCCCGCCCGCCTGAATCAGATTGTGGTGCATAGGAACATTACGCCTGAGAGCTGGAGTCCACAGACAGACTGTAGAGCTTGGTGAGATACTGCCTAGACGGGCACTGGCTGCTGGTCCTAATCACGTAACACCTAATTAAGGGCCTCCCACAGCAGACCGTTGGGCTTGGATTTGGATTGCAGGGCTAAGGCTTATAGCCCGCCTCATAAATCTGGAACTCCCCAACTGGGCCATGTCGCCCCCAAAGAACAGGTCAAAAACGACCACGATGGACGCTTTCACTACAGCTATCCCGAGGCATCAACAGCCGCAGGAAACCACCCCTGCGGCGGATCCACCAACCCCGGCGATGGACCCCCGAGACATTCAAATTCTGCAGGCTATTGCGGCCTTACGCACATCTATGGAAGACAAGATGGGAGAAATTAGGTCAGATATTCAACTAATGAGGCAAGATGCCCGCAACCTGATGGAAAGGGTAACCAGAACTGAAACATCCCTACGTGAAACCGGCGAAGACACACATGAGCTAAAGGCAAAAGTCCAAGAACTGGAATTGACAGTGGCGACGCTGGAATCCCGCTCTGAGGACGCAGAAGAACGTGCCCGCCGAAATAATGTTCGTATCCTTCGGGTCCCGGAGGACATGGAAGGCCTGAACCCCACCGAGTTCATTGAAACGCTGCTGCTTCAGGAAATTGGAGCAGGTGAACTTACCCAGGGGTTCTCTGTGGAGCGTGCCCACAGATCCCTCCAGAAAAGACTGCCACCGGGCTCGTACCCATGCCCGATAATAGCAAAAATTCTAAACTTCCGTGACAGGGAGGTGATATTGCGTTTCTCAAGGGAAGGTGGAGTGATCAAGAAGAACGACTCCGCAATAGTCATATACCCAGATTACACCCCCACGGTGCAACGAGCGCGGAACTCTTTCATACCTATAAAGGCCAGACTACGGAAACTCAACCTGAAGTACATGTTGTTGTATCCAGTGAGACTTAAGATACTATACAAAGGGAAGGCAATCTTCCTGGAAACTCCAGCTGCTGCAAATATGTGGCTTGAACATAACCTTGCCAACGACACTGAAGAACTTGAGAAAGGGACTATGCGATTAAGGAACGACTGAAACTACACATGGAAGAGACAGCAGTAATATGCAATTGAGATGAGGTCCACGAAACCCTACTTAACGCTGCAACAGACTTATGTCTTGATTGGGCAGGAGCACGAAGGTCCAAGTACGAGACCGTCAACGACCCACCCCACTTAGAACAGTGCAGGCCAAATGCCTGCACACTACCCGTACCGAAAGGCCTGGAGAGGCCCCCGAGGCTCAGGAGCCCCTGAGCGTTGCGAGTTTGAAACGACTGCTCGGGGCAGTTACTTGTTGTTGTCTTTGGTTAATGCATCCTCCGAGTTGGAGGATGAGAATGTTGGTAAGTCTCCAAATGTTACACCTAAAGACAAGGGACGGGAGGGCGGAAACACAGAAGTTATTGGGCTTAAACCTACGACTAAAGGGATGTTGCGGGGACCTGGCCACATTATCAGATGGCCCTTGCGAGAGGTGGATTGTTCTAGACCCCCTAAGAAACCGCCATGGCTATACAAATTAAGATAATGACATGGAATGTGCGGGGCCTAGGCACCCATCTCCGCAGGAATAGAAGTAAGTCCTATCTGCAGAGGAAAAAAGTGGATATGGCTCTACTACAAGAGACACACTGCACTGCTGAGTCGGAGGCAAAACTTAATGAACACTGGGTGGGACAGGGCTTTGGGGCCCCCTATTCCAGATTCGCAAGAGGGGTCTACACCTGGATCAATCCCCACGTACCGTTCCAACTCACTAAGGTAGACAGGGACCCTGAAGGCAGATATGTGGTACTATGGGGGACACTTGAACAAAGGGAAATGTGCTTTGTGAACTCGTACTTCCCCAATAATAATATCACAGTGCACTTGAAAAAGTTGAGTTCCAAAATGCTACAGTATAAAAATGGCTTCTTTATATGGGAAGGAGACTTTAACTGCGTTTACAACCAGATACTAGACAGGTCCTGCCCCACAACGAAGGGCCCTTCAACAGCCACCACGTCCCTGAAAGCCATGACCGATGGGCTGGACCTGGCGGATGTCTGGCGGGAACTGCACCCGGGAGAAAGAGGTTATTCGTATTACTCGTCTCCACATGCCCTCCATACTCGGCTAGATTATTTCTTTGTGGGCAGGGAGCACTTACCTCAGATAGGGCGTGCGCAATACCTGATAAGAACTATTTCGGACCATTTGCCACTCTTAATGGAATGGAATCATATTGGCCCAAGACCCCCCATCCCCATGTGGAGGATGCCTGTGGAGGCCCTGAAAGACCTGCCATTTAAAGAAGAGCTGCATGAGTCCATAGACAATTTTATAACTGAAAACACTGGGAGTGTAAGACGCGTCAGCACACTATGGGACACCCTGAAGGTAGTGGTGCGGGGAGAAGTCATTGCTAAGGCGGGTGGCATTAGGAAACTTCTGTGCAGCGAATTATTGGGGAAGAACAGGAAATTACGGCATTGGAAGCAGCCCCTATAGACACCCCAAAGAGAGAAGAAGATCTTAGAACTCTTAGAGAGAATTGCACTGAAGCGTGGAGCAGACTATCTAAATTCGACTTGATCACCAGAATTAACAGGACACACGCAGAGGCAGACAAACCTGGCCGATTATTAGCTTGGCTTTTGCAAAAAAGAACACCCTAGACATATAACCACTGTATTGAGAGACGAACTTGATGAAACTCATAACACCCAACAGGGCGTCAATGACACTTTTAAGAGTTTTTACGCGCAATTATATTCCCACGCAGGCCACGTCCCCCAGGACCAAATACAAGACACTCTGGACGAGATAGGCTTACCCAAATTAACCTTGACACAATCTGAAGCTTTAGACATGGACATCTCACCTGACGACATTACGGAAGCAATTAGATCCCTGGTGACATGTAAGACCCTGGGCAGTGATGGGCTGCCTCCGGGGTTCTACAAGACATATTGAACCCTCCTTGACGCCACTATTACTTGAAGTCTTCCTGGAATCCTATGAATGTGGGACCCTGCCCGTTAGCATGAGGGAAACTTTGGTGGTCCCAATACTCCAACCTAACAAACCCGCAGATAGGTGCAATTCTTATCGGCCGATTGCCATGCTTAACTATGATGTTAAAATACTCACGACAATCCTAGCCAACGGGCTATTTTGAGTAATCGGTGACATAGTACATGAGGACCAAAACGTCTTCGTACCCGGTCGTAACACGACCATGAATCTGCGTAGGCTCCAACACATAATAGCCCATGCTATGCACTATTGTCCTTAGATGCCATTAAGGCATTTGATTCTATATATTGGGAGTGGCTGGTGGCGCTTTTGGAGGGATTCGGTTTCGGCCAGGGGTTCATTAGATGGATTAAAATCCTTTACAACAGACCGAGTGTACGACTAAAATATGGGAAATATGTGTCGGAACCGTGGGACATTTGCAGGGGTACCAGACAGGGTTGCCCACTCTCACCCATGCTTTATATACTGGGTCTAGAGCCCATTGCGATTTACTTTAGGCAGCAATTCTTTGACGCAGGCATTCGGGTCGGAGGGGTGGACCACATCATCTCATTATATGCTGATGACGTGCTGATATATGTCAATAATCCCCTTCTCAATGTGCCAACAATGCTGGAAGGCCTAGACAATTACGCCAAGGTCTCGGGCATACAATTCAGCAAAACCAAGTCCTGCTTGTTTCCACTAGCAGGACTAAAAGGTAGGACTACCACGGAACTTCCTCCGGTGGGCATAAACTGGCAAACCACTTCATTCCGATACCTTGGGATTCAGATAATGCACACCCCAGAACTAATGCATGAACATAACACAAGGGCGAAGATACCAGCGCTGGGAAAGTCCATGGGGTTCTGGTCTAAGTTGCCTTTATCTATCATGGGCAGGGCCTCCATAGTTAAAATGATTGTCCTACCTAGGTTCCTGTATGGGTTCCAAAATGTGCACTTCTATATCACTAAACCCTTCTTCCGTTTACTTGACACAATAATCTGGGATTTCCTCTGGGGGGAGGGGGGCAGACACAGGGTGGCTTTGTCCACATTGGTCTTACCATACAAACTGGGTGGAATCCAACTGCCTAATTTAGAGAAATACTACATTGCTGCCCAGATGGGCTTTGTATCCACATGGTTAGCAGACGAGGCCACTTCAGAAAACACTCTGTTGCAGTCCATGATCTCTCCGATACGATTGGATGAACTGATTTGGGCCCCCCAGATCCTATTAAGCAGCGCACCCTTTCTGGTGACCCTAGGTAGAAGACTATGGTACATGACCAATGTGGTTAAGCAACTAAAGCAAACATATTCTCCGGAAATACCACTGCTCTCGGGGCTGGATAAGGCGGACACCGATCTAAATAGTATCAGGCTCTGGGAGAGAAAAGGGGTATACACCTGGGGTGACGTATATGCTGGGGGGACCTTCCGGGAGTTCTCTGAGTTACAGACGGAGTATGATATTTCCTCCAGCCAATACCTGTGGTATCAGAAGATTAGACAAATTGCCCAAACGAAATGGGAAAACTGGCCAGAGGAACCAGACACGAACCCCATTATAACGCTGCTATATGGTCTTGGAGAGGGTGGGAGAGCGGTTTCCCAAATATACAGCCATCTAAGTGACACTCCTAACCCCCGAAGCGCTGAACTACGGTCCAAATGGGAAATGGATATGGGACGGGAGTTGTCGGACAGTGAATGGGACAGGGCACTGTCGTTCCCTGGAGAGGTCTCTAGAAATCAAAGATTTCGATTGATCCAGATAAATTTGTTATACCGCACCTACCTAACCCCGAGCAAATTGGCCAAGTTCAACAGTTGTATACAGCCAAACTGCACTTGGTGCGGTGCTGATGGTGCAGTTCCATAGCATGTGGATTAAGTCTGCATTACAACCCAGATCCTCTGGTCCAAAATAAAACAAATGTGCGAGGAGGCGGGCCACACCAGGTACGCATGGACCCTGCATGAATGTCTTTTGGGAACCTACCCTAGACTAGCTAAACTCAAGCATTTAGTCAAGCTGGTGGACTTGGTGTGCATAATGGCTAAAAGGACTATGGCCATGTCATGGAAAAAACCTACAGGTCCGATCTTCACAGTGTGGCGTAAAGAACTTGAGAAATGGGCGAACGCCGAAATGAAAGCCTGGGAGGATAGTGTAACTAGATCTACCGAAGACTCGAGCATGGCGCTAGTTGCATGGAAAGATACCATGGCAAAACTGTTAAAAACCCCCTTGAATAATCCACTGGGACGTTTTTCTGACCACTGCAACAAATAGTGCCAGTTCGCACAGGATCATCGTAGGCTACAAAGACTCCTGAACTGGTGTTTGTCCCACCCCCCCTCCCCACAACCTGGACATCCACCTTGTTGGTAACCTGTGGAACAAAACACGGGTTGACTCCGGAGACAGTTAGTTAATTTGTTGTTTGTAGTTACTGTTTAACATGTTGCTGCATAAATTATGAAAACCTACTTATTGATACTGAAGTTAGCACCCAAGGGAGGTGCTGTGTTTGTAATTATAACTAAATGCCAATAAACATATTTTAAAATAAAATGGTGGCGATCTATGCTCCAAACGATAAGCAAGACCAGTTCCTAGTGGAGCTACTTCTGAAAAACGCAGAATGGTGGAAAGGACTGATCCTGATAGGGGGAGATTTCAATTGCATAATGGCCGCCCCGATGGATAAAATCCTCTCAGCGACAGCCAGCAACAATGTAAATAGGCGAGCCCTGGCCCCATTGCTTAGAGACCCACAACTGATAGAAACCTGGAGGTTCTTTCGCCCTCAAAGGGCCTACTACTTTTATTCAGCTGTACATGGGGGGTTTTCCTGGATCGATGTGATCTTAGTCTCGGAGGCGGCTATCCCACACATCACCGGTTTGGAAATAGGGGTACGGTGCATATCGGACCACGCGCTGGTTTTCGATGGCTATGGAAATGCCTTGCTCGAAACCACAAATTCGGAAACCATGGTGCTTAAACTACTATTGAAGGATTTAGCACTAAAAACTGATATAGAACAGGTGCTAAGGAATTATTTCAAGGAGAACACCACACTAGGGATTAACTGGGGGACAATGTGGGATGCCAGCAAAGCGGTGGTCCGGGGAGAATTTATTGCACACACCACAAATTTCATGAAGAGAAAAGAAAGGGAAAGGCGGGAATTAGAAACTAAGGTAAAATTAGCTGAAGCCAATATAAAGATAAAAGATCGCTGAAGGCTTGGTGGGAACTCGAACAAGCCAAAGCAACACTAGAGGCTTATTATGGGGATGAATCTGTGCAACTCCTTCTCAAAACAAATATACTACATAAAAGGGGACAAAGCCAACTGGCTGTTAGTGGCTAAACTGAAGGAAAAAAAAAGCAACCACATTAACCAATTTAAATGCCCAGATGAAGGTGTGGTAAGAGGGGAAAAAGAGATGGCGGAAATTATGCATACATTTTACGCTAACCACTTAACCGGGGGATAATCTACAAAGGGAGGCACAAATGGAGTTCCTGGCAGGAACAGAACTGCTGCAACTCGCCGAAAGTGATAGACAGGAGCTAGAAGCATCCATCTCAGAAGATGAGGTGAGGAGGGTCCTTAATGCCTTAAAAGGGAATAAATCCCCGGGCCCGGAAGGCCTCTGTAATGCCTACTACAAAAAGTTCCAAAACATCCTGGTAGGCCCGCTGACATGCCTATTCAAGTATATAAGGGACACTGGTCGAGTCACGTTTGATATGAGTCCAGCTACTACGGTTCTCCTGTTGAAACCGGAAAAGGATCCAACGGATTGCGCAAGCTACCGCCCTATTTCACTGTTAAATGGAGATGCAAAAAATGTACTCCACCATTTTAGCACAGAGATTAGCTAGAGTGCTCCCGAAGATAATCCACCAGGACCAGGCGGGCTTTGTGAGGGGGCCTAAGAGTATTACCTAAAGTCTCTATTTTAAGATTGAGAAAACCAGATATGATCTACCCCAAGAAGAATTGCACTGAATCGCAAAGCGGATACTTATGATACCATCTCAATCGACAACTACTGGATTGTTAAATGTTACACTCAAGAACTTATAGGAAACAATAACGAATCTGAACGTAAAGATAAAGACGGATCAATACTATGTTGTTCGCTATACATAATTGTAACTAATGCTCTTGAGATGAAACAAAAATAAAGTTTGTAAAAAAAAAAAGCTGTACTCCAAGATGGCCGCTGTGGTGGAACAACAGTGAACCCGAGAGCTCCGTACCCCCACCATCCCAAGGGAGGAATAATCCAGCTAAAATCGGAAAGCACTGGTACATCAGTGTACCAAGGAGGGTCCCACTACCTAAGGGAACATGAGGCAGATCCTTGAAGAGCCGGCCCTGCAGGGGTAAAGGCAGCCAGAAGGCGAAGAATGCAGCGGGTGCCAACGGACCAGAGATGGCTGGAGGAGCGCTGACCTGCAGTGTTGCCCAAAGAATCAAGGCTGCTAACGGAGCAAAGAGCAGCCCGGGACCAGAATGGAACAGAAAAAGAAACGGATAAGTGCAGAGCAGAAGTCAGGGCACGGTACGTGAAAGAAATGTGCCCAGAGGCAGGAAGACCACCGATGACCTAGAATGTGGCAGTAGGGGCTGGACGTCCCTGTAGAAGGGGAAGAACGGATTGCGGTGTCGCAAGGCGGCAGTAAAGTACAGTGGACAGTCGGGAAGAACAAGAACTGCAGCAGAGGCGATGCAGTGGATCAGGAAAGCAGAGACGGACAGAGGAAGCAAACGAGGACCGGGAACGGAGGTGAGGAAAGGAAGAACGAACCTGCTCCAGAGTCGGACCAGGATGCAGGAGCTGGGAGGATGCCGCAGAGTGGAGGAGGCAGAGACAGAAAAAGCAACCTCAGAGAGCCCAAGGTAAGAGGTCTCCCCACCTCCCGGCACCAGCCCCAGCACTGATTGCACACCAGCTTCACCTCTGGAGAGAAGGAGCGGTGAGCAGAGGGAAGCGAGAGAGGAGCAGTGACCTGCGAGATATAGACCCCGGCCCCCAATAAAGGATAATCAGTGGAGGGGCAGGGGGTAGCATTACAAACAAGTTCCCTAAAGGACACCAAGAGATGGGCACAAGACTCAGCAGTCCCAGAGAGGACATCGGAAGCACCGTATGGGGGCCAACACTTGAGGGGGGGGAGCACAAGGGTTCAGGAGCAGCATAAGAGCACAACACAGCAGAGATAGCCCCCGCAAGACAGACAAGACCCAGAGCAAAAGGAGGGCAAGTGAAGAGGCACCCAGCCTCAGCCTATACAGATAAGGCAGAAAAGCAGGGGAGAACAGTAGCAGACAGGAAGGAAAAGGGCAGAGCTGGAAAACCAGAAGATGACCAGGAAGGGCAGACCTCCCCCAGACCTGGTGGTACGCATGGAAACCTAAAACACCCCGCAAAGAGGTGCCCCCACAGAAGCAAGGGACCACCCCCAGGCGGCCACAAGAGGCCAAGGGATGCTGAAAGCAGAGAAGGGGCGATGGAGAGGAGGAGTGGAACGGGAAAGCAGCAGAATGCAAAGATCGGAAATCGTATGGTGGAGCAGCCCCCTGAGGCATATCAGGATGTCGAACAGCAGGGGAAAAGACCCCCAAATTCCAGAGAATGGAAACAGAAAGGGCTTCGAGGGGGCGATTTGGAAAATGTGGAGGGAGGATCCACGCAGGACAGTGACATAGCTGACGAAAGAAGCGAGGAGGAAACCTCCCAAGAAGAGACTCGGAACAAAAAAAGGGTCACACAAAAATCTATGGAGAAAGGATTCCAGAACTTCGGTGACAGGATGGGAAATCTGATGCAATCGCAACTGGACAAAATGAAAGAGGACCTCATGGGAACAATAAAAGCTGTCTGAAGCGAACTACATGGAATGGAAGCAAGAGTGGATACCAACGAAAAAGCTAGGCAGGATCTGGCAGATGACACCCATAAAATAGACGACCTGATGGAACACCTGGCTATGGTAACGCATAATCTCGAAATCCAGACCGAGGACCTTGAAAACAGGTCAAGGAGGGCAAACATCAGGGTGAAAGCAAATCCGGAGACACTGGGAGACGCTGTGTTGCAACAAACAATTCAACAAATATTTGCATCCCTGATTTACCTACCAGACCCGGAAGGAATTATAATAGAGTCCATAGGGTGGGACCAAATGTGCCGGGAGCCAGGCCTAGGTACGTCTTGGTAGCAGTGCACAAATATAAGCAGAAGGAGAGCATATTGGCCTCAGCCAGACATTCCGATGCGCTTCAATACAATGGTTCACCAGTGCAACTATACCAAGACTTGTCCCAAATTGTTCTGACCAAAAGGAGAAGGATGCGTCCGATAGTTCAAGAGATGGTCAAAAGGAAAATAAGATACAACTGCACCTTCCCATTTGGTCGCCTGTTTGAAAAAGATATACAGAGAAGAATCACAACTGTCGAAGAAGGCGCAGACCTACTGGGCATTGAAGTAGACCAGTCATATGGAGAGAGTCGGAGCCCAAAGAAGGAACACCCGAAAAGGAAAGCATGGGAGTGGTCAAACCAGGAATCGAAGAGAAAAGTAAGGAAAAGGTGGGGACCGCGATGCCCGAGGCTTATGGAGGGAGATGCACCACATGATACGGACCCACTGGAAAGGGGTCCCCAAAAGCAAAGATAACCGCAGTGCCAAGGTTAAAAAAAAGAAAAACATGGGCTCCTGGGGAGGGAAAGACTAAATAGATGCAGTGGGGGGGGTCTAGGAGGGGATAACACTTGGAAGATCCACATGGGTCAGGGTAGACCTGTAAAAGGGACTGCTGGGGGAGGAAAGGGGCTCAACACCCGAATAGGAGAGTCGTGAGGGGTTAGAGGCCGGATGAATAACAGGGGTTAGTAGAGATACAAATGGCAGGTGTATAGATATGATGCTGCAGGGGGTGGGGAGGTTTTGGCCATAACCTCACCGTATGCCCCAAACACTGGCCAAGACCGCTACATACAATCGGTGATACTTAAACTAGAGAGGTTTGCCAAAGGAAATAGCATTTTTGCTGGAGACTTCAATCTTGCATGGGACCCGGAGAGGGATAAATGTACTAGGATATACCACAATCAAAATAAGCCCTCTAAGGAATGGAACGGGAAAATGGGAAAACCTGGCATCAGTGGATACATGGAGGCAAATGAAAATATGAGGGTTTACACATTTTACTCCCACGTACTTAGATCAGCATCAAGGATAGATTATATATGGGCATCACGCCCGCTATTGGGAACAGTGAAGGAAGTGGAGGTGGGAGCCATCGCAGATCATGCCCCCATCACAATGTAATTCATGCTATCAACACAAATGGCTGCCCTATGTAAATGGCGATATTCAGCTGACAACTTCAAGGATGAAATACTAAAGAAAGAAATGAGGGAGGGGATAGACCAGTACTTCCAAATGAATGAGACCCAGGACGTAAACCCATGAATGGTCTGGGATGCATTTAAGGCCACTATACCGGGGAAGATAATGGCAGTAAAGGTAAGACGGGAAAGGGAGTTGAAGCGAACGGAAAGTGATTTGGAGGGAGAATTGAAGGCACTCGCGCCCCAGATGGCAGAACGGCTCTCAAAGGAGATGAGAAAGAAGTACAGGGCGGTGAAAGGCCAGCTCGAAACCCTATTAACAAACAGGGCGGAGAGGGCCCTGATGCATCTGAAGCAGAAATATTATATTAAAGCAAATAAAATGGATTGACTACTAGCGAGAATGCTTAAAAAAGGATAGAGCCATCTTAAAAATTAAGAAGGGAGTGGAAGAAGAACAAACAGATATTAAATCCATCAAGAGGGAATTGACGGAGTATTATGGGAAAGTTTACAATTCTGATGGTCCTAAAGAGGCAGGCCAGGAGGAATACCTGGAAAACTGTACCCTAGTGAAGATTACGGCCTTGTAAAGGGAAGAGTTAGAGAGGGAGATAACCAGAGAAGAGGTGCTTAAAGCTATAATTGATCTCCCCCTCAACAAAGCCCCGGCACCTGACAGCTTCTTACAAAAAGGCCATGGCCCCCCGCCTGGTAACGGGATTAACGCCCTCAATGGAGGAAGCAAAAGTGATACTCTTGCCCAAAACGGGAAAAGATCACACACTATACGGCTCATACATACCAATAGCACTTATTAACCTAGACGCCAAAATATTGGCAGCCAGTATGGTTCTTCTCCCTGGCTTGATAGACCCCGACCAATCAGGTTTCATAGGTTAATAAAACGTTCATGGAGGCCCTGGTGGTCGTGCTGGATGCAGAAAAAGCCTTTGATTGGGTGGATTGGGGGTTCCTCTTTCTCACATTGCACAAAATGGGCTTCGGAGAGACCTTTATTTATAAGATAGCAGACAACTACAAAAACCCCTCCATGCGGCTACTTATAACCTGGGAATTGTCCGACCCGGTGAAAGTCACTAGGGGCACAAAACAGGGGTGCCCATTATCCCCATTGTTGTACGCTATATACTTGGAGCCCCTCCTCAATAGGTTTAGGTGCACGCAGGAAATCGAGGGGGCCCCAATCGGGGGGAAGATGCATAAAGTAGCAGCATTCGCGGACAATATGCTTTTGACAATAACCAACCCAGGGGAATCCCTAAAGGCAGTGGATAGCACACTGGGGCAGGTTAGGGAGGTAGCAGGGCTGGCACCAGAGAGGGAAGAGGAATTAAAACCCAGAACACCATACTCGTGGGCAAGCAACAAACTGAAATATCTGGGAATACACATCACTAAAATCCTAAACCATCTATATGAAGCAAACTATCCCCCACTACTGGAAGCCGTTATGACAAACGCTGACCAGCTGGCGTCCACTATTCATTTCCTGGTTGGGCAGGATAAACGTCGCAAAAATGCTGGTGCTACCGAAACTGCTATACACATTTCTGGCAATCCCCACAAAAGTATCGTTGTCATTCTTTGAGCTGTAGGATGACAATAGACCTATATGAAGCAGATGAGGTAAAAACATTCATCCAGTGCAAAACCAACTTCCAACTGGACGAAGGGTAAAGATTCCATTATGCTCAGTTGTGACATTGGGTCCTTTATCCTAAAATAAGGGAGGCGGCGACGTGAGAACTAACACCACTTGAAAAATGTGTGACCACCAACTCAGGCGACAAACATCTGGTGGGAGATCTGTACAGCTTGATCAAAGAAGGGGACTGGGTAAGGGCGTGGAGGTTCATGCTCAACTGGGAGAGGTCAGCAGAGCAAGAGATAGACATAGAGCATTGGACAACACTGTGGTTGAATATTCCCAGATTGGTGCACTCGCTGAAAATCCAAGAAATCCGGTTAAAAATGATGTACCAGTGGCATCTCACCCCCTCTAGACTATTGAAGATATACAAGACAATATCCAGGCAGTGTTGGAGGGTGGTGTGGGGCAGAGGGTACATGGGGACACATTTGGTGGCCGTGCCCAGCGCTAAAGCAGTTCTGGGATATGGTCCAAGAAACAATACAATGCGTTCTGGGAATGGGATAAGTAACAAACAAAGGGCTGCTCATTCTGGGCGTGGATGGAGAGCTGGAAAAGCTTGCCACAAAGGCCCAGCAGAAGATCTATATGATCCTGGTAATGACCGGGGCCTTGCTGATACCATGCAGATGGAAAGCTAAACAAGCACCCTCAGAGCATGAATGGGTGGGCAAAATATGGATCCTGGCGGCAATGGAAAAAGTAACGTATGATCTCAGGGGGACCACGAAAAATGTCTTAAGGACTGGGACTTGGTGCTACAATTCCTAAAGAACGACTCCAAGATAGCTTGGTGTCTAAGGAAGATGCATTATTGGGGTTCTCCTGAGGAACACCAGACACAAGAATAGGAGTGAGGACTACAAGGAGATTTTTGAGGACGAAAAAGAGACAGAAGCCATGTAGAGCTTATACAGAGAGGCGGATTAGAGACACCGGACCTGGGATGGAGAGGGTGGGGGATTTTAGGGGGGGGTGGAGGGGAATGTTGCGGGGGAAGTTTAAAAGTTTGTCAAATACTTGTGAAAAATGCCAATAAAAATAATGGAAAAATAAAAGTAGCTGGCATATGTCACAATCAGTTTAGTCTGGAACTTAATATAGCAAATTTTACAGGACCTCCAGAGCTCACTCCCCAGAATTTGAACATTCTGGGATGGGAGAGTGACTCAAAAATGTATGGTAATTCTAGAATAAATCTGTCTTACATTCTTAATTCCTTTAATCAGATTCCATCTTTAAGATTCCTAAACTCTGATATTGACTGAGTGACTGTCACTCAACAACAATCGCATAATATGCCAAGTTCATTCTTTCATTATTATGAAACTAATCTGGGAACCTAGAGTAGATCTCTCACAATTGGGTCTCCATTTGAACCTCTTCAAAAACAAGGAAGAAGCACGCTTGTTTGTAGAGTCTCTTGAGAACCCAATTAAAGTTAGTAAAAGTGATGTTCCCAATAGTGACACAATAAAATCTCCTAATGATAAAATTACTCACTTCCTCTCCCTTGTTGGTGCAGTCAAGGATTGGACTTGGGTAGAAACCCTAATGAAAACCTTCCTGTCGATTAACATGTAAACACACCAGCGTAGCCTTAAAGGCATAAACTTTAAATCCTGATACTCATGTGGCTATAAGAACTTGTAATCTTGGTTCAGTTCCCCTCATATCGGCAACAAACCATCAGTTTTTTTTTTCTCCAGGAAACTATGAAGGTAAAACAGTTGTATATGAATGGTTACACTACCTACACCTCATCTGCCTACATGGGTCCATCGGGCATACCTTCGGGAAGGGAGGGGTTAGTAATTCTCATCGCTAACAATGTGAAAGCTCAATCCAAACTGATTTAATCTTCTGAACATGTGTTGGCTATCGAACTGACTATACAGGGTAATGTGCATATTTCTTGTGTGATTCTATGTTTATACTGGAACCCATCAAAGTCCTCACTAGATTTTATTTTTAAACTAGACACAATTCTAGAAGACACTTTACTATGTAATCCAGGCTATGTGGTAGTCATAGGAGGCGACTTCAACTCTAGATGTATGAACTACTGTGGGATAATCAGTTGAGAGTAGTGATGAATGATGAGTCCACCTCTATGCTTAGAGGGAAATGGTGAGTGTCTTTTCTACTGGACTGGGATTTACAATTTGTAGAGATGGGTGCTAATTTTTTCAAATTTACTTGGCAACGGGGTTCCTCCAAGTCTTATATAGAATACTTTTGTGTGCCCATGAATTTGCTGAACTTCTGTGATCTCATGACAGCATACAACCATGATCTTAGTAATCACTTGATCATCAACCTGAATGTGAATCTAGAGAATCATTTATTTGAAATTGCATCTGTACTAACGTAGTTAGAATTTGAGCTTTCCTACATATCCCTTTGATGGGATCCAAAACTCTGTCGACAGCTTACTACCATGATTCGACAAGAAATGTGTGGGGGTAGATCTGTTCTCTTCTGGGATAGACTTTATTCAAGTAGAGTATCACGCTAACTCCATTACAGCAAAGCTTAATAAACTGGTTAAAAGACAAATCTTTAGCCATACATGTGATAAACAGACATTCAACATAGATGCTGCAGCTCTAAAACTGAAGAAAAATAAAGATTTGAGGGATTTAAAAGGTCTGGCACCGAACACCTCTCACTGCATATTTACTAAGAACCAGATTATGCAGAGTTACAAGAACAAAATCAAACTAATTAAAATCAAGCTGCAGAATGCTGACAATCAAAAAATAATTCCAAATTTGTGCAAGCACAACACCAAATCTATTTGGGCAATCATAAGTAATGTTACTAACAATCCCTCTGCTGCATTGAACTCCCCTGTTTCGCCAGAGGATTGGAAAGCACATCTTTCAAAAGTTATCAAATACCACTGTTTTGATGTTGCATATATTAACTTTGACATCTCCACAATGGGGATTTGTCAATGGTTTTTGAAGGAAGTTGAATGGGAAATTACCAAACTGAACTATTCGAAAGCTGCAGGTCCCGGCGGGATTCCCTCCTGCGTGCTCAAGTCTGATGCTTATTTCTGGGCCTCTTTTCTCAAGGTTAAATTTGAATTCATCTTTAAATCCAAGATGATTCCTCAATCCTGGCTTCTTTCGGTAATAACACCCATCTACAAAAAGGGTAATCCAACAAACCCTTCCAACTACATGCCCATTGCCCTTATGGATTCTTCATCAAACGTTTTTTTTTTTCCATTTTGATCATTAATGATCTGGAAAGCTATATTCAAGAACACAACACCATTTTGAGATTCCAATTAGGGTTTAAAAAAAAGATGGGCATGCCGCTTAACGCCACAATTCTATCTCACATTCATGAATCATCAAAGAAGTTTGAGAGTGGTCCAGTGTACATGGCTTCCCTGGACATGACCTCAGCCTTTGACTGTGCCATTCACAACCATCTTTGTAATAAAATGGTAAAGCTTGGCATCCCTTGACACCTTCTTATAATTTCCATGTTGCATCATAACAGTAGCTATAGGGTGTGGATTAATCCGGACGTGCACTCACTGATGTAATTCCTACATTCACAGGTGTAAAACAATGCTGTAACCTTGCTTCCATTCTTTTTAACCTTTACCTGAGTGACCTTAACGACATTTGGCAACATGAAAACATATTTCCAGTCCGACTTAGCTACGAATTCACTGGATGGCATTTGCTGATGAAATCTTCTTTGACAAAACGGCTTTTGGATTGCAGAACAAATTGCTCAATATACGCCCACAAGTATAACCTACACTCTAATCCCAGCAAATCTAAGATTGTGATTTTTCGTGCTAAGAAAAAGATCAGGTCTCTTAATGGTCAATTGATGGTTACACAATTGAAGGCTCAATGCAACTACGGTACCCAGGCTATAATCGGATTCCTCATCCATAACCATGTGGAGCCATTGTCTCAATCAAGAATTAAGACCTACTTTCACAGATGAAAATAATTTTCAGAAAACATTGTACATTTTCTGTCCTGCCAGCAAATGATTACTATATTAAAGGTGGAACCTATACTACTGCATGGTCACATGATGTGTCTGGTAGACTGAAGTATCTTTTTAGACATACTCCAGGGTCGCCTCTGGAAGCAAACTCTGGGATTAGCCAGTTGATCTCCTAGTCCCGTTTTGAGACATAAATTTGGGCTTAGTTCACTTTCTTTGAAATATCAAAGAAGAATGTTGAACAACTACTCGAATTATTAATCCTCCATCAATTCTTTATATGTTGATGTATCGGAAATGCTTTCTGATGCTCGTCCAGCCTCATTTACACTGTTTTGTGGTAAAATGCAATATTTACTTACTAAACTAGATGTGGATAAACTATCTCATTACCCGTCTGGGCTTTGTAAAAAAAAGTTATCGTTTTGATTGGGTATGCACTATCAATGCCATCAATAAATACAGCTCATACAAGGAATATGCTCATTTTATCAAGAAGAGAAGCCTGCGATGTTCCTATCTTCTTTGCATTCCCTGTGAAAAGGCTTGTGCACAGTATCTCAGATTCAAACTCAACCAATTCCACACCAATGAAAGATTTGAACATTGGGGACCAAAAGATGTTGTAAAATCTTCAACCACTTGTACATTCTGTCTCTGCAGCAATCAATATGAAACCCTGAAACATCTTGTTATTGCGTGCTGTCACTTTCAATCTGCGAGATTGCTTGCTTTGGGGAAAGGCATCATTGATGACACCAGTTTTTCAAGGAATTCTCTCTGGCTTCGATGTATGTGGGGAGAAAACATCTTTGGTTCTCACACATCTTTTGTATGTAATTAATAATGAACGTGTGCAATTGGAGAATGCTTAGAAGTATGTATAAATGACCCGCATACTAGGATGTTCACACTGTTCAAGTTCTGTTGTGATACAATCTTAGATATGGCATTAGCAGGTCTTAGAATTGTTTCTTATATAACATTCTTTACAATTTCAATTGTAGGACTTTGAGTCTTATAAAGCTCAGTTGCTCGGTGTATTTTAATTGTTATTGCAGGTCTTACTGCTTGAAACTACGTTTTTATGTATCATGGTTTCAATTAGCACACTTGTTATTTTGCACATAGTACTGGCATAGATGGTGACCAAAATTTTAAACATGGACTCCCTTTAAGATACTACATTTCAGACTTACTCAATTCAGATATATGTAATAACTTTATGGTTTTAAACCATGTTTGCAAAGGATTTTGTATAAACGATATGCAAATAAAATTAAAATAAAATGGATACTTAGAGTTAACTTTGGATAACCATGCTCTCGCTTGCTGCTGGGTACATGTCTTAACCCAATGAACAAGGAAATCAGTTTATTTTTCAACTTTCATTGTGTTCTACCCTTTGAATGGTGCCTCCATTGTGTCATTGGCAGTTTGATGGCTTTAAAATGATTATGAAGATCTGATCCCAGCACAAAAATGTGAACTACACCCAGTCCTACTGCTGTCAGTAGAGGCAATCCTTCTAAATCATTTGCACCAGCACAAGAAGACATTATTTTTGTCATGCGGAAGGCAGAATGCTTTTTCTCAAGAGCCTGGCAGAAGCCACAGAACAAACCAAAGATCCGCCCCTTGCTTTTATTTCCAAAGTAAGCAGCCCCTCCTCCCCCACACATACAGCATCCCCTTATTACCCCCCACCCCCTACAGATGAGAGCAGACACATGCCAGAAAAAAGCAGTCTCATGGTCTGCATGAAGGAAAAGGAGTGAGTCGGCCTCACCCAGGGCGTTCCTTTGCCCACCAACCCTCTTTACGCGCTCCCTGCATCCTCACTGCTGGTTTTTGTTCTGATTGGAAGTCGACAACAAAGAGCTGATGGCTTCATTTTGATGTGCTTCCCAGACTCACCAGCTTGCACCACTCCAAACTCTTAACATACAATTAATTTCCAATGTATTCTCCTTCATAGGTGCAGTTAATTGAACAAGTCCATCATTAATCATACAACAAAGGCTCATTGTGGAACATGATGCCCAAGACATGGAATTTTCCCTTGATGTTTAAAAATACTTGTTCATGTTAACCCTTTTTATTAATTTCAGAAGCATGAAAGGATGTTACCCCGTCAGTTAGCAACGTATGTGATGATCTGCATAGGTTTCTGCAGCAGGAGCTCAACCCAATGAGGTGCCAGACTGGAATACAAACCTGTGACCTGTGGATTATATACACAAATCTGTGCAGAACCAACATTGCCCTACTTTGCAGTATTCAAAACTGTGACCTGAAAGTCTCCTACACATCAGGCTTTTAACAAGAGGTGCATAAAATCACTGTTGCTCTGTTTTTGATCCCCCTTCCATTGCGCCCTTCCAGGCTGCTGTACATGTGGCTTTCTGTGCCAGGTTAAAGTAGCAAAAGTCCCAGTAGGCGTAGGCAGACCAGTGACGCGCCTGCCTGCCAATGTGTACGGAGGGTGACAGGAAGAAGGGAAGAAAGGTCAGACATTGGAGAGAGGGGAAGAAGAGGAAGGGTAAAAAACAAGGGGAAGGAAAGTGAAAGAAAGGGTTCGAGAGGAGGTGAAGCCACTTAGTATGAGATGGCTGATGGAGGTTGCAATACCCCATCCACCCGGTCCACACTTGTCCACCCCAATGTATGCAGTTGCGCCACACTGCTCAGGGTGATTCTGCATGAAAGGCACACATTTATCAAGTGTACATGCGGTATAAGGCAGTGCCCATATTACATTTGCTTTCAGCAGAGCATGTGCATCTCACCCTTTATATACCGATTTTGAAGGTAACGAGGTTTGTTTCTGGAAAGACCTCTCCTCAAAACACTGCAGACAAAAGGAAGAAACAAATGTTGAGTTATGGACGATGTCCTGTTAAAACTGAAAATCAGAAAATGTTGAGAAGGATTTACCTGCCTGAGCGGTTGTCTTACTCTTCTATTTATTTTGCAATTTATTGTGCACATCTAACCTAGAGGCATCAGGGCGCTATTCTTGAAAGATAAAAACACAAAGGTTACATAGTTAAACATGAGTAGCTGGTGAGAGACTTTTTGGTTGACACATGGAGAGGTAATACCTCGCGACCTAATACAAATTGTTAGTAAATTATTTTTGATAGATGGATATTGAGATCTGACGTCACATTGGAGTAAGTTGCTACGGAGACAGAGACCCTTAACTCAGTTTGTTCAAAATAGTATTAGTTGGGTGAGCTTACGCCTTATGCCAGGTATTTAGGGGCTGGTTTATGTATACATTTGTGCTTTGGGGTAAGAGTTTTGAAAAGGATGCACTCCTGAATAGGTAACCAGTGGGTATTCCTTGTGATGGAGATGTCAGTATTTTTCTGGATATTTAGAGCTGCTCTAAGGGCGTTATTTTGGATCACCTGTTTCTTAATATTGTGGTTCTTGGTACCAGCATAGAGGGCATTGCAATAGTCCAGTCTGGACAAAATGAGGGCATTCGCTAGAGCGATGCAAAAGTCAGGTGATGGGAAAGGCCTGCAAGCATTAATGAGCTTAGATGTGTAAGCTGTGGCCGAGGCTGTGGCGTTGACTTGTTTGGTTAGAGTAAGAGTTTAGTCAAGATAAGAGCTGAGGGTTTTCACTACCTTCGACACCTTGATGGTTATGCCATCTGTATTGAAGGCATTAAAGGAGTCGTCAAGTTCAAGGCGGTGATGTGATCCTATAAGGAGAAGTTTTTTTTTTCTTTCATCATTCAGACATAAACCGTGGTGGGCCATCCAGGTCTGGATGGTTTGCTAGATTACGTTGAGTGATGCAGAGTCAATGTCATGGGAGCCCGAGATAGGAATGAGGATTTGCATGTCATCTACGTTGTTAGTGTAGGTGACACCCAAGGCGTTCAAATAGAGGTTTGTGAAAAATGTATAAAGTGTAGGTAAGACACAAAAGCCTTGTGGTGCTCCACAAGTGACTGGGGCTGGCTGTGCTACTGCGCTGGATGAGAAGACACAAAAGGAAAGATTGTATCCATAGAATAGCTTCTGGTGAAAAGTGGCCCGCTGACGCGAGATGATTACGGAGTATCTTATGATTCACTAGGTCAAACACTGCGTAAAGTTAGAGTAACAGGAGAAGGGCTAGTTTGCCTTTGTCTTTAAACTCGTCCTTTTGAATTTTCACGTCAAGTAGTGCTGTTTCCATTCCATGTCTAGGACGGGAGCCTGATTGCTGCAGGCCAAGAAGGCTGTTAGTTTCTAGGTAAATTTGGATCTGGAGGTACGCTGCTCTGTGAAGTATTTTGACTAGGAAGGCAACCGTAGTTATAGGTCTATACTTTGCCGGTATGTTAGGGTCTAGAGAAGGTTTTTTTTTTAGTAAAGGAAGGAACCAAGCGTCTTTCAGATTACTTACAGTGCTGGTTTAAAAGGAGGCGTGATTAGTCTTGTGATGAACGATGTCAGTTCAGGCGCACAGTCTTTGATAAGCGAAGCTGGGCAGTGGTCACCTTGGCATCCTGAAGGTTGGACATGATTTTCAGGACTTCTGAATCGGAAACTGGTGCGAATTCGAATGGTGCAGCAGTATTAAGACTAGTGTAGCTAGTAGTCGGCTGTGGTTTAGTATCAATTTTGGACTGTAGGAGGGCCATTTTATCGAAGGGCTTTTTGAATACCGATGCACCAACTCGTATCTTTGTTACAGATTTTTATTTGTTGCACTGGCGACTCAATTTCACTTGGTGGCAAAGAGTTCCTTTGTTCCTGATTTGGCCTTGGTTATTCGCTCATTAAATGTCAAGCTTTTTGTTTGGAGTACTGCCTGTGTATAATTTTCGGAGGCCTCAGTAAAGTTAGGTTTGTTTGGTAGAGTTGGCCATTTTTTCCAGTTAGCCTCCGCAATTCTCTTGGAGCTAGGCAAGGTTTTTAGGTTAGGAGTGTACCATGAGTCAGGATGGGCTAATGGTTTAGCTTTGCGCAAGGATAGGGGAGCTACTTAATCGATGGCTGCAAGGACAGTTTGATTGTATAGATCAACCATCCCAATGTCTCTGTATGCTGTATGCCGTGATTGGGTGTAGCAAAGGTAGGATGTTTGCTGTGAAATTACGTTTATTTTTGGTTAAGGCAGCGGGTGCTGTAGGCAGTGGGGTGTTTGTCCCTGCATTCTTGCTGACATTGAAGATGACTGGATGGTCTGACCACGGGCATTGGGAGTTGGAGATTATATTTGTCTTACAGTTAATGTCCAGGGCTAGGGCGTTTTTATCCTTGGGAGGGGAGGGGGGTTAAAGCCCAAGATAAGGTCCCCTAATAGTAGGGTTTGCAAACTAGGTATAGTGCCTATCGAAAGGAGTTGTGCTACATCGTCTTCAAATGAAGATACCGGGCCGGAAGGACTGTAGATCAGGTGAATGCTAAAGGTGGCCGCAGGAGATAAGGCCATTTTGATAGAGTAGTTTGCCAGAATGGAAAGTGTGATTAGGGATCTCTCTAATATTATGAGTGGTCTTAGCAATAATGGCTACTCCCCCTCCCACCCCCCACCCCTTTGGTGATGGGTCTGTCAGTCCTGAAGATGACATAGTTTTCCGGTTCTGTAAGCGATGAGGCTGAACCTGTTTCTGTGTGGAGCCAGGATGCGGTGATAGCAATGAAATCAAGTTTGTTCGTGATACTGTGTGCGATGTCTAGGGCATGTTCCAGGATTGACCTAGCATTGATGAGGGCCCCCGGGATCATGGTTTCAATGGTGTTCATGTTGTCGGTGTGGGTGCCAGTTGCGTCTGTCTTGGGTATGTGTGTCTTGGGGTGTCCAGTCATTTTTTCTAGGAAAAAAAGGATCGAATGCCTTTATTTCGGAAACAAAAGGACCGGAAAAAAAAAATCTTTTTTTTTTTTTGTTTAGTATACATAAAGCATTCAAAACCGTTTATTTTCGGCACTTCTGATGTCAGAAAAAGGTATTCGATCCTTTTTGTATTTCAACCCTTTCACCGACATCTGTGTCTTGGGTATATGTGTCGATGTTAGTGTTCACTTTGCTGGGTTTAGGTGTAGGGAGGTTCCTGCCGGAAGTTGATGAATGGTCATCAGTTTGTGGGTGCCTCATGTTTGTTCTGGTGGTGTAAGGTTGGAATGTCTTTATAGTGTAATGAAAGGTTCTATAGTTAACATGCGAATTCCTACTACTAGTCGAGGGGATGGTGGTTAAAAATAGGATCCTAATGAGCCTTGTTCTTGTTGCATGTCTATTGTTTCTGACTACAAGCGGGCAGGGTAGGGCGTAGTTAGGTTTATGTTGCAGGATCAGGAGCTGAGAGATTTCCTCATTATTAGGATAGGTATGTCGACCCCTCCACCACGGTGGGTTAGGGTAGTTTAAGTTAGTAGGTGGAAGGAACTTGTATTTTATTTTCTGCGGCACGCTTTGCTGATCCAGACTTTGGCACTGAGGCAGGAAGAGTAAGGCAAGTTGCAGCTCGTAGAGGGCCAAAGGCTGTGTGACCCGTGCGGTGGCACCATATAATGGGCAGGCACAGACAGCAGTGCCACACCCTAACTGGTCACCACCAGTGCCTTCTGTTTATCCCTCAACACCCCTAGACAAAATTATTTTATGATTACAAACCAAACAACTCTATATGGTCCCACAACCGCCCAACGGGGCAGGAGAATCTTTTGTTTTTTATGAGATCACTTGCTCTAACTTCAAATCACATGCACGTGCAACAGACTGACTGTGCTGGTGACATGCAGCATGCATGACCCTATCCCTCCCCACACAAAAAGAGGCTACGTATAACAGGACCCTACCATGAAATCTCCTGGTAATCCATTCCAGGCCTGCCAAGGAAACCCCTTTTATCATGATAGATGCCCTGCAGAATCGTATGGGGAGATGCTTAATAGTGAAGAGCAGGCTTCTTAGGCATCCTCTATTTTAAGTCCAGAATGAAAAACTAAGCATCCCTCACTGAGCTTCTTCCAAAGGTTGCAGTATATGAGGAAGAGGAGTTGATGGGTGGTGATTTCAATAGGGGGGCCTGAGCCGACTCTGTATACTTTCCTCTTGCCTTCCAACTTTAAAAATGCCATTGCCCCTGCTAGTGTGTTACTCAAGCTAGCTAGTGGGTTGATTGAAGCATAGCAACCCCTTCATCCAGGGAAATAAAATATATGTGTTTGGTGGTATAATGTGGGGCTCCCCCTCTGGGAAGGATGACCATCTAGGGTACAACCCTTATGAGAACATCACACCCCCATACTCTAGCCTCTCCTTCCTCTACTAACCTCTTTGTAAACCTATGTGCTATTATAAAGCATAGTACAACAGCGTTCTTTGAAGTACTGAATTGAAGAACAGGAATCTAGGTAATCCAAGTACTGGGATGAGTTGGCCCTGCAGAGCAGTGAAGATGAAACCTGTGAAGGAATTGAAGGACTAATATAATGGGCCCAGACACCATTGTATACAAATGGACTAAACACTTGGTCCCGGGCAGATAGGGAAGATAGCAGGTGCGCTGAGCACCGAATACGGGAGATTCAAGCCTGCGTTGCTGATCCGGAGGGAGAGAACTCCAAGGACACTGGCAGTCAGCTGCGTCTGATGATCAGGATGTCTGCAGGAGGAGACCGGTGCACAGTAGTGTCGAGAGGAGGTATGAATGCAGAAGGCAGCCGGGAACGCCGTCTCACAGCCGCAGGGAAAGCAAGACACCAAAGAAACCGAACGCTCGCCATCCCAGGAAGTCCCAGCTGCATGTTGAAAACCCCAACAAGATAAAGGGTGGCATGGGAGACCCAGAGGGGGTGTGCCCCTTTGCAACCATAATGCTGGGGGCGAGGGGGGCACAGCCGGAGCAGAAAGCCTGCAGACCTTCTCCTTCTCATTGCAGTGGTGGAACAAAGCCCATTGACACCAGAGAAGGGTCGAGGAACCCAACTACGATAAGAGAACTTGACCGTGGCAGGGATTAACCCACTGACCACCAAAGCATGGACAGGGACCCTAAACAAGATGCCATCTTCCTCGTGGCAGTACTTGGCATGGGGAGTGAACCGGATCAAAGAAGAGAAGCCAGTGTCTTGGACCCTCCAACACTCAGAATTGGGTGTTGTGGGTGTGAAGTCTAATCAAATGACCTGGGGAAGGGAGTCATTACCCCTGGTTGTAAGGAACTGATCACAAGATACCCGGAGAAGGGAGTCATTCTCTTGGTAACCCGGCCCGGCAGTAAGGTCTAAAAAGGCCCGGGGAAGGGAGTCCTTCTCCCAATTTATCTGAGACTGGACACCAGGAGAATGGAGACATTCTCTTGGCTCACCAATGAAAGTCTTGTTTAGAACTTTACTGTCGTGGGAAGGGAGCCATTCCCCTCCTGACAACGTGTGAGACACCAGACTGTTATAAGATTTGGGAACTGTTTCAACAAACCAGGAACCATAACCCAGGAGAAGGGAGTCTGGTCCAGAACAGTACTGCCTTATTCTTGAGTTTCTAGTGTAAGGGACAGAAGTAAGTTTTTCTTGACACAAAACGGTGGACACTTTTGAGTTGAGACATCCTGGCAGACACCTTCTCTTTAGTTGAGGCATGGAAACCTCTCTTAGGGATAGGGATGGATATGTTTTTTCTTGCTTGTTTAAATAAACTTCTTTAGCCCCAAACATGCCCACTATGTGTCGGACTCCTTCTGCACCTTTACACAATTAAGTGAAGTTTAAGCCAAACTTTGGGAGATCCACAGTGGTGCTGGCTTTGTTTGTTGGGGACAGCAGGGTCCAGTGGAGTGAGGTGAGTAGGGAGAAAGGGTAGAAGCAAGGGGAGGCACAGGAAGTGTATGGGAAAGTGAGGTGGAGTCCAGAGGAGGACCCCCTGAGGTAATGATTTAGTGAGTAAACTGAGATGCAATCGGGCAGATAATGAGTAGCAAGACCATTGATGGGTTTTTAGACGGAAATAAAAAATGGAGCATTTATGCATGGAGAGCCAACCATAATGTAGGTAAAAGATGGAGAGGATCTGGGTAGGTTGTAGAGAGTATGGGTAGCAAAGATGAGGACTTTGTCTAGACAAAGGAAGAAATAGCAAGGAAAGTCAAGGAGCAGGATTGAGCAGTGGTCAAGTTTACAGAGTACAGGAGTGGAGATTAGAATATCTGTAGAGTCTGTGATAAGAAAAGGAGTAATTTTCTGAATGTTGAGCGTAATATGAGCAGCAGAGGAGGTGATGGTTAATTGTTGCAGTCGGAGATAACGATTAAAGAGGTCACAAACAAGATACAGCGGAACACAACAGAATGTTAAGTGTACTGACTATCTTCCCTGCGCCGATAATTCCTTCAATACAAATAGGTGAGTCTGTTGCAACTTCGGAGTACTGGAAGTCACACCCTTGCCACCTGTTTAAAGTATTCATACAAATGTGTGCTCTTTAGTTGCGGCAGACATTCACATAATGATTTCAAAGGCCTGTTTCAGGTCAAAAACTTTGCTTAATTCTTAATGTTTCATTAAGTGCCCATATGTGCCAACACATTCACCATGGTCCTTTTCAAAGCTGGGCTTAATATTGGACATTTTCACTGCACAAGCTAATCAATTATATTCCACTTTATTTACAACGTGTACATGCATTATTTGGTGTTTTTATGGGTTTGTGTGAATAGAAAGGAAGGGATTGGTTTTAGTTATTTAGGTAGAATTGGTAAGTGAAGAAAGCCAGCAGCATCCACCATTAGTTACATGGATGCTCTGCATACCAAACCAATTAAGTTTACCAAATCTCCAAAATACTTGCAGGCTGATTCATGGAATTAATGTGCGCCGAAAAAACGGCATACGCGTGCGAAAACGTGCGATTCGCAGTGAAATAGCGAAAATCGCAGTGCAAGTGCGATTATCGCACAGAAAACATCGCACATCAATTCATGGAAGTCTGTGCACGCGCAAAATGTGGGATGTGTGCTGAAAGAGTGTGCAGCGCACGCTGGCGCACAGGTCATCGAACGCCGTGCGATAAGGCCACAGCGAATTCGCACATAGCGCGGCGCACAAAACAAAAGTAGGCATAACACGGGGCGTCACACGCAGAATGGGGAACAACTCGTGAAAATGTGGGCGTCACAGGGGAAGTACAGGAGGCAAGTGCGCAGAATGCCCACACGCTTGCCTACAACACGTATTCATGGAATCGAATAGGGAAAAACAGCGCACGGCCAAAGACGCGCACAGGCCCATACATGTCCGCCACACGAAAGCAGGCGGTAGCGTCCCTGTGCAGGAAAAAAATTTGCGCCAAAGTTCGACACGCGCGAGAAGGCCCACACGCGATCGGTCCTGGGGGGAGCGTGTGCGAGAAGTTTCACACGCGATCGGGCCTGGGGGAGCGTGTGCGTGTATTCCAGAGGTGCGCGAGAAGTTTCACACGCGATCGGGCCTGGGGGAGCGTGTGCGTGTATTTGAGGTGCGCGAAAAGTTTCACATGCGATCGGGCCTTGGGGAGCGTGTGCGTGTATTTCAGAGGTGCGCAAGAAGTTTCTCACACGCGATTGGCCTGGGCGCGTGCATTTCAGAGGTGCACGAGAAGTTTCACATGCGATCGGGCCTGGGGGAGCGTGTGCGTGTATTCCAGAGGTGCGCGAGAAGTTTCTCGCACGCAATTGGCCTGGGCGCGTGTATTTCAGAGGTGCGCGAGAAGTTCCACACGCGATTGGCCTGGGCGCGTGTATTTCAGGGGTGCGCGAGAAGTTCCACACGCGATTGGCCTGGGCGCGTGTATTTCAGGGGTGCGCGAGAAGTTTCACACGTGATTGGCCTGGACGCGTGTATTTCAGGGGCTCGCAGGTGTTTTCACACGCGATCGAGCCTGGGGGAGTGGTGTACGTGTATTTCAGGTGCTCGTGGGTGTTTTTACACGCGATCGGGCCTGGGGGAGCGGGGTACGTGTATTTCAGGGGCTCACGGGTGTTTTTACACGCGATCGGGCCTGGGGGAGCGGGGTACGTGTATTTCAAGGGCTCGCGGGTGGTTTCACACGCGATCGGGCCTGGGGGAGCAGGGTACCACTCACCATCTGCCTTGCGTGTAGAAGAACGTGTAGCCAACACCAACCCGCTGTGAAGTAATAGCGTGTAAACCCCAACGCCTGCAAAACACATGCACCGCACCCTACAAAAAGCAACGCCCGTGCGCGATACGTCACAGACATGCATACGCGCTAAGGGCCTTTGGTCCAATGGAATCGCGTATGCGTGCTGACGCGCTTACGCGCTAAGGGCCTTTCCTCGATTCACACGCTGACGTGCAGAATTTTCACGTGCCAAATCACTCCGTATCAAGCTGGCCACACGGAAGACCACGCTCCTGCCCAAAAGGCCGAATTACTGCCCCCCCAGAGCCCTGAGCAGCCTCCCACGAGCCATCTGCTGCTGCCTGCCTGCCGCCACCGTGCCCTGCCATTTGGTGCCTGCACATCAGCCATCTGCAGGGGTCCAGTTGCTGTGTCCATGTATGACATGTATGGGCCTGTGCGCGTCTTTGGCTGTGCGCTGTTTTTCCCTATTCGATTCCATGAATACGTGTTGTAGGCAAGCGTGTGGGCGTTCTGCGCACTTGCCTCCTGTACTTCCCCTGTGACGCCCACATTTTCACGAGTTGTTCCCCATTCTGCGTGTGACGCCCCGTGTTATGCCTACTTTTGTTATGTGCGCCGCGCTATGTGCGAATTCGCTGTGGCCTTATCGCACGGCGTTCGATGACCTGTGCGCCAGCGTGCGCTGCACACTCTTTCAGCACACATCCCACATTTTGCGCGTGCACGGACTTCCATGAATTGATGTGCGATGTTTTCTGTGCGATAATCGCACTTGCACTGCGATTTTCGCTATTTCACTGCGAATCGCACGTTTTCGCACGCGTATGCCGTTTTTTCGGCGCACATTAATTCCATGAATCAGCCTGCAAGTATTTTGGAGATTTGGTAAACTTAATTGGTTTGGTATGCAGAGCATCCATGTAACTAATGGTGGATGCTGGTGGCTTTCTTCACTTACCAATTCTACCTAAATAACTAAAACCAATCCCTTCCTTTCTATTCACACAAACCCATAAAAACACCAAATAATGCATGTACACGTTGTAAATAAAGTGGAATATAATTGATTAGCTTGTGCAGTGAAAATGTCCAATATTAAGCCCAGCTTTGAAAAGGACCATGGTGAATGTGTTGGCACATATGGGCACTTAATGAAACATTAAGAATTAAGCAAAGTTTTTGACCTGAAACAGGCCTTTGAAATCATTATGTGAATGTCTGCCGCAACTAAAGAGCACACATTTGTATGAATACTTTAAACAGGTGGCAAGGGTGTGACTTCCAGTACTCCGAAGTTGCAACAGACTCACCTATTTGTATTGAAGGAATTATCGGCGCAGGGAAGATAGTCAGTACACTTAACATTCTGTTGTGTTCCGCTGTATCTTGTTTGTGACCTCTTTAATCGTTATCTCCGACTGCAACAATTAACCATCACCTCCTCTGCTGCTCATATTACGCTCAACATTCAGAAAATTACTCCTTTTCTTATCACAGACTCTACAGATATTCTAATCTCCACTCCTGTACTCTGTAAACTTGACCACTGCTCAATCCTGCTCCTTGACTTTCCTTGCTATTTCTTCCTTTGTCTAGACAAAGTCCTCATCTTTGCTACCCATACTCTCTACAACCTACCCAGATCCTCTCCATCTTTTACCTACATTATGGTTGGCTCTCCATGCATAAATGCTCTGAAATACACGCGCCCAGGCCAATCGCGTGTGGAACTTCTCACGCACCCCTGAAATACACGCACACGCTCCCAGAGGCCCGATCGCGTGTGGAACTTCTCGCGCACCTCTGAAATACACGCGCCCAGGCCAATCGCGTGTGGAACTTCTCGCGCACCCCTGAAATACACGCACACGCTCCCCCAGGCCCGATCGCGTGTGGAACTTCTCGCGCACCTCTGGAATACACGCGCCCAGGCCAATCGTGTGTGGAACTTCTCGCGCACCCCTGAAATACACGCACACGCTCCCCCAGGCCCGATCGCGTGTGGAACTTCTCGCGCACCTCTGGAATACACGCGCCCAGGCCAATCGCGTGTGGAACTTCTCGCGCACCACTGAAATACACGCACCCAGCCCGTTCGCGTGTGAAACTTCTCGCGCACCTCTGAAATACACGCACACGCTCCCCCAGGCCAGATCGCGTGTGAGACTTCTCGCGCACGCGTGTTCCCGAAACCTGTAATGCACGTTCCCCCACTTTGCGTTTGCTGTTTGCCAGTCCGGTTAACTGGTACAGGGTTGGCGCAGCCCTTTGCAATGGTTTTGCGATCTTGATGGCTTTTCCTTGCGCGAGGGCGTTCTTGGGGGCGTAACTGGTGCTGCTGCAGGGTCGCTGCGCCACTCTGCGCAACGTCTGCTTTTGGAGGCGAGAATCCATGAATACGCTGTGCGCGGGAGTTGATTTTATCGCACGCGGCTGGCGCAGACATTCGCACGGGCACGCTGTGCGCCAGCCGCGTGCGACACTTTTGTGAGGAATTCCATGAATCGGCCTGTCAGTTGCAATATTACACAACAGTAGTGTTCCCATAACACCTCTCCTTAGCAGTTCCCGACAATTATACCATCATACGAGCTGGCAAACACACCTCCCGAGGCGGGGGTCTAGACATTATTGCCAAGATCAGTCTCGACATAAGAGTCTCCACATCCCCCATCACAAAATCTTGTGAATGCCTCTCGGTCAAAATGGCCACCGCCAGCTCCCAAACATTAAACATTGTCCTGCTCTACAGACCCCCTGGTCCTATTGGAACCTTTGTTGAGGACCTCTCCACCACCTTGTCCAACAATTTGAAAAACACTTCCCAAACCATAGTGCTAGGAGACCTCAACCTAGGCTACAATGATATTAAAGACACCCAGTCCACAGCCACTGCTCTGATCCTAAAAGAGCTGGGCTTTGCCCAAAGAGTCACCTATCCCACTCATAATAAAGGTCGCATCCTTGACTGGATAGCTGATCACAACTGTGGAGTAACCATTACAGACACTGTTACCCAGATCTGGACGGACCACTTTCTTCTTCTATTTACAGTAGATACTAACTTAGCCACAGCCAAGCCCACACCTGCCCCTCCTATACCCACGAGGAACAAAAAGCTAATAACCACGGAAAAATTGTTGCCAATCATACTACCCCAACTAAACTCGCTCCCAGCTAACACGGAGCCTGATATGCTAATTGATAAATTCAATGAAACTATGAACTCAGCCCTTGATCACATAGCACCGCTCAAATTACGGACTAGTAAACCGAAAAAACATCTCAACTCATGGTTCACCCCCCACCTAAAAAATCTCAGGTTAACCAAAAGAAAACTAGAATCCAAATGGAGACTTACTCCTACAGTTGAAAACAAACTAAACCTTGCAAAGATATCATCCCAATACAAAAAAGATATCCTACTAGCCAAACAGGAAACATACAATACCAGAATATCCCAATCTAAATCAAGTGTCAGAGAACTGTTCAGTATCTTGAAAGAGCTGGAAACACCCATCATTCCCCAAGAAAACTGCACCAAGGACAAAAAATGGTGCTCAGACATTCAATCTGCCCTTATCAACAAAGTAGTCAACTTACAAACCAAAATCGCCCTAAAAAAAACTTCTCTCACACCTCAGGACGCCCTAACCCCAGCACCCCTACTTAAAGCTAAACAAATAACACGTTTCTGCTTCTCCAAGGTTTCTACCATTGAAGTCGAAAAAGTGATCCTGGGACTTAAACTGTCCAACTGTAAAGGTGACCAATGCCCTGCCCAATTAATTAAGGATGCTGCAAGAGAATTATCGCCATTCATAGCTAAACCCATCAACTCATCCTTCACTACCGGCATTGTACCGAAAAACCTTAAAGAGTTGTGGGTCTTGCCACTCCTAAAGAAGCAAACCCTCGACCCTGCCATTCCTACCAATTTTAGGCCTATCACGACTGTGCCCTTTCTTCTAAAAATTTTAGACAAAGTGGCATACATGCAAATACAAAATTTCCTTGAATCCAACCACCTGCTCGGAACCCGCCAATCTGGATTCCGTCCCCAGCATGGTACAGAGACTGCCCTTATCGATCTCCAGGCCCAAATAGATCAATGTAGGGACAATGGCCAAGCAGCCTTACTCCTCGTGCTAGACCTCTCAGCAGCGTTCGATTTAGTCGACCATACAGTCTTATGCAGCCACCTAGACTCTGCTGCTCACTTCTCTAAAGAGGCCATATTATGGATCAAATCCTTCCTGAATAACCGTACCATGAGTCTTCTCTCCATCAGCCTCAGCTGACCCGATCCCTATAACGTGCGGTGTACCCCAGGGATCTTGTGTATCACCAACCCTCTATAACATTTTCACAAAGCCGCTCTTTGACGAAATGGATCATCTGGGTATCGCCTACACCAACTATGCAGACGATACCCAGATCCTCCTTCCGCTTTCAGGAGATTATGTCGTGGATCTGGCTTTAGTGAATAAAATTTACAGCATCGTTCAGGCATGGATGGCCACACACGGCTTATGCCTGAACGACGACAAAACTGAGCTCATAATCCTAGGCACCCCGACATACATAACTAAACTCAACACTGACTATGCCAGCTTCATTATCGATGGGAACAATATCAAAGTAGCAAAGGAAGTCAAGACCCTAGGCTTTTACCTTGACGCCACCTTAAACTTTGGCAAACAAGTCAACTCCCTAGCCTCTTCCACAGCATATACTTGCAAACTCATTAGAGCCAGCAAGCAATTCCTCTCTACAGACAGCTGCATCACGCTTGCCAGAGCCCTTATTCTGTCCAAACTGGACTACTGTAATGGTCTTTACATTGGGGCTAACAGACTATCCAAAAAACCAGGTCCTACAGAACAATGCCTTGAGAGCCGCGCTTAAGATCAACAGGAAAGAGCATATCTCCTCTATAAGAAGAGAATATAAATGGCTATCCACTCAGGACAAAATTCAACTTAAAATTGCCTCTCTTACTCACAAGTGCCTCAACAACATGGCACCACCCTACCTCATGGTCAGGCTACACTTAAGAACTTCACTTAGACCAACAAGAATGGTCAATGCAAATTGCCTCTATGTCCCTCGCTTTAAACCTGCCACTATTGGAGGACATAGCTTCGCAGTCAAAGCAGCACAGCTTTGGAACTCCCTACCACATGACATAAGAGAACCCCAGCCCTTTGCGAAATTTAGGCAGAATTTGACCAAGTGGCTGAGAGCTAATGACATCTAACTAATCCGACCTGCTTGACCTGACTGTCCCTACTAGCTTTCCACCTGAATGCCCCAGTTCTGATACCACTTTCTGTATTTTACTCCTTTGTATATTACTGTACCTATTCCACTGTATATCACCCCCACATTGTGAATATTCCTGTACTTTGATCACCTCCTGTCTCGACCTTGCTCCAGCCCTGCTCATTCTTGCTTATTGTATACTGCATTATGACCATGCACATGTACCTGTATATATTTTATTTATGGCAGAATGTATTATGTTTATGTAATTGTACCTGTAACAAAGCTGAGCATATTCTTGTCTTGTGCGCCCTGATGCTCCAGGGCCTGGCGCGCCCTACAAATAATAAACTAAACTAAACCTCTTTATCATTCTCACATATTAGCATGAGTTATAACATCATTTGCAACATGTCCTAACCAATTCTACTTTTTACACTGAATTGCTGCACTGATCATTTGTTTCTCATTGTTCATATACTCTTCCCCCACCCCCTATGTATTCACCCTCAGTGACATTGCTCTACCTTTTTCAAATAGTACTCATCACCAATGTGAAGATTTAATCAATATCCATATAGGCTTAGCAACTCACCACTCCCATGTTTGGGCCTTAGTATAACACGTTATTTTGCAAAAGATGATTCTCCCAACATTTATCGGGGATAGATCTCTGGATCCTGAAAGAAATGCCATTTTAGGATATGTATCTAACGATTTCTTAGGCTAATCTATGTCTGTGATTTAACTTGCATATTAAAGCTAACCTGTTTTAGTCCCACTCTTTTTATTCTAAGTGTTACAGAACACAAAAAAGAATAAGATACCTGAAGGGACTGCCCACATTTTTTTTACTTGGGTTTCTTGTTACATGATTAAATTAACTGGCATTTGCAGTTTTCCTTTTCCTTTTGTCCATGTGGGTAGTCAACGCCCACAATTACAACCATGTCTGCACCCTCATTTGCCCTGCTATGATTTATTACCTGTATCCCAAATTTCGGCTCTTTCAGCGTTCCGCATGCCATTTTAGATGGCTTAAATGCCAGTCTGCTAATGATGACGTTGTGCGTAATTGCGTGCAACGTCTTCACGGCCATATTTTGGGAAACCTCCCCGGGTTTCTAACTTGTGCCATGCCAAACAAAGCATCGCAAATTACGGGAAACGTCCCTGTTTTCTTATCTTATATCTTTCCCTACAAATACTTACTCATGAGCTTGTTGAGGTCTCTACAGTGTTCCATTGTTTAATTTAAGACATTTGCTTCCTCTTATTTATAAACTTTACTGCTATGTCTATTGCACATGCTCCATCTGAATTAACCCCATCTGAGGGCCAAATGTTCCCTTTTCATTACAAAATTGCTTACTATTTTGTTTGGTTGCTATATTTCCTTAAATGCAAGATCTACTTGCATACGTATATTTTTATAACCCTACCTTGTACAAATAAATCCTAAAGTGTTATCTTATTTCAAACACACTCATTCCTTTTGAATGTACTCTCCATTATCCAAACTGTTTAAATAAATAACTCACTCTTATAATTTTAATCCTACACCCTATACTCAAGCTTGTAGCACATTAAATGATGGTGAATTTAACCTGTGTTTACCTAGATTCCCTCCAGTACTCGTCATGCCCATTATTGGAAGTGTGTGGTTGGTCAGCCCCACCTTACCCATGGGGCTTTTAATCCTGAGGAGACCCTCCGTTACAGAAAAATCCCCTCTCATGATCCTTATTTAGACCGAATTCAATAGCTCGCATTTTGCAGATCAACCTGGCTTTCATCGGTCTCAGAAGGCGCGCCCTGCTCTTTTACTCAAAACAACCTTTCTCAAGCCAATAAATCTCAGGTTCTGCTTGTTCTGTAGCTGATGCTCAGATTGCCAATGCTGCGCCAGGGGGAATTTTGGTTCCTAGCTCCCAATAATAGCAAAATGCTCTCTCACTCTGGTTCTCAGGTCTCAAATTGTGCTACCGATGTATATCCTCTTGCATACACACTATATCATAAATAACAAATCTGGATTTACAGTTTGTCTTGAATTCGAATTTTTGGTAGCTCTGGAATCACTAAATTCCTGAGTGCTTGCATGTGCATACTTGCACATCGTGCACGTGCCACATTGTTGGAAACCATTCCTCGCCGGCTGCAGCCATGTCAATGCTGGTTCTTGGTTAACAGTCGGTAAATATGATGTGCTCAGTTTATTTGTCAAAGTTGGCACCCTTTTGGAAATTAAAGTTGGCCTCTCTTTGATGTATGTAAGATCCTTATTGAGATGAAGTAAGTGCCAATGCCTTTGGCGTATGTTCTTAATGTTTTAGTGATCCTTACAAAATGTTAAGAAATGTATCTTACAGGTGTCCATATCCGTTTCCTTTGCTCTTGGTTGTAAAATGTCCCTTCTTTCAATTCCTTGTGCTTTCTTTTCAGCTTTCTTTATACATGGTTAAGGGCCTTTCCCGAATCCTTTTGGTTAGGAGGTTACATTCTTCCTCAAAGTTATGCATCTCCCTGCAATTTCTCCTTGCTCTTATAAACTTCCCAGTTGGTTAGTTCTGTACCACTCTGATGATAGCTACTAGCATAAAGGGTAGAGTTTACTACTGTTGCTTTTTTGAAAGTCTGTATGGGTTATTACGAGTTCGGAGGTAGCGCCATGGCTGCCTCCAAACCCAGGTCCGGGTCCAGGTCTGATGTCACTGAATGGGGACTTACCGGGACATTCCGATCTATGCAGACCCGTCAACTCCCCATTCAGTAAACCATTCCCCATTCCCATTTGAGCCCCCATAGGGCTCAATGGGAATGGGGAAGGCGCTAATAACTGGCCCGCAAATTTTTGTGCCCGTTATTAGCTCCAAGGTCCCTTAACGGGTCCCGCAAAGAACGGCTGGTCAGACCAGCCGTTCCTGCTAGGACCCGGTAAGGGACCTTGGAATATGGCGGTAGGGGCTTAACGGCACCAGTATCAACGCTTCTAGTTCATCTTGGTGGGTTCCTTTCTATACCAGAAAGACGTCGTCAATATATCTTGACCACATAGTCGCCTTTTCTTCAAATGCCTGATCTGTGTAAACAAAGTTGTCCTCAAAGAGCCCCATGAACAAATTTGCAAGAGCTGGGGCATACTTTGTGCCCATGGCAATCCCTTTGGCTTTTTGATAGTACGGGTTGTTCAAAACTAATTTGTTGTGCTCCAATGTAGCTTCTCTGATAAAAGTCAGAGCTATCCTTATATGTGTATTCTATTATTTTAATTGCCAAGTGATGTTGTATCGATAGAGTGCCCGAACATCTAATGTTACTAGGGGGTAATCTGTTTGCCATGTTATATTCTTGATGATCTTCAAAACGTTGGTGTATCCTTTATGTAGGCTGGTATTGTGGTAACAAATGGGGTAATCATCTTGTCCAAGTATTCAGAAATTGTTTGTTACCCATCCTATCCCACTAAGAATGAGCCTCGCCTCCGGTATCCATTCATATTGTTTATGAATTTTAGGGAGAAAGTACATGGCCGGGAGTACTGGTCCCTTCACAGTTAGGTAACTCTTCTCTGAATCAGTTATTAAACCTTGCCTATACCACTTTAGAATCTGTTCATCCAGGTCCTCTGTCACTTGTTTCCTAGGGTCAGATTGTAAGACCTTGTAACAGTTCGGAGTTTGCCATCTCTATGTAGTCCTGTCCATGACTATGATGTTCCCCCATTTTGCCCGCTACTTTGATTACAATAGTCCTATCCTGTGCCAAGTTTTTCATAGCCCGAAATTCATTCATTGATAGATTATCATCATATTTGTGCTTTCTCAGATTCTCCATTTCAATTATCTTGTTAATATCCAACACAACCGTTCTCTGAAAAATATAAAGCACATTGTCCACTGGTAACTGTGGGATGAGCTTTGATTTAGGTTTGCACTCCTCCATACCCCAATTTCGAGGTCCAATCTGTAATTCTTGAAACACATGCCTTTTATATCATCTTCAGATATTCGCTTTCAATATCTTCAATAGAGAATTCACTACATTCAGGCTTTTCACTTAGTTCTCGTATTTTCAAGGATGCAGTAGCAAAGAATTTCTTTAATTTAGGTTTTCTAGTAAATTCCAATAGGTCTATTTGCAATTCCGTCGGGTCATATTAGCTGGTTGGTGCAAACGAGAACCCTCCTGTTTAGCAAAAATAATTCCACTGATGTCAGGTTCTTTTCAGATATGTTTATCACAAGATGATTTATTTGTTCCTCTTGCTCACGTCCTTTTTACTGGCCCTGGTCACTCTTTTGTTGAATTCGCATTGAGCATCTGGGTCTGTTGGGCTTCCTGCCCTCCCCTACCCACTCATTCCTCTCATCCTTAGACCGGCGTTTGTGCTCACTGGTAATTGAAAACTGACTTGTTTCGTGATTAGATTTCTATTGCCCTTCTTGCCCTCATTATTGCCACTTGCCGCAGCAGGGTCTGATTCAAAATCCAAACTCCACAGTGATGAATTCAGAGTGCTCCTTCTCAAGGGCGAATGTGATTGCTTGTGAAATATTTCCTGAAACGTGCATACAAGATCATCTCGATAGTCCCTAAAATCTGAAGAATGTATACATTTTCCACAATTTCACTTCATCCTGATAATCCTTAAGAATTTCATAAGTGTTCTGATAATTCTTTTCCTTTGTCACCTCCAAAGCCTTCATATGTGCTATTTCCTTCTTTATCATTTCTATTTGTTCTGTTGCTCTTGAAAGTTCTCTTGTTGCATGCCCCACCAGTAGGTTGAGCATGATTTTATCAACAAGTCCAATTGGTTTGCCAGGGGCACAAAGTATGCCACAGCTGTTGCGAATTTGTTCATGGGGATCTTTGAGGACAACTTTGTTTACACAGATCGGGAATTCAAAGAAAAAGTGACGATGTGGTCAAGCTATATTGATGTCTTTCTTATATGGAAAGGAACCCAAGATGAACTAGAAGCGTTTATAAGAAGATTGAACTCCAATGATTTTGGTATTTCGTTCACAGGAACATGTAATACAAGTGAAATTGACTTTTTGGACCTAACAATATACGTATCAGACTTTGGTCTAAAGACACAGACTTTTAGAAAAGCAACAGAAGTAAACTCCACCCTGTATTCTAGTAGCTATCATCATCCGAGTGTAATACAGAACAGGGAGGTTATAAGAGCACTGAGAAATTGCGGGGTGATGCATCACTTTGAGGAAGAATGTAACCTAACCAAAAGGTTTCGGGAAAGGGACAACCCTTTACCATGTTTAAAGAAAGCTGAAAAGAAAGCCCGAGGAATTGAAAGAAGGGACATTTTACAACAAAGAGCAAAGCAAGCTGATATGTACACTTATAAGATACATTTCTTAACATTTTGTAAGGATCACTACATGATTAAGAGCATACTCCAGAGGCATTGGCACGTGCTACATCTCAATAAGGATCTTATTAAATACATCAAAGAGAGGGCAACTTTAATTTTCGATAGGGTGCCAACTTTGAAAAATAAACGGTGTCCTTTATATTTACAGACTGTTAAACAAGAACCAGTATTGACATGCCTGCAGCCGGCGAGGAACAGTTTCCAACAATGTGGCACATGCACAATGTGCAAGTATGCACATGCAAGCACTCAAGGATTTAGTGATTCCAGAGCTACCAAAATTTGAATTCAAGACAACATAAACTGTAAATCCAGATTCGAGGGGATTGGGTCCTCCGACGTATTCCATATCTATGACGGGTAATCACCACAGCTGTGCTGCTTCGTAAACTTTTTTCGGCTCCTGCGTCGATGACGTCGATGCACCTTCGTCGAGGACCTCCTCCGACGTCATCCGATGTGATAAGTAGAACGCATGACGCCCGTAGCCTCAGTTCCGTTTTTTCCGCAAACGTGTTGCTTCGTGAATCTCGGTTACGCCTCGACTCTTTGGAGTTCTGTTCTTCTCGGTTCTTCGAACCTGTTCGTTTTTGTGAGAAAATCCTTCGTAAGAAGATGTCTTCTACTTCGTCTTCGACCCCGCGTCCGGGCTTCAAGAAATGCGGGGAGTGTGGGTCCAAGATGTCTGTGACAGACTCGCACGACGCCTGCCTCTGGTGCCTCGGGGAGGCCCACGACACGGATGACTGTATCGACTGCCAGTCGCTCACGTCCAAAGCCTTATGGGAACCTAAGAAGTTGTTGTCGGTAGGTCGGGTGTCCAAGCCCCGTTAGTCTAAGTCTGCGGGGCTTTCGACGCATGATTCGAGAGGTGACTCTCCGCGTCGTCGTCGGAAGTCTCTTGGGTCTCCTTCTAGGAGTCGGTCTCGCCACTCCTCGGCCTCTTCGAGGCATTCTCGGAAGCGCCGACAGCGGTTCTCTTCTGAGGACTCTGCCCGGCACGTCGCTTACCCTACCAGCCGTGCGACGCCAGAGGAATGGGCTTCCTTCGTGAAGAAAATGCTGGCGATTCTCGAGTCGCAGGGTACTAAACCGTCGGCGCCCCCGAGTGGGGTCGGCCGTGAGAGGTCGAGAGACACCGCTCGCAAGAGTGGTCGGCACGGGTCACGGGAGAGGTCCCGTTCGCACAAGGGGACTCGTTCTCGACGTACCCGTTCCAGGTCCCAGTCCTCGACGCGTTCGAGACCGTGTGCACCTGTGATGTCTTCGAGGAAGACATCGACGCCTGAGGCGTCGCGGGCGTCGACGGGCTCTCTCGAGGCTCCGGCTCCGAGGAAGTCGTCGAAGCCGTTGACGCTTAGGTCGTCTAAGAACACTCTCGGAGCTCCGGCTTCGAGGACTGTGTCGACGCCGTCGATGCTGGCGGCGCTGCATCTGACGTCGACGCCGATGCCTGTTCTCTCGACGCCGATTCACTCGACGCATTCGACGCCTTTCGAGGCCGGGGTGTTGGAGGTACCCCGTGGCACGGGGGAACCCCCTAGAAAGGCTCTGGTTAAGAGCAAGCACTCTCGGGTGCCTTCTTTTCACCACCTGGAATATATTTCGGAGGTGGATGAGGATTCTGATGGCCTGGTTCCTAGTCAGGTTCCAGATGAGATGGTCTCGGGCCATAGCCAATTTGACGATTTGATGCAGTCACTGCATGATGCCAGTGGCCTGGACACCTCTCCGGAGGTGGAGTTTTGTAGGCCTGAGCCTGGCTCTCATGCCGATTCCTTGTACCGGCGCCTTATAGCTAGGGTCTCCGAGTACTTGGGATGGTCTGCTCCCCCAGGGGAGTTTGTGCAGGATGATCTCACGGACATCCTTGATGTTGGTCCCCCAACTGACCCGGTACTGCCGTTTCATATGGCTCTACAGAGAAGGGTGGCGGCGGCTTGGACTGCTCCGGAGAGTCTCCCGGCGGTGGGCAGGTCCTTGTCGTGAAAATACCATCCAGACAGTAGCGACCCCTGCTACTTGACCAGGCACCCCACTCCGGAGAGTTTGGTGGTGCAGGCGGCCCCGGCAAAGCAGGCGTCGTACCCTACCATCCCTCCTGATAGGGACGACAAAGTTTTGATGGCTGGGCGAAGAAAGTGTTTTCTTCGGGTGGTATGGCGCTTCAGGCGGCCAACTCCGTATGTGCCTTGTCTCGTTTCACACACACTCTGTGGAACTGTGTTGCGTTAGCGGCTGACCATATTCCCGAAGGGGACGAACGGGATGGTTTCCTTGCTATGGTCCATGATGGTAAGGATGCCATGTGAGAGTCCGTTCAGTCGGGTTTGGACATGGCTGAATGCGTCAGCAGGTCCATGGCGGCGAGCACCGTGATACGCAGGTTTGCGTGGTTGCGGAAGTCGGGGTTTGCTCCTGATGTGCAGTCCTGGCTCCTCAACATGCCCTTTGACGGTGAACACATTTTTGGCAGCAAGGCTGACGAGAGCCTTGAGAGGTTGCAGACCTCCAAAGCTGCAGCGAAGTCGTTGGGCGCTGCAGTTCGCCAACCTCCGCCTTTTCATCCTAGGGGACAGCAATGGAGGGGTGGTTCCTTTCGCTATTACTCGCCCTTCAGTAAAGCGAGAGGAGCTGGCAGTCAAAGAGGCCAACGCAGGGGTACCGGAGGTGGACGACAGGGTACCCGTGGTCCCAAGACCGCTCGGGCAGTTGCCTCTTTGCCCTCAGGTAACGCCGCAGCCGCCACCACTCAGTCATGAGGCCATGTCCCATGGTTCACCGGTTGGGGGAAGGCTGGCGCAGCATCTTGTAGAGTGGCGTGCCATTACTTCAGATGTGTGGGTTCTGGAGATCATAACCCACGGCTACTGTCTTCCTTTTCGGCAGAGGCCTCACGTCAATCCACCAGGGAACCTCTCTTTGAAGAGTCTGGATCCGCTCCTTGCGCAGGAAATTCAAGCCCTGCTGGAGACAGGCGCCATAGAACTGGTGCCTGTAGTGGAGAGGAACAAGGGATGGTATTCCCCTTATTTTTTTATTTCAAAGAAAGACTGGGGATTGAGACCCATCATGGACTTGCGCGGTTTTGAACAAACTCCTCAGGAAGGACAAGTTCAAGGTGGTTACGCTCTCTCAAGTCCTCCAGGCCCTTCAGCTTCAGGACTGGTTGGTGTCTCTCGACCTCAAGGATGCTTACTTCCATGTGCCGATCCATCCCAAGCACAAGAAGTACCTGAGGTTCGCGGTTGGCGACTCGCACTTTCAGTTTCGGGTCCTGCCGTTCGGATTGACCTCCGCCCCGAGGGTTTTCACCAAGCTCATGGTGGTGGTGGCATCTCAGGCAAGGGGGGGTGGATTCACGTCTACCCCTACCTGGACGATTGGTTGATCAGGGGTCCTGGATCATCTGTCCGTCACCTGCCACTCCCTTCACAGGCTGGGCTTCTCCCTCAATTTAAAGAAGTCCAATTTGACACCAACACAGCGGCTCCAGTACATCGGAGCAGTGCTCGACACTTCCCTGGGGCAGTGTTTTCCTCCCTAGTTGAGGTCTCTTCACATTCATCAGATGGTACACAATTTTCAGCATGCCTAGACGCTCCCAGCGTTCGAGTTATTGAGGTTGCTCGGCCTCATGGCATCCTGCATTCTTCTGGTGCCAGAGGCTCGCCTGCGGATGAGATCTTTGCAGTGGGCACTCAAGATGCAATGGTCGCAGTCCTCCGGCAGGATGTCTGACCCGGTTCAGGTGCTGCCCTCGGTCGCCCAGGACCTTCTGTGGTGGGCTGTCGAAGGCAAATTGATGAAGGGGGCTCCGTTTTGGCTTCCCTGGCCAGAGGTGACGATCGTGACGGATGCATCCCTCACGGGATGGGGAGCTCATGCCAACGAGCTGACAGTCAGCGGTCGTTGGTCTCCGTCGGAGTCCAGACTCCATATTAATCTGTTGGAGCTGAGGGCCGTCAGGCTAGCCCTGAAGGCTTTTCTGCTGACTGTGCAAGGAAAGAATGTCCTGATCCTGACGGACAACACAGTGGCCATGCACTACCTCAACAAAAAGGGGGGGGGGGCAGGGTCACTTCCTCTGTGCAGGGAGGCGATGCAGCTCGAGTTCTGGGCCATCCAGCAGGAAGTTTCGATCTCGGCAGTTCATCTGGCCGGAGACGAAAACGTGACGGCGGACGCTCTGAGCAGGCAGAGCACGATCTCTCACGAGTGGGAGTTGGTTTAGGAGATGCTCCTGGAGATCTTCGCCCTTTGGGGGACCCCTCAAGTGGATCTCTTCGCCTCCAGTGTCAACCAGAAGTGCGAGAGGTTCTGCTCGCGGGAATTTCCTCCAAAAGGAGCCTTAGGAGACGCGTTCGTGGTGGAGTGGTCATTCCCACTGCTGTACGCGTTTCCTCCATTCCCCGTCATCCCGCAAGTGCTGCGGAGGTTACTGAATTTCGGTTCCCGGATGATCCTCATTGCTCCAGCGTGGGCTCGGAGGACGTGGTACCCGGATCTTCTCGACTTGTCCATCTGTTCTCCACGTCGTCTTCCCTACCGAGACGATCTGCTCTCACGGGAGGTTGGTCAGGTTCTCCATCTAGAGGTCAGATCCCTCAACCTTCACGCTTGGCTTCTGAAAGGTTGAGGTATAAGGATTGGGACCTCCCTGAAGACATGATGGAGGTGTTGCTCTCGGCCCGACGGCCAGCAACAAAGTCTCTGTACCGTTGGCGTAAGTTCTGCGACTGGTGCAGAGTTCAGAATGTGGATCCTTTTGCATGTGACATCCCCATGGTTCTGTCCTTTTTACTTTCTTTGGCCCACAGGGGCTTGCAAGTGGGTACCATTAAAGGTTACCTGGCGGTGCTGTCCATCTTTAAGCGCTCGTCTGAAGAGTGTTCCTACTTTAAAATCCCTTTAATTTCACAGTTTCTGAAAGGGCTCACTAATGTGTTCCCTCCGTCACCTTTCCTGGTGCCCGGTTGGGATTTAAACCTTGTTCTTAAGTTTCTTGTGGGTGCTCCGTTTGAGCCTTTACATTCTTGCCGTTTGAGGCTGTTAACTCTGAAAACTGTGTTTTTAGTTGCGGTTACTTCCGCTCGCAGAGTGAGTGAGTTACAGGCACTTTCAGTTAAGCCACCCTTCACTATATTTCACAAGGACAGGGTTGTCCTTAGAGTTCGTCCTTCTTTTCTTCCGAAGGTGGTTTCGGAATTTCATTTGAGCCAGAAGGCTGTTCTTCCGGCGTTCTATCCTCCTCCACATCCTGGTAAGGAAGAGGAGAGGCTCCATAGGCTTGATCCTAGGAGAGCTTTAAGCTTTTATGTTTCACGCATGTCCCGGGTCAGAGTGGACGATCAACTCTTTATTGGTTACGCTGGAAAGCGTTTGGGACAAGCTGTGACGAAACAGACTTTGTCTCGCTGGATTATTTTGGCCATCTCGGAGTGTTACCGCTTGGCGGGTAAAGAACCACCGGCTGGCTTGCGGGGCCATTCTACCAGGGGTATGGCTGCATCTACTGCCCTGCAGAGGGGTGTTCCTATTCGCAACATCTGTGATGCAGCCACCTGGGCTTCAGTACATACATTTGTACGTCACTATTCCCTCGATTCCATCCGAGGACAGGATCTGGCCTTTGGCAAGGCGGTCCTTTGCTCTGCTATTTGATTGGCAATTCTAAATTTTGATTCTAAATTCTTTCCCTCCTCCTTGCTCTGGTACTGCTTTGGGAGTCTGTCATACATATGGAATACGTCGGAGGACCCAATCCCCTTGAAGAACAAGTTACTTTCTTACCTGGGAACGTTCTTTCGATGGGATGGTCCGACGACGTATTCCATATCGCTCCCTCCCTACCTTCCCCGCTGCAGAATTTCTTTTGCGATTGCAGCTTACGTTCCGCAAGGCTTTGTGTCTGACTGGCAGTAAATTAAGGTCACACGTTCTGGGGGGAAAAAACTACAACTGAGGTTACGGGCGTCGTGCGTCCTACTTATCACATCGGATGACGTCGGAGGAGGTCCTCGACGACGGCGCATCGACGTCATCGACGCAGACGCCGAAAAAGTATCCGAAGCAGCACAGCTGTGGTGATTACCTCTCATAGATATGGAATACGTCGTCGGACCATCCCATCGAAAGAACGTTACCAGGTAAGAAAGTAACTTGTTCTTTGTTATTTATGCTAGAATGTGCATGCAAGAGAATACACATAGATAGCACAATTCGAGAACAGAGAACCAGAGTGAGAGAGCATTTTGCTACCATCTGTAGTCGGGAACCAAAATTCCCCCTGGCACAGAATTGGCAATCCGAGCATCAGCTACAGAACAAGCAGGATTTGAGATTTATTGGCTTGAAGGTTGTTTTGAGTAAGAGAGGAGGAAACCGGGAGCACCTTCTGAGACAGATGGGGGCCAGGATAATCTTCAAAATTAAAACTATTGAATTTGGTGTAAATAGGGATCTGAGATGGGCTTTTTTTCTGTAATTTAGGATCTCCTCAGGATTCATAGCCCCATGGGTAAGGTGGTGCTGGCCAACCACACACTTCGAATAATGGGAATGGCGAGTAGTGAGAAGGGAATCTATATAAACACAGGTTAAATTAACCATATTTTAATATGCTACTAGTTTGAGTATGGAGTGTAGGATTACATTTGTAAGAATGAACTGTTAATTTAAACTGTTTGGATAGTGGAGAGTATATTCAAAAGGAATGAGTAAAAGGTAAGGGTATAAAAATATACTTATGCAAGTATAGCTTGTATTTAAGGAAATATAGCAACCAAACAAAATAGTAAGCAATTTTGTAATGAAAAGGTAAAGTTTTGCCCTCATAGATGGGGTTAATTAATTTAGAGGGAGCATGTGCAATAGACATAGCAGTAGGTTCAGTTAAGTTAATAAATAAGAGGAAGCAAACGTCTTAAATTAAATTTAACAATGGAACGTTGTAGGGACCTCAACAGGCTCAGGAGTAATTATTTGCAGGGAAAGAATAAGATAGAAAAACAAGGAAGTTTCCCAAAATTTGCAATGCTTTGGCATTACATAAGTTGGGAACCTAGGGTGTTTCCCCGAAATATGGCCGCAGCAACACGTGGCCGCGAGGACGGTGCACGTAATTACACGTGACGTCATCATTAGCACACTGTCATTTCAGCTGTCTAAAATGTCGCCCACGGCATGAAATTGCATGTGGAATGCTGAAAAAGAGATGAACTTTGGGATACAGGTAATAAATCAGAGCAGGGCAAATGAGGTTGCAGACATAGCTGTAATTGTGGGGGTTGACTACCCACATGGACAAAAGGAAAACTATAAATGTCAGTTATTGTAATCGTGTATCGAGAACCCTGAGTTAAATGTGGGCAGTCTTTTCATGCATCTTATTCTTTTTTGCATTGTGTTCTGTAACACTTAGAATAAAAAGAGTGGGACTAAAACAGGTTAGCTTTAGTATGAGAGTTAATACACAGACCAAGATTAGGCTTAAGAAATCGTTGGCTACATATAATAAAATGACATGGCAGTATGATCCATTGAGGCTGTCCAAAATATTTCCCATTGTTGATCCGAGGTATTGGTGGGGTTGTGGGCATACATCTTTCTATAGGCACATGTGGTGGCAAATGGATCTGATACCAATGTTTGGGCTGGAAGAAGAGGGTACGTAGAGGCTACGTTTACATATGGCTGAATTTATATTTTTGGCCGCTAGGGCCTGTTTCGTGATTGGATGGAAAAGGTAGACATGCCTTCTCGGAGAGAATGTTTGATTAAGGCCAAGGAAATATACCTGCTGGAAAATATTATGGCCAAATTGCATGACCTCTTTTGTCTAGGGAAGGGGAACGGTTGAACTTCTTGCAAAAGTATACAGACTGAACAGATTTGTAAAGATTACGAGCCTTTGGTGAGGAAGCAAGAATGTCAGGCTGGAAGGATGGGAGAGGGCAGGAAATGCATTGGCAGCAGGGAGAAAGATGACTTACGTTTTTGAAGAGTTCATCATGAAGCAGAAGATACCCATGCATTAACTAATTGCTTTAAGACAGTTCATAATCGGTTCCAAGATGGCTTGGGTGAAGAACGGAAAAGAGAAAAATATTTGAGTGTCTTCAGCAAAAAGGTGTTGGCAAAAGCCAAAGGATGAGGTTATTCTTCCTAGGGCAAAGGTAAAGCTGGTGAAAGCAGAGGTCCAATGACTCATCCTTGGGGAACACCAAAAGGGAGAGGGGTAGAGCAAGAGGTTTTTGCGAGTTCCAGAAGATTTTAAAGGATTGATGTATGTCATTTATAATGCGTCTCTACACAAGTGTTTCTAGGTGCGACAAGATAAAGAAGACAGAGGGAGGACAAGACAAATGATCTTACTAGGGCTTGAGTCATTCAGGTTGTGCAGGGGGAAGGGAGGAGGAGGAGGAGGAGGAGGAGGAGGAGGAGGAGGAGGAGGAGTGGTGTCAGGGAGAGGGAAGGGGGGTGCAGCTAGGGTAGCTGAGTAAGTGCAAAGAGGCAGGGAAATGTGGGGTTACAGCCCTTAAATGTGCTGTGGGCCCGGAGGCAGTGCAGGGGAGACTGACCATGGAGGAGCTTGGTACCCCGTAAGACTTTCAGAGTAGGCAAGCAAGGGGAGAGTGAGAAAGACAGAGAAAGCAGAGGAGAAAAGGAAGGTTTTGAGCTGCTTCCGAAACCTAAGGTGGTCCAGCTCAGGTTTGAGAGGGGAAGGGAGGCCATTCCAGAGGAAGGCACCTGCAGAGCAGAGAAATCTACACCCCACTCTCTGCCTGGAGAAGTGTCTGACCCTCAGTTTGAGGTAGCCGAGCGAAGGGATTGAGAAGGAAGGTATTTTGGAAGAGTTCGCTGTAGGGCGGGCCCTGGCCTCAGAAAGCCTTGTGCACGATGCAGAGGGTCTTGAACTCGATCCTTGCAGCCACCGGGAGCCAGTAAAGAGATTTTGTGGCTGGAGAGATATGGTCCCTGGGTTTTATGCCAAGGACAAGTCTTGCAGTCCTGTTCTGGATTAGTTGCAGTGGGCAGAGAGTACAGGAAGGCAGATTGAGAAGGAGGCTGTTGTAGTCGTCCAGCCTAGAGCGAACCAAGGCTCTGGAGACAGTGAGCTTCTGGGGGAAAGTGAGAAAGGGAAGAATACATTTCAGTAGGTGCATCTGGTAGTGGGCCTTCTTGGCAAGGTCGGTGATGTGAGGAGAGAAGGAGAGAGTGGAGTCGAAGATGATACCAAGGTTTTTAGCCTCTTACAAAGGTGAAGGAATAGAGCCCAAGGATGGTGGCCAGAGTGAGAGGGAAAGGCAGGAGCAGGTGTCCCAATGAGAAGAATCTCTGTCTTACTGGCCTTAAGGCAGAGATTGTTCGAGGCACACCAATCCTGAATCGCGGATAGACCTTCAGGAATGAGCGAGGAGAGCCTGAAAGAGAGCAGAGTGTCATCCGCATAACATTGAAAGTTAAAGCAGAAGGTAGCGATCTAGTAGGCGAAAGGGGCCAAGTAGACATTGAAGAGCCAGGGTGGGAGGATAGAGCCCTGGGGAACACCACAAGTGGAGAGAGAGGTGGTGGATAGAAAGGACCCAAGTTGGAAATGGGAGTGTCGGTCCATGATGAAGGAAGTCGACCACTCTATCATATTGGCCCACATCTCTCCTCCTGCACCTTGTGAGCAGTTCCTCAAACTCCTATGGGGTCCTACACCATGCTTCGACTGGATTTTGTCCTCCCACGTATTCCTTATCTTTGATATTTCCCAATATCCAGCTTGCTGCCTCAGAAAAATGTTTTCAGCAGGGGCCACTGTGCGTCGATGCCTGTTGCCTCGATGTCCTCCGAGGCCTCAGTCTCGATGTCCCCGCAGGTATATGTAGCACGCGCAGCGCCTGTTGGCCTTAGTTCAATTTGTCCACGCTTCAAGCTTCTGATGTGGAATGCCTAGATCCTGACAGGAAAACTGTCAAATCTTCTTTGAGTTTTCTTTGAAAATGTATCATTATTACTTCGAATTTCGGCGCGAGATGGCTTCCTCATCAGCGCCGTCCACTCCTCGATCCGGCTTCAGTAAGTGCTGTGACTGCAGTGCAAAGATGTCCGTGACGGACCCGCACAGGAACTGCCTGTAGTGTTTGGGATCAAATCATCCATGTTAGGAGCGCGAGGACTGCCTGTCGAAAATGGCCAAAGCCTTCAGAGAGTGTAGAGGGAAGTTGGCGATAGGTAAGCCTCAAAAATCCGCCTCTACTCGATGTAAAAGAAAGACATCAGATGAGTCCAGATCTGCTCCTCGTTGAGAGAGGTCTAAACCTTCTCGTTCAAGAAGTGGTTCGCACCACTCCTAGACTTTGAGGCAAGGAAAAAAGTGGCGCCATAGGTCGCCTTCCACCTCGTCGTGCATTTCACCTGAACGGGTTGTTTATCCTTCGGAATCTAGTACACCAGCACAGTGGGAGGAGTTTAGGCTCCCTATGCTAAAAGTGTTAGAGAATGTGGCTTGCCCCCCTCGACAACACCTAGAGGCGATGCTCCAGTCGAAAGACCTCGAAAGCACAAGAGCTGTGCGTCTTCGGACCAGGCTGCCATGTCTCCTTGAGAGCGATCTCATTCCTCGAGTTAAGAGAAAGTCTCCTCAAAGACCAAAAAACGGCAACATCGATGCCAAAAAACTTTTATTACAGGACCGAAAAGTGCGTCGTCGGCGCCGATACCGATGGAGAACCCATCGACGCCTCGAGTGTCGACCTCCACGGCATCCCTTCAACGCAATTGTCGAAGCCATCAACGCTACCGCCGAAGCCATCGACGCCTTTGTCGAGGATGTTAACGTCGTTCATTTTTGACGTTTTCGGCAACTGTGATACCTACTTCAATTGATAAAACATATACACCTCTACCACAAGCAGATTACTTTAAATCACTCTCCAATTTATGAAGAAGCAGAGGAGTCCTCTGAGGAAGAAAGACACTTTGGATTGCAATATGGGACACCATCAGTGCCTTATGAGCTTATATCATAGGACTCTCGCATGAAGAATTTACAAGAATGTCCTCATGGAGCTAGTGGTATTGATACCTCTCCTGAGATAGATTTTGGAAAGGCAGACACTATAGACCATGCAGAGGTAAAATACAGACAGCTAATGACAAGGGTCATGGAATATATGGGATGGTCGAGACTCACGCCTGTTTATGAACAGGACTATCTCACAGATAAAGGGACACAGGAGGACCCCATTGTCCCTTTCCATCAGACTTTGCAAAGGAGAGTGGCTTCCAATTGGGAAACGCCAGAGGTTATTCCATCTGTGAATAAAAAACTAACAGCCAAATACAGAGCCTCTAGTTCTGACCCTTTTCTACCTCTCTAAGCACCCTACACCATAAAGTCTGGTAGTGCAAGCAGCCACTTCCTGAGGTAGACAAAATGCCTATCCTACTATAACGCAGGAGAGAGATGATAAACATTATGATGTCATGGCCAAGAAGGTTTTCTCGGATGGCAGTATGGCTTTAAAATCTGCCAATGCTATGTACACGCTAGTAAGATTTATCCACACCGTTTGGGAGTGCATTTCTATGGCGCCTGACCACATCACTGAGGGGCAGGAACGTCCTTAACATTGTCAATGATGGGAAAGATGCTATGTGCAAATCCCTCCAGACTGGTCTCGACTCTGTTGACCGTATCAGCAGTCATGGCGGCTAGTACAGTGATTCACAGATTTGCTTGGTTGCAAAAGTCAGGATTTGCCCCAGACGTAGAATCCAGGCTTCTCAACTTGCCCTGTGACGTCACACATTTATTTAGAAATAAAGCTGATTAGAGTTTGGAGAAGCTGCAAACTTCCAAGGCTGCGGCCAAATCCCTTGGAGCTGCAATAAGACAAGCTCCAAACCGCCCCACAGGTGCACCGTGGAGGGGTAGCTCCTTTCGCTGCTATTCCACATTCGGAAGGGGCAGAGGACAGCCAGCTCAGAGAAGACATAAAAGATTCCCCCGTGGTGGATGGGGGAGAGGTACTAAGACTGCACAGCAATGGCTGCCTTACCTTCAGCCACTGCGTCAGCCGCTCCCAAACCTCTCTAGCAGTAGGAAGCAGGTTGTCACAGCATCTGACAGAATGGCCGGTGTTAGGCAGAAACCTGTGCAGTTCCCTTGGGGAACACTGCAAAAGATTTAAGACTACAGGTATAGCAGTAAACCCACTTGGTAGCAGTCCGCACCACCCAGATTTACCTGGTAGCTGTGGCTGAGCAGTCAGACTCCCCTCAAGAAGAGTTAGGCAGTATGCAAACTATACACAATATGTACTCAGACACAATAGCACAAGCAAACACTGACCAGAGCTTGGTTTCAAAAGTATATAGTTATTTATTTTTTAAGAACACATAAGTTGAAAACACTCTAGCAAAGTATAGTAAAAACACTTAAAACACAGTTATAATGAAAGCAGTTTCAACCCTTACTCCTATCTAGACAACTCTAAGTTAACTCCACATAATTAAAACAGAGGTGAGCGCTTAACGTTAGATGACACTCTAGTAGGTTTAAGGAAGGGATAAAAAGAAACAGAAATGGGTTAAACACACCACTCTAAGGTTCAGAACACTTGCAATAGGCTCAAAGAAGCACAAAGTCACAGGTGAGCAAAAGTCACTAGGCAGGGCCCACTCTTAGAGTAGCCGGAGCGAAAATGTGCCCAAGATCACACTGTTATTAGGGATTCAAAGTCTTGCAAAGAGTTAGAAAGAGTTTAGAGTGGCTTAGAAGTTTAGCCAGGGTATTCCAGGCACTCCCAGGTTCGAAAGCCGGGGGCTAAATCTACCCCGTACAGTCGGTGGCAAGGGAAGCCAGGCGGAACACGGTACCTTAAGCGGAAAGGATCCTCCAGCGGTGGCAGTTGTTCCAGGCAGTGGCAGCAAGGCTCGACGTCGGTCAGGGGAGAAGAAGTTCTCGCAGAAGAGCAGAAGAAGAAGGTTGTTGCACTGCCCGGGAAGAAACCAGCCGCGGAGTCCTCCGGTCAAAGGGTTGTACCGACTTTCGTGGTTGGGGTAATAAGTGGTGGGGTTCCGGTTGCCGGGGTGCTTGGCACTGGCAAGGCGGCCACGAGATACCTCGAGAAGCGAAAAGAAGGCGAAAACTGGTTGTCCCCACCAGTCAAGGGAAGGAGCCACTCCGTTAAGAGTTCTCCTCGGTCGTCGGGAAAAGTGGTGAGACGGTTCAGCAGGGCTCCACCGGGTGGTGTCGTCGAAGCAGGTCGGCTCAGCTCTTCCCTCGTCGGATTCTTGGTCTTGTGGCGACTTCTAAAGTTCCAGTCCCCAAAGCCCTGCTTTTATGCAGCAAACCCCCATTCACCCAGCCTAGCTGTCACTCAAACATGCTAAGTGGTGAGCCGGCCGGCTCACCACTTGGGCCAATCAGGACGGAGTGCGACTTGAGTTACCAAGGTAACTCAGTCCAGGGTGCCTAAATCCCCCTCCACCCCTCCTAAGTACCCCAGACAGAGTGGCACCACTTTGGAGGGCTTCTGTGGAGAAGCCCGCCAAAAGTGGGACAAAGGGCTCCACTTTGGGTCAGAGTTACAGAGGCGAACGCCAACGCCATTTTAGAATCAAGTTTTGGCAAAAAGTCCCAACCGGAGTCATAATAATAAATATATAAACCGGCGGTATGTTTAAGGCTACCGTAAATAAATAATTAAATGTGTTAGCCTAAAACAATGGGAAATCCCATAGGAAAATATTTGCGGTTGAATATAAAACGTAGTTTCCACTGCCACCAGCCAAAACTCGATCAGGGGGGACGGAGACGTGCCCCCTCGACTAACAGACCCTGGGGCAATCGAATTGCCCCAGCCAGTACGTCCACAATATGATGGTTTGTACTGGTTCTGTTCAGGATTCAAGACTAGCAAAGTCTTTGGTGACTTTACATGCCCTGGGAGACAGTAGTCAGTCCCAGGGTATGGAGTCTATGTTGGGGAGTCCCTAGGACACCCCTGGGTCACGGCACAGAGGGTGCTGTGTAACCCACATCACAAAAATACATGAGGCCCTATGGAGTAAAAGACCCCATAGCCCATTCAACACAAGGTTTAACCAAGAAAACACACTTCAACATGTCCAAGAGTGAGGGTAAAAGAGTCCCACTCTTGGCAGGAGAAAAAAAGAAACCCCAGAAATCCAGCAAAGCTGCTGGGGGACTCACTAGGTAGGGAAATTCAGCCTAAACAGAGAATTCTCCCTAACAGCCGGCTATTACTTCAGATGCTTGGGCTTTAGAAACAGTTGCCCAAGGTTACTGCCAACCTTTCCTGCACAAATTTGTCATCCACCAGGGGACAACTCTTTGAAGATTCCAGATCCGTTCCTAATGCAGGAGATTTTAACCCTGCTGGTGAAAGGTGCTATAGAACCAGTACCTGTAGCGGAAAGGAAAAAGGGTTGGTACTCCCCCCATATTTTCTGATTCCAAATGGCGCAGGATTGAGACCCATCTTGGACATACGAAACTTGAACAAGTTCCTCAGGAAGGACAAGTTCAAGACGGTAACTCTTTATCAGATCCTTCAGGCCCTCCAACTTCAGGATTGGATGGTATCATTGGACCTTCAGGATGCTTACTTTCATGTGCCGATCCATAACGAGCACAGACAGTACCTGAGGTTCGCCGGTGGCGGTTCTCATTGTCCGTTTCGGGTTCTGCCATTTGGGCTGACCTCAGCCCCAAGGGTTTTCACCAAGCTAATGGCAGTTGTAACAGCGAGTCTTGGGAGAGGTGGGATTCACGTCTACCCCTACCTAGATGATTGGCTAATCAGGGCCAGTTCCCTGGAACATCTCGGCTCCAGCTGTCACTCCCTCCATAAGCTGGGCCTCTCGCGCAACTTCAAGAAGTTCCAAATCATACCATCACAAAGACTCCAGTTCATGGGAGCAGTCCTGGATGCATCCCTGGGAAAAGCTTCGCCACCAGAGGTGAGGGCTCAAGACGTTCTGCAGATGGTGACAAAATTCCAGAATGCCCAACATCTACTGGCCTTCTATTTTCTGAGGTTGCTCGGCCTCATGGCATCCTACATTTTTCTGGTGCCAGAGGCTCGCCTGAGAATGAGATCTCTCCAATTGTCTCTCAGGACCCAGTGCTCACAGTTCTCAGGAAGTATGTCAGATCTCCTACAAATCCCAAATAGTCTTGCTGGACCTTCAGTGGTGGGCCTGTCGGGAGAACATCTTGAAAGGACAACCTTTTTGGCAACCATGGCCGGGGATGACAGAAGTGACGGATGCCTCACTCACTGGGTGGGGAGCCCATACCAACGATTTGACCATCAGTGGTTGTTGGTCTCCATCGGATTCTAAACTACATATCAACCTTTTGGAGCTGAGGGCAATCAAACTAGTGCTGAATGCCTTTCTGCCCTCTGTACGGGGAACAAATGTCCTGATAATTACAGACAACACAGTGCTCATGTACTATCTCAACAAGAGGAGGTGTAGGGTCACTACCACTGTGCAGAGAGGCAATGCAGCTCTGGTTCTGGGCAATACAAGAAATAATCTGTCAGCAGTTCACCTAGCTGGAGAGAGGAACATGACGGCAGACGCTCTGAGCAAGCAGAGCACAGTCTCCCACAAGTGGGAACTAGCTCAGGAAGTCCTTCAGGAGATCTTCACCGTTTGCGGAACCTCTCGGGTAGATCTGTTCGCGACCAGGGCCAACAGGAAGTGCAAACTGTACTGCTCAAGGGAATTTCCCCCAAGAGGAGCTCTAGGAGACGCGATCATGGTAGACTGGGAATTTCCACTACTGTACGTGTTTCCTCCAGTCCTTGTGATTTATCAAGTAATCAGGAGGTTGATTAGGTTCGAGAAATCCATGATCCTAATTGCCTGGACTGGGCCAGGAGGACGTGGTACCCCCATCTTCTGGACATGTCCATCTGCCCTCCTATTCGTCTTCCACAAAGAGAGGACCTTCTCTCCTGAGAGGAGGATCAGCTTCTCCATCCGGATATCAGGACTCTCAGCCTTCACGCATGTTTTCTGAGAGGCTAAGATGCAAGGATTGGGACAACCTGACCACGTGATAGAGGTTTTGCTTTCGGGCAGAAGGCCAGCAATCAAATCTTTATACTGCTGCTGCTGGAATAAGTGCTGCAGTTGGTGTAGAGATAAGAATGTTGACCCTTTCCCATGTAACACACCTATGGTGTTAGCTTTTCTATTGCATCTAGCCAACCTGGGGATCCAGATTGGTATCATCAAGGGATACCTGGCAGCGCTTTCTATTTTTAAGCAAACTTCAGAGGAAGTCTCCTACTTTAAAATTCCTCTAGTAGTAACATTTTTAAAGGGACTAACTAATGTTTACCTTCCAACCCCATTTCAAGTCCCACTATGGGATCTCAACTTGGTGAACCTTTACATTCTTGTCCATCAAGACTTCTAACTCTGAAAACTGTGTTCTTAGTGAGTGAGCTACAGGTGTTATCCTGGAAGCCTCCTCATGCTGTCTTACATAAAGACAGAATGGTACTATATGTGAAGTCTTCTTTTCTCCCCAAAATTGTTTCTGAGTTTCATATTTCTCAGAAAATAACATTACCAAGACCTGCACAGAGCTTTTACAGCTCCAGATTGGCCAAATTGCGGCAGATATTTGTGGGCTATTATGGTCACAAATTGGGACTGGCCATCACCAAGCAAACTGTCAACAGATGGATTCTTAACTATATCAGAATGTTACAGACTGGCGTATAAAGACCCTCCAGAACATCTAAGAGCTCATTCAGCCAGGTGTGTGCACCTTCGTTGCAGAGTGGAGGTCTGTTAAAGGATCTATGTGCAGCTGCCACATGGTCGTCTGTGCACACGTTTACTAAATACTACAGTTCAGACTCCTCCACGGGCCAAGAGTCTGGTTTTGGAAAAGCAGTGTAGCAGTGTTGCACTCCGTGCATACATAACCACATTAATGTCTACTCCCTCCTTCAAATTATGTATATTGCGCTGGGAGTGTATCAAAGATGAGGAATACGTGGGAGGACACAATCAATTTCAAGAACAAGTTACTTACTCATGGTAACGTTCTTTCGACTGGATGTTCCTCCCAAGTATTCCTTATCGCCCCTCCCAATCTACCCACAGTAGAATTTCCCTTGGGTTGCAGTCTACACTCTCTCAGGGGGAGTAACCGTCAAATACAAGGTAAAGCTCCACTTGTTAAAACGGAACTAAGGCCAATGGGCGCTGTGCATGCTACATATACCTGTGGTGACGTCAACATTGAGAGACTGAGGCCTCCGAGGGACATAGTCAACAGGCATCGACGCACAACGCCCCCTGCTGACAAACAATGCCTGAGGCAGCAAGCTGGATATTGGGAAATTTAAAAGATAAGGAATACGTGGGAGGGACATCCAGTCGAAAGAACGTTCCCATGGGTAAGTAACTTGCTCTTCTCACTCGGGCCCTGATGCACAACCAGTCCAAAAACTATCAGCCTTCTGAACCGGCTTCATTGTTCCACCTGTCCCCAATTGTTAGCAGAGCAGCATCCGTTCACGTTTGGCTGCATGACTACTTGACTCTGCCACCGCAATGTGCTGTGTGGTACCGGTCCTAGGCCTCCGATCCCAGTATTGGAGCTCCACCCAGCCCTAACTATAGCCCGTGCATCTTGGAGCCACTCGCACAGTGCAGGCTTTAGCACATGTCATGCCCGATCCGTGATGCCCAGTTTCCCACAGAGTTGTTTGATCAGGATGGCGTGATTGACCTTCCTAGGTGCTTAGTGATTTCATTGAAGACCACCCGCTAGAGGCCTTTTGAATAATGGAGAAGGTGAACAAATGATTGCTGTGATGTTTGGGTCAGCAGATGGTTTCTTCAGTAGGGGTAAGACAGTTGCAGATTGGAGGGTGGTAGGGAGGAGTCCAGCGGATAGTGAAAGGTTAAAAAGCTCAGAGAGATGAAGGCAAGTGATTGAGACCAAGTCTTTGACTGTTTGGAGAGCAAAAGGATCGGGAGGAGCACAAGATTGTTTGCCACTGCAAAAGATGGGTGCTAATTCAATGGAGAAGTACTGGAGAAGTAGTTGGGAGTAGAAGAGTTAGCAGGAGAAGTTGTGGACAGTCAGGTTGGAGAGAGAAGAGAGCTGCAAGCGTGTCAGGAATGTTTGAGGAAACGTAGTGAGCAAAGCCATTAGCAGAAAGGGAGGAAGCAATGGTTTTTGGCTTGGGAGGTCTGAGTTAAAGTGTGGGAGTAGGAGGGTAGATGGAAGTGTTGGTCGGGCGATTGTGAATGGAGGGCGTTGGGTTTGTTAAATTAGTCCAGTGCAGAGGTCAGGGCAATAAGGGTAATGTTTTAGGCTGGGAATAGGGTAGATGTCTGTAATTTGAGCCAGCATTATAGGTCACTGCGAATGTTTGTTTTCAGGGTTTGAGTTTCAGAGTTAATCAAAGGCTGAGGAGTGGGACCGGAAGCTGTGAATTTGCAAGCAAGATAGTGTTGGTCAAATGGAGACCTAAGTGAATAGTGAAAGTCTGGGAAAGCACAGTCAAAGGACGAGGCATTAAAAAAGGGGTGAGAGGCCCTCACATCAAGGTAAGGGGCAAGAGAGCACTGCCTGAGTTTTCTCTTAGTCATTGAAGAGCGATGAGTAAAAGGTGGAGGGACCGAGATGTTAAAGGGAACAATGGAGTGATCCAAGAAAGAGGGGTCAATGGAAAGGTCAGATGAGCAAAGTTGAGAAGAAAGACCAGAGAGTTATCAAGTGTGGGTAGGCTGGTTGTGGAGGGAGTAGAGGGAGTGGTCAGATAGGAGGGAGTTAAGTTCAAGGCATGTGGCTTCATATGACTTTATGAGGAGTCTCGCAGCATGGCAATGAGTATGTCAGTAGGCAGTGTCTCAAGGAGGAGAGCCATATCAGGGGAGGAGTTGTTGTGAGTACTTGGATCGATAGAGAGCTATATCTATGAGAGGGGTAGGAGGAAAGAGGAGTTGTGTGATATGCGAGGGGAAAGATGAGAGTTGAGATTCTGGTAGCGTCTTACTTGAGGGGTGTGGGGAGAATGGGGGGAGTGGGGATAAAATGGGGAGGAAGTCGGAGTTATACAGAAGTTAGACCAAGTTCAGGGTGAAGGCTATGAGCGAAAATAAGGAGAAGAGGGAGGAGGAATGGAGCAAAGTCCAGATGCATGATGAAGGGTAGAAGAAATGACAATGAAGAAAGGTCGCATCTTGAGACGGGGAGAAGATGTAGGCGGTGAAAAGGAAGGGGCGGATGGTGTGTTGAGAAGAAGCAGGTGCAAGTTCTGAGTTGTGCTAGAATGGGTCTGTAAGTAGCCAAAAGACAATTACCAGGGCCACAACATTAAATGCTTCTTGGTCATGTGAGGAAATGGACGCTCTGCATTGAAAGGATAGTCTATGTATGGAAGGATTCCTGTGTATGGAAGCATAAGCTCAGCGAAGTCCTAGCTTGAGAAGGTGTTCTTGCGCAAGGCCCTTTAAAGCCCTAGTAGGCCCCAACACAGAGCTTTCCATTGCTTTTGGTCCTTGGCTGCAGATGCCTGGGCCTGCCACCCACAGGAGACTGCATAAGGGAAGTAGTATGCCTCAAGCCGCTCTGGGAGCCGATCACTGTGCTCGATGACTTGTAGGCCATGTTCTGTGCGAAGTAGGCAGGAACCTCAGATGGTGCACAGGGTCCTCTCGCAAAGCAGGATGTGGCCCAGAGAAACAAAATGAACCTACATTATTTCTATGTGGGAGCTGGAGTCATTAATGGGGACTACTGAGGAGAAGGTAAAGTAGTCCTTTTCAACTTGGGGAATTTCACCTGTGTTGTAAAACCAGCCCAACCCATAGCTCAATTGTTATGTGAAAAGTTCTTTTTGCCAGAGATTGAAAAAGTGGAAGATCTTGATGAGACAGAGCGAGAACGCTAGGTTTGAGGGGAACATAGGTAAGACTCCTGATCTCTAGGAGCTCCACATCCTGCATCAATAGTTTGCTGAAGCCCTCATAGCAGAACCTGGGACAACTACCTGAAACACCTGATTGCCATATGTGATCTACTCAAAGGTCTACCTGCCGGGCCAATCCAGCAAAGTGTCATCTGGTCCAATCATCACTTAAATATCTCGGTTTCCAGGTTGGGAATTCAGGGGTGTTGCTGCAAAACTGTAAGGTTAAAGTTGTTCAAAGTGCTTCCAGCCCATCACCAAGCCAGATATTTGAGCCTAGGGAAAGGAGCTATCCTGTGGGTGAAGTTAGAATGTATGGCAGTTAAATGGGCTGACCTAAGCAAAACTGTAAGGTTTAGCTACTCATCACTTATGATGCCCAACAAGACCGAAACATGTCTGGGGGTGCTTGTTGCCTAGTGCAAAAGGGATGTGACCTGGAAGTTCAGGCTGGACTGTCCTGTTTGGGGTGGGACCAAGCCAGATTTGGATATGGGCTTTCCCCTTCTGGACTGGCTAGGAAGGCTGAAAAACAATGTTCTGGATGGTTACCCAGAGCTATACACATGGTTCCGATGTATCCAAAACCTTCCAGCCATCAACCTTTGGTTTTGCAGTAGAATAGACTGTACACTGATAGTAATCCAATGGGCCTCCGATTTAGATGAATCACTGACCAGGCTCCCTTGGTCTAGATGGCCCAGAACAAAGACACCATCGCTTCCTCAGATGGTGTGGGACCCCCCTTCAGCTATATTCCTTCACGGTAGAGCATTGGGTCGGCTCTAAACAAGCTAATGTTGATTTCCTCACTCAGTGTCCTCATATAGCCAAAAGCCCAGAAGAGGAAGGGGACTTGGAAGAAAGCAAAGTGTTGTGTGACAGGGTCAGAGGCCTGAACCTGTCAATAGGAGGTATGGATGAGACTCGGCATCTGATGGGAGCCCTACCATGGTTTTCACTAGAGCCAGTCCTGCCTCTGAGGTGGGGTGTGGGAGTTGGGAGGGCCACTGCTCTTCTCCCTTCTACATGTGCTTATATGACCAAAATGAATGCCAACTTTTCTTGTCCCATACTTTTATTGCACAATTCTGGCCAGTCTTTGTCCTGGAAGACTGCTTCCTGCTGAAGGCCTGCCAATGGAAGAGCACAAGACTGACCAACCCAACCCAGAGAGATGGTGAGGATTTTTGGAACTGCAGAGCAAAGCGGCAAACGCAGCACTAGGAGACAGATATTCTGTTTTCCTTCCCACAAAACGGTACGTACAGCAAAGTGGCAATCACAGCGCTCTACACAGCCCAGACTGGACCATTCAGTTTACCTTTAACAGGGCGACGGAGAGGTCTGCAGATCCAACGAGGAACTTGCATGCATGTTGTAATATGAACCGGGACAAAGATTGAGTTCAGTTTAAGCCACTTATCAAATGCTGGGGGACCTGGGTACGGAAAGTGGGTTGGGCTTCAGGCCCATTATGACTTTGCTTGCCTGTAACCCCACCCCTGGGGAGAAGACCGTGGTTGGTATGGGGAACCAGCTGATGGAGTGAGCCAATGAAGGAAGAAGCAGGAAGTTAAAAAGAAACAGGCAGGTGTTTGTTGTTCGAAGGAAGAGGAGGTCAGTGAAAGAAAGTGATACTTGGGTGGTAAGTGTGCTTGCAAGTTGTGAGTGAGACTAATGGAGGGAGAGTAGAGTTTCTGGAAGAGTTACTGGGAAAAGGTGTGGGTGAACAGGCTTGAGTAGCAGTGGTAGTGGAGAGAGAGGAGGATTAGCAGTGGCGAGAGGAGAGTAGTAGTAGTCAAGGAAGAGTAGTAGGAGTAAGGACAATGAACATTGAAGATGGGACAGAGGGGGAGGAAGATCAGACCATTAGGACAAGGGTGTGCAAGGGTATTCCCTTGTGAGATGAGTGCTTGGGAAGGCCCTTTTTTGTAACAATTATTTTTGTGGGACCTTGTTTAGGATTCACTTAGTTTGTTCCCAGAGGAATACAGAGGGGGAATTTGCTCCTAGGCCATCGCGACCAGCCACTTAGCGATTAGACCGTAGGGGTTGCCAATTTCTAGTGACTATGCTGGGGTTGAGGGATATCTGGGCTAGGGAGGAACCATCCCGCACAGATGAAGGGAGGGAGTCAGAGAGAGGGACTGCCCTTGGCAAGCCCCTTCTCAATTTCTTTAAGAAAATCCCTTCAACTGTTTTTGAGAGTTGGTTTGTTCTTGAGGCCATATGTGACGGTAGTGAAGCATCCAAGTGCTCCTTGTTGAGCACCATATTGATTTCATCTTCCGTTGCGATCGCAGTGGGGAAATCTACTCATGTCTGAGGTGTCTTCTATAGAGTGCCTTTTTCATTCCTCAGTGGGGTCTGCACCACAGATGTACCCAACAGCTTTTTAATTTATTTGCCCCCAGGCCAACAAATGTCCAGAATCAACTCCCACCTCCCCTTTTATCCTACTGTGGATATGAATGTCGGGCTTTCACTCAGTGCAGCTAATCTGCTTTTCAGCTGCAAGGCATCTCTCTGCTCAGGGCCACAGGATGGTCTTCCAGAATAGCATGCAATTATGCATCTTTTGTATTGGACAATGATATCCTCTGCCCCCTCTCTTGGACAGTTAAGGGAAACATGGAACTCACAATGCTGTGTTTACTGCTGCCAATCAGTACAGAGTGGCCCATGAATACCCTCGTCCTTCAAAATGGCTTTGGAAGATATGCTGTAATATCCACCAGTCTCAACTTTTGCCTACAGGCGTCCTTTTGGTACTTAGCTGTTAGTAATCAAGGGAGCAGTGAAGGACTCAATGTCTCAATTATCTGTCCTTCCCGATCATGCCAACTAGTATACACAAGAACGTTGAGGAGCTTTATACCATGGACAAACCCATGCATCCCTGCCTCGTGCTGGGAGCCTCTTTTGATCTAGCCTGCAGTCTCGCGCACCTTCCTGTGAGCTAGCTCCCTTGCCAGTCAGTCTCTGGCCTCAGAAGACCCACCTCCAGGACCCGGGGATAGATACGAGAGAGACCTGTGCAGAGATAAATTGCAGAGGCTCCTTCTGCTCCTCTGCATCTCAGCTTCACCCTACTCCAGAGGCCCAGAGCCATCTTACTGGAGAGCGGGAGCCATCCGATTTCCATTCAGGTTATGACAGAGGATTTCTCCTCTAGTGCGGTGGGTCCAGTTCTCTGTTGACTGTACAACAGATCACCAACATGCAATGTTGCTTTTTGAGTATTTAACTATTTCCCTTAAAGTCACTTATATTATTGCCTCTAAAAATGAGAGGTAGCCCTTCATCTTCCAATATACCATTATAGATTTGAGCCAGGAACTGATGCAGATCTGCAAGTATCTTGTGAAACATTGATGTAAATCCATCTTGCCCTTTATCATACATGTAATGGCATACATGTAATGTCATACTTGACCTCGCTCTGAGTAATAGGGTAGTCCAAGGTCATACCTCATCCATGGACAAACTCGGCAACCCAGGGAGCACACACATTCTGAGTTCACAGCCTCAAGCAAAACTCCTCATAACTCCTGGTTTGCAAGCAAATTCCTTCCCACCCTCATCCTACAAACCCGCCATCCCCCTGACTAGCTTCTTCACGCTCAACCTATTCGCCAAAAATGTATCTGCCTTGTCTTCTTTTTTTAATACTTTTACTTCAAATTGCACAGTTTCCTCAATATCTCCCTGCTGCAAGGGCTACGAATTGTTGGGGCTTAGCCTGTATCTCCATGAGACATTTCTGACCCGTTCCACCGCCCTGTAGAAAGGCTTCTCAATTTTTTGTATATTTCTTTATTTTTACTTTGGTTGCTCTGTTCCCCTTTCTCCCTTTTTTAGTACCTTTAGCAATTAAAAGCCTGGAAAATTGTCCTCACAGAATCCCACACACGTTTATTTATTTATTTATTTTTTTGAATTTCAGTTTGATTAGTTTTTCAAAGGTAGAAGTTTGGCAATCATTTACAAGCATTTTCCACCAACAAGTCAAATAAGTTTTCACAAAAAGAGCAACCGTGTATAAAACATATAAAGTCTTTGTAGATCACATAAATTTCCAATAGCATCGTCCAAACCAATTACTTACACCCCGCCCCCTTCCCCCTATTCCCATATCGCCGTCTGGCGGGCTAGAAGAAACCAAATGTTACATCTGAACCATTCTCATATTTATAACATAGGACACATGAGCACAATATAACCTGTGAATTCGATATAGCAGACAACGTCAACCGTCGCGTAGATTGTCTCTGAATGTAGTAATGCTTTGCACGCATTCTTTTCATGTGACATATTTGGCACGAAATTCAGACCATGCATTCTCAACTGTGGTGCGATCCCCATGTAGGGCCGCAGTCAGATTGTCCATTCTATATATGTTCAGGGAAACACCCAACCACTCAGTTTTGCTAGGGAGCGTGGCTCTCTTCCATACCATGGTGAGACAGGCTCTTGCGGCCATAAGTAGGCCTTGTATCATTTTGGGTGCTTTCATGGTCGTGTCGTCAGTTTCAACCGGGCCGAACAGAATCAGCAGTGGGTGTTTCTCCCATTCATCATCTAATTCCTTGATCCAGCTGAGAACCTCTGACCAGTAAGCTTTGACCACCTCACATCCCCACCACATATGCCAATAGTCTGCTCACTTCCCACAACCCCTCGAGCAGTGTGGGCTTACCCCTTGATACATTTTAGCCAGCCGGATCGGGTCATTCTGCCATCTATACATCAACTTTGACGGCATGTAATTTGTATTGGCAAGATATAGATGATTTCGCCGTTCGTCTACATATTTGTAGCCATAATTTTTGTGAGATCTGCCTGCCCATATCTGATTCCCATCTGTTCTTGAGTGTGAGGGATGGTGTAATATCGACCTCAATCAATGCCGAGTACATTGCACTTATTAAACCTCTAGAGCTCGTACATATGTCAAGAATTCTTTAGAACAGGGTGAGGTCCCTTTGTAACTGATCTTTCCATATTGCCCTTGTCATCAACCCCTTGAGTCTCAGGTAAAGGAAGACAGATAGCGACAGACACACGTTTTAATCTCTATAAATTCTCATTGCACAAAAGAATGCCATTATATCGCCAATGGCCTCTTCCCGCTGGAGTGTCCTGCCGATTCAGTCCTTAGTATGATGGAGTGAACAGACCATCCGACCACTGTATAGCACTGGACAATATCAAATACTCCTTACCAAGTTTATTAGGCATTAACCTAGTCTAGAGTAGGTTTGGTGCAGAGGTGAATAAGTGAATCTTTTTTCCTTGTCGTGATGGCCCCTCCACACATCGGGAATAATGATTTGGATTTACTTTAAATGCTCTCTCTGTGGGAGATGCAGTCCAGATATGGATCAAATACATTACAGTCCCCTTTTACTGCCCTCAGGCTATTGGCCCAACATTCTACCATTTGTAATGATTTCAATACAAATGCAACTTGACATTGATTGGGCATCTGCAGCGTTAAAGCCCTCAATCCATCATGGGTAAATGAAGTGGCGATTCTAGGGAGTACCAGGAAAAGGGACGAGACTATGTGGGGGCTGTGGTGTGCGCTTGTCTGGATTCATCTGTACTGACCTTTGCTAAACGAAAACAATGAAAACTCACAATTACACTGCTTCCAAAGAAAGAAATTGGATGCTGCTGAGGCTGTCCATTTTTGTTAATGTTTGAGCAAACCAAAGAACAATACTGTGTTACAAATATGAAGTGTTAAGGGTTGCAGAGTAAAACTAGCATGTACAATACACAGGAAAGATCTTCCGATGCTGTAACCAGGATTAGAGGATGGAATGGGGTAAAGGTTGTAGGATTCACAAAAAACCTAAAAAATGAATACTACATTTACAAAGAAGTTACATTTCCTGGGGAGATGAGATCTTTAATGTTGCAAGTGTGGTAGCATGTTATAGCTTAAAAGTGAAGTGCCTACTTTTTTTTAGCAATGCATTCAATAAGGTCAGGTTGGGGGACAATGGAGGGAGCTCACTGGTTAACTGGGGGCCCAAGGGCAACTGGGTGTCTTGCAACTGCGAGGGTCACAGAACTGTATGTTGTCTTACTATGTTTGAGGTTTTTCAAGAGTTTGGTATGGTTTATTTGGTTTCAAACGGGATGAGGGAGGGAGATGGAAGTGAGACCTTAGTTTACACCTGTAGAGAACGGTGGTTTGGGCTAAGCATACAGAGGTGCATAAGGAGATTCACACCATGTTTGGAAATGGGTGCTCCTTCAATTGGTATACAGGTTGCCACCATAAATGTGAAGGGCCTTAATTTTCCACATAAGTGATCATTATTAGGCAAGGAATTGAAAAAACAACCTCTCAGTTATATATGCACAAGAAACCCACTTTATTAGAGAATTATAGAACAGATGGGTGATAAATGGACCAAATAATTTGGGGCGCTCAAAAATAAAAAGTGGAATAGGTAATCGCTTTTGGAATTAATTTCAAAATGTTGATTGTAAAGAAGTCTTTCAAGGGGCCTTTGTTGCTGGCAAAGATAAGGCAGGGATATGTGTTTAACGCTGCAGATGCCCTAGGCGCCCAATCAATGTCAAGTTGCATTTGTATTGAAATCATTACAACTGGTAGAATGTTGGGTCAATAGCCTGAGGGCAGTAAAAGGGGACTGTAATGTTGTATTTGATCCATATCTGGACTGCATCTCCCAACTGTTCAGGGCAGCCCAATCAGACCCACTCTACATAAGGGGGCAACTGAAGCCGGACTCCCTGGTAGTGACTAATACCCGAAAGAGGGCGGGAACACCCTTATCGTCTAAAGCTCCCCCCAACAAGGAGAGCAAGAAAATCTATGGTTTGGGAAGGAAGGTAGCCTCCACTTCCGCCTACCAGGCAAGGATTGCCAACTCGACCACCCTACTGGCGAGTTACAACTGCCATCAGTGGTGAGAGGTTGCGGAGCTCATTGACTCCGCCCCGGAACCTTTAAAAAGCCAGTTGGCGCAGGTTGCGTCGGAGGGAAGAGCCGTGCCTGGTTGCATCCTTAAGGCAATCTTTTATGCCGCGGATAACGCCGGCAGACTGATAGCAGAGAGCACTGTTATCAAAAGACATGCTTGGTTAAGACAATCTGGGTTTAAACCTAAACACAAGCATCTTTAATAGACAAACCGGTGGAGCACGATCTACTGTTTGGTAAGGCGGTAGAGGACGCCTTAAAAAAATGCAAAAGATGAATACGAGACTCTGAAATCCCTGGGCCAGTTAACTAACAAACCTCCCAATCAAAGAGGGAATGGAAATTTTCGTCGCCCACGTGGCCAAAACTCACAAAGAGGCTCCAACTATTCCCAGGGGCAGGGTATACCATGAAATAACAACAACCAGCAGTCTACCCAAGATTATGGCTGGGGTAACGAGAGGGGACTTGGTAAGGGTAGAGGCAGCCCCAATAGAAGCGGTGGCACGCCTCCCGCAAAACAGTGACGTTCCGTTCAGGGTCCCTTCTCACGCATCCCCAGTAGGGGGAGGCATTACCAACTTCACCCAAGCTTGGGAAGGGATCACATCAGACAAATGGGTGCTGTCCGCAGGATACTGCATTGAACTGTTAGAGCGTCCCCGAAACCACCCTGCACGTCAAAAAGTACATTCATTAGACCACCAGAAGATCCTCCTCGAAGAGATCACCAATCTTCCAGCAAAGGACGCGATAGAACTCGTCCCGGGACACCAGGTAAACAAGGGTATTTATTCAACTTACTTCCTTGTGCCAAAAAAAGATTTGACAATGCGCCCTGTCAGGGAGAATTCTCTTATAAGGCTAATTTCCCAAACCCAGTGAGTCCCCCAGCAGCTTTGCTGGATCTTTGGGGTTTGTTTTTGTCTCCTGCTAAGAGTGAGACTCTTTTACTGCCACTCTTAGGCATGATTTGAGGTATGTCTTTGACTTGTGCTTATGGGCTATGGGGTCTCTTTCCACTCCTTAGGGGATCATCTATTTTTTATGTGTGTTACACAGCACCCTCAGTGTAGTAACACAGGGGTGTCATAGTGACCCCCAAACATAGACTCCATACCCTGGGACTGACTACTGTCTCCCAGGGCATGTAAAGTTACCATTGGCTTTACTAGTCCAGAATTGTGAACAGAACCAGTACAAACCATCATATTTTGGAAGTACTGGTAAGGGATAATCCGATTGCCCCATGGTCTGTTTTCGAGGGGGCACTGTCCCGTCCCCCCTCGTCGAGTTTCTGGCTGGTGGCTGTGGTTACCACGCGAAATATTCCACCGTAATATTCTCCATGTTGATTTTCCCATTGATTTTAAACGCACCACTTTTTGGTGCAATGTTAAAGATACCGCTGGTTTATTTAATATTAAATCACTGGTTGGGTCTTTTTGCCAGAACTCGATTCTAAAATGGCGTTTGTGTCCGTCTCTGTAACTCTGACCAAGGTCGAGCCCTTTGTTCCACTATTTTGGCGGGCTTCTCCACAGAAGCCCTCCAAATGGTGCCACTCTGTCTGGATTCCACAGGAAGGGTGAAGGGGGAATTGGCACCCTGGACTGCGTTACCTTAGCAACCCAAGTCACACTCTACTCTGATTGGCCCAGTGGTGAGCAGCCCGGCTCACCACTTAGCATGTGTGATTGACAGCTAGGCTGATGAATGGGTGTTTTTCTGCATAAAAGCAGGGCCTTTGGGACTGGAACTTCAGAAGTTGCCACAGGACCTAAGAATCCGAAGAGGGACCAAGCTGAGCCATCTACAACGACGACACCACCGGTGAAGCCCTGCTGCAGCTACCGCACCACTTTCCCGACGACAAGAGAAGATCTTTTGCTGGACGAGTCTTCTTCCTCTGAGCTGGTGGGACCAACCAGTTCACCCTTTTCGACTTCCAAAGACGGCCCTTGGTCGAATCGCCCGTGCCAAGCACCCCGCGGCCGGATAGCCAAGCTCTCCACTTTTGACCGCGAATAAAAGGACCACACCTTTTAATCTGGAACTCCACGGCTGGTTTCATCCCTGTGCAGTGCAACGACTCCACGTTTCCTCATCGACGAGATTTTCTCTTCCCCTGGTCGGAACCACGAACCTCAACCACTGCCAGGAACAACTGCCCCCGCTGGAGCTTCCTTTCTCTTAAGGTACTGTGTTCTGCCTGGCCTCCCCTTTCTACAGAGTGCTAAAGGTGACCCTTAAATCCTTGGCTTCTAAACTGGGTTGGCTCCAGGCCTTCTAACTATATCTTTTGATTCACCCCAACCTCTTTTGAACACTGCAAAGACTTTCGGTGCACTTTAAACCATGTGATCCTGGGCACATTTTGCTTTACTCCATTTAAAGTGGGCCTGGCCTATGAACTTTGGCTCTACAGTATAACCTGCCTTTCTCCCCTTGCTTTGAATGCTTAAAAGTGTTGGGAACTGTTTTATTCGTATGCTCTGCCTTTTTCTCTCCCTTTAACTACACTATTGGAGTGTCCCTGACTTGTCTGATAGTTATCAAGGGAGGTGTGTATACTTACCTGACTGTGTTTTAGATTACTTTTCATTGAGAGTGCTAGTGTATTAACTAAAGTGTGTTTTAAATAAATAACTATATACTTTTTATACAAAGCTCTGGTCAGTGTTTGTTTGCTCTACTGTGTTTTGGCCCTATTGTGTATAGGCTGCATACTGCCCTACTCTTCTTGAGAGAAGTCTGACTGCTCAGCCACAGCTACCAGGTAAATCTGGGTGGGGCAGACTGCTACCAATTGGGGTTACTGCTGCTCCTGTAGTCTTAATCTTTTTACAGTGTTCCCCAAGGGAACTGCACAGGATTCTGCCTAACACGCCCAGTATTGGATTTACGGCCTGCAAACAAGTATGTCAAGCCCCAAAAGTTCTGCATGACTACTCTCCAAGAGTTAACCCCCCCCCTCCTAAAAAAGGGGGATAACATGGCAACATTGGACATGAAAGATGCCTATTTTCATATTTCCATGTTCCCAGGGCACAGAAGATTCTTGCGCTTCAAGGTGGACAGTCAGCACTACCAGTTCAAGGTACTGCCCTTCGGTATAGCCTCAGCTCCAAGGGTATTCACCAAGGTGGTGGCGGTGGCACACTTAGGCAGGGAGGCAATCCCAGTGTACCCTTACCTGGACGACTGGCTCATCACGGGGGAGACCCCAGTAATTTGCAGATCAAATATTCAAAGAACTATAGACCTCCTCTTCGAATTGGGTTTCTCCATAAACGAGAAAGTGAAGTCTGGTGCCAAGCACCTCCAAACAGTTCCTAGGAGCTGTCCTAAACACACAAGAAGGGTTGGACTTTCCATCAGAGGAAAGAATTCGGAATCTAATGCTGCAAATTCCACTATATCAGGGCGGTCGCCAGATAATGGTGTGCAAAGCGATGCGTTTGCTAGGCATGATGGCGTCATGTATTTACCTGGTCCCCCACGTACGCCTGCACATGCGTCCCATGCAAGAATGGTTGGTGAAACAGTGGTCTCAGGCAAGTGGTCAGTGGGACGATCTAGTGGTCGTTTAGCCAACACTTGTACGAAGTATTCACTGGTGGACAAGAGAAAACCTGTCAAAGGGCAAACCCTTTTACAATCCTGAGGTACAGGCTGTAGTCGCAACAGACTCATCCCTGTCAGGGTGGGAAGCACACCTTCTCCACCACACAGCTCAGGGTCTCTGGTCTCACTCAGTGGCCAAGAATCATATCAATCTGCTAGAACTTCTGGCAGTACTCAGAGCTCTTCAAGCATTCGAGCCCTACCTGTTAAACCTGTCAGTGCAGATACTGACCGACAGCACAACAGCAATGTTTTACCTGAACAAGCAAGGAGAGACTTGTTCGCCAAATCTGTCCAAGCTTGCCCAGAAAATTTGGATATGGGCACTCAGACGGAACATCTACCTGTCATCTCAACATGTTCCAGGGGATCTCAATTCTCTGGCAGACGCTTTGAGCAGGGATCCCCTCCCACAAGAACACGGATGGTGTCTACACAGAGAAATCATAGAAGATATCTTCTTTCAGTGGGGTTGCCCCACTATAGACCTATTCGCCACAAGCGAAAACAGACAGTGCCCAGGATTCGCATCCAGGTTCCCCCAACCAGACTCCCAGGGGAACACCCTGTGGATGAACTGGTCAGGGATGTTTGCGTATGCTTTTCCACCAACCCCCCTCATCAGGAAGGTGGTCAACAAGATGCACAGGGAATCGATGACGCTCGTCCTAGTTGCTCCCATGTGGGCGAGGCAACCGTGGTTCCCACACTTATGCAGACTAGCGGTGTGCAAACCCATCAAGTTCCCGTGCTGGTACAACCTACTGTCCCAGCACCAAGGTCAGACAGTACATCCTCAACCCAACTCGATGAACCTGGCAGCATGGCTCCTGAGGTCATAGAGTTTGGACATCTCAATTTACCTCAGAGATGTATGGACATCCTAAAAGAATCTAGGAAGCCGAACACGAGGTATTGCTACTTTGACAAATGGAAGAGATTTGTTATCTGGTGCCAGAATAAGCAAATCAACCCAGTTGATTGCACTCCTTCCACTATAGTCACCTACATGCTCCACCTGCTGGACGCAGGGTTGGTATTTAACTCACTGAAGGTACACCTGGCAGCCCTGTCCGCATACACCACTTCCCATAACAAGGTGTCGTGGTGGTAAGTACCAGTGGTTAAAGCCTTCATGGAAGGAGTAAAGAGACTTCACCCTCCTATTTCAAACCCACCACCAGGGTGGGACCTTAATGTGGTGCTTGCTAAACTCATGGGCCCTCCCTTCGAGCCCATGCATAAGAGCAGTCTCAAACACCAGACATATAAAACTGCCTTCTTGGTAGCCATTACGTCTCTAAGAAGGGTCAGCGAAATTCAGGCTCTGTCAGTGCAGGACCCTTTCTTTACTGTCCATAAAGATAAACTGGTTTTACGAACACACCCTAGGTTCTCACCTAAGTTTATTTCCAAATTCCACATGAACCAGTCCATCGAGCTTCCGGCTTTCTTCCAAGACCCACAAAGCTCGGCTGAGGTGAAACTACACCCCCTAGATGTGCGTAGGGCGGTCCTATACTATGTAAACAAAACCAGACCACTGAGGAAAACAGACCAATTGTTTGTCTCCGTAGCTACAGACAAAGAGGGAGATCACGTCTCTAAAGGTGCCATCTTTAAGTGGATTATAAACTGCATCCAGCTGTGTTACTCCCTTTCTGAAAAAACTCTGCCTTTCACGCCAAGAGCCCACTCTACAAGAGGCATTGGGGCCACTCTGGCTTTTATTGCAAATGTACCCCTTGACACCATTTGCAAAGCAGCTACCTGGAGCTCTATTCACACTTTTACTCAGCACTACTGCATTGACACCCATTCCAAGACAGATACTCAAGTGGGACAAGCGGTTCTAAGACATTTATTTGCTCATGACCCTTCTCACATCCCACCTCCTCCTAACACTGCTCGCTAATCTATGCACAGCATGTGATCTAAGCAGATTCCACAAGCCTCAGAAGGGATACATTACTCACCGTAATCGTATTTTTGATGCTTGTTTCTGCTTAGATTCACATGCAACGCGCCCTTCCTCCCCTCTGAGAGGCGCATGGATGCTTGTAGTCTTATCTTTCTATCCATCTGCTTGGATAGTCTGTACTCACGCTACTCCTCATGCTACCTCATGTCAGAAAAAATACAACCTGAGGGTCCTAGACGCGTGAGGGATCATGGGTACAGTGGACGTCGCACTAGGGATAGTATTACTGGCACGCCCTGTGTCAACGTCCATTTTCAAGTTTCAAAAAACAAACTGTAATACTCTGCAGCTTCCACTAGATGTCGGCCTATGCACAGCATGTGAATCTAAGCAGATACAAGCATCAGAAATACGATTACGGTGAGTAATGTATCCCTTATACTCACACCTTTTGGGGTTTTGCCATCCTTTTCTGGGATCTCCCTCACTCTTAAATTACAATGATGCTCCTGATTATCTACATCATCTACCTTCAACTTTAGAGCAGCCTACCTAGCCTCTAGCTCATGTAGTAGTCTCATATTTAATCTCAAACAGGTTTGGAGACCGCATATTGTTCAAATTTGTCAATTTGTCCCCTTTTCTCCAGGACTGAGGTCTGAATGTCAGATATTGAAGCCTTGATTAATCCAGAATATCTTGGATGTCTTTCTTGGTTGCCAGTTAAGAGCAGTCTTGTCAGTGGCAGCCTTCCCCTTTTATCCCTCTGTCGCGCTCTGAAAGACTTGTGTACTGCCTCTCCACTTTGAAATGTCTGTAAACATGCCAACCTACTTGCCTTAAACCATTTAAGCCTTGCCCCCAAGATCTGTTGCCAGGAATGCCCACAAATAAAATGCAGCATCCAAGCAATTCAAATTGAGGACAGAAATAACTCCCTTCATGGATAGTAATCCACGACCATATAATGTCTTCAGACAGCTGCCATAGCAAAGCTCCCAGAAGAGGACTTGCATAATTCACCACATGGCATCTCTCATTGTCAATAAAAGGAGGTTCTCTGCAGTCATCTTTAAATTCCTCCTCCATGCACCCACTAGATGGCGGGACAGTGCAGTCCAATCTGTAGTGGCTCTTCCATGGCAACACATAGATTCCTACCCCATTTAATACTGTGGGAGAGACTTGCGCATCGAAAACAACTCCCCAAACTGTCCTCTTTTTGGCACTGCAATAGGCAAATCTATAAAGTTGCCTTGTAAAATCCCTCCAGTAGAGCTGAATGAATTAAAAAGGGAGCCAAGCTAGTTCCCACTGCGTGGCTCCGCTCATCTGAGATCACTTGTGCAGACCATCGCCCATGCCCAATCACCTCTCCCCGGTGAAACATCCACAGAGGTCCCATGTGCATTCTTCATACCACCTCACTGTGACCGAGGTCCTATAATTCTGGTTGCTCACCACCTGTCTTCTCCAAATCCATGCCCTAAGGACTCCTTCACTGCCTGCTTCTAGTCTCTGGTCACCTTCTGCAATGATTTCAGTAGCTCCTGCCGGTATCCAGGGTGCTGCACGCTACTAGGGACATGTCATCAGTTGTGGTAGATCTACCTCTGCTGGAGGGATGTGGGGCTTTCACTGCACTGCTCCTGTATGTGACGGTGTCACAAAAGGCTATAGTGGCAATAGCCTCTTCATAATGTGTTCAATACATCTGTATGCCCTCCGGTTCAGGCATTCGACCAAAGCTGCAGTTCCTGGCATCATTCTTGCCTTTGGCCCCCGGCAGTCTCCCACCAACCTAACCTTTGACGGAGTGCAGACTGACTCTGGAGACCAGTAAAGGAGCCCAACTGCTTACATACCTGACCATTTAGAAAAAGGACTTTTGAATGATTTGAACTGGGCACAAATATCTGCTTTAGTTTTCTTTTAACAAACATTTTCTTTTTTCTATGTAAAATACAGTGCATTTGAGGAATGAACCGGGTATATTTCTCACTTATTTGCAACTATGTTTTACATACTTGGGATTGGCAGTTCATCATTTGCATACACTTTTCAGCATTTCATCTCGAAAATTATTTTGGAGTAAGCAGATGTGCTCCTTTGCTTGAGCATGCCTGTACAAGGCAGAGAAGTGTTGTGATTCCACCCATTTTAACTATGAAGAGTTACGCTTGGTTCAGGCACCCTTGTTTTGAAGTGCACATTCATACTTGGCTCCACTTGGAAAATAGTGTTTAGTTAAAGTCACAGGAGACTGCCTGGAAAGGAGGCTGCTACTACCTTGAACATTGTACATTGAAATAGCTTTCGCTTTAAATGTTTGCTATATGTAAATACGGCACTGTGCTTTATACAATGTCTACTCCCTATCTGCTCCATGTTGTGCGAGAAACCCTTTACATCCTAGTGATCTCAGAGGGGCCAAGTAAAGGCTAGGTCTTGCGCTGTAGCCCCAAAATGAGGCTAGGTGTACCCAGCGGCAGTAGGGAAATCCCATCCTGGCCTCCGTTACCAGACAGAGGCCACCACTCACCAAGAACCTAGTATGTCCAGCAAAATAAAAACTCGACTCAGTCCCCTGTGGGTTGATGTGCGGAGCTTGTGGCAGGTGGTTTGAGTGTTCGAGAGCGACGCCTGCTGCGTTAAGGAGGTTATGGAGACAAAAGGAAGAGGATGTGGCATCCACAGGAAGAGGACGTGGTAACCAGAGGAGGAGGAGGAGGAGGAGGAGGAGGTAATGGGAGGAGACTGGAGCAATAGTAGGGATGATACTATCTGGAGAGGAGTGTTGGGCAGGGGAGGAGGTAACATCAGAAGTGTCAACAGCCTAAAAGGGCAATCCCTATCCAGTAAGGGCAGATAGTCATAAGGAGGCCGAATTACTCAAGTGAGGCTGAGCAGGAAAGAGAAATGAAACCAGACAAGGAGGACAGAAGGAGAATAGAGGATCTAATGGACTGATACCTTTTTGCTTTTATGGAACAAGGACTGGATAGGGTTTGTGGACACCATGGGAACCCCACAATAAAGAAGCTTTTCAAGGTTCATGAAACCCTGCAAATCCCACACCACCGCTGGCTGCCGAGCAGTCACCGTGCTCAGTTTTTAGTGACTTGTTTTTTTTGGGGAGTTTCCTGAGGTGCTGTTAATTTACTGGTTGTATTTTTGTGTCTCTGTAAGTAAACTTGGTGAACCATAACTCCGGAGCCAGTCTTCTGTGCATCACATGTGGGCCTCCCGACCGCTGATGAAATCGGGATGGCCAGAGACAGTTATGGAAGTCGGTCTTACCCCTCAATTGAGACTTGTGTGCCCTTTGTGTCTCTACTACCTACCTGTGCCACACTGGCTCAGCAGGCTGGAACATGTATAGTACAGACCTAGTGCATATAGTCCTAAGAGGCTGTGCTCTCCTCTATGTAGGTTTAAAGGCTGCCTTGCTAGACATGACTTATGGACTCTGGCCTGAAAGTCTGGATTGGCTGTTAGTACCATCATAGGCATAGAATTCAGTGCCATCAATCGAGACTTTAGATTGGTGATTAAGGACCGCCTTTTTAATACTGGGACTAAAAGGTTCCTGGTACAAGGGAAGCGATCCCATCACCCAACTAATGTGCAAACAGTACACCTAAGCAGACCTAAAGTGAGGGGGGGCAGCTTGCATATTGGGTTCTTTTGTATTCCCAGGGAAAGAACTAGAAACCTGTGGGGGGGGGGGGCAGAGCCTCAAACCCAATTGCACTACACCTACAGGCAAGCCTCCTCTAAATCTATGGAGGACTTCACTACTGCCCAACACTACCTCCACAGAGGAGGGTAGATCTTTGGGGATCACCTCACTTTATGGAGAAGAGAGAGTGTATTGGGTCACTGGCAAAGCAAAGGGGGAATGGTTAGACCTAATACCAACGGGTTAGTCCCTCCCCACTTTTTGAAACAGCATCTTATTCCATATTCATTCCCACCTCTCAGCAAAACACCAAGGGGTAACCAAAGCACAGGAGAATATGCTTAGTCAGGTCTTCTTGCCCATTAGAAATTCTAAAAACGGATTGCCTGGATACTACCTCTTCATGAGGACCTCCAGGATTCATGTAGAAAGAACCCCCCCCCCCCCCTCCACACCATTTATAACGCTTGCCCATCAATAAACAAAACTTGATCTCAAATTGGCATGGATGTTGTAGGACCTCCAACCTCTCCAAGGCAGGAAACATCCTAGTTATTTCAGATTATCACACTTTGTATCCTACTTGTTCTGGGTTGGGACATCGCGCCCTGCCTGGCAGCTGAGGAGCCCGAACCAAAGGCGCTCCCAGTGCCCGCAGACTCGCGGTGCTTTGCCTTATGTTGCCTTATGTTGGGCACCCTGTCGCCGGAGTGCCCTCAAAAGGTCTTCGAAGAACGCTCTGACTTCTTCTCACCTGCTGCTGGGCTCTTCCCTTCCAGCTAGTTAGTCGAGTCCGACAGTCCTTCAATGTCCGGGCGGACATGTTCTTACAGACCATCAAAACGGCCAACGCCCTCGCGATCGTGGCACGCTACGACAGGGAGCTGTAGTTCAAGATCACTCCCCTCCTGGATTTCCTGCCAGACGACCCTTGATAACCTACAGGAAGGCGAGGTGGCGTCGGACCACGCCATCATGGTGGCCACGGACATCGCAGACACTGGTTTTTGCCAGATGGGCAATGGCGTTTGCCTCCGCCGGCGCGGGTTGCTCAAGGCCACAGACTTCCGTTGGAACACTCAGACCAGGGTACTGGACATGCCCTTCAACAGGAACAACATGTTCGGCAAAGCGGTAGACGAGTCACTGCACGCCATCAAGGCGGACACTGAGACGGCCCGGGCCTTGGGTTCTCTTCATCGACGGACGTCCTTTCAGACCCTCGGAGGCAAGTCTCAAGGTGCCTCCAAAGGATTTGGTGGTGGTTCTACATCGTACCTCCAAGCGGCCCGCTCATTGTCGCAGGAGGCCTACAGAGGCCACAGCAAGGCCAGAGGACATCGGCGTTGTTGCCAAGGAGGCAAGGCCTTGGCGAAGCAAGATTGAACCGGCCGTGACGTCGCCCCCGGTCCCCCAAGCACCCCGGTGGGAGGCTGGCTGGCGAATTTCGTCAGCGTGTGGGAGTCCATCTCCACCGACCGTTGGATGCTGGATGCTCTGGCCCACGGGCACACTCTGGAATTCCAAAGAAAGTGTCCCCATCTACCAGCCATGGCCAGGAAGGAAAACCACGTGCCACAGCTACTTCTGGAGGTACGAGCAATGCTGAAAAAGGGTTCAATAGAGCTCGTCCCGAATAGGCTCAGGAGTATACTCGCGTTACTTCCTCGTCCGAAAGAAGACCGGCGGTTGGCGACCCATCCTGGACCTTTGCCGACTCAACAAATACATCAAGTCCCAGAAGTTCCGGATGGGCACCCTTCAGCAAGTGCTGGGACAGCTGGAGGAGGGCGACTTCGTATCGTCGCTGGACCTGGAGGATGCCTCCTTCCACAACCCAATACACAAAGGACATCGAAAGTTCCTACGGTTCGTAGTCCATGGGCGACACTACCAGTTCAAGGCCCTACCTTTCGGTTTGAAGTTGGCGAGGAGGGTCTTCACCAAGTGCCTGGTACCGGTGGCGGCACGGCTGCACCTGCAGGGGATCCACGTATACCCCTACCTGGAGGATTGGCTCATCCGAGCAAAGTCAAGAGAACTCAGCGTCGTTCACACGGCAAAGACCGTGGGACTGCTCACGGATCTGGGATTCTCAATCAACTTTGCAAAATCCCACATGGTACCGTTGCAAGACGCCCTGTTCCCGGGAGCCAGATTCAACACAGTGGCGCAATTAGCTTCGTACTTCGGCAAGGTACAACGGCTGTTGACCATGGACATGGCCAGGGTGAGGGTGAGGTCCATCAAGTCCCTACTCGGCATGGTGTCATTGTGCATCTACCTCGTGCGCCTATGCAGGTTGCGGATGTGACCACTGCAGGAGTTCCTCAACGCCCGTTGGATGCAAGCAGCGGGCAGTTTCGAAGACAAGATCTCGCTCAACGAGACGTTCCGCCAAGCGATCCGGTGGTGGGGCAACCGTGCGCATCTAGCGGTGGTTATGGACTTCCAGACCCGACACACCAGGAAACTGTGATGACGGATGCCTCCCTGCAAGGATGGGGAGCGCACACCGGAGATCTCCATGCAAGAGTCCTCTGGCTCCTGGAGGAGAGGTCACTACAAATCAATGTCCTGGAGCACCCAGCCGTGTTCTGGGCCCTCAGGTCAGTGCAGTCCAATCTGTAGTGGCTCTTCCATGGCAACACATAGATTCCTACCCCATTTAATACTGTGGGAGAGACTTGCGCATCGAAAACAACTCCCCAAACTGTCCTCTTTTTGGCACTGCAATAGGCAAATCTATAAAGTTGCCTTGTAAAATCCCTCCAGTAGAGCTGAATGAATTAAAAAGGGAGCCAAGCTAGTTCCCACTGCGTGGCTCCGCTCATCTGAGATCACTTGTGCAGACCATCGCCCATGCCCAATCACCTCTCCCCGGTGAAACATCCACAGAGGTCCCATGTGCATTCTTCATACCACCTCACTGTGACCGAGGTCCTATAATTCTGGTTGCTCACCACCTGTCTTCTCCAAATCCATGCCCTAAGGACTCCTTCACTGCCTGCTTCTAGTCTCTGGTCACCTTCTGCAATGATTTCAGTAGCTCCTGCCGGTATCCAGGGTGCTGCACGCTACTAGGGACATGTCATCAGTTGTGGTAGATCTACCTCTGCTGGAGGGATGTGGGGCTTTCACTGCACTGCTCCTGTATGTGACGGTGTCACAAAAGGCTATAGTGGCAATAGCCTCTTCATAATGTGTTCAATACATCTGTATGCCCTCCGGTTCAGGCATTCGACCAAAGCTGCAGTTCCTGGCATCATTCTTGCCTTTGGCCCCCGGCAGTCTCCCACCAACCTAACCTTTGACGGAGTGCAGACTGACTCTGGAGACCAGTAAAGGAGCCCAACTGCTTACATACCTGACCATTTAGAAAAAGGACTTTTGAATGATTTGAACTGGGCACAAATATCTGCTTTAGTTTTCTTTTAACAAACATTTTCTTTTTTCTATGTAAAATACAGTGCATTTGAGGAATGAACCGGGTATATTTCTCACTTATTTGCAACTATGTTTTACATACTTGGGATTGGCAGTTCATCATTTGCATACACTTTTCAGCATTTCATCTCGAAAATTATTTTGAAGTAAGCAGATGTGCTCCTTTGCTTGAGCATGCCTGTACAAGGCAGAGAAGTGTTGTGATTCCACCCATTTTAACTATGAAGAGTTACGCTTGGTTCAGGCACCCTTGTTTTGAAGTGCACATTCATACTTGGCTCCACTTGGAAAATAGTGTTTAGTTAAAGTCACAGGAGACTGCCTGGAAAGGAGGCTGCTACTACCTTGAACATTGTACATTGAAATAGCTTTCGCTTTAAATGTTTGCTATATGTAAATACGGCACTGTGCTTTATACAATGTCTACTCCCTATCTGCTCCATGTTGTGCGAGAAACCCTTTACATCCTAGTGATCTCAGAGGGGCCAAGTAAAGGCTAGGTCTTGCGCTGTAGCCCCAAAATGAGGCTAGGTGTACCCAGCGGCAGTAGGGAAATCCCATCCTGGCCTCCGTTACCAGACAGAGGCCACCACTCACCAAGAACCTAGTATGTCCAGCAAAATAAAAACTCGACTCAGTCCCCTGTGGGTTGATGTGCGGAGCTTGTGGCAGGTGGTTTGAGTGTTCGAGAGCGACGCCTGCTGCGTTAAGGAGGTTATGGAGACAAAAGGAAGAGGATGTGGCATCCACAGGAAGAGGACGTGGTAACCAGAGGAGGAGGAGGAGGAGGAGGAGGAGGAGGAGGAGGAGGAGGAGGTAATGGGAGGAGACTGGAGCAATAGTAGGGATGATACTATCTGGAGAGGAGTGTTGGGCAGGGGAGGAGGTAACATCAGAAGTGTCAACAGCCTAAAAGGGCAATCCCTATCCAGTAAGGGCAGATAGTCATAAGGAGGCCGAATTACTCAAGTGAGGCTGAGCAGGAAAGAGAAATGAAACCAGACAAGGAGGACAGAAGGAGAATAGAGGATCTAATGGACTGATACCTTTTTGCTTTTATGGAACAAGGACTGGATAGGGTTTGTGGACACCATGGGAACCCCACAATAAAGAAGCTTTTCAAGGTTCATGAAACCCTGCAAATCCCACACCACCGCTGGCTGCCGAGCAGTCACCGTGCTCAGTTTTTAGTGACTTGTTTTTTTTGGGGAGTTTCCTGAGGTGCTGTTAATTTACTGGTTGTATGTTTGTGTCTCTGTAAGTAAACTTGGTGAACCATAACTCCGGAGCCAGTCTTCTGTGCATCACATGTGGGCCTCCCGACCGCTGATGAAATCGGGATGGCCAGAGACAGTTATGGAAGTCGGTCTTACCCCTCAATTGAGACTTGTGTGCCCTTTGTGTCTCTACTACCTACCTGTGCCACACTGGCTCAGCAGGCTGGAACATGTATAGTACAGACCTAGTGCATATAGTCCTAAGAGGCTGTGCTCTCCTCTATGTAGGTTTAAAGGCTGCCTTGCTAGACATGACTTATGGACTCTGGCCTGAAAGTCTGGATTGGCTGTTAGTACCATCATAGGCATAGAATTCAGTGCCATCAATCGAGACTTTAGATTGGTGATTAAGGACCGCCTTTTTAATACTGGGACTAAAAGGTTCCTGGTACAAGGGAAGCGATCCCATCACCCAACTAATGTGCAAACAGTACACCTAAGCAGACCTAAAGTGAGGGGGGGCAGCTTGCATATTGGGTTCTTTTGTATTCCCAGGGAAAGAACTAGAAACCTGTGGGGTGGGGGGGCAGAGCCTCAAACCCAATTGCACTACACCTACAGGCAAGCCTCCTCTAAATCTATGGAGGACTTCACTACTGCCCAACACTACCTCCACAGAGGAGGGTAGATCTTTGGGGATCACCTCACTTTATGGAGAAGAGAGAGTGTATTGGGTCACTGGCAAAGCAAAGGGGGAATGGTTAGACCTAATACCAACGGGTTAGTCCCTCCCCACTTTTTGAAACAGCATCTTATTCCATATTCATTCCCACCTCTCAGCAAAACACCAAGGGGTAACCAAAGCACAGGAGAATATGCTTAGTCAGGTCTTCTTGCCCATTAGAAATTCTAAAAACGGATTGCCTGGATACTACCTCTTCATGAGGACCTCCAGGATTCATGTAGAAAGAACCCCCCCCTCCACACCATTTATAACGCTTGCCCATCAATAAACAAAACTTGATCTCAAATTGGCATGGATGTTGTAGGACCTCCAACCTCTCCAAGGCAGGAAACATCCTAGTTATTTCAGATTATCACACTTTGTATCCTACTTGTTCTGGGTTGGGTTTGCAGCGGGAATACTTTCAGATCAGGAACTCTGTTCATGTTCTTAGTCGTGGCATACCCAAAGAGGCTGTTAAAAATTGACTCTTTGCACCGCCATTTCTTTTATTTTTATTATTGTGTTATAGTCCACTATTTTACTTTTCACATAATACAAAACATTACATTCAATGATTCATAAAAACATATTAATTGAAACACACTACAACTAAAAGAAAGGTTTACAATTCAACCAACCATTCCCTGAGGTATTTTATAATATTATTCAAGATTCTTAAGTACATTCACAAGTTCAATGTAAAGAAAGACTTTGTGCCCCGAAGCCAGCCAATGCCAAACGTCTCTTGTTTTTAGCCATTGTGGATTATCAACAAATCGCGAGAATGACTGCATTATTAAATCTCTTGTTCTCCAGCATGGGGTCTGGCATGGATTCACATGCTCATGAATATTCCCCGTCGTCGGGCTGGGAATCCTTGGTAAAGAAAAAATCAGTTTGTTTAGTTTCTGAACTGTCTTTCTACCACTACCCAATCACTGGTCTTTGGGTCATACTGCCCCCAGCCAATGACTGCCCTCTACCTAAGCCCCTCCTCTGGCAGCCATCTTCAGATTTTTACTGCACGTTCAAGTGTTGGGAGTCCTTGTGCTATATCTCTCGAGCTGTTACTGCGTTTTGCCTTTTTCCTAAGAGTTTTCTCTTATTTTTGGGCAATTTGAGCCTCAAGCTCCACCGTTTCTTCTTCCGATTAACAGTGACCCGTTTTGGAATTTTTCTATGCCCCTCAAGGGTGAATTTTCATTGAGTTTCTCTTCTGGGAGTATTCCAGAAGATTTTTGAGGCCTACTCCACGTGGACATGGCCCAGGACAAAGGAGACATGACGCCTACTGGATCCAAGCTGTTTAGGAACTGCCCTGGATGTGGATTGCAGAATGTCTTTGAGGATGAGCACTCCCAGTGCCTCTACTGCCTTCACGACAAGTCTCGCGTAGAGGAGGACTGCGCGTTCTGTAAGAACATGTCCGCCCGGACATTGAAGGACTGTCGGACTCGACTAACTAGCTGGAAGGGAAGAGCCCAGCAGCAGGTGAGAAGAAGTCAGAGCGTTCTTCGAAGACCTTTTGAGGGCACTCCGGCGACAGGGTGCCCAACATAAGGCAACATAAGGCAAAGCACCGCGAGTCTGCGGGCACTGGGAGCGCCTTTGGTTCGGGCTCCTCAGCTGCCAGGCAGGGCGCGATGTCCCTGACGCCATCAACCACGAGCCAACGCTCTGGCTCGGGGGAAAAGGAAGTCGGAGAACACGGTAAGCTTCGGGAGAAGCCCCGGTCAATCCCGACAGAGAAAGCCAAGGTTGCGAGGCGGCACCTTTGTCCCTATGGTGAAGGCTCCAGACGCAGCCAAGGTCGTGAAAGCCCTGATTCACCCGGCAAAGGCCTCGATTGTCAAGTCAACAAGATCCTGGACAAGATGTTCGAGGAAGTCTGGTCCTACAGGAGGGATCTCGATGAGGTGGACGTTAGAGAGCAACGGTGGAGCCGACGAGGAGCCGCGGGACGTGGAGGAGACGTAGGATTCCACTCCCCAACTGTCGCTCCCATCGCAACTGATGCCTATGTCACAGGACAACTAGATCCTGTGTACCGAGATGAGGACAAGGTTGCCATTACTCCCAGCGGATGATCCAGCAGTGCCTGGTCCATCGGGGAGCCCACCGAACAAGCGGAGGCGAATCCATCCTCCCTCTCCTTTCTCACCTCCTTCCCCTCCACCGAGGGATGAGACGGGAACGGAGACGGCGGGGACCGACGAAATGGGCTCCTTTCATGCCATGATTGCCAAGGCATCGGAGCTTTTCCAGCTTTGTCCCGAAGAGCAGAAGGAGGGTTTCCTCTACCAACGACGGGAGGCCAAGAGGAAGACAGTCCTCTCAGTCCCGTTACTGGACGACATCTGGGACGAGGGAATATTGCTGCTCAAGAACCCGTCCACGTCTCCTGCAAAGAGGGACCGGTATGAGAAGTCCTGGGTCCTAGATTCCGCCCCAATGTGCCTCAGCCGTCCCCGGATTCAGTGGTCTCTGCAGCGGCCAAGAAGAAATCGGCAGGGGCGACGGCATCAACTTCTACTTCCCCACTGGACAGCGAGGGGAAGAAGCTGGATGCTATGGGACGAGTCATCTCATCGGCGACGACGACCATCAAAACGGCCAACGCCCTCGCGATCGTGGCACGCTACGACAGGGAGCTGTAGTTCAAGATCACTCCCCTCCTGGATTTCCTGCCAGACGACCCTTGATAACCTACAGGAAGGCGAGGTGGCGTCGGACCACGCCATCATGGTGGCCACGGACATCGCAGACACTGGTTTTTGCCAGATGGGCAATGGCGTTTGCCTCCGCCGGCGCGGGTTGCTCAAGGCCACAGACTTCCGTTGGAACACTCAGACCAGGGTACTGGACATGCCCTTCAACAGGAACAACATGTTCGGCAAAGCGGTAGACGAGTCACTGCACGCCATCAAGGCGGACACTGAGACGGCCCGGGTTCTCTTCATCGACGGACGTCCTTTCAGACCCTCGGAGGCAAGTCTCAAGGTGCCTCCAAAGGATTTGGTGGTGGTTCTACATCGTACCTCCAAGCGGCCCGCTCATTGTCGCAGGAGGCCTACAGAGGCCACAGCAAGGCCAGAGGACATCGGCGTTGTTGCCAAGGAGGCCAAGGAGGCAAGGCCTTGGCGAAGCAAGATTGAACCGGCCGTGACGTCGCCCCCGGTCCCCCAAGCACCCCGGTGGGAGGCTGGCTGGCGAATTTCGTCAGCGTGTGGGAGTCCATCTCCACCGACCGTTGGATGCTGGATGCTCTGGCCCACGGGCACACTCTGGAATTCCAAAGAAAGTGTCCCCATCTACCAGCCATGGCCAGGAAGGAAAACCACGTGCCACAGCTACTTCTGGAGGTACGAGCAATGCTGAAAAAGGGTTCAATAGAGCTCGTCCCGAATAGGCTCAGGAGTATACTCGCGTTACTTCCTCGTCCGAAAGAAGACCGGCGGTTGGCGACCCATCCTGGACCTTCGCCGACTCAACAAATACATCAAGTCCCAGAAGTTCCGGATGGGCACCCTTCAGCAAGTGCTGGGACAGCTGGAGGAGGGCGACTTCGTATCGTCGCTGGACCTGGAGGATGCCTCCTTCCACAGCCCAATACACAAAGGACATCGAAAGTTCCTACGGTTCGTAGTCCATGGGCGACACTACCAGTTCAAGGCCCTACCTTTCGGTTTGAAGTTGGCGAGGAGGGTCTTCACCAAGTGCCTGGTACCGGTGGCGGCACGGCTGCACCTGCAGGGGATCCACGTATACCCCTACCTGGAGGATTGGCTCATCCGAGCAAAGTCAAGAGAACTCAGCGTCGTTCACACGGCAAAGACCGTGGGACTGCTCACGGATCTGGGATTCTCAATCAACTTTGCAAAATCCCACATGGTACCGTTGCAAGACGCCCTGTTCCCGGGAGCCAGATTCAACACAGTGGCGCAATTAGCTTCGTACTTCGGCAAGGTACAACGGCTGTTGACCATGGACATGGCCAGGGTGAGGGTGAGGTCCATCAAGTCCCTACTCGGCATGGTGTCATTGTGCATCTACCTCGTGCGCCTATGCAGGTTGCGGATGTGACCACTGCAGGAGTTCCTCAACGCCCGTTGGATGCAAGCAGCGGGCAGTTTCGAAGACAAGATCTCGCTCAACGAGACGTTCCGCCAAGCGATCCGGTGGTGGGGCAACCGTGCGCATCTAGCGGTGGTTATGGACTTCCAGACCCGACACACCAGGAAACTGTGATGACGGATGCCTCCCTGCAAGGATGGGGAGCGCACACCGGAGATCTCCACGCAAGAGTCCTCTGGCTCCTGGAGGAGAGGTCACTACAAATCAATGTCCTGGAGCACCCAGCCGTGTTCTGGGCCCTCAGGTCGTTTCTCCCGTCCCTCAAGGGCAAGGTGGTCGGGGTCTTCACCAACAACACCACCACGATGTTCTACATCTGGAAGCAAGGGGGCACCAGATCCCCAGCCCTGCCCAAGGAAGCGCAGGATCTGTGGCACTGGGCCGTTGCCCACGGGATGTTCCTGGTACCCTTCCACCTGTCAGGAGTGAAGAACACAGTCGCCGACTCACTCAGCAAGGAGCTGCGCTCGTGCCACGAGTGGGAACTCCGGCAGCATCAAGTGGATCTGCTTTTCTGACGATGGGGCTATCCCCAGATAGATCTCTTTGCGACGGCAACGAACACCAAGTGCCGGAGGTTCGCCAGCAGGTTTCCCCAGCCGGGGAGCATGGCCGATGCATGCTCCTTCCCCTGGGACGGCCTGTTCCTGTATGCGTTCCCACTGTTGCTTCTGTGACTCATCAGTCAACTCAGACGGTCCCGGTGCAGGATGATCCTCGTCGCACCGGTGTGGCCGAGGCAGATATGGTTCCCGGACCTTCTGGGCTTGTCAGCACCCCCCCCCCCCCCCCACCCCTCCGTGCTAAGTGTCGACGGACGCGGATCTTCTCGCCAGGGAAGGAGGCGCCATCCTACATCACGACCCAGGATCACTGAACCTGCAGGCCTGGCTCCTGCAGCACTAGAGTTCGGAGGCTACGATATCCCGGCGGACTGCAAGTAGGTCCTTGAAAAGGCCAGCGCGTCCTCGACTCTTAAGTGCTATGGGCATAAATGGAAGAGGTTCTCTGTCTGGTGCCGTGCACAGAAGATCAACCCTCTACGGATTACAACCCCTTGAGTGCTGCCGTATTTGCTGTCGCTGGCACATGCCTCTATCAAGATCCATCTGGCGGCTATCTCCTGCTACACCAGAACTCCGGGGCGGTTGTCGCTGTGGTCTCACCGCATGGTGAAGGAGTTCAGGGAGGAATACAGAGCCTGCCCTACCTCAAAGGGGACCTGTGGGAGGGCCCCATTTCATGCCTGCTCCCGAAGTGCCAGCCTATATATGTACAGTACCAATTTGCAGCCTCTGAACCCAAGTGCTAGGAAAGTATATATTTTTTCTTTTATTTTTTCTTTCCTTTTCCAGAGAGAAATCAACACACAAGACAGAAAACTATCAGCACACCAGGCAAGCACATAGGAAAAGCCACTGGGGGAAATGGACAATCAGAAGAGAAACAGGTTTTGCTCACCTATCAAGACCCCCAAGAGGGTGGCATACAGACACTGTCGGCTGAAAGGAAGCAACAGAATGAGGAGCTGGAGATCCTATGTGGCTGTCGATAGAGTGCACTAGCCTCTGCTACCACATCGATGAGACCAGTGCAGCTACCCGAGGCTTCCAGGGACATAAAAATTAAACTCACCAACTGTATACTGGACTTGGGCGGCCAGACCCCCTAACACGATCTGAGACACTGTATGAACCAGCATTGTTCAGCGGCAGCACCACATGGAAAAAGGGTCTGGGGCTTAACGGGCCCTATAAAAGATTTGTTTTTTGTAGCACATACAGGCAGGGAAGACTGGAACAGATTGGACAGGGAAAGTGGACCAACCAGAGGATAGGGAGTGTGTCAAAAGAAAACCCAGGAAGTTGTGGGTTGTTCTGGTCAGAAGAGGAGGTGGTAGGCCAAGAGACCAGCTGGAGGAACGACATGGAGTGCATTGTGGAGATTACATTTGCAACAGGTGATGCATCGTTTAGTGAGCGCAAGCCGTACTGTGTTGAGTGTGCTTGATAGGCTGACTACTTTGATTAGGGGAGGGTGTGTTTGGAGTGAATGTGAAGTGCTCTTGCGTGTGAAAGAAGTCTGACTGGGTAGAAGGTAGGGTGGAGGGGGCAGTAATAGTGTAGTAGAGGGAGTAGGAACATCAAAGGGTGAAGGCAAGGCGTAAGAGTGAGACACATCAGAAGGAAGGCATAGGTAATGGGAGTAGAGGTGGCCCAGAGATGGAAGGATGAGAGTAGTAAGAGGGAAATATCAGAGAAGACGAGGAATACGTGGGCGTGATAGGAAGAAGACAGAATCAGGCAGTGTGTCTGGAAGGCACAACCCATTATCCATTTTAGTCATTAACCATTGGATAGTGCAGGGTTAGTCTAGGAGGTCCCTGAGGGAGGTTGGAAGGACAAGGCATTTGTTCTTTAGGCATTCACTTCTAGCGCATGTCCGAATTTAGACAGTAGGGGGTCAATGTTCTGTATATACTAACCTGGGGAGTAGGGAGGCCTTGGCTAGGGAGGATTGGTGCTTTCTAGAGTGGGACAGCCCTAGGGCCCAGAGAAATCATTTAATAACCCTTCAACCATCTATAAGACTCATCTGTGACACTTGCCTAGCAGTAATCGAAGGATAGCTAAGAGAAACGGAAAAGGTTGTATGACCAAAGTGCACACCTGAGAAAGTTCAAGGTAGGCGATTGTATGCTTCTTATTGTCGACATCAGAAAATAAATTACTGCTAAGTGGCATGAATCATATAAAGTCACATAGATGCTCCGTTTCCACATCTTCTGGGTTTGAAAGGGACACCTCCAACCAAGGCAAGTGTATCAAATGGCTGAAGGCTTGGCGACAATCCATTTAGCCTTCCCTGATGACACTTTCATAACTCATACTAACATCCTGGTTTTGGTGCAGCTAATCCTCACTGATCTTCCAGCTGTCAAAAAGACTTATGTGCATACTGTGGTAAGGTGAAGCCAAAGACGGGCTAGTCAGTCAATGTGGTTCTCTATTGGTTGGAGTGAAAGCCCATAGGAACTATCATTGTTCTTTAGAAACTATGATGGGACCTCGAAGAAAACTGCATCAAATATGATCTAAAATAAAAGTGGGGTTTCCTGTATTGTTGGTTCACATCTTGTGTGTTCAAAATCATAAAGTGCTGAACCCCTATTCTTAGTAATTGCCTCTCTGGGAACACACTATTCTATAAAGTAAAGTTCCAGTGGAGTGGCCAATAGAAACGTTCTACCTAATTGAGTTCTTATTCTCCTAGCTATCCTAAGCGAACACCACAATGTTATCATGCATATTGACCAAATCAAAGGTTCACAAATCCTATACTCTATACTACTATAACAAAATTGTAACTTTTCCTGGGGAAGGCTCCTTCAGGAGCTACAGTCTTGCCAGCTCTGTTGCTCTCTGCTTTCAGCTTTGGGATCCCAGATCTCTGCTGGGTAATTGATTACACTTTGGCTGCTCTGCAGGCTGTCCCCAGCCTTTGAGTAATTCTCCTTGAATGTTCACTCTTAAGTCCCACAACTAGTCCCTCTTGGACCATGGGCTTATCAGGGTTTCAAGGAAGGGGTCCCTCCTGAATGGTTGACCTCTCCAGAATTCACATCCACTCCGTCCTGGACCATTGGTCTTTGCCGGGTTTCACAGCAGGTCATTCCTGGACTGTTGGCTGGTCAGGATCTATGACTGGTCCCTCCCTGGACCTTTGGATTTCCCAGCCTTCGCAACAGTTCACTGGTTGTTGTTCTTCCCCTCCCTCCCACACATTAAGGGTCTTTGTCAGGCAGGTCTTGTTTAGTCGCCCTCCTGCCAAGGGTCTAGTTTCCACTATATTCACTTGGTTTGCTGGTGCTAAGCCTTACAACTTGGCTTACGGGCTTACCCATGGCCAAGAGTTGATCAAATGTACCTTCAGGCACAACTGCCTCTTCGGGCACTACAAGTACAAGTAACTACTGGATCAGTTTTCCAACTGGTAATTGTCTCTGCTGCCCTTCTAGCTGTAGCTTTTAGCCTCTTTGAAGGTTCTGCATTTGTCCAGGGGGGTTTCTGTTCTTCGTAGTCCAGTTTACCTGGGGACACCTTTACAGCATGTGTGCCTGCAGTGATGTTTTCCTGTTTATTTTATACAACTCTGGTTTAGGGAGGTCTTTATTACACGCTTGTCGATTGGTTGTTTTTTTCCCCCATCTGATGGCCTTTGGATTGACTAGTTATGTTTAAATTCTTAATTGTCTTTGGTAGCCTCTAATTAGCACAGGTTTTGAATTGGCCAACCAATTAATATTCTAGCACCCGGATGAATTGGGACTGCAAGGCTTTAAACATGTTGGCAATCTTGAATTCTGTTCACTTGGGCAAGGTCTATGATTTCCCTGCTAATCCCTGGTCTGCGGACTGCCCAATTTGGACTGTTTGAGGGGATACAGGTCTGCACATCTTTCTGGGACTCTGTTCCACCAGTAAATATTTTTAGCATCTTCTGCAGTTGACTCTGAAAGTTATGCACTGCTTTATGCCTCTGTGTTTCCACTCTAAGTACCAGCTGCAGTTTGTCTCTGGGCACTTTTGTACTCGTGAGTCCACAAGTCAGAAAATGTACTCTGTCCTCTTGGGTTCAACCAAGGAGATGAGATTAAATGAATGCATGCCTACACATCAGCTAGGGGTGCCTATTTAGAGAATTGAACTCTTTAAAAATGGGATAATCAAATGCGTTATCATTGTGGCGATCCTTAGCATCCATGTGCGAAAGTATAAGTCTACTTATACGGACTGCTTATCATCGGATGACTGCCTTGAAAACGACTCCGGTCGAAACACGTGTCAGCTGACATCCACTCTTGAAGACATTAAATGAATTACTACATATGAATATATGTTGCATCTGTTGCATTTATGATATAGTAGTAGTAATTTGGAATCATTACCACTTATGGGCAGAACGCGTCTAGCCAATCATGTATTTTTAAAACTGTATAACTTGTAGGTGCTAATGGGTGCACTCACTTCTTGATTTTAGCGACGCACCCGGCTACAATATAAGGCTTTAGTGATCATAGCACACTCTTTAGGGACCAATACCCATACTTTTACACATACTATTTTATTTCATGCTTCTTCCCTTTGGACTACATAGGGTGCCAGCAACCTTCCAGAGAGATGGATGTGATGCTCCAGCCCTATTAGGCCTTTTCTGGGCCTTAGTTAGCTAGCATTTTAATCTACTGTAACAGCTGGGTAGACTTCAGTTGGCCTGAAGTCTCCATAAGGTGGGACTTGCAGACAATCCCATTACGTAATCTCACTGTATCATTTGTTAATACTTCCAATTCTGGTAGGAAGTTGACCATCCTCAAGCGACAAAGGTGAAAAACATCCAAGACCTTCTTGTAACCATGACCAAAAGAGAACTACTAGCCTTTCTGGGCCTGGTTGGCTGTTGTCGAAGATTTATATCAAACCATTTAACCATCACTGGCCGATGACAGATCTGCTAAGGGATCAAAATTCAACCTGATACAATGGTCTGAAGTATAGAAGGCCATCGATCTGATGAAACACTCCATATGCCATGCTCCCCTCCGGATTATGCCAAGCTTTGTAGAACTGTTCCAAATGAATGCCTCGTGAGTTGGTCTGGTGGCTTCTTTCATGAGCTAGAAATGGTGTTGATCAATCCATAGTTTGTTAGCTGGAAGCTCCACCTACGCGGGAAGAATTGGGCAACTTTTGAATGTCTAACTAGTCGGTAGGCCTTAGTGGCATTTTTATCCCCAACACACTATCCTGGTCATTGACCATGCCCTTCTAACTTGCTCATACCGATCCAGGAAACAAATCTGAAGGTGATGAGGTGGCTCTTTTGCCTCCATTCATGCAGCTTTTCTGAAGAAAACTAGCCCATATTCAAACCAAAGTGTGTAATCCCTCAGAAGGTACCCACTTGACAATCCACAGGCCAATGGGGAGGGGGAATATGTGAAGAGGTCTCCTGCTTGGTTCTAGGAACGTTAAGATGATGACTCAGGTCTGGATGCTTCCCTGAGACAATAGATAATGGAGTCTAAAAATTAGGCAATGCAAACTAAAATATAAGAACTGGATCAAGAGTATCAAAGGCGGGCTGGCTCAAAAAGATGGAGAGGCAATGTTAAAGACCATGCATGGGAATAATAATACCAGCTTTTGGTCTTTAATAAATAAAGACCACAGTAATCAACAGTGTTTACAACTGAACCCCATTGATGCTGGGGTATGGTCCAAGTACTTTGGTTCTTTATATAAGTCTCCGGAATATTGCTTGTGGTCTGAAGTTTTCATAGATGCTGTATGGCAATTGGACACATCCATTCTGAATATCAGAAGCCTAATTAAAAAAGCGAAGCCTACCTCCACCCCGGGTCCCAATATTTTATCTTTTGCCAACCTAAAAAACAATATTGACCTGTGGTCTAAGATCCTACATTTTTTATTTGTGGACGTTTGCCTTAAAAAAAAATCCCAAATAACTGGAAAGTGTCATATGTTTTGCTTCTATTTAAGAAAGGTGATCGTCTGTGTCCCAAAAATTACCGCCCCATTTCACTTATGAATGTGGAGTCAAAAATCTTTGCTGGTATGGTACTTGAAAAACTGAAAATGTGGATTGATAATAACAATATCCTTGACTATAGGCAGATTGGTTTTCGTAAAGCCATAGGTACTGATGCTGGAGGTCTGCTGAAGGTTGAGTCAATGAGTGCGGTCAAACAAAAAGCTATGAAGCATTTATATATTGCATCCATGGACCTTAGTTCCGCATTTGATCTCGTTGACAGGCCCACTTTATGGAAAACCTTGTCAATGTTAGGCATAGATAAAGACCTGTTGGACATAATTATTCATCTTTATACAGAAACATCAATTAGAGTCAGACTAAACAACAAAGGAAACATGTCTGATATTATTCCCACTGAGAATGGGTTTAAACAGGGCTGCAGATTAGCTGCAACACTCTTTAATCTGTATGTGTCTAATGCAGGCAGGTCCTTGGATTCTAGTGGTCTAATTGGACCCAAAATTGGAGGCTCAATTGTTAGGTGGGTGTCATATGCTGATGATTTTTTATTAATGGACTGCACAAAAATCGGCCTGCAAAAGCTTATAAATGATTTTGGTTTGTTTATTGAAGAAAGAAAACTGAAAATTAACCCGAGCAAAACCATAATCTTTCACGTGGGCTGCAAAAGTCCAACAGCATTTTTTTTCGTATTGGACCTGTAATGGTGCTAAAATCAAAAGCCAATCTGTCCTAACCTGGTTGGGGTATGTTTTTTCCAGTAACTCCAGTAAAGTAATAAAGACCAGACTGATACAAAAAGCAAAAGTAGCTCTCAACCAAATAAAAGGCATTGAAAGAACATATGGCAAATTTACTCTCGAACCTTGCATCTTGTTTTATAGGCTTAAGGTGTTGCCAAGATTGTCCTATGGGTGCGAATTTTTCTCTAAAAACATGTGGTCCTTTTTACGCCAACTGGAATCTATGATATGGCGAAAAGTTCTATACTATGTTCCAAATTGTATTCCTTTAGAGCTAATATACGAACTTGGTCTACGATCACACAATAGTATCATGTTTAATAGAAAATTGGCTCTATAAAGAAAATGTTTGGTAGCTGAAAATGGCACAATTTATGCTCATCTGAAACATGCGTCAAATGGAAATTTTATGCTTAATCTGAAAGAGGACTGTGAGAAGAAACTTCTTGATTTGGGTCTATCGGTAAATACACTTATCAAGTTTCCACACAAAGTGAAGGAGGTTGTTAATGCATTTGATTGGTTGGAGAACAATGTAGTTCTGCTAAATTCGAAGCTATACACTGAAAGTGTGTCATATTGGAAATTCTGTCCTTACCCGGAAACCTATCTGAAAAAATATCCTTCAAGAGAATTTCGAAACTATTACATGCGATTCAGATTTAACGTTTTAAGCACAAATGAGATTCTTTTTATTCGGGGGTTGAGCTCCTGTGGGACAGAAGTTTGTCGGTTCTGTAAATCAAAAGACGTAGGTGAATCCCTAAAACATTTACTACTGGAATGTCCAAATCTTCGTGAGAAGAGATTGGAAAGCTTTGCACATTTTGTCTATAATACAGCCGGGGTGGATAGAAATAAACTGTGGTGTGAAATGCTTCATGGTTCTTCTATCGCCTTGAAAATAAGTCAACGAATTTTTGAAAAACATTTGTATGTTGACATACACCTTTGGTGCCTAAATGGATGATGCAGAATGTGTTATAGTTTAAAAAGGTCAATGAGCTTGCAAGGTGGTTATATATTTTGGATTGGAGTAGGTTATTTCTGTATGTTGTATTTTAATGAAATTGAAATGTATAAATAATGTATTGTGAATTTTTTTTTTCTTTAATGAAATCTGTTTTCTGTACATTGTGATATCTGTGTTTAATGAAATCTGTTGTTTTTTGTGTATATTTCTCTTTGTAAAGGTTTGAATAAATCAAAACAAATAAATAAAAAATAAAAAAAAAGATAATGGGTGTGGGGGCGCACACCCGTTTACTCTCCCTTGGTCTCCCGCGCAAAGCAGGGGAACATCACAGAACCACTCAATGCACTCCTCCACAGTTTAGAGCAAGAAGTTCTCACTGAGCAGACCCAGAAACCTAGAAAAGGAAAATAAACTCTTTGATTCAGCCAAAGTCAATTTCATTCACACAATACAATATTGCAAACTCACTGTCCTTTGACCGTGGTTCCAAAGAAGTTCTCCAACCCCATAGAAATTCTTTTTGAACCTCGGAGAACTGCACTTGATGGTGTTGCAAGTTCACAGGTCACCAGTTGTGGATTCTCCTGTGTTCAACTCACAGCTGCCTGTTCATTGTCTCCCAGTCGAGTCTTCGCTCACCGCAGATGTAATGTAACAGCATGGAGGTGATGACAGATGTGGGGCAGTCAGAAGATGGGCAAAGACGCTGGTCTGCCATTTCAGTATTGGTTTATTAACTGAAGAGTGTTAAACCCCTACCTTTCCCCCTACTAAGGGTGTTCCCTGCCTAACCAAACTAAGGTGCTTGTCAGTGATGGTCCAAAACAAGATCTGTCCACTGTCCAAAACTGCCCTAACACTATTAGAACAACATAAAGCACAGGAGAATGACTCCCTTCTCCTGTGAGCTGGTTCTTCACCATGTTCACCTGTTATAAGTAGCTTGGATTTTTGTTTTTACGGGGGCGCGGGTGATGTTCCATTGATTTCCCAATTTGTTTCTCTGTATAAATAAATCTTGTGTCCTGTACCACTGGAGAACGGTCCCCTGTGTATCCCTTGTGGGCCTCCAGATAGGACATTATGGAATCAATTTTGATATGATCTCACAGGAGGATAGCTCAGCAGCAAGGCGGTTGCCTTGGAAGCAAGACACAAAGCAACACAGGTTTGAACCCCAGGTCCGCGCTTGGAAACCTCTGGGTATTTAAGTGCGTTATAAATACGCAACTAAGAAAGAAAAAAAAAACTATTACGCAACTAAAACAATTCCTGTAACAGCGCCTTGATGCCCGCGGGCTGTGTGAGCGCTTTAAAAATGCAAAAATAAATGTAAATGAAAATAACGCGCCTATACACAAGTGTTTCAAGGCGCGACGCAGCAAGGGAGGGGGAACAGAGGTAAGACGGAGACAGCGATCTTACTAGGCCAAGTGTTATTCAGAACGCACAAGTGCAGGGGAAGGGGGAAGAGGAAAAGTGCGGAATGGGAGGGGGATGGGGACAGTGCAGTACATGGGATAATAGAATAAATAAAGCAATAAGAGAAGTAGGGCCAGCTGGTTGGGTGGTAAGTGCAGACATCAGGTGTCAAATGCTGGTGGCGGACTGTAGGGATACAGAAAACAGTCCCCAAGTGCGGGTCTGCCAGGGAGGCCGTGCTGGTGTGTAACTGGCAGGGGAGCGGACCTGGGTCCGAGATCAGAGGGTGGCCAGGTAGCCAGTACAGTTTCAGCCAGGAATCCAGCAGAGGAGAGGAGGAGAGAAAGCAGAAGCAAAGAGGAAGTTTTTGTGGTGCTTCCGGAACCAGAGATGGCTCTCCTCAAGTTGCAGGGAGGCTGTTCCAGAGGGAGGCCCCAGCCAAAGAAAAAGATCTACCACCAACTCGTTGCTTGGAGAAGCGACTGACCCTGAGGGATTTGGAGGCAAATGAGCGAAGACCTAGAGAAGGAAGATATTTAGGAAGAGAGAGTTGAAGGTATTGAGGCCCCAGGCCCCAGATGGCCTTATGGACAATGCAGAGGGGTTTGAACTTAATCCTCTGAGCCACTGGGAGCCAGTGAAGAGATTTCAGTCGTGGAGTGATACGATCCCTGGGCTTGAGGCCAAGGACAAGTCTAAAAGTCCTGTTCTGGATGAGTTGCAGAGGGCGGAGAGAAGAAGCAGGCAGATTTAGAAAGAGGCTGTTGCAATAGTCCAGCCTAGAGAGAACTAGAGCTCTGGAGACAGTGAACATCTGGGGGAAGGAGAGGAAAGGAAGAATACCTCTGAGGAGGTGCAGCTGGTAGTGTGACTTCTTAGAGACATCAGAGATGTGAGGAAAGTGTGGAGTCGAAGATGACCCCAAGGTTTTTAGCCTCGCAGGTGGCAGCAGGAAGAGGGCCAAGAGAGGCCGGCCAGAGAGTGACCGGAAAAGAGGGAGCGGGTGTGACGATGAGGAGAATCTCAGTCTTACTGGCCTTAAGGCAGAGATCATTGGCGGCACACCACTCCTGGATAGCAGACAGAGGGATGAGAGACGGGGAATCGGTGGCCGAAGGTAGCCTGAAAATGAGCGGAGTGTCATTCACATAGCACTGAAAGTTGGGGCAGAGAGCGGCAATGAGGTGGGCAAGAAGTGCCAGGTATTGGTTGAACAGCCAGGGATAGAGGTTAGACCCCTGGGAGACACCACAGGTAGAGCTAAAGATGGAGGAGAGGCAGAACCCAAGTTGGACCTGGGAGGGTCGATCAGAGAGGAAAGAAGTCAGCCATGCCAGGGCCTGACAGGTGAGACCCATGTTATCACGGAGACGGTTGAGCAGGATGGCATGGTTGACCGTGTCAAAGGCAGAAGAGAAATCAAGTAAGATGAGGACACAGGGGGTGTTGGAATCAAGGTTTGAGAGCAGGTCTTCACAGATGTTCAGGAGAGCCGTTTCCTTGCTTCTGGCAGCACTGAAGCCAGACTGATAGTCATGAAGACAACCAACAGATTCAGTATGAAGATTAAGCTGGGAGATGGCCAGCTTTTCCCGGAGTTTGCCCAGGAAAGGAATAATGGAGATTGGGCGATAGTTAGCCAGGCAGGGAGGGTCGGCAGAGGGTTTCTTAAGAAGAGGGCGCACGGGGGGCGTGGCTTGGAGCGCCATCGATGTGGTCGCTCCTCTGAAGCCGCCCATGGGATGCCCGCCGCCTCCGTCAAATTCTGGCAATTCCCCTGAGGCTACCGAGTCGCCAATACCATCTAAGGCGACCGGAACCTACACAGCACAACCTGGCCCAACATGATCTTCGAACGCAGGACCGTTCTACCTGAATCTAGCCGCTGAACCCTATCCCCGTCACCAGCCGAAGGAAACAAGATGGCGGCCACACCGGAGCCTAGCAGCACACTATGTGCCTCGCGGTGACGAGGCTGTGGAGTGCCGAGGAGGAGGAGCGGACGGACACCTGACTTTCCTCGGGGGCCCGCAGACCCGCCAACACAGAACCGCCCAGATCGTGTCAGTGGCGGCCGGAGTCCACAGCAGGAGCTTCCTCAGCGGCTTGTGCCTGGAGCGCGCTGCGCTCGCATGCTCGGCTGCGAGCAGGGTGCTGGAGCCCTCTCCCCCTTCCTTTCCTGACGCACACATCGGGGAGGCAGGTGGATCTCCCTCACCCCCGCTCTTAAGATAGACACCGGCCCTCCCCCCAGCACCATCCGGCGGCATTACTAACCACACGCTGGGAACGTACGGAGGGATACACGGTCTCCCCAGCGACCGACCTGCTGCGGGGACAAGGGGGAATGAACAGAGGCCCCAAGGTCGCCCCTGCCATCCAGAGAGGCCCCGGCTTTGCGGGTCTCACGGCAGCGACACCCTCCCCCCTCCATGCAACGACTGGCCATCCTGAACCGGACCTAGCCTGCTGAAGAGGCAGAGGTCCCCAGCAATCACCCAAGGTCCCCCCCTGACTAACACTTCCTGGGGCGCCCCGGCCCATTCACTGTGGGGCAACGGCTGCTCCCCGCCAGCTTCTCTTCTACGTTCGGATACTCCTTGACAGCTAGCGGCGTAAGCACACGACCTACTGCCCCAACGACTCTCTGGACTCTGCGGGACCAGTTCAAGCAGGGAGCTTGGAGCGATATTCACCCCTGGAGTCGTCTAATCCTAGTCCCCTCCGCGACTCTTCCGGCCGAGACCGCTCAGCACAACCATCATGACCAGGCAATCAAAGGTTGGCAAGGGCACGGATATATCCACCATGTTTGCCGCACCGGATAAAAGTAAGAAGCAAGATCCTCCTAAACTGACCCCACAGAAACCACAAGAGGACAGGGGAGCCCTCACTACTAAAGGGGACCTAATAGCCTTCATGGAGGACATTAAGTCAGAGTTCCGCTCGTGCCTCTCAGAACATACCACCAAAGTGGAGCAGACAGACCAGAGGGTTACGGAGGTTGAGCAGAGACTCGGAGAAGTCGAGGACCAGACTCGGGATCACACTATCACTCTAGGGGAAATGCAGAGATCTATTAGTACTCTGCAACACAAATACGAGATCCTGGAGTTTAAACACGAGGACCTTGAAAACAGGGCACGTCGCAACAACCTCCGCATTCAGGGTGTCCCAACCTCCGTCCCCGACAACAAGCTGACGGACTACGTTGGGAGCTTCTTCGAGGCCTTACTTCTGGACCTGGATAAATCTCAGCTCTTGCTAGACCGGACTCGCAGGCTATGCCCGCGCCGGGGGGTGCGTTCAGATCCCCCCCAGATGTTATTACCAGGATCCACTTCTTTACGACCAAAGAGGCAATTTCGGCGATCAGCTGCCAAGGGGAGGAGATTACCTTCCAGGGCACTCCACTTCAGATTTACCAGGACCTCTCACTACTCACCCTACAGAAAAGGAGAGCACTCCGACCCCTGGCACTTTTCCTCCAGGACCAGCAGGTCCGCTACAGATGGTTGTTCCCGACGGCTCTGCAATTCACATACAAAGGCACCCTGCGCCGGATTAGCCGCCTGGAGGACGCAGAGAAAATCATGCACTCGACCTCACCCCGAGAGCCCTCCACGCCGAACCCGGAGGGGGCTGGGGACTCTCAACCACTCCCCTCCCCAAAGCCTAGACGATCGTCATGGTCGACAACACAGCGGAACAACAGAAGGAGATGATCAGAGGCGCTTCTGCGTCCCCAGATACTAGCATCATCCTAGCCTGGACTCACTTGGGCTCACCTAAATTTGGATCCACCACCTCACTCCTAAACTGATAAGCCTCGAAGACGGAGGCGGCGGGCTATACCCATGGCTCATACCCATTCCAAAGAAACTTTCCACCTCTGGTTCCTTGGAAACCCACAGTACACAATACTCGAAGGGACAGTTGGCCCTGTTGGCCAAGGGTGCGTCCGTACTCACAATGGCGGCCCACCAGTGAGTTAAAGTTGCGGCCCCCTGTTGGGGTCCCGCGTTAAAACCTCAAGCGCAGGATGATACTCTAAAGACTCACAGTGGAAATGGCAGTTGAATCACCAGCTCACGGCTCCCCCCAAACCAAGTAATAGAGAGAGAAATGACATCAGACCACCAAATCCTGAGGCTTCTCTCCCTAAATGTTAATGGACTGAACTCTCCTAACAAGCGAAAAGCAATTCTACTAAAACTCCAGCACGAATATGCTGCGGTAGCCATGCTCCAAGAAACTCATCTGCTGCCGGTGGATGTTACTCGGCTTCGCTCTCGGCTATTTCCGCTTCAATTTTTCGCCTCTGGAGCAAGCAAAAAGGGAGGCACTGCTATCCTTTTTAGAAAAGACTTGAACCCGCAGGTTCTGGAAACGGAAACGTGCCCGGAAGGCTGATATACAGCTGTCAAATGCCTCCTGCTAGGAAACCTATATACATTTATCTCGGTGTACGCCCCTAACACTGGTCAATCACACTTTTATGACACCCTGGGCTCGTCTCTCGCCCGTTTCGTAGAGGGCCAAACGATAATCGGAGGGGATTTCAACAGGGTTCCTGACCCCACCAAGGACAGATCGCACCCCCTGACTCCAAGCGATTTTGCCCAGGCACTAAGCCTCTTCCAGCTGTTCAGGTCCTTCGAGATAGTAGACGCATGGCGGGTGCTTCACCCCACCGAAATAGACTACTCCTTTTACTCATTCGTTCACCAAACCTTTTCGAGGATCGACCTTTTCTTGACCTCCCCGCAAACCTTGGCCTTCATCAAGGAGGTATCCATCGGCACAAGAGTCCTATCTGATCACGCCCCAGTGATCTTGGAACTCCGGGCCCAGAACCCCAAACTCAATAATCTACGTAAATGGTCCTTATACGACCCGATCCTTAACAATATGGCTACAAGAGACAAGATCGCACAGGGGATAAAAAATTTCTTTGACGAGAATCCAGCCTCAGACACCTCGCTGGCAAATAACTGGGACGCCATGAAGGCAGTGATTAGAGGCAGCCTGATCTCCCAGGGAGCGGCCTATCACCGGGATAGGCGACAGACTCGGATAGCTCTGGAAGATGAGCTGAGGGAGGCTGAGGCAGTCCTCAGGGAAAAGGGTTGGCCCCCTAAGATGCAGCGAATCATACGCATGGCGAGGAAAAAACTAGAAGCCCACTATGCGGAACAAACCGCACTGCTGATGGCGAAAGCCAAACAGTCATACTACGCAAAGAACAACAAGGCGAACAGATTCCTGGTGGCCAAATTGGCCAAGCAGAGACGCATTAATACGATCACCGGCCTGCGTGATCCCAATGGGGTCATACTATATTCAGAACCCGAAAAACGATTAGCAACAGACCATCTGACCCAAATCATGACGCCAACCCCACGGAACCTACCGCAACAGATGGAATACCTGCAGAAGGCAGCATTGCCCCGTCTCCCTGACACGATGAGGGGTGAATTGGAGGAGCCCATTAGAGGAAGAGGTTGAGGAGGCCATTAAATCATTTAAAACACGGGTTCCAGGCCCGGACGGCTTTTCAACTAGATTCTATAAACTATTCAGATCCCAGCTGATTCCCCCCTTAGTAACTTTGTTCAACTCCTTCAGGGAAACAGGATCAGTAACCCCATCGATGCATGAATCAACCACCATCCTCTTGCCCAAGCCAGGAAAAGATCTGAGAAACCTGACCTCCTATAGGCCGATTGCACTTTTGAACATTGACGCAAACATATACTCCAAAATGTTGGCGAATCACCTGAGCCGCGTCCTACCAGAGATTATCCACCCCGATCAGGCAGGCTTCATCTTACACCGCACGACAGGAGATAACATTCGGAGAACCTTGAACCTGGTAGACCTTGCCTCCCGGAACTCCCAGAAACTAGTCTTAATTGCACTGGACGCGGCCAAGGCATTTGATAGGGTGGATTGGGCGTTCATGAAATACACCCTAGGGGCCTTCGGCTTTGGGACAGCATTCCAAACTATGATTCTAGCTAACTATAGCAGACCAAGAACCTTCCTGAGAATCAACGGGCACAGTTCGGCTCCGATCCCCCTGTCCTGCGTAACCAGACAGGGCTGCCCACTATCACCTCTGCTCTTTGCACTCACCATGGAGCCCTATGCTCAGAGAATCAGGCGAAACAACCAGATCAAAGGCCCACAGAATGGCCCCACGCAACACAAAATCGCCCTATATGCGGACGACGTACTGCTCACGATCTCGGAGGCCCATTCATCCCTGAAACATGCGCTACAAGAAATAGCCAGCTATGGTGAGGTCTCAGGCTTTACAGTAAACTTCGACAAATCATCGGCCCTAAGCATCGGCCTCACCCCGGCAGAGCGTGAACCACTGGCCAAGATGTGCCCGATAACATGGGGAAAAAAGAGCCATCCCCTACTTAGGGGTCTGTATCCCAGCTGACCCAAAAGACACATATAAAGCTAACTTCCCCCGGTTGTTCAAAGAACTGGAAGAAGACCTGAAACGTTGGGCGACCCAGGAGATTTCATTGCTGGGGCGCATTACAGCCTTTAAGATGAACCTCCTTCCAAGGTTCCTGTACGCCTGCGCCTCCTTCCCAGTAGCGATTCCCGCACCAACTCTTCGCAATATCCAGAGAAAGATGTTGAAATTTATCTGGAAAGGTAAGAGAGCGAGAATCCCCCTCAGAACTTTACTAGGGGGCTCCAGACTGGGAGGGTCGGGGGGTCCCAGACTTACAGGCATACAGAGTGGCGGCTCAACTAGCACAGGTCCAGGCGTGGCAAACTACTACAAATCACCCTAGATGGGTAGAACTGGAACAATCGCAAGTGCCCCTACCCCTACGATTTTTGCCACACATGCCACCCCCCCCTCAGAGCGCACTGGGGAGACCTCCTCCTATCAACCAGACATACCCCAAGCTCCTGGGACTGGGCGCTGAAGCGTAAGGGAGTGCCAAGAGGCTTGAGCCCACGATCCCCGGTCTTCCATAATCCGGCATTCTCACCTGGGGCGCACCCGCGCAACTTTCAGAACTGGATAAATGGCGGGTTAGAGACTATAGGCCAGCTATATACGGGAGAGATGCCCCTCGCATTTGAGCAATGTAAGGAAAAGTTCCAACTCCAGGAAAGGGACAGATTCACGTATATCCAACTCCAACTGCGCCACTGGTGCTCGCACCCTCAAACTCTGCAAGCAGCGACACGCCCTCCCACTGCCCTGGAACTCACACTTGGAGATCTTCCAGCTCGAGGGAGAGTATCCACTCTGTACAGGCGCTTGTTAGGTGACTTCCTGATCGCAAGAACTCGCTGCATGGCCCAGTGGGAGACAGATCTGGGTCACCCAATAGACGACCAAACCTCGGTAGACATTTGGACCAGAACTCACGCCTCATCCACCTGCATCACCAATAGGGAATGCGCATATAAGATCATGTTACGGTGGTATTACCCGCCCCTTAGACTCCACCATATAAATCCACAATTAGACCATACCGGCTGGAGAGGATGTGGCCGCCCAGGCTCCTTCTTTCATATGTGGGTTTGATCCAGCAATTTTGGAAGACGTGTTTGGGAACCATCGCGCAAATCACCGGGACGGCGATCCCGCTGGAACCAGAGCCAGTCTTGCTGGGAGCTCCGATTCCTGCGATCTACCCACGCTCCGGGACCAGATCGAAACTACTCACACACTGTCTGCTAGCAGGGAAAACAGTGTTGGCCCGCTCCTGGAAATCCCCGGAAGGCCCTCACATGCCCCAATGGTGGACTAAGCTTTGGGATATTTTGATTGCGGAGAAGGTGACGGCAGCGCAGGCGGGAACTCTCCACCGATTCCAGAATATTTGGCCCCCAGTACTTGAATACGACCGGCGCTTCCCCGTCCTGACCTACAAACCCACCAGGGCTTGATGGATCCTGAAAGACCCAGTGATCCCTGAAGGAGACGCATAGACTTTGAGGCGCAAAATAGGCGATCTAGGAGGGAGGAATCCGCCTCCGAGGACCGAGGGGAAGCTGGGACGGGGGAGGGGGAAAGGGAAAGGAGGTCAGGAGGAAAAAGACTGGGGATCAACATGCCTGAATGATTGTTGCTGACTATGTTTTGTAATTATCAACTTGCCTTGATTTAAAATAAGTTAAAAAAAAAAAGAGGGTGCACAAAGGAGTGCTTCGGGGGGGGTGGGAAGATTCCAGTGGCGAAGGAGTGGTTGCAGAGGTTGGCCAGAGTAGGGGTCAAGGAGTCACTGTTGTCCTTGATGGTTTTGGAGGAACAGGGATGAACCTGTTTTGATGACTTTCATAGATCGGACAGAGGGGGCAAGGGGAGAGGAAGAGAGAGAGGGGACAGGATGTCCTGAATTTGCAGAGGGGCCTGGAAGGGACAGGAGAGGTAGAGACTGCTGGTGACTGTTACTGATGCAAGTTTGGTAATTGCGGTTGAAATAAATTCATTTTGTTTTCATTAGATTGCCCCGTAAAATGTGTTTCACAAAATAGACATTGTCAGTACAGCCTATGCATCAAATTGCATTTCTGAGATGAGGGTCATTTAATAAAACAAATCTGTGTATTTATCTCCTTTTACTCGAGAGTCGGTAGCTGTTGACAATATAAAACTGTCTCAAAGGCTAGCAATGCATTTTTCTACATGCTAGTTTATTTGGGTAACAAGTGATCTCATCGTCCTATCCAACACTTTCCCCACATAATCTAGGGCTGGTTTTATATAATAGTACCAGTCCTAGAATATGTTGAGAAGGGCGTTTAGTGGTTGGAAAAAAAATATTAGTCTCTGATAGTCGGTCATCACCATATTCGTCATCTAGCGTATGCGGATGGCATAATTGTGATCGATCAAACGCAAAATAGGACTGCAGCGTGCCCTTAATCCTTTATCAAGATTTATGTGCAGTTTGGAGCTAGAAGTAAATTCAAATTAAACTAACATTTTTATTTTCAACCCTAAAAGTGCCACCCATAGAAATGTTGCCTGGTTCCTAAAGAAAACCAACTTGGAACAGGTGAGGATGTGGACATACCTGAGTGCCAACTATGAGCAATGCATGTTGCCTCATTTAGAGAACTGCAGACAACAAGCTTACCATACGTGGCAAGAATTGCCTTTGATTATATTTTATGAATGCAAAATTGTTCCTTTCCTGATGTATGAGGCTGAAGCTAATTTGTCTCCAACCAGATAAAATCAAAGCCAAGATATGGAGAACAGCATTACATTTACCTAAAGGGGTACCAATAGCATCTATATGCTATAAACTGGGCTAGAAATCTTAAGAAGCATGCAGTCAATGGAAATCTTTACTACTATTCTGCGAGCTGTTGATGCCTCCTATAGACTCACTCTTTGCCAAACTACTTTTAGTTTTAGTTTAAATCTGTTTATTTCACGTTTTGTCTTTTAGCCACTGTACAAATTATGACACCATCCTGTCATGCACATTTCAATGCCACTTGCAATGTACACTACTTAACCTTTATAACAGCCCACCAATCCTATTAAACTGCTTGCAATACTTGGGGTTTGATTGTATTGGGTTTTCTACTAGAAGACCTCATGGTAGTGTCTCTTTTCCCTCTGAGTGCCTCTTCCCAACCTACATTGCCTGTCTCCCCCACCTGCTTCCAAGACCTTCATTTACCCCCTTCCATTTCCTGTCCTGAGAGAATGCAATTTAAACAAAGGGGCATATCATCCGAAAGGAAAAACATCTGCAGCAGCACATTCCATGCTGCACATTATCGCTCCCCTCCCACAGCCATCTGCATACTGCCCTATACCATACCACAGACTCAACCGTGGTCCATCGTCTCCAGTGGTTCTACCGGCATTCTGTCACCGGGCCCTGGGGGGGGGGGGGGGAGCGGGGGAACTTCAAGCCATTGTAATTCTGCGCTTTGCCAGTATACATCCCAAATCTATCATCCTTGTGTTCAACGTGTAGCTATTTGTGGACGTAGGGACACCCCCAACGGACACACCTCTGGCGTCCACTCAATTTTGGCTATTCCTCCCCGCTTCATCCGAGCTGCTATCGTCTGCCAGAACTGTTGCATCACTGTGCACTCCCAGAACATGTGTATCATATCTGCTCCCCATGAGCCCGTATCAGTCGACCCGGGGAATTCTGCTATATGGTGTGGTATCATGTATGCACTGTGCAGCACATATAGTTAGGTATGTTTAAAGCTGGCATTCCTGATCACCCTCTTGGTGTACAGCAACAAATTTGTCCATTCCACTTCAGTACATTTCTTCGCCCAGGTGGTCCTCCCATTTGGATTTTACTCTGTGTTCTTTGTTTTGCTGTCGCCATAGCATTCACCCGTACAATCTAGAAACCCCATGTCCTCCATTAGTGACCTCATCCAAATATTCCGGGAGCCCTCTGCTTGCGTCTTTGAGCAATCGCATACTTGTCAGAAATTCTGGCATGTTACCCCTCCTTCCTCCACCAAGTCCTGAAACTGATCCCCCGCCCTCCCGCACCATGACCCTTTTGTGTTCCCACTGAGCTCTAATGGTATTGCGATCATCTTTGTCGTGTATATAGACCGCTGCCAGAGGTATATTTGGGGAATAGGTTTCGCCCAGGCCTAACGGTTTCTTGGTTCTGGCCCATATTTTCCTGCCTACCTGTAATATGTGCAGGCAGTCGGAGATTATTTTCAGCCTCAGCACTTCCTTCCATAGGTACAGCCCTACGTATTCTTTTAATAATGTAGTCCAATGTGGCTTCGTCCTAGATCCACCAGGTAACATACTGTAATTGTCCTGCCAAATAGTACAATCCAAAATTCAGCAGTTTTATCCCCCCCGCCCTCTCTCCGTATAATCTCAGCACATCATGCTCCATGCGATCTGATGTCTCCCCGGTCCCCATAGAAATTAGCGCCACCTTACCTATTTCTGACAGCGGCAGCTTCTGCCCGAAGCCCATAGACTTCTCTATTCCCCTCCAGTGTTCTCATTGTGTTTTGTGCATCTGAAGCCATGTGAAGTCCTCGCTTCATGGCATGTGTTCATCATCACATACCGAAATGTCTCTTTGGCCCACTTCAGCCACAGGCCTGATAAGTGTGCTTTGTCCAGGCCAACCGATCAAGCTAACGGAAATATGCATGATTTGACACAGCTGACAGTTATCCCTGAGAACACTGAGTAGTTATGTAGAGCCTCAAATGTGTGGATTGTGAACATACAGGAGCATGTGTGTGTATGAGACAACCGGTTTCGTTCCATTCAACATTCTCCAAATTCTATATGCATAAACTCTGCCAGAGGCTCCAAAGCTAGTATAAAAAGCATATGAGGACAGTGGCCCTCCCTGTTTCTTACCCTTCTGTTTATCCCATGCCCCTGATGTGTTTACTGTTCTTTACCCTTGCAGGAGGCACCATATATATCCGTTTTACCCACTGTTGGCACACTTCGCCTACTCACTCCGAAGCGCTAGAGAGTGGCATATAACCATCCCCATCACACTGAATCGAACACATTGACTGTTTCCAGCGAGACCACCGCATTGCAATCACCCCAAAGCTTTGTCCTATCTATGACTGAATGTTGTCTCCTCAGATTCCCGGAGGTGGTACTACCTGCAACATACCCAGTCTGGACTGGGTATCAGAGTCCAGATTACCCGTTTCAACCTTTCTGCGAAGAAGGCTGTGAGAATCTTGCAGTCTTGATTCTTCATAGACTGTGGTGTATAGGATTTGCAATTCTTCCTGCTTAAGTATTGGTACTATTATTCACTCTCTCATGCCAAAAGTAAGTCCCTCCACTTCCTCGACCGCTGCCTGAGTTTTTCAGCCTCTTTATCTGTGCCTCTGCTTCTGATATGTTTGCCATTAATGATCTCTTGACTCCTCCCATTTTGGCTATTGCTTCAACCCTCATCACAACCTTAAATGTGTCTTACAGGACCTCACCCCATGCTACACTTACCTTATTGACTGTGAAGTATTTTTGCCTGCCATGTTCCCTGAATGGTCCCTCCGTGAGAGCCTCAGCCCTAAACCGCCATGTGTGTACTGGGGAGGAGACCTATACCCAGCGTCCAAGTAGCAAACCGCGGTACATGGTGAAAAAGCATCCTTTCCATATAAGTGGCATTAGTAAATTCCCCCACTTATTTAATCCCTGTGAAGAAATAATCTATACTCTATGTGAGCCTGAGAAGTAGAAGTATAGCCTGCTAACTACATTTAGCCACCTCCAAACATCCCCCAACAACTCCTGCAGCACTCTTGCTGGCGGTGCCGGCCTCGTATACCTCTCGTCCGATCTGTCCAGTTTGGGGTTCAGTGTGCAATTTGAAGTCTTTCCCCAAATCCACATAATCCCTTGATATGGTGCCAACCTAGTGTACAAAGACCGGAATAAGCTGGAGGTGTCATGGTTAAGGGCATAAGTATTGATAATGCATACTTCTCACTTCTCTGCTTTCTACACAGCTGTGAATGAAGACCAATCTGACTTCGTCATCTGCCTTCTCCTGTAATTAAAAGGGCACTGAGTGTGCCACACATATGAGGACCCCCTGGTGTACTTGGAGCACGTAGCCCCTTATCCAAACCCCATTTCCCAACAAATACTGCCTGTTTCCTGCAGCAGGGGAATCCCAACTAGTTTCCTGCACCGGTACATTCTCACCCTATTATGTTTTATATAGCTGTTAAACCCCATTACATTTAAGGAAGACACTGTCAGCCTGCTAGCCATTCAGGTTCCATTGTAGTCTCCTTCCTCCCTTTCCCAGCGGTCCCACTCATTCACCTATCAGAGGGGGTAGTAACCCTACCACCAATGACCCTCTTTTTGTAGGTCTTCCTCTGTTTGCTGTCCGTTCCCTTCCTCCCCCTCTCCATCAAACTATAGGTTACGGATCCATTCTCCACATCTGTATCCCTGCCCCCATCTCTGGTTTGTTTACAATAAAGTATTCCCACCCACTCCAGTACCTACAGCAAGCAACCCCACACCAATAACTTGAAAACCCAACCCACAACTACTTGGCCCAAGAGTACCATGCTATTCAAGCCTTCCTGTCATTCCTCCCACCCAACTCAGGGTGGCAATTTTCAGGTGAATATTAACATGGGGGTATCCCTCAATTCAAACGTGACCAGGGAAACCTTGCTGGTCTAGCTCTAACGCAACAATGAAATGTAACTCGAGTAGGCTTGTGCCATCTGCTCGAGCCCCCGACCAAGTTGACTCATCATGTCCTGCGTATCTTGCTCTCTGCAGGACTCCAGTCCCCGGAGCTACACAAGCTCCTGACGACCCAATCTTCCTTCAGCGATTTAGTGTCACTCCTCTCTCTCTCATGGGCATCATTTTATGTGTCCATCTATTGATTCACTTCCTCTGGACTTTCGAAGTGGGATTTCCCGTTATGTATGACTTTCAATTTGGCAGGGTATAGCAGCATATATTTCTGTCCTTGTTGTCGTAGTCTTTGTTTGGTCTGACCAAACAAACTCCTCCGTCTCTGCACCTGCAGAGTCTAGTCTGAGTGAGTAAATCGCCAGTGCAGAGGATGCCTACTGTATAACACCTTCTCCTCTGGAGAATGCCATGGTTTGCTCCCTATCTTTAAAGATAAAGTATTTCCCCATCAATTGGCTCAGTGGGTCCCCTGGTGATCTATGCGACCTCTCCACTGTGAATCCCTGTGTTGGCATACCAGGGCCCACTCCTTGGAGCAGCATATTCTCAATGTAGGTGGTAGGACCTATTCCTTCTCCAGCATTGTATCTTTCATAGATTCACTTGCTATGAACAATTCCCCGTCGTCAGGCTGGGACTTTTCGGCAAACTTTGCTATAGTAAATATCTAAACACTTTTAGGTGTCGGTTTTGTATCCTATCTCCCTCCTTTTGGGTGCTTTTTGGTGTCACAAATGGGACATTGAGTATGTAGCTCCTCCCCTGCAGCCTCCCTTCAGGTTCTAAGCGCCTGTCATGCTGGAAGGAGTTTCTCCTGAAGAAATCTCCCCACTTCATTGCATCAACTTCATCTCTTGAAAACTTTAGAAAATTCTTCTTTTGTCAGATAAGTAAAAGGGGGGGAACAAAATATGGAAGGGAAGAAATCCCTCTTTAAAGCCTGCACTAACTGTGGTTTAAAAAACGTTTTTGAAGGGGACAGGCATGAACCATGCATGTATTGCCTTCACCCACACCACTCTGCAGAGCAGTGTGGAATTTGTAAAACTTTGAGCACAAAAACACTAAAAGACCGAAAAAGACACCTGGTATGCTGAATAAATGAGGGCCACCACCCACCTTCAGAGGCAGTCCTCAAGGAGCCTAGCATCCCCCATGTGCACAGAGGAAAGAGAATCCGAGAGAAAAAGGGCTAAATCAGAAGAAAGGCCATCAAAAACATCTAAATTGGAACGCATTTCAACAAAAAGCCAAGCACCGCTGTCATCAATAGTAGAGGCAATGGCACAAGCTCCGGCCCTCTTGCCGACGGCAAAAGTACCGTCAATGGCTCCATGCTTGCTGACGGCACGGGTGTGGAAAGGAGTTAATCGACAGAGAAACTGTCAACTAGCTTGAAGACAGAAAAGCAGTCGGCGGGTCACCGCTTGACAAAAACGAGCAAACATTTGTCGACGACCCATTCGTTGACGGACAGAAGCGTTTGTCCATGGAGAACAGCATGTCAAACACAGATGAAGAGAACCACTCGTTGGCACGTAAACAGGAACCTTCACATGCTCTGGCTAAAAGTGGGGAGTATACCTCACCACAGCAGCAAACAAGACAGGAAGGAGAATCAGGCGAGCAAGCTCGTAATGTAGAACCATCCCATAAGGTGCCACAACACCAATCAGGGGAGCGAGAACAAATACAGCTCCGACCAATCACTGCACCAGTCTCTCGAATGATGTACTCGCAGGTCATGCCTGAAGACCACCTACAGTGCTAAGTGGATTCTGAGTTTGAGGCAGAGCACGCAACGTCCCCAGTCTTCTGACTCCATAATAATGGAAAAGCCTACAAAAACTCAGCCACCACTGAGATCACAATGTCTCTCTTAACGGCGATATACCCCTAGGGTGCTGGATGACATTCCGCTACCGCGCCCACAAGAGCCGCTACTCAATCCGCAGTCATCGCTTTTGCTGCAAGTTCTGTGCACACTTCAGAACTTCTCACCCAATTAGACACCAGACTCCCAACTACACCACAGGTTCCTGCAGCGCAGCTGCGAACACCAAGAGTAACGCCCACACCGCAGCGCCAACAGATGCAAAACACAGGGTCACCTCTGCGAAAAGCAGACCGGAAACACAGCGAGAGGTCACTCTCCCCGTACTATCGCAGCCCCAGGAAATAGCCTGCCTCCAACACCGTGCAAATTCGCTGCACAAAGCAAAAGGAAGGGGAACTCCCCAATATAAACACGGACCAAGGCCCGCAAGATGCAATGTCCACCACTTCCACTGGATCTCCTCAGCAGGATGACATTGGGATACGGATGATGACGAGTTAGATGACCAGGCAGGCAAGGCCCCGAAGCCATCACCACCTGATGAAATTGGGGCTTTCCACACACTAATCACAAATGCATGCCAAGAATTTGGCCTCATACCCTCTGAGGAAAAAAATGTTTTTTTTGTTCGACCATATGAGCAAAAGAAGAAAATCAGTAGTGGCAATCCCAATCCTTGACCATGTGTGGGAAGAGGGGCTCTGTACCATGAGACACCCTTTCAATGAACCAGCTTTTAAAGTAGGCTGGAAAAAGCTCAAAGCGCTGGACACCACCCATAAGTGTCTCATTTCGCAACCTTCGCCGAATCTGTAATCTCGGCGGCAGCAAGCTGGAAATCACACACCCAGGCCCGTAAGTGTACGGTGCTACCAGAGGCCACAAAATGGACACACTAGGGTAAAAACAGTGCTCACGGTGGGTGCTACTACAGTGAAAACAGCCAGCGCACTAGCAATTATGTCCAGGTACGACTGTGAGATGTGGCACAGGTTAGCGTCTATTTTAGAGCACTTACCGGAGCAAAAACAAAGCCGCAAACCAGAATATCAATATTGCGGTGGATCTAGCTGAAACTGGCTTTAAGCAGATCAACCATAGCGTGGTACTGCGAAGGCAAAGGTGACTACATTGCACAGATTTTAGACCGGATCGGCAACAAAAACAGTCTTGTTTGGACCCAAAATCGATGAGGCACTGGAGACAAATGCAACAGACACGGTCTGCTCTCTGACCAGCCTTCAAACCAAACCTACTTTTTGAATGTTTTGGGAGCAGTGGGAAGGTCAACCTCCTCGGGAAATGCCAGACTAACAAGAAAATATTGGAAAGCCTCGCAGTATTCACAGGCATACAGAAAATCATCCCAGGGATACCAACGACTAAGACCAAGGGAATACAGACAGCAGCAACAGCGGAGAGGATCCTCTAGCTCTGAGGGGTAGAGCGAAGCCTCAGGCCTGACTGTAACCCAAACAGCAACGGTGGGGGGAAATGTATCACACCACATAGGTGGCAACAAATAATGGACAAATGGTTTTTGCAGGTGGTCTCATTCGGCCAACAAACACCCACGAAATATCCCACCGATAAAACCCCTCACGCTGCATCTGAAGGTGCTCAAACAAGAAATAAAACAAACTGGCAAAACACGCCATACAAAAAGTACCAAAACAACAAAAAGGAAAAGGGGTTTACTCTTGTTACTTCGTGGTACAGAAGCCAGAAAAAAAGTGGTGTCATATACTAGACCTGTACAAGCTAAACAGATTTATCAAGAAGCAACGCTCCAAAATGGTCACGCTACAACAAGTCATACACGCACTACAGCCACACAAATTTCTAGCGTCGTTAGACCGAAAAGACACGTATTTCCGACATCCCAGTGCACCAAAAACATCAAAAGTACCTGTGTTTTGCAATAGCAGACCAGCATTATCAATTCAAAGTGCTCCCATTTGGATTAAAATCAGCGCCTCGAACCTTTACAAAATGCCTGGCACCAGTCGCGGCACGCCTCCGAAAAGGAGGCCATCACGTCTATCCATATCTAGATGACTGGCTAGTGCCAGCAAAAATAATGGCGTGGGCACACTCCTCCATCGCAGCAACAAAGCTCTTACTGCAGCAGCTAGGATTCGAGATAAACTTTGAAAAATCTTGTTTTCCAAAAGCATGGTTTTTCTGGGAGCTCACTTCACAACATACGAAGCCCTAGTTCGCCCCTCCAAGGACCGAATACAAACACTCAAGTCACTAATAAGCATTTCCTGGCATGAAAAGGGGTATCAGTCAAAGTGCATAGGGCTCTTGGGAACCATGGCCTACTGTATTCCATCCCCCGCCATACCACACTGCAGGTTAAACATTAGTCCTCTACAAGAGTTCCTTGGCAGCAGATAGCCCCAGATTATAGGTTCGTGGGAAGACATACTACAAATCGCACATTCTCGAACACAAACTTCAGTGGTGGGCAAAGAGAGACATCACTATAGGATGCTGTTTTTAAGACCCCATACTGGGTAGCACCCTGTAACGGACGCCTCGCTATCCAGCTGGGGAGCACTCATGGGCTCTCTCCACATAAACGGAAAATGGATGCCGGAGGAAACCAATGTGCACATAAATGTGATGGCGCTCAGAGGGGTCGGCTGGGTGCTGAGACCTTTTCTACCGGTGCTAAAAAAAACTCCACGGTTTGGGTCCTGTCCGATAACACCACGACCATGTACTATCTCAGAAAGCGGGGGTTGTGGGTGGGGCAGGGGGACGAGACCTCCAACTTTATCTCAGGAAGCACAAAAGATTTGACACTGGGCCATCTCCAACGGGATAACGCTACAAGCATTTCACCTCCCAGGGATAAACAAGGTGGCAGACCACCTCAGCAGGGCAGCCGGTGCCACGAGTGGGAGCTATGCGACAACCATCTCAAGGACATATTTGCTCAGTGTGGGATGTCCCAAAGTCGATCTGTTCGCTAGAAAGCATAACACGAAATGTGCACAATTTGCCAGCAGGATGCAGGAGCAAGGGTCAATGAGGAACGGGTTCTCATTCCCATGGACCGGTCTATTTGCCTATGCCTTCCTGCCCTTTCCAATCATCCACAAAGTGATCCAGATTCAAACGTGCACATGCACGATAATACAGTCAGACAAACAAACTTTATTCGGCCAAAAAGACCATCAAAGTGCATCCTACAAAAACATTTCTAAAAATAATATGAATACAGTTCTGATACAGAGTTGCAAAGAATAAGCAACAAGGAAAACTACAGAGCGGTACAAACAATCCACCCCCTCCAATGGAAACCCTAAACAGAACTTTGGGCCCATAGCCAGGTCCCACCATCCCCTTGCCTCCTCCAACACCCATGGCGCCTCGGGCCTAAGGCAGTCAAATTTGCACCTGAAAGGAGGCTGTTGCTAGGAAAGACCCCGGTCTTTACTATGGCAAATCTAAAAGGGATGGCAGAGCTGAGAAAGGGGGGCATACTGATTGAAATCCCACTCTTCGATGACTGGCCTGCCCGTCCACAACCTCCCAAAACCCTGGGTGCTGTACTATGGTCCCAAAATGACAATTTGATGCTGTCCAGGGAGTTTTTGCCCATACTGGTAATTCTGCTGCACCCCGCCAAAGCCTCTCTACATACAAACGGGCAGCCTCCAGTGGTTTTCAGCCAAAATAGGCATTTGCTGAGTAGAGCGTCCCTTGGCTCTGGCTTGTCTACTGCCAGTTTGGGCACCCCCTGGAGAAAGACTGTTGTGCAATCGGGTTTTCCTGGATCCGGCAGCTTGTGCTGAACCCTCGACTTCCATGAACCCTGGGCTTTGGATTCGGTGCAGTCGGAGTCCATGGGGGCAGAGGCCTGTGCCTGATTTTGGTCAACGGCAGTCCCTTTGGGGGTGGTCAATACCAGGGGGACCTCTACAGGTAGACATTCCAAGGGACTTTCCAGGGGTGGGCACTTGTGCCCTTCATCGGCTGGGGTGGTGATCATGGGCTCCTCCTCTGGAACAATTCCGCCTCCCTTCCTTTGGGCCTCTAGCAGGGTAAATAACAGATCCTTAATGATGGCCAGTTCCGCCAGAACTTGGGTATACCCGCACCCCCTATGCAAGGGCGCTTCCTCGATGTGTCGGTCAGAGGTCAAGTTGGGCTTATGGTTACTAACAGCAGGTGTTTGGTTTTGGTTAATGACCTCGACCGACTGACCGAAGTGGGGACACACCAAAGGGGGGGCTAGCCCCTGAACTTGTAGGTGAGGGTATATCGCTCCACGAACTATTGTGGGAGCTTGAGGAGGAATTGCCCCTTTGAGCAGGGAGGGGCCCTTCCAGAGGCTGTGCATATTGTACAGATTGTGTAGTGGGGCCAACAGGAGTTAAGCAAATGGGATTGTCCAGCCGGGGCCAGAGGGGCAAAACAGCCATGCTGCGTGCGGGTAAGGGGGAGGGCTCTACCCTTGGACTACCCAGAAAATGACGGATCTTGTTAATCAGAAGGTGGGCATCCCCAAAAGCTATGGGTGCTGTGACCTCATGGGTGGTACCTGGTACACAATGTGTTGTCAAAGCAGCTGTGGGACCCGCTTTCGGATTCCTCTTTAACTGTCTGATTTTCCTCATGGCACCGGGAGGGGGACCCGGTCCGAGCTCGGGTCAAAAAAACACAAGGGGTACAGGGGCTGGGGTCCCCCCAGTGTCTTGAACAGGGTGGTCCGGCATAAAGGCCCCAGAAAATGGTTTAAAAAATAGGGCAGAAATGACGCCAGGAGGGATATGACACCTAGGTTACCTCCTTTGCAGACAGCATACAGCAGCAACTACCATACGGTGTGCAGCGGCTTCAAACTCCAACCTCCCACTGTTCAATGTTGGCGTGTCATCTTGGCAGGCGTACATGGGGTGCAACGCTTCCCCCTCTGCGGCCCGCGAACACCCCTGCGGGACGCAAACACCCCGCGCCCTTTCCCTGCGGGCTTCACCCGGCAGGCTTCGATGTCCAGGACAAGTAGTGGAGGGGGCGTGGCCGAAATACGGAGGCCCTCCTGGGCCAAACCAAAAGTCGGGCAAGATAATACTAATAGCCCCGAACTGGTCGAGACAAACCAGGTACTCCGACTTCCTACACTTATTCAGAGGCAAACAAGTTATTCTCCACAATCGGGCCAACATAAATCCCAAAACAACGGAAAAGTGCTGCATCACAACCCGCTGTCACTCAAGTTTACAGTGTGGCTCCTGACTTCGCAGAATCTGGACATCTGAATTTAGCACAAGAATGCACCAAAATTCTGGCATCGGCACGAGCTCTGGCTACAAATCACTCCTATAAAAGCAAGTGGAAAAGATTCTGTGTCTGGTGTGCACAACAACAAAGCATTCAACCCCTTTCGGCAAGCCTCAATGCTATCCTACCATATCTCTTGTCATTAGCAAATGGAGGGCCTGCCGACACCTAGATAAAAGTACACCTGGGTGCCATCTCCAGGTAGACCAGAAAAAGGGGAAATGCACCCCTCTTCAGTGATAAACGAATCAAGCATTTTCTTGTGGAGTTGTTCAGAACCTTTCCACCAGTAAAAAAGGTTTTTACCATAATGGAGTTTAAACATTTCCTAGCGGGGCTCATTAGAGCACTGTTCGAGCCATTGGCAACAACACACCTAAAATTATTTCCTGGAAAGTGTAATTCCTCATAGCCATTATATCAGTAAGAAGGGTTTCAGAATTGCAAGCGCTGACGGTCACAGAACCGTGCCTGCACTTTTACAAAGATAAGATAAAAGTGGTCCTTACAAGCATACATCTGTTACACTACCCGTTTTCTTCCAAGAAACAAAAACCCTGGCGGAGAATGCTTTGCACTCCCCACTGTTAAAAGATTGCTCAAATACTTTCTACATAGGACAGAGTCCTCAAGGAACTCATATCAGCCGTTTCTAGCCTACGGACAGCCAAACGAAGGAAAGGCCATCTCTAAGCAGGGAATTGCAAGGTGGATATCCTCCACCATATCCTTCTATCACGCCCAGGTGAACAAATCATTAACCGGACCAGCGTCTTCGGCAGCAAATGTGGTCTGGAGTGTCAATCAGACATTTGTCAAGCAGCCACCTGGGCAGTGCCACACACCTTCACTAGGCATTACTGCCTTCAGGGACAGCACGCTGCTGATGCAAAGACGGGAAAGGCAGTCCTGCAGCATCTGGTCAAATAAGATGGGCTTTTTACCGGTTTTGCTACCACCATCTAAGTTCCGACTGCTTTGAAATCTGTTCATAGCATGTGAATCTATGAAAGATCCAATTCTGGAGAAGGGGTATGTTTCTTACCTCTAACTCCATTTCTCCATCGTTGGTATCTTTCATATACACATGTGCCCTTTGGCCATCCCATATGGTAAAAAACCTGCTTCAGCTACTCAGAATCCAGCATGTACTGGGTAGAATCTGAATGAAGTCTGAAGGGGAGGAGCTACATACTCGGCATCCCATTGGTGGACACCAAAAAGCACCCAAAAGGAGGGAGATTCATAACAAACACCTACAAGTTTTTCTATATTTACTATGGTAAAGTTAGCCGAGGATTCCCAGCCCGACTGGGAATTGTTCATACCATGTGAATCTATGAAAGATCCAATGCTGGAGAAGGAAGAGATCCTACCACCTATGTTGAGAATATGCTGCTCCAATGCTGGAGACATGGAGTTACAGGTAAGAAACGTACCCCTTCCTCTCCTTCCGGTAATCCTAAAATGTTAATGTTGCTCTTCCCCTCTGTCTTCGGCCCTGCCTTCTAGTGGATGCACCTTCACAGTTAGATCTTGAACTAATATAGGCAGCTCTCTAGTGGCACTCGTCACATCCTTCACTTCTGTCTTCGCTGCACCCACCCTCTCTGCCACAGAATGTACATTCTGCCTCAGTATGGCCTCATCTATTCTCACCTCATCCATCCTCATTTCCATAGAGGTCCTCATATCTGTTATGGCCTGCAGGATTTGTCCATCTGCCCCTGACTGGGCAGGTGCTATATAAACATTTTTCTGATGCTTGTTAATATGCTTAGAATCACATGCTGTGCATATGGTCCGACATCCAGTGGTTACCGCTGAGTATTGCATCTTGTCTTTCGGGGACCGAAAGGGGACGTCGGCATAGGCGTGTCTGAAACACTATCCCTATCGTGACGTGTGTAGTACCCAAAATCCCTCACTTGCCGAGGTCCCTCAGATTGTTTTTTTTCCGCCCAGATAAATGGTCGCCCTATAGCGGAGCTCTTCATGAGACATTGTTTATCTTACCGAATTGTCGGTTTTATTCCCCGTTAAGTCACTTCACCCATCAAGAACATCTTCGATGAAGAATACGGGGGAATCGTCTACGGCTGTGGGTTCCGGCGCCTAAGATCCGGCGTTCGGACTTCCATGTGGTCGGGCCTTCTGTCCAGCCTACACAGTAGGGAGAGTGGGCTCGGGGTTTGCCATACTGTTATGTCTTTCCTCTTTTCCACGGCTTTACTTTTTGGTCTGGTCACCCTTCCCTTCTGCTTTGGAAAGGACTCCATTTAGATTCTGCCCTGTGTGTAGGGTCCGATATCCGTGGAAAGACGAGCAACACGTCGTGTAACGCTTGTCTCCCCCTACAGCACGACGAAAAGCGGTGTTTGGCGTGTAAATTCCTTAAACCTAAAACCCTTAAGGACCGCCGGTTGAAGCGGTGGGCCGCGTACGGAATGTCACGTGTGGTGCCTCCCTCCCCTGCCGCGACACCAGCCGAAAGTGACGGGGGTACATCGGATGACCAAACGTCCAACACAGACGTTCTAGACCTTGAGGCAGACTATTCTAAGGCCGTCACGCCCGTCCCCGACCCTTCCAGGCTCGACTCCGGTCTTGCTACAGGGACCACACCCGGTGACAGGGGCGTACAATCGCACCGCACAAAGCACACAACCCAAGCGCCCTCCTCGATGACTTCGTCGAAGAAGGCGAAAGCACCAACGGGTCCGCCGGAAACTTCGGCGGTGCCCACGGATCAGTCTGATCCAAAGCCTTCCCCGCATCCGCAGCAGCGCATGACTGGGCATAGCAAACATAACAAGGGCGCTACTCCCCAAATTACATGCGCCGAAGTTTCCGTACAAGAAACTTCGACGGTTTCTAAGGCCCGCACAGGCCCGAAAACTGCGAGTAGGCCTCTACCCGAGAAGCCATCCACTGGCCCTTCTGGAGCCACGGAAGACATTTTCACTGCCGACACATCATCGGAAGCGTTGACTCCCGAAGGATTTGGTGACGATCCGTAAGAGCATCAATAGGATTACTACAGCGGTGGGCCTAGTTCCGGTTCCGCCCACAGTTATGGGCCAATCCGCCGAAAAATGTTCCACGGATTTGGAAGATGATCCCAAAGACTCTTACGAAGAAAGCCAGGTACCCCTCTCAAGCACCCTGAGGAGATCCTCTCAACGCCTTAGGGCGGAGAACACGGTTCCTACTCAGCTAGGCCCATTTGGGTCATCCAAGTGGACCACGGAACAATTCGAGAGGTGTATGGATCGGCTGGGGCAGTTTTTCAGGGTTTCTGATCAACCTCTGCCGAAAAAAGCTCGGGTAGACCCTAACCCTCAAACACAAGATGTCCAACACCTAGATGTCCATCACCAAGTTGACTAACAAGAAGATGTCCAGATGGACACGTATAGAGACATTTATACAGAAGAAGAGGAGTCCTCTTTTCTGGACAACTATGGGGAAGATCAAGGAGCAACGGACAACTGGGAGGACACCCAGCAGGACGATCACAACTCTGATATCGTTTGCCTCGACTCTTCCCCCCATCGACCCCGATTCGACAAGCTTCCCCGGCGGATGATCAAATGACTTTCAACAATATGTTGAAAAAAGCAGCGGAATTCTTTAAAATTGCCATGCTTGAAGCCTTGCCCGAACAAGATTTCGCGGAGGACATTATTAATGAAAAGCCTCCGGCAAGCCAGTCTATCCCTCTCTTGAGCTCTGTAAAGAGACGGCTGGCCCCTTCCTTACTCACACCCGCTCAGACTAGGGCTGTGAACCTAAGTGTCAAAACTTTTCTGACCCTCCCCCACCGACCCGCTTTATATCAAAGGACACGCAATCTCAGACTCGCTGGTGGTGACCAACACTCGCAAGAGAGCAGGGGTTCCCCTTGCCACGGGGAGTCACCACCGGACAAGGAGTCCAAAAGGTTGTATGCCTTAGGCAAACTGGTTGTGTCGGCCTATACCGTCCGGCTTGCCAATAACACGACGTTACTAGCAAGCTACGTCGACGCCCAATGGAACCTACTGCAGGAAGGCCTTCAAGAGGTTCCGGAATCAACCAGAGCCAAGCTTCTCGCCATTGTCTCGGAGGGCAAACTTGTCAATCGGAATGTGGTAAAGAATACCCTGCACACCGCAGAGACAGCAGGCAGGTCTCTCGCACAGGGTACTCTACTAAACAGGCACGCGTGGCTGCGCACGTCGGGCTTCAGGCCTGGCACCCAGGCATCCATTATCAACAAACCCATCGAAGAGGCCAACCTCTTCGGGAAGACAGTAGACGATGAGTTGGAGACAGCCAAGAAGGAGCACAAGACTATTAAGTCGCTGCACCAAATTTCCCAGAAACCCTCTTCACAGAGGGGCAGTAATTCTCGGCGGTCCTTTCGAGGACAAGCCTGCGCCGCTCAAAACAATTTCGGCACGGGCAACTTCAACTCAAGTCAACCGGCTGCAAGCCCCACTTACTACCCCCGGAGGAGTCAGATGTGCGGAAAGAATAGAGCCAGAGGCTGCAATTCCAGAGGAGCGTCAACTTCGGGTCAGAAATGACCACCAAGTCCAGGTCCCCTCCCATGTCTCCCCGCTCGGGGGGCGATTAACATCTTTTCTCAAGGCATGGGAGGGGATAACTTCAGACCAGTGGCTCTTAAAGACGGTCGCCCACAATTACTGCATGGAATTCGCCCGACCTCCACAGTTCAGACCACCGAAACATTGACTCCTTTCACCGGAACATCTGCAGATCCCGATCCTAGAGGTGGAAGCGGTGCTGGGAAAGGACGCCATAGAAGCCGTCCCGATTCTTCAGGTAAACAAGGGTGTCTATCCAGTGTACTTCCTTGTACCCAAAAAGGATCTCACCATGCGTCCTGTTCTAGACCTACGCCCAGAGAACAAGTTCATAAAGCCCCAGAAGTTTTGCATGATAACACTGCAAGAGGTGATCCCATTGCTAAAACAGGGGGACTTCATGACAACATTGGATATGAACGATGCATACTTTCATATTTCAATGCTGCCAGTGCACAGAAAATTCCTAAGGTTCGTGATTCAGGACAAACGCTACCAGTTCAAGGTACTCCCCTTCGGCATAGCCTTGGCGCCAAGGGTGTTTACCAAGGTCCTGGCAGTGGCAGCAGCACACCTGCGCAGACTTTCAGTTCCAGTTTACCCTTACCTCGACGATTGGCTCATCACGGGGGACTTGTTCGACATTTGTTTTTCGAACACCCAAAAAACAGTAGACCTACTGTTCAGCCTGGGATTTTCTATCAACGAAAAGAAATCCAGCTTAGTCCCCAGCCAAGTAAAACAGTTCCTGGGGGCTCTAATTCGTATGGGTGACGATCTAGTCTTCCCTTCCAGCGAGAGGGTTCAGAACATGCTCTCTCAGGTTCCTCGGTATCTAGCCAGTCGAGAGGTGACGGTACGCAAAGCTATGCGTTTGCTTGGGATGATGGCGTCGTACATATACTTGGTTCCCCATGCGCGGCTGCACATGCCTCCCATGCAAGAGTGGCTCAACAGCCAGTGGTGTCAGGCCAGCGGACAATGGGAAGATCTGTTAGTTGTCTCGCCAGCCCTCGTTCTCTCTCTGCAGTGGTGGTCGAGGGAGAACCTCTTGAAGGGGAAAACCTTCACCACCCCTGCAGTGGAAGCCACTCTCACGACAGACGCATCTCTCATGGGGTGGGGGGGCTCACCTGCTTCAACAGACAGCGCACAGAGTGTGGTCCCCTCAGGTGGCGTCCAACCATATAAACCTACTGGACCTACTAGCAGTGTTCAAAGCATTGAAAGCCTTTCAGGAGCAACTGCAAGAGAAGACAGTGCTGGTCCTAACCGACAGCACAACAGCAATGTATTACCTGAACAAACAGGAGGGCACTCACTCTCCAGGGCTATCCAAGCTGTCCCAAAACATCTGGCTATGGGCTCTCAAACATCCAACATGTTCCAGGGGAACTCAATCTTCTGGCAGACGTACTCAGCAGAGATTTTCCTCTGCCAGAAGAGTACGAATGGCGACTGCACGAAGACATTGTATCCAACGTCTTCGCAGAATGGGGGTTTCCAGAGATCGACCTGTTCGCTACTCAGGAGAACGCCCAATGCCAAGATTACGCCTCCAGGTACCCCCAGAACCGATCCAAGGGGAACGGTCTCTGGATAATTTGGTCGGGGAAATTTGTCTACGCTTTTCCCCCCCCGACTCCCCTTCTGAACAAGATAGTACACAAGATGCACCAGGAACCAGTCACCATGATTCTGGTTGCTCCCATGTGGGCCCGCCAACCTTGGTTCGCGCACCTGATGGAAATGTCCCTCTCCCCACCAGTCAAGCTGCCCTGCCCGTACAACATGTTGTCTCAGGACAGGGGGGAGACTCTGCACCCATGCCCACAAACTCTGAACTTAGCAGCCTGGCTCCTGAGGTCATAGAGTTTGGACATCGGCAACTCCCTCAAAGATGCATGGACATACTGAGGGAGGCAAGAAAGCCTAACACACGTTATTGCTATGCCAGCAAATGGAAATGTTTTGTCATCTGGTGCAGTTCCAAAGGCGTCAATCCCACCGATTGCTTGCCTTCACACATTGTGTTATATCTAACCCATCTGTTGGACTCTGGGTTAGTCTTCAAGGTTCACCTAGCAGTGTTGTCAGCCTAGTCCACGTCACAGCAGAAGGTGTTGTGGTGGAAAATACCTGTGATTAAAGCCTTTATGGAAGGGGTTAAAAGAATGTATCCCCCAATCACTCACCCAGCCCCTGGGTGGGATCTAAATGTGGTTTTAACTAGGCTCATGGGACCCCTTTTTGAGCCTATGCATAAAGCTAGTCTGAAAGACCTGACTTACAAGACAGCCTTTCTAGTAGCTATCACTTCTATCAGAAGAGTTAGCGAACTACAGGCCCTCTCGCTTTTGGACCCCTTTGTTACAGTCCACAAAGATGAGGTAGTTCTACGCACACATCCCAGATTTGCGCCGAAATTTATTTTGAAGTTCCATGTGAACCAGTCAATCGAGCTACCCACGTTCTTCCAGAGACCTACTAACATGGCCGAAAGAAGCCTTCACTCACTAGATGTGCGCAGGGCAGTCATGTTCTACATGGATAGAACTAAACCACTGAGGAAAACTAAACAAATCTTTGTTTCAGTGGCAGCTGGTAGAGAAGGGGACCCTGTCTCTAAATCATCAATTTCAAGGTGGATTGTCAAATGCATCACACTATGTTACACTCTTGCAAAGAGAGAACTGCCCTTCAAGCCTAGAGCACATTCTACTCGAGGCACTGGGGCATCCATAGCATTCATTGCAAATGTTCCCCTAGAGTCCATCTGCAAAGCGGCAACCTGGAGTTCTGTACACACTTTTACAAAACACTATTGCCTAGACACTCATTATAGGTCGGATTCTCAGGTGGGACAAGCAGTACTAAGACATATTTGTTCTACTGTTCCTTCTCACAACCCACCTCCAACTCTGGGTACTGCTTGCTAGTCTATGCACAGCATGTGATTCTAAGCAGATTAACAAGCATCAGAAGACATGCATTACTTACCGTAAAAGCATTTCTGATGATTGTACCTGCTTAGATTCACATGCGCCCTCCCAGCCTCCCCGCTCGGGGTGGAAGGAACATAGACTTCTTACTACATTCTCTCTTCATGTACTCACTCACTATAGCCTTGGGCTCCCTAATGGCAGAAAAAATACAATCGGAGGGACCTCGGCGCGTGAGGGATTTTGGGTACTACACACGTCACGATAGGGATAGTGTTTCAGACACGCCTACGCCGACGTCTCCTTTCGGTCCCCGAAAGACAAGATGCAATACTCCGCGGTTACCACTGGATGTCGGACCATATGCACAGCATGTGAATCTAAGCAGATACAATCATCAGAAATGCTTTTACGGTAAGCAATGCATGTCGTATAAATACACATCTTTCTTGCGTGGGGAAGGCTTCCATTTGTATTTGTTTTGCCCCTGCAACTGATTGGGACCCAATCGGGTAGTGGTTCCCTCCCATCCGTGATCCCCTCTGATGGTCCCTGGCACCAAGCACCTTTGAGCCCTGCAGCGCCAATGTCACCTCGTGTTTGTGTCCCTTGTGCGTGCAGCTACTCTATTTTGGCTCCAATGCCTATGGCTGCCTTCCACCTTCTCTCGCTGCAATGTACAGGTCAAGCTCTCTTTGCTTTCTATGTCATATGCACCCATGACTCCTTGCGCCTCTGCCTTCCAGAGTCTTTGCCTGTATCATTTATATCTTGATCCTTCACCCCCTGGATCTCTTGTGATATGCCTCCACGCGTGTCACCTCCCACACTCCTGGCCGTGCCTAGAACGGTCCTGGCCTCCCGCTGCTACAAAAGGTCCCTTCTCCTTACCGGGCTTCGCCTCAGTCTGTGTGCACTACGGGTGTGCTCGGGTGGATCAGCAGCTGCCTGCCAAGGTCTACATCTGCGCCTTCCCCGCTCAGTCACAGTGCTCTATTTTTTTTATAGCGACCACACCTCAAGTGCCAGCCTAGGTCGCCCGTGGTGCTTCCCTTTCTCACTGGGGTACCAGTGTCTCCGCTCTGGTCGCAGCTTTGTTTTCGGCAGTCTGTTATGATTAGCCCTGTCAGCATCTGGTGCAAGTGAGTGGAATGTTGAGATGGAAGGCAGAGCAGAGAATGTTTACCCATGAGTGAGTGTTCCAGGGTTGTCAGTTGTAAGGATGTAAGCCCTGAGAGAGGATGCCGGTGGGTGTCCTATATTCCCCATGACTTACCTGGCCTTAAGAACTGTATTTAATAAGCCCAAACCAAGTACAGAGTTTACAGTTCACTTGAAGTTGTCAGTCATTTGTAGTCGGACCTAGAACCCAACACAGTCTTGTCGCTCCGAGCTCCACCTGCGCTGGCCAACGTCCTGTATCCCTTTTGTTTGCTTAATCACTCTCTCCAATATGTTCCACCGGGGCCCTCAGGCACTTTTGATCATCTCAGAAGCCAGCACTTACAACCACGGAAAGCACATGTGAATGAGCATCCATCGGGAGCTCAACAGTGGCACGTCGAGGCCAGGCGAACCAAGACTGGGGACACCCAGTAGGCACAGGGACTGTGATCACGCAGTCTGAATCCAGTCAGGGATCACCCTGCTTATGTCGGCATCATCCGACATGACATCACGGCTGGGGGCACCCAGACCGCTCTGGACTCGGGGCACCCAGTCAGCCCGTGAGCACACGGGCTCCTCCATGGCCTGTGGGCACCCTGGTCTCCACAAGCAGATGACACTGGCGTTGCCCAGCAGGGGCACCGGCCTCCTGGATAGAGTTGCCGTGCAGAGACTCTATCTGTATGGCAGACAGCCATGGGGGACGGCGTTGCCCTGCAGGGGCACTGTCATGGTCGAGGACCATGCTGGCCAGGCCCTCCGTCATCTACGCAGCACCAGCCTGGTGCTGCACAATAAAGACACAGCACACCATGGTTCGTTACTCTGAAGACTAATGAGCGGGAAGCCGCTCATTCCTTTTAATATTTAGGTCACATGGTCACTGACAGCACGAGCCCTGGGAGAAGCCATGCTCCCAGGGGGGGGTGACGCATTACAGTCCTCACTCATAACTGCCGGCCACCCCCTCGCCGCCCCACCCCCTTAACCAAACGATATAATGTAATGTAAAAACAGACGTGCTCTGCATTAAATAAATGGGTTGGCGAAATTGCAGATTCTATTAGGAAATCTCGAGGTCTGTGAAAAAGATGCAACAAAGGGACTGGATTAATACTAGACTCTATTATGAAGTATACGTTCTGATTTTCGCATTTGACAGAAGGGCCCTGGCTTGTCAACTTATCTCAGAAAATCGACTTATATAAATTGGAGAGTTAATTTCTTGAGGTTCAGGTTGAATCGTACCCCTACTCGTGAAATCTACATATTAAAGCAGAGGATACGGATGTTGTAAGCTCCTGCAGGGACTGTAAAAGGGAGTATACAAGTGAAACATTAGAACACCTGATCATGGCTGCTTTCTAGGCAAACGCACAAATCTTTTGACTACATTTCTAGATTTTGTTTTAAATAGGAGTGCCGCCGATGTGTAATCTTATCAGCATAAATCAGAAATCGCTGTGCAAATCAGTGATGGATTTTATGGATGATGTTTTAGGAAATGATGAAATTGAAATGGATATTCAAATGTGAGATGTTAAATATGTTTCCCGTGCTAAGGATGCATGTTGAACAAAATGCTGTATTTACTTATAAAACTTTAAATCACGTGTTTGATCTGTTTACCAGGAGATACACTTCTAGCAATTCAGGCACCTTCTGGTACACAATTGGAGGTCCCAATCCCAGAAATGGTATGTAAAAGATTGCAAAGCATTATTTCTGACAGCTGATATAGAATATAGTATGGCATTTATAACGCGCCCATACACAAGTGTTTCAAGGCGCGTTATTTTTACTTTGTTGCACACAAAATCCAGAAATGTTCATTCTTTAAAGCATCTTAAAATGCTTATTTCGACTTCAAATTAAGTAAATCCAGTTTATGGAGATATGGTAATTTGAGATCACCAGCGTTCATTTCATTCCCAGAGCCCAAAATATATTCCCTGGAGCATCCTATCATAGAAAGATGCTAAAATAGCTGCATGCAGTGAATGTGTAATGCATTTAATGTGATCTGAATTATGCCTCACTTAATTGTGTTTGTCTCTTCATCTGTACCTTCACTGCTCAAGGGCTCTCATCTGTATAGCACAATGTGACTTGACTTTAAAGTTAGGCAAAGGTTCCCCAATAATTCATGTTGGGCGATTGTGGATGTTCCCAAACTGGTGTTGTAGAAAATCATTTTAAATCCCTCTTAAACTTTGGGTTTGGCCTTATACTTTCTATATTGGTGCAGATAATATCTTCTGGTGCAATCTGAAAATTCATTTACACAGACTTAAATATGCGAGACAAATTGTAACGGAATCCACAACACTGGAGAATTATTAAAACGTATTTAACTTTTCATTAGTGTAACTGGGCACCACAGGATAATCTTTCTTAATGCCTCAATGCCATCAACTCTGGGACCTCCATCTGCCTTTAATTGAGTTATACACCCGACGGGCAGGCGCTTTACTGGCCAGGTAATGCCGAGGCCAGTTAGAAGGCAGAGCGAAGCGGGGGCTTTAACGTTAGCCCGGGCATTACCTGCCCAGTAAAGCCCCTGTCTGGAAGGGTTTATTGCTATTAGGATCCTAGCATGTTGTACCAGGATTCTAATATAAGTTGTGAAATGGCGTGTTTTAAGTTTCTCAACTTGAATAAAAACTACAAACCAGGGTGGCCACCATGGAGTAGGGAGAATGGAACTACACATAGTAACTTCTCCCTTTCCGTGGTGGCCATTGCCCCAACAAAGAGGCACTGAAGTGTTTCCAGTGCCATCGAGGGAGAAGGGAGTGCCAGGTAAGTGGGGTGGGGGTGGGTGTGCGATGTGGAAATTGGGTGCGTGGGGGGGAAGGAGGGGAAAAGGAGCATAGATGTGTACTTACCTGATGCTTGGCAGGAAAAATGGTGTCCTGCTTCCAAGGAGGCGGCTCGGAGCGGGGGCTTTACCAAGAGGTAATGAGTCCGTTCTGAGCCTCCTGATGGGCTGGGAGGCTGTCACCATCAAAATACCCCCCACTGGGTGCTAATGGAACAAAGAATTCTAAACATTCGACTACCTGATTGTTATATTTCAGGATTACAGCAGTCACTAAAGCGTCTCATTTAAAGCACTTTTTTTTTAATAAAACATTTTTTATTAAATAGTTATAACATGAACAAAACAACCAAAAACAAAAGGAAAAAAGGCAGCTAGAGCAATTGAGGCCGGCTCGACCAGTCATACAGTAGTATTAGATCTTGTATCACCGTTCACGTAGATCCCGACCGTGACCCATTTTGCATGTGTACAGAGTTAAATCACCAGTGTCCGTATACATCAGGGTTCTCCCTCCTCCCACTTCCCCCATATTTTAGAAGCTTTGTTGGGACAGCCTCTTGCGTTGTATATCCGTCGTTCGATCATAGCACATGTGTCCATGTCCAGTGCCCATTGCTCCAGCGTCGGAGGTTCCAGGACTCCCCATTTTTGTGCTATGTTGCACTTCATCAGGGCGGCTGCCATGTGCAGTATCATTTCTTCCCATTTGTTGAAATCGCTATCTCCCGGTGCACCCAGGATTAGGACCTTCGGGTCCAGTTCTATCGTGCTAGAGTACCCTGGCCAGTTCCTGGCAGCAGGCATCCCAGAAGATTCGGATGCGGGGGCATGACCACAGTATGTGAAAGAAGGTTCCCTCCTCATCCCCACATCTGAGACAGTTCCGGTTTGTTGCCCTTTTGCAACCAAACAGTGCAGTTCTAGGGTAGTACACTCTGTGCAGTATTTTGAGTTGCACCAGTCTGAGTCTAGAGGAGATGGCCGCCTCCCGGCGGTGCATTAGTACCCGGATCCAGTCCTCTGGGTCGATATCCCCTACATCCCTTTCCCAATTGGCCTTTAAACTGCTCAATTCAGGAGTAGCAAAGGATGTGATGGCATTAAATAGGATGGATGTGCATTTGGTGGGGATATATTCAGGCAATATGTTGCGTTCTATAGGTGTGTAATCCGGGATATTGTCATCTGTCGGTATGTGGATTCTCGGGGCATGGGACATTTGCATGTGGTGATACCTCTCGGTGTCTGGGAGTTGAAATTTGCACTGCAGGTCCTCAAACGAGGCCAGATTCCGGTCTTTTAAGACATCCCCCACTTTCAGAATCCCAGCCCTCACCCAGCCTGGCCATGGCTCAAATTTCACAATTTCCCTCAGGTTGGCCTTTTGCCATAGGGGTTGCGCCGCCGTTTTGCTCCCCCACCCCACAAACGTGTGTACGTTTCTCCAATTGGTGGTGATATGTGCCTTCGTTGTTGGCGGGGAGGGTCTCGGGGGGGGGGGGGGATTGATACAATAAGTGTAGTGGATCGGTGTCATGCAGGGCCCCCATGTCGGCTCTAATATGGGGTAATTCCCGGTCCCCATGCAGTAGGTCATTGACCACCACAAGTTGTGAGGCCCAGTAATAGGTCTGAAGGCGGGGCACTCCTATCCCATCCTCCCAGACCGACCTCTGAAGTGTAGTCAGGGCAATACGTGGTTGACCTCCACCCCATAGACGCTCCCTGAGACGGGTCTCCACCCGGTCGAATTCAGATTTTGGGATGTGCAATGGGGCGTTCTGAAGGACGTATAGAGGAATCGCGGAAGGGCCACTGTTTTAAAAAGTTCGGCTCTGCCCATGAGGGTCAGGGGGAGAAGCTTCCAGTGGTGGACGTCATTGGAGAACCGGTCAATGATTGGTTGGAGATTGTGTGTGGTATAGCTGGTAAGATTTGTTATCCAGATCCCAAGGTATCAGAAGCCAAGTTACTCTGTATGGTATGGGCATTCCCGTGGGTTAGTCTGTCCTCCTCCCTTCACCGGCAAGAAAATGGATTTCTTCCAGTTGATCCTTAGGCCACTAAATTCCCCGTACTGGACGAGCATCTGAGTCACTATGGGGCAAGTCCGGGCGAGTGTTCCCAGATATACCAGGAGGTCATCCGCATATAGGGAGATTCGATCTTCATGTCCCTCTGGGCATCTAAATCCCATCCAGGATGTACTCTGGCGGAGCGGCTCAATCGCGAGAGCGAAGAGAAGGGGGGATAGGGGACACCCCTGTCGCGTGCCCCTGCCCAAGTGGAAGGATCGAGAGGTCCACCCTGACTTCCGCCTGGATGTTCGTATACAGCAGCTTCACCCATCCCAGGAACCCTTCACCAAACCCCATACGTTCCATAATCTCCCAAAGGCTATCCCATCGGACCGAGTCGAAGGCCTTCTCAAAGTCGATTGCCAGAAGGGCAAGCGGGCTGGCAATGATAGGAGCCCGTTCTAGTGCCAAGTGGAGCCGACGCAGATTCATGCGGGTTGACTTGTGTGGCATAAAGCCACACTGGTCTGGGTATATCAGAGTGTCAGCAACTGGTTGTAGCCTGTTGGCTAGGAGCTTAGCAAGGACCTTGGCTTCACCGTTGATTAACGAGATTGGCCTGTAGGAGGCACATTTTTCCTGGGGCTTGTCAGGTTTAGGGATAACCATGATGGTAGCCTTACACAGGTCCGGCGGGAGGGTGCCTTGTTACCGGGCGCTCATTAACATTTTATGGAGGGAGGGCGTTATGGTGTCCCCGCCCAGCTTCTGCCAGGTTTCGACTGGGAACCCGTTGTGGTCGGGCGTTTTCCCGGTCTGCAAGTGTGCTAGTGCTTCGGCTACCTCGGCCTCCGAAAGATCAGAGTCCAGACTTGCCCTCTGCTGTGCTGACAGAGTTGGGAGTAGTATGTCATTTAGGAGGGTTGGGTCCAGCGTCTAGGTTGGGGCCTGGTATAGTGCCTCATAGAATTGGGCAAAGCCCTCCGCTATCTCTGCGTCCGACTGGCACCTATCACCCTGTGGGGTGATAATCTCCCAGACACAGCGTTGTCCCTCAACTCTTCTTTCCAACCAAGCTACCATTCAGCCGGCCTTGTCCCCATGTTCGTAAATTCTTGCTCTGGAGTCCCAGTGGACTTGTTTAGCATTGTCTAGTAATACGTTTCGGAGGTGCTCGGTGGCTCGTTTGAGGGACAGTTGGGTCTGAGGGGTTGGGGCAAGGATGTGTTTGTTCTCCCTTTGGGTCAGTTCTCCCTCCGCCTTCGCTATGTCTTGGAGTCTCTCCTTCCGTTTGTTCACCACCCAGGAGATTAGTGCGCCTCGCAAGACGGCCTTATAGGCTTCCCAAACCACTACCGGGTCGTCTTCTGCATTGTCGTTAAGCTCGAAGTACTCGGTGGAGACTTCAGCAAGGTGGTCCACGAGCTCAGGGAAACCCAGGTAGTAATTGTTTAGTCTCCACGTTCTAGGGGGTGACGCGCCCTGTATGCGGATTTCCGCAAGTAGGGGTCAGTGGTCCGAGACGCCCCGGGGGAGTAGGTCAGCTGACAGTGCTCTGAAAAGATCTGTGTGCGGGAGAAAGAGGTAGTCGATCCTAGATAGGGAGCCGTGGGCTCCGGAATGAAAGGAGTACCCCCTAGTATCCGGGTGCAACTCTCGCCACATGTCACAAAGACCCAAAGCAGATGCAAAGTTAAATAGCCTCGTGGGAGTGTCCGGGTTGCGCTGTCTGAGATGGGTACGGTCAGTGGTGTTGCACATGACCTCATTAAAGTCACCCCCCAGAAACCACTTATCCGGTTGGTGTTTGCCTATGAGGGCAGTCAGATCATCTAACAACTCCTGCCCCAGTCCAGGCGGGGAGTATATAGAGACAAAAGCGACCCTCTCGTCCCACAGCATTCCCAGGATTAGCACGTAGCGACCCCGGGGGTCCTGTTCCAAGCCTTGGAGGGCGAAAGGGATGCGTTTATGTATGAGAATGAGTACCCCTAGATCCCATTGTGTATCCCGCATGGAAGGCAGCCCTATAATTGGTGCGTTGGAAGAGGGAGCAATTCAATCCCGCTAGGTGCGTTTCAGATGGCAGGGCCACGTCGAGGGACTGTCTGCTGAGTACTTGCTTAATCGGGCGCCTTTTAATCGCAGAACCCATCCAGTTTACATTCCATGTGAGCACCTTGAGGGATTTTAGGCGTTCAGTCGGAGTCGACTGGGATTGTATGGGTACCATCTAGTAATTTAGTTAGAGGGTTGGGCGGGGGATCTTACGGGGAAGGTGTCCGCGTTTATGGTGATGTATTGTGGTGCATGCCTTAAGTGGTGATTGTTTTGCTGTATGGACAAACTGCGGCCTCGTCTTGCCATGAACCATAACAAACACTGGAGCTTGCAAGGGTGCGCTGCTCCCGGGGTAACAAAAAATCTCTTCACAACTTTCCCTTCCCTCCCCCTCCCCATACTCCACCCCAACACAAAGTACCTGTAGCCCCAACATCGCTGACACTCAAAAGAGGTAGGGTGTCAACTTAACAGACCCTTGATCAAATTAAACTAAAGAAATTGGGGGTGGGGGCTGTAGCTTTTCCCCAAGTGCGATGGCGGTACGCCTCCGCTAGCCGCATTATAAAAGGTGTAAACACCTTACGAAAGCCTCTTTGGCATAGCTCGGTACATTCCACAGTTTCAGTTCCGCACCTGCCCGTGGGATCTGGTTCTTCGTTGGGGAACCAACCGAGGTCAGTCCCCATCTTCCGCCGGCCGGTTCGGTGAGGGTGGCTGATCCGGCATCGGACGCTGGTCCGCTGGTGATCTGGGGTTTCTGCTCCTGTTGGTTCGAGGCGTCGACCAGTCCCCCTCAATGTGCTGCTCCGCCCATCGCCAGGCTTCCTTAGGATCGTTAAAATGGACTGTTGTGCCTTTATGATAAATTTTCGATTGAGCAGGAAAGAGCAGGCCATATTTGACTCCTAGCGCTTGAAGTTGTCTTTTAAGCTTTTCAAAGGATTGCCTCGCCCTCTGCACCTCCCTCGTGTAGTCTGGAAAGAAGGCTATCTTAGAGCTATTGAAGGTGATTGTGCCTTTTGGTTCGTGCAAGGTGCAACAGCGCATTGCGGTCCCGATAGTTTAACAGCTTTGCTATCACGTTCGTGGGGGAGCGCCGGGAATGGGTCTGCCTGTGGGCATTCGGTGTGCCCTTTCTATAGAAAAGAATTTAGAAAAGGATTTCTAGTCTAACCGGTCCATCAGCCACTGTTCCAGGAAGAGCTCCATACAAGGGCCTTTGGCTTTCTCGGGAATGCCAAGGATTCGAATGTTATTGCGCCTGGACCTACCCTCTCCCTCTTCGACTCTAGCCTCCAGGATATTGAGTTTGGCTGAGACTCCTTGGAGCTGTTGCACAGCGTGTAGCCCATCTTCCGTGTTGGAGATTCGCTGTTCCGCCTCTCCAGTTCGTGCTGATAGCTTCTGCAAGTCGTGCCGGAGGTGGGATACCTCCAAGCTTATTCCTTCCATCTTCTGCTCAATTGATGAGCGGGAGTCCGCTATCGCTGCCATGACGTCTCTCAGGGAGAGCACGGGCGCAGGGTCCACCTCTTCAGAAGGCGACAGTTGAGGTTCGAGGGATTGTGATGGCAGGATCGTATACTGGTCAATCCTGCACAGTGGGCCTCTTAGTTTTGTCCTTCCCCATGCTTGCCGCAAGGCCCTGCGGGCGTGCTTTTGTATCCAGAGCCTTGTCGGGATGCTCGAGGGGTTGTCTGCCCAGGCTTATTGCCCAGTTCGGTATGCAGTTGGAGGCACTATGGCAGGGCTAGGAAGCCGCCTCGTTCCGTGGCGGAGGGGGGAAGAGATCTAACAAAGTAGTGCTTCCTTTATTGCAGGGCGGCGAGCAATGGTAGGCTCTAGGCCCTGGTGCCAGAATCGTGTTTGCGGCTGCAGTGGCCTGACCGCTCTACAGGCGTTGATGGGTTGCACAGGGAGGCCTCACGCACCCAACCGGGTTGTGTGCGTCGAATTCCCACTCCGCTTCCCTTTTGGAAGTCCAGTGTCCACTTGAGTGAGGCAGGGGGGGTTGTAGAGAGTTCTGACCGTCTGCTGCTCGGTTCGGTGGCGGTAGTTCCACTGGAGGGTGACAGCCCCTCCGTTGTCCTTGCTCGCCCCTAGTTTTCAGTGACCTCCCAGTAATGTTGAGGTTGCCTTATGTGGGGGTCAGGGGCCCTGATATTACGGTGGCCTCTAGTACTAGCGATGCACACGGGCGGCTGGGAGCTCCTGATGGCTCCTGTTGGTTCCCCTGGAGGTCGATATGCCCACGGGTGGGACGTGCCTCCAGCGCCCGTGGGCATAGCAGTCAGGGGCTGGGATCAGGATGTGCGTTCGAGTCCTCCTTTCGTTGTTGTGTGCCCTGGAGCGGGGAAGCCCAGCTCTGCGTGCGATGTCTGCGCGGGGGACTCTGGCGCTGGCACTCACCGGTGGGGGCAGACTCCGCCGCTCACGGGACGCTGCTGCGGTGCTTGGCCGGATCTCGCCTGTCTCCTCGCGCCCGGATGGGGGGCCCGGGACTCAGACTCCGCCGGTCCGGGTTACTGCTGGTCACCGCCTCCACTCCCCTCCTCTGCCACTTCTTTGGCGAGGGCTGCCTGGGTCTCTGCCACCGTCCGCCGTGGCAATCTCCTTTCCTGGGTCCTCGCTCGCCTCTGGTGCCTTGGCTCAGCTCGATGGAGTCAGGCTGCTGGTGTCGGTGCCGCTCCGATGTCCATTCAAATTGTGCCCATGATTCCGGCGGCCATCTTGGGTGCCGTCACTCGCTCCTGGTTTTTCAGCCCAGTTGCGTTGCGGGCTGATTTCGGACACAAGCGTGCCCCAGGACGTCCTGCACCGGTGGGTGTATTCTGGTTGTCGGCAGGTGCTGGTAAGCAGGCGTTCGGGTCAGGATATTAGCCACGCCAGCGGGAGCTCTTCAGGCGCACGTCTACCGCATCTCACAGTTGGCCATGCCCCCCCATTTAAAGCACTTTGAATGCATGAACACGTGTTTTCGGTTATAAAGGAACGCGAGTTTTGAGGATGTGCAAGCTTTCCAGGAAAACAGTTGGAAATGCTGCACAACTTTCTTTGCATATTTATTTTATTGAAGTGTGGTTTTTTTTTTTAATTTTTTTTTACAGAGCACACTTCTTTTTTTTTTTTTTTATAACTCTGTTTATTGAGTTTAAACAACACAACTTAAAGGAACACACATGGATGAGACATGAATCATCGGTATGCATAAGATGAAGACAGCATGGCAATAATAACAACTATCATGAGCCCCCTGAGTCAAGGGCCGCGGGACGTCAATAGGTCGAGGCCGGCAAACAGTGTCAACAGTACTACCAGTGTACCCCCACCCGCTGGTCTCAGTGGAGATCTAGCCATTTTCCCCATATTTTTCCAAATTTACGGGGGCAGCACCGTGCGTTATAAATCCGGCGCTCTGTGGCTGCGCACCTGTCCAGTTCGTTACTCCAGCGGTTTAGACTCAGTGGGTCGGCGGATCCCCAATTGGCTGCGATAAGTATTTTGCTTGCCCCCAACGCAATTGCCAGAAACAGTTTCTCATATTTAGATAGATCTACTTCCCCCCCAATGCCCAAGAGTATCATCTTGGGATCTCTAGGGATTGGTGTCGCCAGAGCGGCTGAGATTGTGTTAATACAGTCCACCCAGAAGACCTGTATCACCCGGCAGTCCCATATCATATGGTAGAAGGTGGCGAGTTCGTTTTTGCATCGAATGCAAGTCCCGTCTTCTATTCCACCCCATCTGGCCATTACGGCGCGTGAGTGGTATGAGCGATGGAGGATCCTCAACTGTATTAGTCTGAGCTTGGATTCTATGCCAATTTCCCTGGGGAACATTAGTGCTTCCACCCAATCTTCAGGTTCCAGGGGTCCTACGTCCCTTTCCCACTTTGCTTTGAGCCCGTCAAGCTGTGCCGCCCCGAATGAGTTAAGGGCCTGATAGAGGGTGGAGATGACCTTAGAGGAGATGCGCTGCGGGAGAACATTGGTCTCAATGGGAGAGCAGGGGGGTATGATCGTCATGTCAGGGAATTGGGCGCGGATGGCGTGGGTCAGTTGCGCATGCCGAAACCGGTCCATGGGTGCAAGGTCGAATTGTTCTCGCATAGTTTCAAAGCCCAGGATGTGCCCCTCTTGTATCACATGTGCTAGTGTGTGTATTCCCTTCGCTTGCCAGTGATCAAAGGAGCCCATTTTCACTATTTCCGGGAGGAGCGCGTTGTGCCATATGGGTTGTGTCAATGTTGGCTGTCCTTTCCAGCCGATTAGCTTGTGCGCGTCCCGCCAGGCGCGCCGGATGTGGTGGGTCATTTTGGGCAGCGCTGGGAGTTGATCGTGGGTGGCATAGAGGATTTGCAGCGGTGTTAATGGGGCCATGGTCTCCAGTTCAATGCGGGTGTGCGGTAGTGTGTGGTCTGCATGCATCCAATCATTCACCACCCCTATCTGTGTGGCCAGGTAATAAGTGCGTATGCAGGGTAACCCGATGCCTCCCTCCCATACTGATCTCTGGAGCGTATCAAGGGCGATCCTGGATTGTTTCCCACCCCATAGCAGTGTGCGCAGGTTCTTGTCAATGAGTGCGAAGGTTTCTCGAGGGATGGGGAGTGGAGCATTCTGGAGGACATATAACAGTCTGGGGAGGGTCATCATTTTGAATAGTGCGGCGCGGCCCATTAGCGACAGAGGGAGTGATTGCCAGTGGGGGGTGTCTCTATTAAACCGCTCAATTACTGGTTGAAGGTTAAGTTGGAGGAACCTTTCGAGTGTCGGATCAAGCCGTATACCGAGGTATTTAAGTTCCCTAATAGAGACGTGGTATGGACAGGTCTCTGGGATCGCAGGCTCGCCACCCTGAATCGGGAAGAAGATGGTTTTGGCATCATTGACCTTTAGGCCCGCAAAGCACTGATATTCTCTGAGGATGAGGGAGACAGCCGGGCACGAGATGCTCGGGTTGCTGAGGTATATGAGCAGGTCATCCGCATAGAGCGAGAGACGATCTTCTCCCCCTCCTGGCCAAGCAAAACCGGTCCAGTTGGTGCTAGCTCTAAGTTCAATTGCTAGCGGTTCGATGGCCAGGAGGAAGAGGAGTGGAGATAGCGGGCATCCCTGTCTCGTACCCCGGCCCAAGGGGAACGATTTTGAGGATCTGCCGTTGACCCTCACCGTGGCCTCCGGGGATGCATATAGAAGTTTAACCCATGATATAAATGTCTGCCCCAGGTTCATCCTAGCCATGATCTCCCACAGGGCATCCCATCCCACAGAGTCAAACGCTTTCTCAAAGTCCACCGCCAGGAGGGCGAGTGGGGCTAGTATTTCCTTTGCCCTGGACAGTGCCAACTGGACTCTGCGTAAGTTCATTCGGGTTGATTTATTGGGCATGAAGCCGCATTGGTCTGGGTGGACAACGGTCTCAATAACCTGCAGTAGTCTGTTAGCAAGTGTTCTGGCGAGGACCTTTGCTTCGCCGTTAATCAGGGATATTGGGCGGTAGGAGGCGCATTCGTCCGGAGGCTTCCCAGGCTTGTGTATAACTACTATGCATGCCTTCCTGAGGTCTGGGGGGGGAGTGCTCCTAGTTCCCTGCTGCGTAGGAACATGCGGTGCATGTGGGTTGTTAGCATGCCACCAAGGTATCTCCATGTCTCTGTCGGGAACCCATTGGGGCCCGGGGTTTTCCCGGGTTGGAGCTGCGCCAGCGCCTCTTGCACCTCGGTATCAGTGATGTCCGCATTCAGGAGATCCGACTGGTGCTGGGGGAGCATCGGGATCTCGATTCGGTCGAGGTATCGTGAGGGTTCAATTGACGGGTTCTCGGTGGGTGGGGAGTAGAGATGTTTGTAGTAGGCGGCGAATGCCTCCACTATGTCAGAGTCCTCTGTCAACAGTGTTCCATCTTGAGATCTGATGGCCCTTACGTGTCCCCTGCTTTGTTCGCGTCTCTCCAACCAGGCCAGAGTCTTGTTAGCTTTGTCGCCCCGTTCATATATTTGGCTCCGGACTAATTGGTGTGCAGTCCGTGCGTTATCTAGTGATAGATTACTGAGGGCGTCTTGTTCCGTGAGCATTGCTTCCTTTGCTTCTTGGGTGCTTTGAATTAGGATTTGTCGTTCACACTCCAAGACGCGTGCTTCTGCTTTTCTGACCTCCCGGACTTGGCGTTGTTGGTAGGCGGAGACCGCTGAGATAGCCTCCCCCCGAAGGACTGTCTTGTATGCCTCCCAGATCGAGATCGGGCAGTCCACGGAGCCCTCGTTGAGTTCAAAGTATTCCACAGTCTTTTTTTCCAGCTCCTCAGCAATTTCCGGGAGACGCAGATGATATGTGTTTAGGCGCCAATTACGATCTGGGCGGCGGCAGGAGTTTTTGATGGTTAGAAGGAGCGGAGAGTGGTCTGAGATTCCCCTTGCGAGGAATTCAGCGTCGAGAAGCCTGTGGTCTATGTTGCGGGGGACGAAAGCATAATCAATCCTGGAGAACGATTTATGGACACCCGAATAGAAGGAAAAGCCTGTCTCGTCTCCATGAAGTGAGCGCCATGTGTCCGTTAGTCCCATGGCCTCGGCGAATGCAGCGAGCGGTGTGGAGGTGGGGTGTGTTCCAGATCTCCTATGGGTTCTATCGGCTGCGATGTCCATAACTTCATTAAAGTCCCCTCCAATCACCCACGTATCGGCTTCTTCTGCCAGGAGCAAACACTGTAGTTCGGAGAGCAGTTCTTTCGTCAGCGTGGGGGGGGCATAAACTGCTGCCAGGCCCCATTTCTCACCCCAGATGTCCGCTAGCAACACCACATAGCGGCCCCGGGGGTCTATCCTGGCCTTCCTAACCTGGAGAGGGACACGCTTGTGGATGAGTATCATTGTGCCCCTGGCACCTTTCGTGAATCCGGCATGTTAAGTGTGCGAGTAGTTGGATCTTTTGAAGAAGTTGGTGTTTGTGCCTATCAAGTGTGTTTCGTTTAAGAGGGCAATGTCCGGCGAATGTCGGTTCAGGTACTGGAGTACCAGCCTGCGCTTTATGCTGGAGCCGAGGCCGTTAACGTTCCAGGACAGTATGGTTACCTTGTTGGGGTGCATCTTATCTGCGTGAGACCTTCTGGTGGGGCGTCTGGCAGGATGAGTGGCATTTGCATTTTTTTGGGGGCGTGTCTCGGTATCTTCTTAGGGGAGACCTCCAGGGGCCTTTCCGTACTGAAATGCTTGATGACCGGCAGACCATCGCGTCCACGGTCCCGACCAAGGAGAGTGCGTGTTTACCCTGCCTACATTCGTCTGCTTCCAGCCTTTTTGTCTCGTGAATACGTTTCCTTAGGTCCCCAAAACTCCCCCCACCCTGTACTTCCCCCCCCAACTGGGAGCACCTGTCGCCCAAACATTAAACTTTAAACTTATAACTTGGTGAACTGCAACTTCCTCGGGAAGATCCGAACTCGGGTGGTAACCACTGCAGGATCACCCGGACTGCGCTTGGGACTGCGGTGCCTAGACGGTGGTGGCCGCAATAATGTAGTTGCCATGGTATCCCGTGGCGAGTTCATTTCTATGGTGCCCAGGCCTCATCCGTTCCCTGTGGTATTTTTGGGGGAGCGCTGTGGCGATTCGGTTTCCGAGACTGTCTGAGCGTGGGGTGGTGAGTTCTGCCCAGGTCCGGGTTTGCGAACAGGCGGTCCAGAGGGCAGGCGTCGGGTTTGCGTTTCAAGCCAGTCCCATGCTTCTTTGGGGTTGTGAAATAGGTGGGTTGTGCCCTCATGGTGGACCTTGAGCATCGCTGGGAAGAAGAGAGCGAACTTGATTGATAAGGAGTGGAGTTTCTTCTTGACAGAATCAAACGATTGGCGGGCCTTTTGGACCTCTTTAGTATAGTCCGGGTAGAACCCCACTTTGTAGCCATTGTATGTGATCGGACGGGAGGCCCGTGCCATCTGCAGGATAGCGCCTCGGTCCCGATAGTTGAGGAGATGTGCAATTATTGTTCTGGGCGGGGCTCCTGGGGCAGGTTGCCCGGTGGGTACCCTGTGTGCTCTTTCGATAGAGAAGAATTTCGACAGTTTCCTGGGGGCGAAGATGTGGGTCAGCCAGTCTTCTAGGAAAAGTTCGACACTGGGGCCTTCCTCTTTTTCCGGGATCCCAAGGATCCTGAGGTTATTGCGACGTGCCCTGCCCTCACTGTCTTCGGCTCGGTATTCAAGTTGGTTGACTTTTTGGGCAATTATGGCAAGTTGTTGCTCCAACTGGCGGACGTTATCTTCTGTGTCCGACACTCTTTGTTCCGCTTCTCCGACCCTGGACGATAAGTTACGGAGATCTTGGCGTAGGAGAGATACTTCCGTGGAGACCCCGCCTATTTTGAGTTCCAGCGACGTTCTCGAGTCCCAATTGCCTTCATTACATCATTCAGGGAGAGTTGGGGGTCCTGAGTTTCTTCCCTGTTGCCTGGTTCCACCAGGCTATGTGTCTCCTGTCGCGAGGGGGCCTCCACAGTGTAGAGGTCCATTTTACTCTGCAGGGTCTGCCGCTTGGCCTTGTCTTTGCCCATGTCCAGGGCAGTAGTTTGTGTGTGAATTTAGGCCCGGGTGGATCGCGTGGATGTCCCTCAGGGATTGTCGTGGAGGCCAAGTTGGGGTGGGCTTGTCGGGCGTCTATCTGTTGCCCCTCTGTCCTTGATCCTGAGCCCTGGTGATGCTATGTAGGTTGCCGAGAGCCGGCCCCCTGTTCTGGCGTGCTCGATGGAGGGTCTGGAGTTTACTGGGGGGGGTTGTCTGTAGTTCACCGTGCGTGATCCCTCCAGGAGTTATTCCCCCTTTGTGGGGTGTACGACCAGTGGTTTATGCCAATGGGGCGGTATGGGCCTCTGCTCCCTCCGCAGTCACGCCCCGAGGATGGTCAGTCCGCTAGGCTTTTGGGGGGGTAGATGCCTATTGGGGAGGGGGGTGTGCCCTCAGTCCCCGCTGCTCCTCACTGTTGTTGTTCTGGAGTGTGCCGCCTCCCTCATGCGGGTCCCTGTCCCGCAATTTGCCGGATTCGGGGGGGAGAGGTTGCCCGTATCCTGCTGTTGCTGCTGGGGGGAGCGCGGCCGTACGTTGCCTGCGCCGTCACTCCACCCCAGGTGCCTCCGCCTCGCTGATGGGGGGAGGGGGGGGAATTTGTGTGGCCCAGTCCAGGAAGTGTTTTTACCCCTCCGGCAACGGGGAGCGCGCTCAGCCCCCGTATGCCAGCTCCTCCGCAGGCGTGTCTGCCGCGCCGCCGGGGGACACTGGAGAGGCGCGGGACACTGGCCAGTTGTTCACGGGGTTGGCGGGGGGGGCTGCGCGTACCTTGTGGTGTCCCCAGGCTTCACTCCTTCCCCACTGCTTCCAGCCTCAGTTGTCTCGGGGGTGGGGGGAGCCTGTTCTGGTGCCTCCGAGGGGCCGCTCCGTGCTGCCAGCTCCCAGCCGCCAGGGGATCAGGTTGCGATGGCCGCAGGCGCGGGGCGCCAGCCGCTGTCGTGCAATCTGGTGCCGCTTCTGGTCGCCGCCTCGGATTCCGACGGCAGTCCGCAGGCGTGCCCCCGCCGATCGTGATCCGGTGGTGGTTCGCTCCCCAGGGGGCCAAGGCCGCGGCCGCTCGAGGGGGGAGGGGCGGAGCAGCCGCTCACGTCCTTCCGGCAATGGAGGCAGGAATGACGCCGACGGACTCCAGGGCGTTTCTCATGTTCCCGGGTCCGATTCTACCCCGGATTGCAGGGTTCGCCGCCTGGATAGGTGCGCTGCCTCTGTGTTGCCCGAGGTCGGGCGTTTTCAAGCGATTACAGGCTTTTTTTTAAGGATATGTTGTCGCGGCCGCCGGGAGCTGATGCCTTTTAGCTCCTCATGCGCGGCTCGCGCATGCGCAGTCCCCAGAGCGCACTTCTAAAGATTCCACATTTTGTGATGCATAGTCTTAAATCCACCTTTGAGACACTAACTGCTTTGATAGGATCTGTGTACAAGGTCTTTATTGGTTCTGTTAGTCTAATTTTCAGATTTTTGTATTTTTTTAAAAACTTTATTTAATGATTGTGGTACACAACATTGCAACAACATGCCATTTCGTATATATCCATAACCGTGACAGTCAGTTCAGTTATATAACATAGTGTGCAGTGTTACAGATTAGACACATTGCTGGTCCCTGCCGGGCTGTTACTGGCCAAGTCCGCTTCGCATAGATATACTCTAAACGGGGCCCAAATGTCCTTTGGTTTACATGAGTTCGGGAGTGACATTACATAGTGTTCCTCACATTCATTAACATACATCAGTTCCTTAAGAAAGTGGCTCACTTGTGGTGCCTGTGCACTCTTCCATTTTTGCAGAATGCACTTTTTTGCCACCGCGCATGCAATATTAAAGAACCTTCTGATTACCTCTGACTGTTTACCAATATCCCCAAAAAGATATTTTTGTGGTGTGAGGTCTGCTGGTATCTGGGTCACTTCCTCTAGGATATTTGCGACCTCCCCCCAGAGTACACATATGTGAGGGCAGCTCCAGTACATGTGTATCGAGTCGGCCTGATCCGCCCCACACTTCTGATACCTAACGGGACAGTTATTTGTAAATTTCGCAATTTTTTGGGGGGTGTAGTGCAACTTGTTCAACACCTTAAATTGGATCAGCCGAAGGCCCGCATTCATGGATACCCTCTTGGTCAATTCACAGTACCTCTCCCAGGCTCAGCCAGTTATGGTAGCACCCAGATCCGTTTCCCAGGAGGACTTTATCATATTTACCGTTGGAGTGTTTGGAGTGTTGGCCTGCACAGCCATGTATAGCCCCGAGACACTGGTTCCCGACCGGGTTGACAGGGCTACCAGGCACGGGTGTGGTGGGGGTTCGTCTGGGAACATTGGCCACCTAGCCTTAAAAGCCATTCTCGTTCTATGGTATTGTAATATCATCAATTGGTCACTTCCCATCCCTGTTTTGAATTCTTCCGGCGTTATAAATTTGCCATTAGGGAATATGTCTTTGATTTTTAAATTCTTCCTCGGAGTCCCATGTTTTCTGTACATCTGGATCATATGTGGGTGCTATACCGGGGAATTTCCAAAACGGGGCCTCAGCATAGTAGGGTGTCTCCAACCCAAGCCTACGGTAAAGTTTGGACCATGCCTGCGCTCTTGTACTGACTGAGTCGAATGGACACTCATCTCTGTGTTTTTCCTTAAAAATGACTGACCTCAAGTCGGTTGGGCGTCCGGCGTGTTTTTCTAAACAAATGTGGGGTGAGGTGTCCTGCTCATCATACCAGTGTTTAACGAACTGAGCCTGTGCCACTAGGTAATACAATTCGAAGTCTGGAGCTGCTATGCCACCTTTGTTATAGGGTTCCACCTTTTTTTTCCCCCACTTCATTCTGGCCGCCCCCCCTGCACCAGACAAACTCTACCGCCATGGATCTGAGAGTGTCAAAGAACCGCCTACCAGGCCATATTGGGATGTTGGTAAATATATACAGAAACTTGGGGAGAATGACCATTTTCAATATAGCGACCCGGCCGATATGTTAGATGGGAAGTTTAGCCCAGAAACTGAGTTTAGTAGAAATCGTGTTCAATAGGGAGTCGTGGTTGTTCGAGAATAAGGATGTTCTGTCTCCCGACACAATAACGTCCAGGTATCTTATCTTGTCAGGGGACCATTGTAGGCCGTGTGTGTTGTTTGGACATCTAGTGGCTGGGATTAGGGGAAAGATTTCGGATTTAGAGCGATTAGTTTTGTATCCTGAGTATTCTGCGAATTTGTGCATGGCCTCTATCGCTGGCCCCAAATGTTTGTCTGGTTCCCGAATGTATAATAGGGCGTCATCTGCATATAGTGATATTGATTGGGTCAGGCCCGCCATCCGTATACCCCTCTGTCCCTGGTGTTCCCTGATTGCTGCTGCGACTGGTTCCATAGTAAGGGTGAATAGTATGGGGGAGAACGGACAGCCCTGTCTCATACCCCTACTCAGCTCAAACCATTCTGACATGGTGCGGTTGGTCAATACCTTGGCTCCCGGGTTAGTGTATAGTACCTTGACGCATTTTAGGAAGTATGGGCCTAGTCCAAATTTCTCAAGCACCGTGAATAGGTATGTCCATGACACCGAGTCAAACGCCTTTTCGGCATCCAGAGATACAGCCACCGCCTGGGCTTCTGGCTTGATCTGGGCCATGACACCAAACAACCTATGCAGATTCAGTGCCGTCTATCTGGTGGGGATGAATCCGCATTGGTCCGGGTGTACCAACACGGACATGTTGGGTAGGAGTCTAGTGGCCAGAATCTTTGCAAATACCTTGGCATCAGTTTATGAGGGATAGGGGTCGGTACGAGGACATCTCGTTCGGCGGTCGCATGGGTTTAAGGAGTACCGTTATTATGGCCTATCTCATGGACGTTGGAAGTGTCCCTACCTCTAAGGCCTCCTCCCACACGGACAGTAGTATCGGGGCCAGCTCCTCACTGAGCTCCTCATATAACTCAACCCCCAGTCCATCTGAGCCGGGTGCCTTACCGTTGGCTAGTGATTTAATAGCTTCCTTTATTTCATCAACTGTAAGTGGCTGGTCTAGCAGCAGTCTATTTTCTGTTGACAACGTCGGGAGCGTGATACTATCTAGGTATTCCCTAATGTCATTGGGAGTTTTCAGGTCATGATTGGCATACAGTTCTGTGTAAAAATGTGAATTCTCTATTTATGTCCTCCTCACTTGTTACTGTGCCGTTCCCCGCTACTATGCTGGAAATCGTAGTATGGTGTCTCGGCTTTCAGTAGGTTGGCTAGGGTGCGACCCGCCCTGTTCCCCTCGCCATACCGGCGTGCTCTGACTGGAGTAGCCATATACAGCAATTCCCTGGTAGCTAGTCTATTAAATTCTTGTAGGCTTCTATTAATGTCCGCAAGGGTGCTGTCTTCATGTAGAGTTGTATATCGTTGTTCTAACTCGCCCAACCGTTTCTCTACTTCCGCCAGTTCCCCCCTGACCGCCTAGTGGAGCCCAGTCCACAGCCCAGTGGATTTGGAAATCGGGATCCCCCTTACCCATGCCTTAAATGTCTCCCATAAAATCGCGGAGCTATTGACTGAGTCTTTATTAGTTTCAAGGAAGAATTCTACCTCTGTATGCAATTCCTCTGCCACTGCAGGATCCTTAAGGATGTCAGGAGGCATTCTCCATCTCCTGACCGGGGGTTTGAGGTTTCCTAGTGCCATGTCTAGCAGGATAGGGGAGTGATCCGACAGGGTGCGGGGGAGTATTTCGCTATTGTTGATTTGGTTCATAAGAGATGCGGACACCAGCCAGTAATCAATGTGAGATTCGGTGTCCTGCACCGAGTAGAAGGAGTACTGTCTTTTGTGGGGGTGTAGCGTTCTCCAGGCATCTACCAGTGTTAGTTGCGATATAATTTGTTGTAAAGTACCAGCTGTTTTCGTGGGATTGCTGTGTTTGGAGGTGGAGCGATCTAGGGTAGTGTCTAATATGGTGTTGAAATCTCCCCCCCACAGTATTTGCTCGCTTCCAGAGAAGCCAACCTCTTGCATTACATTTCTGTAGAAGTCAGGGTCGTCCACGTTTGGACCATATGTGTTTATCTATCAGTTCTTCCCCCGCAATGCTGCCCCCACACTATTACGTAGCGACCCAGAGGGTCTATTTTACTTTTCCCCAATTGGAACCCAGCGGATGGGTGGATCAGGACAAGTACTCCTTGTGCCTGTGAAGAGTATTCTGTCTAGTATCTATGCTTACCCCACCCTTTCAAGAACTCAGTGTTGACTTTCTGGAGCGCATGGGTTTCTTGTAACATGATAATCTGGGGATGATGACGAGTAACATAGGCTCCCACTTTGTTCACTTTGGCTTGGTTGTTCAGCCTGCGGACGTTCCATGTGAGAAGTTTTAGTCTAAGCCCTCGGGGCATTCTGACAGGATTAGCCATGTCTGTATACCCTTGTTGCGTCTCTTAACTTGCCTGTTACTCAGGAGAGTTCCATGTGCTGCAATGTCACCACGCTTTTTTACTTGTAGGACTCCTCCAACTGAGTCTCAAACCCTCAACCCCCCCCCCGCCGCCCCTTCCCGCATTGCTCAACAGACCTGAACATCCTGTGATATTTTGGTCTCCCACCCACATCATCTCCCCCAACTTGACGATGTGCCCTGTAACGTTCATTCCCTTAAACTGGTGGAGCCTTCCTGAGGGTGGCCCGTTGCATACCCCTGGCTTGCCCCGACGGAGGCTCTCGGCTCGGTTAATCATAAGTCTTCATTCAGTCCGTCCATATTGCAAAGTTTTCCTTTCTCTGGGTGGTAGGGAGCCGACAATCCCTTTTTTCCCCCCTTTTTGGGGGCTGATGATTTGCTCTGGTCAGTCAGCTGAGTCTGGTATCTCATCTCCGAGTTGTGGTCTGGCGTTCTGGTCGACTATCCGGTCTCTGGGAGGTAGTGGAATGGAGACCTGAATGTATGTCATGGCTTCTGTGGGGTTTTTGAAAAAGTGAGCCCTCCCACCATGTTGGATTCTCATTTTCGCTGGGAAGATGAGGGCATAGGGTACATTGCGTATTCGCTGTTGTTTCTTATCCAGTTCGTAGGATCGCCTGTGTGCCTGTATACCAGCGGAGAAGTCAGGATATATATGGATTCTGTGGTGTTCAAAATATAGAGTGCCTTTCTTGTTGGACAGTGAGTATCATATCCCTATCTCTGTAATTGAGGAGACGTGCTATTATGGTGCGGGGAGGTGCCCCAGACTTTGGCATTGGTGCCAACGTGCGGTGAGCCCTCTCCACAAGGAAATGTTCGGAGAAAGAATCTGCTCCCAGGATAGTTCTCAGCAGGTTTTCCACTTGTTTCTCCATGTCGCCTTTGCCGAAAGTTTCCGCAATTCCAACAATCCGGATGTTATTCCTTCGAGATCTTTACTCTAAATCTTCGCACTTATTTTGAGTTTTTCGTAGCTCTGTCTGGTGGTGGGCTATGTCGCGGCCATGCTGTGTGATTGTGTCTTCGTTCGTGCTTATCCTGCCCTCCGCGTCTGTGATACGCATGCTCTCCTTTTCCACTCGAGCCTTCAGGGACCCAATCGTTGCGACTATGTCGTCCAGTTTGACATTGACTGCCATGAATCCATTTTGAACCAGCGTCGCCAGGCGGTCCATGGGATCTTCCCCTTGTTTGTCGTGTTCCTGTGGGGCGAAGGAGTCCATCAGACCGTTTTTTTTCCCCTCCTGTGCCTTTCCTCTCGGTGCGTCCCATGTGGTGCGGTATACAGCCTTTGAGTGGACTGTGTCCCCCCAAGTAGTATAGACTGCCGTGTAAATGTTCAAAGAAGAGCAAAAAGGTGGGTAGTGTGGAAGCGTTTGGCCTTCTTCACACCCTCTTTCCTCCGGGTGTTTGGGTATTTGTTTGTGCCTTCTACAGGGCCAGGATCTTTGACGGGCGAATCCCGAAAGTTTGGTCACAGAGACTGCCCCCCCAGCACCACTCCAGGATTGATGGGGTTCTGTTCAACAGGAGCGGCCAAGTTCTGCCTGTATATACCGGGATGTTAGTGGTGCACTTGTTACCACACCTCGTAGGGTGTAACGTTATCTTGCTCGGTGAGCACCGCCAAGTGCCGGGGGGAGTGCAGCCTTCTGTGCCCCCTCAGTCGTGGCAGCACCAGCCCCTAGCAACCTTACAGCAGATACCTCAGCGTTCCCCCGCTGTGTTTCATATGTTGTGCACACAGCGCTATGTTCATACAATTTGGTACCGGCAACAGTCCCTGATATCTGCCACTGAGCCTCCCTGTGATCTCACCCTGAGGGTTATGGCATGGCACCGGTGGTCATCGTTATTTGGGGCCTTCCCGCCCGGCTACACTTACTTGAGGCGAGGGGTGTGGCACGGCCCCCCCGCGTGTCTCCGTGTTGCTCCCTCGTGCTCTCCTCGGTCCGCCAACACGGGGGACAAGGGGGCTGGCCAGCCGGCTGCGGCGCCGCGCTTAGCATGGCCGCGAGAGCCGTATGATGCTCACTCAGCCGCTCAGATGGCCTTCCGCTCCTCTCCCCTGATGGAAACAGATTTGGGTGTTCTTTTCCGTCGGCGGCCTCTGCGTTCCAAGACGAGGACGGCTGCACTTCCCTTCGCTTCTTGGGCGACGCGGTCCGAGTTCACCGCTACGCCCCTCCCCCACTGCGGCCCGCTCTTCCCAGCGCACCTCTGGCACACAGTAGATGTTCTGTGGAGCCGGCGGGCGGCCGCGTCAGCACCTCCTGTCTGCCAAAACGCTTCCAGGTGGATATTGCGAGTTTTCTTTGATGTAATGACTCGATTTTTCAGGTGCTTGCTCCGGAGGTGGTCCGCTCACAGGACTCCTCTTATGAGCGTTTGGAGCGGCGCTGAAAGGATGAATTCGAAGCAGGATTAATGTTTTAGCCGGAGCTCTCCTCTCAGGCAGCCATGTTGGTTGTGCGCAACAGCGCCCCCCCCTTAGTCTAATTTTGACTGAGTAACCAATCTTGATATTAATCCATTTTACACATTTGCAGTTATAATATTTGCAAAAGGAATGCTTGGCTTCCATTTTGTCTTGCATTCCATTTATCAAAATAAACATACTTGGAACTGTTTCACCAACCTGGACAAGTAATATTAGCCTCTTATGAAAGATCTTAAGGTACAAGACCTCTTTTAGAATGTGGTCAAAAGCTGTGTGCTGCTACTTTTGCCACCTATTCCTCCTTTAAATCATGATGGTTTTTCCAATCTGCACTCATAACTGTTCTCTTTACTTTGTACACATTCATCTGTTTCAGGAAAAGACTATGGCAAACAAAGTTATATTGAAATAGCCCATGTGGGCAGAGGCCTCAAGCTGGCTGGGTCCAAACACAGGCTCTGGCTTTGACCCCTGTTACTGGTCAGTGCCTGCCCAAACCAGGGGCCAGCCACGCCCCCCCCACTTGCCCATAAACAAGACGGTTGATATTTAAGCTGGTATAACTGTTTTGTTACTGGCAGAGCGATCTCACTGCTTTAATGTGTTGCATTCCATTTGTCTTACTTTTCACACCCCTTGCATTTTAATTTTCTTTCCTGCCTTGTCCTGTACACATTCCTGGAACCGCTGGTTGCATGCTCTGCGTGTTCCTGTGTGGGCTGTGGTATTTCAATATTTTCTACTGGTATGTAGAAGTTGGCAGAGCTCAAATATTTCAATGATTTCACTGCAGGATAAAGATTTAATATGCATGTTAAAAGAATGAAACACGAAGTCCACTAACTATTAAATTAATTGCAGCTGTTAAAGGTTTGAGCTAATTCCTGATGTGATTAATGTGCAACCTCTGCCTTGGGAGAAAAGTGGGTAACCAAGCAGTACAGAACTAAAAAAGTGTGCATGAGTCAATTTTAACAGAAAATGTTCAAGAAGAACAGTTTATGGGTAATTCACTCTGAACCTGCCCGTTTTATGTCCACAATGTCTGGTGGTGCCCTCCAAATGCATGGCACAAGATTACACAAAATGAGCCATCACTGATTGTAATACAGGACCCCTATAGATGTAAGACCGCAAGAAATCTCCACAGAACATACATTATTACTGCTATTTTTAGATTCTTTAATTGGATTTAATATGTATTTTCTATTTATATCGCACCAAACAGCCTGCAGGCATCGGGGTACGTACATTTAGACAGACGCACAGTTTGACAGGACATCAGATTCCTGGTACTAGTTACTCTAACTTTATTTAAAAATAGTGATTTATAGTTTTTTTTCAGAAAATCATGTAGTTCTCCTCTAGTCTGAGTTTAATCGGTAGACCGTTCCAGGTCTGGGCTGCTCCCACAGGGAAGGATCTTCCTAATCCGTTCATCTTTTACCTGTAATGCATGCATTTTGTCCCTGTGTCCCCGATCTTAGGAATCGACTCTGGGTGTAAGTAACAATCTGTTCCTTCAAGTAGGCGGTTGCATGACCAAATGGGCATCAATGTGCCAGGGTCATAGTTTTATAGGTGATCCTTTGTGCTAGTGCTAGCCAGTGCAAGGCTTTCCTGTCAGCTGTAACATGATGCCTTCTGTCTAACAATTCTTACTGCGTTATTTTGGATGGTTTGGCACCTACTTATGCAGCCTTTACATGCTGCTAGCAAGAGGGCATTCGGGTAATCTAGCCTGGAGAAAATAGTGGCCCTTGCGATGGTAGCGCTGTTCTTTTTCTCAAATACAGTCTGATGTATCTTAACAGCCTCAGATAGTGCTGGCAATGTCGATTACATTATAAATGTGCGCATCTGCACCAAATGATGCCTCAAAGTAGATCCCCAATGTTTTAACTTTTTATGCTACCTGGATGAGGGTGTTTTTTATCTTAAAAGATGTGTATTCCTGATTTAACTTAGCCCGTGCCTGATATGATCCGAAAATCATCAGTTCGGTTTTGCACCCACTGAGACACATCCAATTGTCTTTCATCGAGGCCTATGATGTTTTACAAGTTCGTCACCCTGTTATTATAAGTGTCGTAGCACCCACTCAGCTCTACCACCAGCTGAGTGTCCTCTGCAAAGTTGGTAAAGTAAGCTCTGAATTCCTCAAGCACTGTGCAGAGACACCTCAAATACAGGTTCAACAACAGGGGGGGAACAACTGGCACCCTGTGGTACACCGCAACTGATGGGAATTGGGTCAGAGGATTGCTCCCCCCAATGGATTTTAGATATACGATAGAATAAGGATATCGCCCAGCTGATGGCTTCTTTAGAACAGTTACCTGAATGTTCTAAGGCCCGTTGGAGTTGTTTATGGTCCAGCAGATCGAAAGCGGCTGATAAATCCAACTACCTGTCCACTTTACCCTTATCCAGAATACTGAGCATGTATGATTTTGAAGGTCTAACAAAGCCGTTTTGGTACAATGTGATCTTCTGAACCCCAATTGTTTATGAAGGAGGTCATTGGTTTCTACAAAAGATTGTAGCTGGTGGGCTGCCACCTTATCCATGACTTTCAAAATAATTTTGCAATTTGTGATCGAGTGTCAGTGCATTAATAAGCACATGAAAAAGAAATGTTTTGGGGTGTTGGCGAGATGGCGGGCTGAGCAGACTTGGTCGGGAAAAGGCTACAAAATCCCCATCCCCTGCATCAAAAAGATCCCAGACGTGGGCAAAAAGCGGCAGAGCTGCATGTGTGTTCTGATGAAGTGGAAAAGCAGCTCGGGAGGCCTTGGAGGTGAGGGGAGAGTGTTGGGCAGTAGACCGACGGAAGAGGCCAGCACCATAATGGCGAGCAGCACAGCAGGAGCCGGTTGGAGTGCCGACTGAGAGGCTAAGTGAGGGGCTGTCCTGCGCTGTCAAGGAGGGGAGCAGTAACAGATGTGGAGGGTACCAGCACAAGCCAGGACTACTGGCACAAACCGGGGGGGGCAGCAGAGGCATCAAGCTGGGAACAGGCAGTAGTCCCGACGGGTGGAGATCCGCCGTGCTGGTAGGAAGAGGCTGTGAGCTGGCAATATCTGGTGAGCACCGAGGGCCAGAGAGGTGTGCGCCCGGGGGCTCGCTTCTCCTGTCACTAATTGTGGGAGCAGAGCAGAGTGGAGGCGGGGGCTGGGGGCCTGGGACCAACAGGGGGCCCTAAAAAACTGCAGGAGTGGACTGGGGGTGAATAGGTCGGCCCGGGTCGAATAGGCCGGCCCAGGAGTGGGGACGGAAGGAGCAAGGACCCCTGAGCAACGACTTGCACGATTAGGACCAACACAACTGCCACAGAAGGAACATCAGGAGGAGTGAGGCGCTAGAGAAGGAGAACATCAGGAGGAGTGAGGAGTCAGCGCGAAAAGGGAGAGAACTGAGAGAGTGAGTAAGATCATCAAAACTTCCTTTAGGGACCAACTAGTCCCCCAGGCTATAAAAAAAAGTCAGTTACCCCACTTATAAAAAAAACCGGGCCTGGATCCAAGAGACCCATGCAACCTTAGGCCAATAACCAACTGTAATTTCCTGCTAAAGATTATGGACAAAGTAGCCACGGCACAACTACAGGCACACATTGAGGCCTCTAACACGCTACACCCACATCAATCAGGGTTCAGACCATCTCATAGCACATAATCAGCCATGCTCGACTTACAGACAAAGAGGCTTAGCATCTTAGACAAGGGAAAACGGGACTTCTCATCCTGTTAGACCTCAGTGCTGCCTTTGATCTCCTGGATCATAACCTGCTCGAAACTGCCTTAGGCAAAACAGCAAACTGCTCACAGGAGGCAAAAACATGGATAATGTCCTTTTTAAAAGGCAGAACATCCCGAGTCCATTGGGGAGACAAATTCTCAATTGAAAGGAAGATCCTCTGCGGGGTTCCCCAGGGAGCCAGCATGTCCCCATTACTGTTCAACCTCTACATTAGATACTTATGCTACATCTTAGACCATGCTGACATATTCATTACCAACTATGCGGACGATACGCAGCTGGTACTGGAGCTCAGCGGGGACCATAAAACCGATAACAACAATCTAAGTAGTATCTATAACATCATAGAACAATGGATGGATTCCAACTGGATGTGTTTGAACGCCAGCAAAACTGAGCTGATGATCTTCGGATCCACCCAAGCCAGAAAATCACTGCCCCACGACTATGCAAATTTCAAGATCAAGGATGCTAACATCAAAGTACTTGAGAAAGTAAACACTTTGGGTATGATGATGGAAGCGTCTTTAGGAGCAGAGGCCCAGACTCAATACATAAAAAAAACCTGCAATTACTACTTGAGACTCCTCAGAACTATTAGACCGTATCTCACAGAAAACAACTGTGCCACAGTAGCCAGAGCAACCATCCTTTCCCGTTTGGATTATGGGAACGCACTTATGCTATCAGCCAACAAAAAAAACATCCAAGCGTTCCAGATTATCCAAAATAACGCAGTTAGGATAATCAAATGCAAATCTAAATCAGACCACATCAGTGCATCTAGGAAGGAACTACATTGGCTCAAAGTGGAGAGCAGAACCCACTTCAAGGCTCTCACAATAGCCCACAGATGCATCCACGGGAAGGCACCAGACTATCTAAAATCGAAAATACGTTCTTATGTTCCAAGCCGCGCCTTGAGATCCTCAGATCAAAATAGGATTGCAGTGATGCCACACAAACTTAGATCTGGACTGGGAAAATCCTTCCCAGTCATTACAGCAGGCATCTGGAATAATCTGCCAGCCCACATAAGGAAAGAATCTAACTACTTAAGTTTTCGTAAATTAGTGAAAACATATCTTTTCAACTGACCACGTTCATGACCCACTAAATAATTGATTCCAGGAACTGTCCCGTCCATTTCTGTTGTCTTTGTGTCCACGTTTCTGCGCCCCGAAACTCACGAGTTAACGGCGCAATACAAATAATTAAATAAAATAAAGTGAGGAAGCCCAGCAGGGAGCACCAGGAGAAGTGGGATTCAACCAGGAAGGAACCAAGGAAGTGTGAGCTCCAAGCTGGGTCGAGTGGGCTCAAGCCACCAGGAGAAGCAAACGAAACCCCTTATGAGGGGCGAAGGGAGAACACCATTGCAAGGCAAAAAGCGCCCAGAGTGGGAAGGAAGCCAGACACTGGGTGGAAGTGTCCCCCTGGAAAGACTGAGCCCCCTGAGGGGAGAGGCAAGGTGGAACCCACTGAAGGAAGGGAGTGTTCACTATGTAGAAGGGACCAAAAAAGATCACCACCTCTGGGACTCAGGAGCAGAAGGAGTGTCAACGAGGACACACCCAGGCAACACTCCACTTCGGGAACTAGGAAGCACAGGGTGAAGAAGAGATGGCGTTCAGTAAGGAGGATTTACTTGCAGCCCTGGCCAAATTCAAAGCGGAACTCACACAGGAGGTAAAAAAAAGAGGCATCAAGGAAGAGCTGTTTCAGGCGATCACAATGAATACAAGAGACAGTGATGCGTTGGGGGATTGTGTGATGGAAGTGGAGGGTCATGTCATGGGGCTAACCGAACGGGTACCTGAGCTGTTGCAGAAGGCACAAGGAGAAGAAGAGAAAATAAGAGCCCTGGCGAAGTGAAGTTCTGGAAAACAGATCACGGACAGACAGTATCTGGATTAAAGATCTCAAACAAGGGGCAAAAAGTTCTGTTGCATCCGGGAGATGTTCATGGACCTCATGGAAGGACAAGGGCGGGATATGGAAATTGAAAGAGTACATAGAGTGGGACCTCAGAAGGCGGAGTCGGGGACCTGACCCGCAGAATGTCCTGGTGAAGGTCCACAGCTTCAAGGATAAGTCTTGTCTCATGAGTGCAGCCAGGGAAAAGGGAAAATACAGCTAAGGGGAAGCGATATTCAGCTATGCAATGATTTATCACAAATGACTCTGGCGAGGAGGTGGCTGTTCAAACCACTCACAGAGGAGCTAAATAGGAGAAAGATGAGATCAGTGGCTCTTTCCAAAAAGGCTTCAATTTCCGAATGGGAAATGAAGAAAAGATTGTTTCTCAAGTGGATGAAGGACTGCAGGCACTGGGCATGAACATCTGCAAAGATCGAGAGGGGGAGAAACGACAGAGTACAGCCTCGGAACACAGCAGCCACCCATGGTGGAATTCTAAGAAAGGGAAGAAAGTGTGACCTGCTCAACGGTCTCGGGCAAGGCTGGGGTCGGAACTACTTTTGGGTTCACATCTAGGGTTGGGGAAGACAATGCATGGGGAGGGGAGGAAAAAGGATGTGGGGGGTGGGTACCGAATGATGTCAGTTTATGGGGGTCACGTGAAGAACCTGCATGATGGATCCAGGGATTGTTTAGGTTCAAGTTTGCGGGACTAGTCTCTGGGGTAACATTTTAGAGCATGGCGAATAGGGCTCAATTCGCGAGTGTATAGTGAAATATACACAAAGAGCAATGTATAGGTTAGAATCATGGAATGTAAGGGGACTAAACAGCCCAAATTAGAGAATGACAGTGCTATGGGAAATTAGAAAAAAGGGGAGCAGAGATAGTCTCCCTACAGGAAACGGACCTTGTAAATGGGGATATGTAGCGTTTGAATAATGGGGATTACCCTCCACAATATCATGCTGTGGCAGGGAGCAAGAGGGCGGGAGTAGAAATCCTATTCCACAGATACTTAAGCTGGAGGGGGCCATGGTGACGAGGGACCTTGAGGGTAGGTTTGCGATGGTGAAAGGGAAGCTGGGAGGTCAAATGTTCATGTGTTTCGGTATATGCACCTAATCGGGGGCAGGTACACTTTCTGGAGGGGTACCTAGTGGAATTGCGAAGATTTGGGGAGGGTAAACTGGTGATGGCAGGAGATTACAACATGGCGTGGGATCCGAACCCAGACCGGTCGAGAGGGGTGCGGGGGGAGGGCTGCACAATGGGAACAATGACACATTGGGAGAATCGAGGAAGCAGGTCTCTGGGACACCTGGCGGATATACCACCTGCAGGACGGGGAGTATTCCTCCTACTTACATGTCCACAAAAAATACTCACAGATAGATTATATTTCGGCAACACAGTCAGTCCAGGCTACAACGTGGGTGCATATGTGCAACATGACCGTATCAGATCATGCGCCGGTTACACTGGAATGGGAAGGATGTGGCTTGCAGAGAGGGCATAAGGGGTGGAGACTTGAGGACTATCTACTCTGGGATAAAGGGATGTGTGCACAAGTGGAAGATGCAATGAACAAGTACATGGAGGACGGTATGGAGGGGAAAGGAACCATGTGCGAGAAATGGGATGAATTTAAAGATAAGATCAAAAGCCTCCTGATAGAAGCATCTAAGGAACTGAGGGAAATTAGGATGAAGGGTGAAATGGATCTGGAAAAGGAAATGCACAGGCTGGAGACAGCTCACAAGGAGAAGGGGCCCAATAGGGTCGCTAGGCAGCTGGCTAATGTGAGGGGACAACTTAAAAACTCCTGGGTTGGGCGGTAGAGGGTACTCTGCTGAAGAGTAGACAGACGTTGTATGAGCATGGGAATAAGGTTTGGACGGTGCTAGCGAGGCAGCTGAGGGCAAAGGAGCAGTGGGCTTTCATAGCAAACCTGGAGGACAATGGAGGGAGAATAGTAGGAAGAGAAGGGGGGAAATAATGGGATCATGCAAGAGTTCTTTACCAATCTCTATAGGGAAGAACCATGTGGCATGGCTGGGCTGCAGGCATATCTGGCAGAGTGGGCAGGACCGTGGTTGACCGAGGCTCAAAGGGAGCACTTGGAAGAGACGATAACCAGGGAGGAGGTGCAGCATGCAATAGTATGATTGAAACCACTTAAAATCCCGGGTGCAGACGGCTACACCACATTCAGCCATCAACTGTCCAAGGGGCTATCGGAGGTAATCAATGAGTTCTGCAAGAAGGTTAACATTTTTCCCTCTATTGAAATGGCGCATATCACTCTCACCCCAAAAACCGGGGAAAAACCTGCTGTTGAGTTCCTCATACAGACTGATAGCACTTATAAATAGCACTTATCGATGTAGACGCCAAACTCTACACAAGGGTGCTAGCGGCTAGGCTGGAAGGTGTACTTCAGTTCCGATTTGCACAAGATCAGTCTGGATTTATTCAGGGGTGGAACACATTCCACAACATAAGAAGGGTCCTGCATGTAATTGACAAAGCCACAAGGGGAGGGAGGCCTACACCCACTTGTTCGTTAATGCTCGATGCCGAAAAGGCGTTTGATCGCGTCAACTGTGGGGAAAGGGGGGTTTATGAGTCGAACATTGAAGAAGGTAGGGGTAGGGCTGAACTTTCTGAGGATGGTTCATGCAAACTTCCAGACTCCCACGACAAGGATCAAAGTGAATGAGGGGTTGACAAATCCGTTTCCAATCATCCATGGAACTAAACAGGGGTGTCCGCTATCTCCCCTACTCTTTGCTTTAGTGATGGTGCCATTTGCACACCGAATAAGGGAGAACCCGGATGCGCAGGGGAGGTGCTGGGGGGGGGGGGGAGTCAAGTGGGCTAATACAGATCATAAAATTGGCTTTTTTGCCGATAATGTAGCACTCATGGTAACCAAGTAGGACACCTCACTACCAGCGATAATGGGTGAGATAAAGGCCATCTCTGAAGTGTATGGCTTCAAGGTGAACTATTCCAAGTCTGAGATCCTTGACTTCTCGGTGGGGAAAGAAGAGCGGGAGAGATTGGCAACCAACGTCCCATTCAGGTGGGCAGATGGCCCAGCAAGGTACATAGAAGCAGTGGCTTGAGACTATCTCTGGAAAATCCTCTGTCCTCTTTTCTCATTCAGATATTTTATTTGTATTGCGCTTGTACACTAGTGTTTCAGAGCTCCACGAAGCAAGGGAGGGGACCAAGGGAGAACAAAACAACGATCTTACTAGGCCCAATGACATTGAGAACGCGCAGGTGTGTGGGAGAGGGAAAGGTGAAAGTGCATGGCAGGGGGGGCTAGAGAAGTGGAACGTGCTGAGCAAAATTAATAAAAATAAATAATTATAATAAATAATAAAAGCAACAAACAGTGGTAGTGCAGCCAGCAAGTGGCAACTTCTAGGTTTAAGGCAGCAGACAGGGTGTGTCTGATAAGTGCAGGAAAAAAGGGGTTGGGGGGGCTGTGGGGTTAGATATACAGACCCCAGTGCAAGGGATTGCCAGGAGGCCATGCGGGTGGGTGGTACGGTGAGCAGGTACCTGGGCCCAAAAGTCAGAGGGTAACCAGGTGCACAATGCAGAGACAGAACAGGTCAGAAGACTGCTGGTGAGCAGTCTAAAAAAGGGCTGTGGTGCCAGGGGTTGACTTGGGCTCCTGAGCCATAGGTGAGGCGGAGTGGTGGGGAGTCGGGGAGGACCCAGGGCTGACCCGGAACTGTGGGAAACTGGGCCACTTCCCCAGTGAAAGGTGTAGGAGGCCATGGAGGACCCTAGAAAGTGGCAGCGTGGCGCCGAAAACTAAGGACAGAAGTGTCTGGAGGCCCGGGAAACCTGGAACAGACGCACCTAGCATAGATTCCAGGCTCGCTCAATCTACCTGCATACCCACATGTCCCATGACAAAGAAACTAAGAGCAATGGACACATTAACACATTAGGGTTAAGGCAGCAGTTGGGCTCCTTTCCTTGGTTTGAAGTCTATTTACTTTTGAAATTGTAGTCCGACAATATTCCTGGGGGTCCTGGTAGAAGGGGGGCAAGAAGGGGGGGTGCTGGAGTTTCACTGTGCATACAAGTGCCCTGCTGGACATAATTGAGTAAACACCTACAAAGTAAACGGACCGGAGATATGGGAACTCTACAGCTCTAAGGCAAGGACATGTTTGACTCCCTGCCTGCACACTGGCAGTGTAGTAAGTCAACGGAGGCACATCACACGCACTAACTTGGAAGCATATCAGTGGGGTCATTTGCACAAGGAACCAAGTGTGGGTAGTGGAGGGGGAGGGTGACATGGATCAGTACCAGAGGGTCCCCAGGTATCAGAGCGGGGATGCATCCCTGACCCACAATATAGAGCAGATCATGCAATAGGTGGCGACCGGAAGCCTAAGTAACACAAAGATTGTGGAAAGTGCTGGAACAGGCAAGGACCCGCAGGAAATACGACTCCGGCCCAGAGGATCGGATGAAGCTGTGCCCTGAGTCAATCAGCAGAGACTGCTGGAGGCCCGCTTGGGGGGAGGTGGGTAGGGGCCCCCTGACAAAGTCCGTAGGAGAGAATGGTGGAAAGTCTTGAGCACAGATGTGATCAAGGGCAGTAGAAGCTCCCACATTAAGGCAGAAGGATCGCCGGATACTCAGTGGAGCTCAAAGGGAGGCTTGGAAGCTCAGGCAAGGGCTGATGAACAGCCTGCAAAAAGGGGAAGCAGCCATTCACAACACGCCAGAGACCACGCGGACAACAGATAGAGAGCATTGTGACAAAAGAGAAAGCAGTGGAATGGCTACAGGGGGAGGGGAGATGGGGAGCATCCCCTTCCATGCGAGAGCTCCTGCTCGCCATAACACACTCCAAGTCCTCATTAGAAAGGAAAGTTGATGCAGTGGGAGCAGAGGCGATCTTCCTGAGGCAGGATATGCAAAAGGTATCGGCCAGGGTGGGGGAGGCGGAACAACAAATTCCAGATGTGAAGGACTCTGCAACCCATGAAAAAAGACATTCAAGAGCTGCAGAAACGAGCGAAAGTGTTGGAAGACAGAACCCAGGACGTAGAAGGGAGGGCCTGCTCGAATAACATCAGAGTACTGGGCCTTCCGACGAAAGTAGAGGGCCCGTCTACTGAACTGCACCTAGAGAAGTAGCTAACAGAGTGGATGGGGTCGACGGGCCTCTCCAGATTCTTCTCAGTGGAGCACGCACCCACAATTCCCAGCAGAGCGATACCGGGGGGGGCTCATCCAAGGCCCGTCATAGCTAAAATATGGAACTATTGAGACTGAGATGCAATATTACAGGCGTCCAGAAAGAAGGGCCCAATAATAGTGTAGGGGGCCAAAGTGACAATTTTTCTCAAGAGCGGTCCAGAAGGCGAGGCATTCATTTGAGGAAGTCAAGGAAACTGCAACCTCAAGTACGCCATGCTCTTCCCGACCATGGGTGTTGGTGGTTCCAGGAGGGGTTTGTTTCTTCCAGAGTCTGATCGCGGCATGGGATTGGGCAGACTGGGAAGGCCTAATCAAACTGTCCAGTACAAAGACAGCGGAGGGAAGCAGGCCCCACTGATGGCCCAGAATGGTGGACAAGTGGTGTGTGGGCAAGAGTGTCTCTGGCTCGGACACGTTACCCAGGTCGGGGTGATCAGGAGAAAGCAACATATATAAATGTGGCCTGAGCGGAGCTGGATAAGCGCTGTGGGCAGTGACCCCCCCACCCCCCGGATCGTCGGCCGGAGGGCTGGGACGGGGATAGTTGGTTATTATGGGGCGGCAGATCAGATGCTTTAAGTTGGGAGGAAGCATAGGGCAGGGAAGGGGTTTATATTGATTTATACAGGTTAGTGGTACAACTTTTGTTCAGGTTCACTCGAAGGGAGAGAGGGGGCCGACCCACAGTTACAAATGCTTTGGAATTAAGCATTTTTGAATGGCGGACAGGGTAAGGACTAGATTAACATCATTAAGATGCATAATATGGAATGTTATTAGATTGCTTGATAAGATAAAAAGGGGTCTAGTAACAAAATACCTTGCACATCAGCAAGCGGATATTGTTATGCGGCAAGAAACGCACATGATTGGGACGGTATGCAAATTCTTGGGATGGGTCGATACATGACAGTGGAGCATGCAGGGGTTCACAAGAGGATTTAGTGGGGGGTGGCAATTCTGGTGAAGAAAGCACTACCACTGGAAGTGAAGCATGTGGAAAGTGATCAAGGGGGAGGGGTATCCTGTTGTGGGGAACTGCATGTGGAGACGGTATGTCTCATCTGTGCAAATTAGCCCTTGACGTTACAGGGGGATATGCTGCAGTTACTTCATACATGACTAGCAGAATATGGTATTGACATCACCCTGTGGGGGGCTTCAATGACGCAGTGAGACCTGAAGTAGATGGAGCCCTGGGGCAGGGGGGGGGGGGTGTGTAAGGGCATTCCCGTACTGAACAACAAACATTTATGAAGGCCACAGGGCTGAGGAACATATGGCAGGACCCGGTCGATCAGGGTTTCCCCTTATACTCAAATGTGCACGCAACCCTATTGTGGATAAACTACCCCGGCTAACTGGCTGGTAAGGAGGTCTCGGCAAACTACCTCCCAAGAGGGGCCTAGCGAGAGGGGATGAAGAGATTGCAGCATTCGTTTGCAAGCTATTACTGGGGGCTCTATGGGGAGACCACCCCCAGGAACGGGGCGAGTATCCGGCAGTACGTAGCAGATACACACCTGCCCAGACTGAGTCAGGTGCAGAGAGAAAGATTAGAGCTCGACCCCACCCTGGAGGAGATCCAAGCAGCTATAACAGCGGCAGGTGGGCAAATCGCTGCAGCCAAATGGATTTCCGGCTGAATTCTGGAGGCTAATGGGACAGGGGCCAGCTGAGGTTATGTGATAATGTTCCTGGAGAGTGTGGAGGGGGGAAGGTTGCCAGCGGACCTACTCCAAGCCACGGTGGTGGTAATATATAATCAAGGGAGACCGGCGGACCAATGTAGTTCATATCACCCAATCTCATTGATAAATAGGGAGGCAAAAATGTTGGCAAAAGCTTTAGCCAACAAACTGTTACCACTGATAGGATAACTGATAACCAATGCAGATTTATTCCAGGAGGGCGACTAGAATGAAGATTCACAGGTTGCACGACACGCTGGACATAGCCCCCTCCCTGAAGGATCCACATGCGGGCATGGCAATAGATGCAGAAAAAGCATTCAACTCAGTGGGGTGGCAATACCCATGGGTGGTAATGGATACATTTGGGTTCGGCCCAAAAGATTTGTGGTGAGGGTTAAACTGTTATATAAAGACCATGAGGCCAGGTTTAAAGTGGGGGTGGGTTGATGCTTCAACGGGGGACGAGACAGGGCTGCCCATTGTCGCCACTGCTCTTTTTGCTGGCGATAGAGCCCCTAGCGGCACAAATTAATTTAGACTCAGATGTGTGGGGGTTCGTGCAGCCTGGGGGTGAAGGGAAGACCGCATTTTGTTATACGCGGATGATGTTCTTATTTATATGAGGGACCCCAGATGTACTGAATCTAGGGTAATTGAGATTTTTTAAGTTTTTGGGGAGATTGGCGGGCTCAGAATCTATTGGGATAAATCTATCCTGCTGCCGGTTAAAGAAGGGGATGCAGAGATCCCAGAGAGATTCCCTCTGGTGATAGAAGGGTCTTGCTTCAAGTACTTTGGTATTAAGGTGGGGATAGACCGTGCGGAGTACCTTAAGAATGATCTGGACCCAGTAGTACACCGGCTATGGAATGACGCGAAACACTGGACGGCGCTCCCGTTGTCCCTTGTAGTAAGGGCAAACCTGTTTAAAACCATGGTGCTGCAGAGGCTGCTATGTTCTTCAGATCACCCTGGTAAAGTTTCCAGCAAGGGAATTTAGGATCATCGAAGGGCCTTCAAGAGATCCTATGGGGAGGCAACGCCCCTAGAATAGCAATGTCTACATTGTTTAGGTCAGTGTGGGATGTGGGATTGGGAGTCCCTACCGTGCAACATTACTACCGTGCACCAAAACTGCTAGTGATCAATGAGTGGGTGTTTGGAAGGGGAAGTAAACCACACATAGCACGGGAACTGGACAGGATGGGCGCGACCCCACATTTGCAGGTGACCTATGCAGGAAAGGCGAGACATAGGGTTCCTAGGGCAGGGGTTAGTTTGCTGGAGGCCAGGAGGGCAGCCCTCAAGGCCATGGGCCGGGGAGGAGTAGCAACCATGGAGGCACCTTTGTGGGGCATCAGAGATCTGCTGGAGGTCCTGAAACTAGGCCTACAGCAGAAGTGGCAGGAGAAGGGTATTACACGGGTATCGAAAATAATAGAGCAAAAACAGCGGACCTCTTGAACAGTTACATGGAACCTATGACCCGACTAATAGGGACCAGTTTACTTATGTCCGCTGCAACACTCACTGTCCCGGGAGAAGCAGGAAACATGGGACCTACCAGACAGGTCGCTCCTGGAGGTGAACTTACTGGACGGTGCAATCACTTCTAAGGGAATCACGAAAATATACCAGATGCTAAACAGCTCCACGGCCAAATCTCTAGCAAAACTGAGGGCGTCCTCGGAAGGGGACCTGGGGAACATGGAGGAAGAAGACTGGGTGGAAGCTCTGGGATCCCCAAGGGAAGCAAGTATTATGACAAGGCTACGGTTGATTCAGTATATTAGTGCTGAACAGTGTCTAATTTAGTAGGGACCGCTTGCATCGCATGGGCCGGGCGGATGACCCCAGATGTTTGAAATGCAATGGGGAGGTGGAATCCTTCTTCCACATGGACTGGGAGTGTCCTGTGGTGAAGTCCTTTTGGAATAGAGAGCGGGGAAAATGGAGGGGCTGGCGGGGGAGGTGATCCCTAACTGTCCCAACTGATTTTGCTGAATGTGTGGGGAGACTCTGGTTTCAGCGTTGCAGAGGACGGCGTTGGTACTGGGGAAAAAGAGGCTGGTGAAGGAATGGGGCACCTCTGCACACCATAGCTTTCAGCGATGGCTGGAGGAAATCGACTACTGCACTGAACTTGAGAAAAGGATATTTAAAGAAATGGGAGGGTCCCAGAAATTCCGAAAGATATGGTTGAAATGGCTGGAATCTGGATAGGCCCCCACAGATTTGGAATGGAGCCAAAGGATGGGGGGGGAGGGGCGGCAATTTTATGAGAAATGTCGGCTTTTGGTGGAGGAAGGGTGGGGAGAATGGGATGTGTGGGTGGCATTGGAAAATGTACTAAGTGACCTGTGGTTATATTTGTTCTCCAGCATGGGGTCTGGCATGGATTCACATGCTCATAAATATTCCCCGTCGTCAGCCTGGGAATCCTCGGTAAAGAAAAAATCAGTATCCGTTTTGTTTCTGATCTGTCTTTCTTAGTAGTAACCAGTCACTGGTCTCTGGGTCATACTGCCCCCAGCCAATGACTGCCCTCTCACTAAGCCCCGCCCCTGGCAGCCATCCTCAGTTTTTTACCGCACGTTCAAGTGTTGGGAGTCCTCGTGCTATACCTCTCGGGCTTTTACTGCGTTTTGCGCTTTTTCAAAGAGATTTATCTAATTTTTCGGTTTAATCGAGCCTCAAGCTCCACCGTTTCTACTTCCAATCAACGGGGACCCGTTTCGGATTTATCGACGCCCCTCAAGGGTGAAGTTTTCATCTAGTTTCATTTCTTGGAGGATTCCAGAAGTTTGAGGCCTACCCTGCGGACGAGAAGAACATGGCCCAGGAGAAGGGAAGCTCGACTCCCGGCAAACTGTTCAGGATCTGCCCTGGATGCAATCTACAAAATGTGTTCAAGGAGGACGAGCTTTCGAAATGCCTTTACTGCCTCCACGAGGACAAAACACACGCGGAGAAGGACTGTGCGTTTTGCATGAACATGTCGGATCGTACTATGAGGGATCGTCGGACCAGTCTCTCCAACTGGCTGGAAGGCAAGAGCCCAGCAGGTGAGAAGAAGTCCGAGCGGTCTTCTAAGTCCTGTGAGGGCGCCCCGGCGACGGGGGCCCAACAGAAGGCAAAGCACCGCGGGCACTGGGAGCGCCGAACGGTCAGGCTCCTCGGCTTCCAGGCAGGGCGCAGCTTCACCGACGCCATCAACCGCGAGCCAACGCTCTGGCTCAGGGAAGAGAAAATCCGAGAACCCGGCTAAGCTTCTGGAGAGGCCCCGGTTGATCTCGAAGGATCAGGCCGAAGGGGAGAGAGGCGGTGACCCTCCCCCTAAGGTGAAGGCCTCAAGCGTGCCCAAGGTGGTGAAGGCCTTGATCCCGGCCGAGGCCTTGATTGAGGGAGTCGCTGCGGCACTGGCGAAGCCTGTGGAGGCTATCCAAGTGGAGGTGACCTCGGGGCCCAAAGTTTCCCTGCCTCCGCGGAGGGAATCCTCTTTTAAGCCCGTCAAGAAGACCCCCCCGTGAAAACACCGGTGGAAAAAGAGGGGGAGGGCAGTATCCGTGACGGACGCGGACACAACCTCCGAGGAGGAACTGACCGAGAATTTGGAAGAGGCCCGGCCCCATGGGAGGGATCCCGATGAGGGGGACAACGAGGTTCCCGTGGAGGAGGAACAACCGTCGCTCCCGGCACGCCCGTCACAACCCGAGCCACAAGACAACTCGGTGGCCATTTTGACGGCAATCCAAGCCTTACGCATAGAGATAAGTACGAGACTGACAATACCCCCGATGGATGACCCAGCTGAACCGGGTCCGTCGGGAAGCCCTCCAAACAAGAGGAGGATTCATCCGGATCCCCTTCAGCCCTCACAGCCTTCTCAGCCTTTGTCACCCTCCCCGGTCCTGAGGGATGACACGGGAACAGACACGGCCACGACGGGGACGGATGACGACGGCGGCTAGGACGGGACTGACCTCCCGTCTCAGATTCCTCAGGCGTCTCCTGCCGATGAAATTGGCTCCTTGCACACCCTGATTGCCAGGGCATCCAAGCTTTTTCAGCTCTGACCCGAAGAAAAGAAGGAAGGCTTCCTCTACCAACGGCGCAAGGCCAACAGGAAGATGGTCCTTGCAGTGGCATTACTGGATGACATCTGGGACGAGGGTCTCGCCCTCCTGAAGAACCCGTCCACGACGCCTGCCTAAACGGACCGGTACGAGAAGAAGTACCGGGTCCCCGACGGCGCCCCTTTGTGCCTTAGGGCACAACCGACCCCGGATTCGGTCATCTCGGTCGTCTCGGCAGCGGCCAAGAAGAAAGCCAGGGGGGCTTTGGCTTCAACTTCCCCACCGGACGGCGAGGGAAAGAAACTTGATGCCATGGGACGACAAGTCATCTCTTCGGTGTCGACGACGATTAAGGCGGCCAATGCTCTAGCGACAGGGAATTGTGGTACAAGATCGCCCCCCTGTTGGACTTCCTCCCGGGTGACAAGAGGGCAGAGGCCCTGGCGATCCTACAGGAGGGTGACCACACTAGAACTGTGGCCACGGTCATTGCCGACACCGGTTTCTGCCAGTTGGGGAACAGCGTTTGCCTTCGACGGCAGGGGTGGCTCAAGGCGACGGATTTCCGCCAAGATGTGCAAACCAAGGTTTTGGACATGCCCTTCGACGGGAACAATCTGTTCAGAAAGACAGTGGATGAGTCACTGCTGGCCATCAAGACCGACACGGAGACGGCTCGGGTCTTGGGATTTCTGCAGCAACGGTGGCCGCCCTTTCGGAACTCTGGAGGCAAGCAAGGTGCCTCCAAAGGATTCGGTGGCGGCTCCTCTACCTACCGTCAGGCGGCCCGCTCCTCGTCGCATGAAGCCTACAGGGGACGAGGCAAGTCAGGTGGATCTCGCCGTCGTCGCCAGGGAGGCCAAGGCGGCAAGGCTGCTTCCAAGCAAGACTGAACCGGCCGTTGTGTCGGGCCCCCACCGAAGCACCCCGGTGGGAGGCCGTCTGATGAAGTTCATCAGCGTGTGGGAGTCCATCTCCACTGACCATTGGGTGCTGGATGCCCTGGCCCACAGACACCCTCTGGAATTTCTAAAGAAGTGCCCCCGAATTACTCCAGTGGCCAGGAACGAAAACAACGTCCCTCAACTGCTGTTAGAGGTAAGGGCGATGCTCAAGAAAGGAGCCATCGAGCTCGTCCCAAAGAGGCTCCGGAGTATACTCAAGATACTTCCTCGTCAGAAAGAAGACAGGAGGTTGGCATCCCATCCTGGACTTGTCGGCTAAACAAATACATCAAGGCACAGAAGTTCCGGATGGTCACCCTCCAGCACGTACTGGGCCAGCTGGAGGAAGGCGACTTCCTGTCGTCGTCGGATTTGGAGGATGCGTATACTTTCAGATCCCCATCCTAAAAGGACACCGAAAGTTTCTCAGGTTCATAGTCCAAGGGCGGCACTACCAGTTCAAGGCCCTCCCATTCGGATTGAAGTCGGCGCCCAGGGTGTTCACCAAGTGCCTAGCACCAGAGGCGGCGCGGCTACGCCTGCAGGGGATCCACGTCTACCCCTACCTGGACGAAGGCAACCGACAAAGGCTCCCCTCCTGACTGAGCCTGGATGTCTTTGAGGCTCTCATGAGGTCGAGCAGGAGCTCCCTCTCCCACCAGCTGCAGGAGCAGCTCCATGCTGCCTGAAGCCCTGCCTGCTCATAGGTAAGCCTGGAGGCTACACCTTTGTATTTAGGCATCTCCGCCTTCCACGATCTAAATCGCCTAATTTACTTTATAATTTAAGCCATCCACTTGTGCATCCATACCAAGTATACTGGCAAGCACATTAGCCCTTTGTGCTGCATGGACTCTTGAAACGAAATCCATTTCACCCAGATTCGGCATTACAAAAACACAAGGTTTTTGCCTTTTAAATATGGCCACCGCCGCTTCCTCTCACTCATTCTGCTCCACTGTGAAGCACCAGAAGCCTGTTGCCTCGTGATTGGTTGCCTGCTGCACCTTAACCAATCGGGGTGCACCGGCAGGCGAAGCCGGCCCCGACGAAGGCAACAGACAAAGGCTCCCCTCCTGACTGAGCCTGACGGAGCTGGATCGTGCTAGAGTGCGTCCCCCGTCCTGAATGAGCTGATTGCGGTGAGATCCCAGAGCTAACATTTCCGACCTGCCGCCCGAAATAATGAACTCACTGTTGCGACTTCAATGATCACTTCACGTATATTCATCCATCTACTAGTGCTATCCCATAGTAGCCCATATCGACCGACATAATGTCTAAACTTCCGCCGTGCTTGCCTGACTCGAGTTGCACTCCACACGGCTGCGCATGATGTACATTTACCCTTGCCCGAGTGGACACTATTGCCTGCAAAGCTGCTGCTCCCTTTTAGCCTTATTCTAGATATTGCTGAGTTTACAATATGTTGCCCTATTGCTAATCTGATTGCTGACTGCTTATGCTGCTCGCCCATTTCGCCTAGAGGCCATTATTGCTTGCTAGCCTCTTACAAGCTGCTGCTCCCTTTTAGCCTTATTCTAGATATTGCTGAGTTTACAATATGTTGCCCTATTGCTAATCTGATTGTTGACTGCTTATGCTGGTCGCCCATTTCGCCCAGAGGCCATTATTGCTTGCTAGCCTGTTACAAGCTGCGGCTCCCTTTCTAGCTTTATTCTAGATTCTGTTTTAGCTTACAACATGATGGATAACTGCTTATGATGAATGCCCACTTGGCATCAGAGGTCAATACCGCTTTATAGCACCCTGCCTTCGACTATCCCAACTGCCACCTATCTGCTTACCATCTGTCCTTAATCATAGCCTAAATCCCAATCCTACATCTAATCTTTACATCCCTCCTAAGCGCCAGACCACACCTACCTTCTAGGAATACACCTGCTACAACTAACTGTCATGCCTCCCCTGCTCAGTAGTTTACAACTAACTGTCATGCCTCCCCTGCTCAGTAGTTGGTCTGCCTGCTCCCTGATCATCTTAATCATCACAGTACTGTCCAACATGCCGCCTCAGCATCCAACTACCATGTGCGCGACCCTACCAAATTCCAACTCAACTAACAGCTCACCGCTAATGATAATTGAGGCACCTCCAGTGCTACCGACCAGTGTCCCTTGCCCCACTATAGACGGGAACACAAGACTCGGAGCTAGACTAGCCAAAATCTACGAGCCACTCGCCCGTTCTATGCCCACCACAAAGAGACCTAGCTCCACTCTCACCAGCCTAAACAACCTTAAACCTAAATTATCTCTGAACCACCATAATAAATCTCTACTCTATCCCACTAACCAGAGAAGTACTAAAACCACACAGAAATTGTCGGCCTCTACTACCACTACAGCGAGCCCCCAAATCAAGGGAGCTCTAATCAAAGCTAGATCACTAGTAGCTCATGCAACTGAAATTGCAGACCTGATTATCAATGAAGACCTTGACCTCCTTGCTATCAGAGAGACCTGGCTCCATCCGGCAACAGGCCCCATGCTCATGTTAGCAGTCCCTGACAACTACACTATCCTGAGACAAGACCGACCTAACTCTAGAGGAGGTGGTGTTGCCATCATTCATAAATGTAGCCTTCCTATAAGAGTAGCTACCACCATTAGTGTCCTTTCTTGCGAACTACTCTGTCAAAGTTCCCATTACCAATGCCCAAACCCTCAACATCCATGTGATCTATCGCCCTCCAGGCCCATTAGGTACATTCGATGAGGATCTTGACACTATCCTATTTACTAACCTAAACAACTCCACACAGGTGCTCGCCCGTGGAGACTTTAACATGGGTTTCAACGACCCCGAAGACCAACCCGCCATCACCACGCTTAACACCCTCACCAAATTAGGATTTACTCAAAGAAGCCTGAAACCCACCCATGACAAGGGCAGAATACTTGACTGGGTGGCTGACTATAACTGCTTAGCTAACATCACCGACATCTCACCACTATCCTGGACTGACCACCACCTGGTATTGTTCTCGCTGTCCACCACGGGACCTCCTCCTATGCTGACTAGTAGGGCTCCACCCACACTCACGAGAAACAAAAAGAGCATCACGGTGGAGAGACTTATCCCTAACCTACTCCCCATACTCAATACACTCCCTGACAACCTGGATCCTGAGACCCTGGTCGAGGAATACAATAAAATTATGTCCACTTCCCTGGACTTAATCGCCCCTCTCAAACTCAGGCCAAGCAAGCCCAAAATGCACTTGAACAAATGGTACACACCATTCCTCAAAAACCTAAGACAGCAAAAAAAGAAACTGTGAATCCACCTGGAAAAGAGACCCATCAGTAGCCAATAAAATCAAACTCACCAAACTAGCCGTCCTGTATAAAAAAGAAATCCTCCTAGCAAAACGTACTTCCTTTGACACCCATATTTCCCAAGCCAAATCAAACCTGAAGGAACTATTTTCTATTCTGAAAGAAGTAAAAACCCCCATAGCACCACCAGACACCTGCATTAAAGACCAGAATTGGTGCACTGAAATCCAAAATAACTTAGCCAACAAAATCGGTACTCTACAAAACAAAATTTCCTGCAAAAAAGCATCCTTGAACAACCCTGTCTTGTCCAAGCTACCCGAGAAGCGTACTTCAAGCGAATATACCCGCTTCAATTTCACCAAAGTGACCATACTCGAAGTTGAAAAAATCATCTTTTCCTTGAAGCCCTCTGTCAGGGAGACCTGTGTCCAGCACAGCTCATTAAAGACGCTGCCTGCGACCTCTCCCCATTCATCACAAAGCTAATCAATGCCTCCTTCTCCACTGGATCTATCCCGACTATTCTAAAACAAACCTGGGTATTACCATTACTAAAAAAACCTATACTTGACCTAGCTACTCCTACTAATTACAGACCCATAACGACTGTACCATTCCTCCTAAAAATCCTGGACAAGGTCGCCTATGTACAAATACAGAAGCACTTGGAAGAACATCACCTTTTAGGAGCCAGACAATCGGGCTTCCGTCCCCAACACGGGACTGAGACAGCCCTTATTGACCTTAAAACACAGATCGATCTGCTCAGAGACAATGGCCAAGCAGCCTTACTCCTCCTCCTCAACCTCTCTGCAGCATTTGACCTGGTTGACCACTCGGTCCTATGCACTCACTTACACACTGCCGCCCACTTTTCCTCCGAGGCCATTACATGGATTAGATCTTTCCTTAATGGCAGAACCATGAGGGTTTTCTCGCCCACAGATGCTGCAGATCCCATACCCATCACCTGTGGCGTACCACAGTGTTCTTGTCTCCCCTACATTGTATAACATATTTATCAAGCCCCTTTCCGATGACTTGGATCATCTCGGTATCACCTACACTAACTATGCAGATGATGCCCATATCCTCCTTCCGCTTTTTGGAGATTATGAAAAGGATTTGGCCTTGGTGAATAGGGTTTACATCATCATCCAGGCATGGATGGCCACTCATGGACTATGCCTGAATGATGATAAAACTGAACTCATCACCTTGGGTACCACTGCCAGCCTAAAGAAATTAAGCCCAGCCTACTCATCCTTCATGATCGATGGCAACACTATCTGAGTGGGACACAAAGTCAAAACACTGGGCTTCTACCTGGATTCCAACTTCTCTTTTGACAGGTGAACTCACTAGCCTCCTCCACGGCTTACACATGTAAATTGATCCGTGCAGCCAAACCTTTTCTATCTGACACCAGCTGCCTGACCCTGGCCAGAGCCCTCATACTATCCCACTTAGACTACTGCAATGCGCTTTATCTTGGGTCCTCCAAAGCCACCACCAGCAAACTACAAATTCTCCAGAATAACGCACTTAGAGCAGCCCTGGGTATCTCCAGAAAAGACCACATCACAGTACACAGCCAACAGAACAACTGGATCCCTATCATGGATAAAATCTCCCTAAAAACTGCTTCATTCACACACAAGTCCCTCAATAACGTGGCCCCTATCTACCTGATCAACAGATTTCACAGACAGACATCCTTGAGACCGACAACGACAGTATACAGAGACTGCCTCTCCGTCCCCAACTACAAACGCTCCACCATAGGAGGTAACAGCTTCCCAGTGAAAGCGGCTAAACTGTGGAACTCCCTACCACCCACTCTCAGAATGGACTTACCCTACCAAAATTTCCGATCCAAGATTGTCTTGGCTGAAGACAGCCGCTGTCTAAACATACTGAGCCATGATCTGCATCTCCCTCTTGTCATTTGGACATACCGTACATACATGTGTTAACTGTATAGATGTATAAATTCCCTGATTTTCTTTCATTATTACTGTGTATATGCCATGTATATATTTTATTGTCTGCAACTAAGTTTCGCAAATTCCTGTATCTGCTGCGCCTTTTTACCCTAGGGTATTCCAGCGCATTACAAATAATAAACAAAGAAACAAACAAATAAACAATCCAAGCAGGGACAAGGAACTTGCTCACAGACCTGGGATTCTCCAACTTCCCCAAATCCCACCTGGTTCCGTCGCAGGTCGCGCTGTTTCTGGGAGCCAAGCTCGATAAAATAGCGCAGTTGGCCTCGCCGTTAGAGGAAAGAACGCAGGCCATCCTGGGCAAGGTACAGCGTCTGCTGGCCACGGACGTGGCCAGAGTGAGGTCCATCAAGTCCCTTCTCGGCATGATGTCCTCTTGCATCTATCTGGTGTGCCTGTGCAGGCTTCGGATGCGTCCTCTGAAGGAGTTCCTCGACGCCCGTTGGATGCAAGGGACGGGCAGCTTCGAGGACATGATCTCGCTCAATGAAGTATTCCTCCAAGCGATTCGAAGGTGGGGCACCCGCACGCATCTTGCAGCGGGCACGGACTTTCAGACCCCAGCATACCAGGTGATGACGGATGCCTCCCTGGAGGGGTGGGGAGCGCACACCGGAGATCTTCACGCGAGAGGCCTGTGGCTCCCGGAGGAGAGGCCGCTCCACATCAGCATACTGGAGCTCCGAGCAGTGTTCTGGGCCCTCAAGTCATTCCTCCCATCCTTCAAGGGCAAGGTGGTGAGGATCTTCACCGACAACACCACCATGATGCTCTACATCCGGAAGCAGGGAGGAACCAGATCCCCAGCCCTGTCCAAGGAAGCCCAGGATCTGTGGCACTGGGCCGTTGCCCAGGGGATGTTTCTGGTACCTTTTCATCTAGCAGGGACAAAAAACACCATCGCCGACTCACTCAGCAGGGAGTTGCGCTCGTGCCACGAGTGGGAACTAGGCCAGGATCAAGTGGATCAACTCCGGCGATGGGGAAACCCCAAATCGACCTGTTCGCGACGGCGACGAACTCCAAGTGCCAGAGGTTCGCCAGCAGGTTCCCCCAGCCGAGGAGCATGGGCGATGATTTCTCGTTCCCCTGGGATGGCCTGTTCCTGTATGTGTTCCCTCATTTGCCGTTGCTGCTCAGGCCCATCAACCAACTCACAAGGTCCCGGTGCAGGATGATCCTCGTCGCAACGACGTGGCCGAGACAGATATGGTTCCCGGACCTTCTGGACTTGTCAGCCTCCCCACCAGTCAAACTGTCGACGGACGCAGATCTTCTCTCCAGAGAAGGAGGCGCCATTCTTCATCACGACCCGGAGTCGCTGAACTTGCCGGCCTGTCTCCTGCAGCACTAGAGTTTGTAGGGTACGATATCCCGGTTGACTGCAGAGAGGTTCTTGCAAAGGCCAGGGCGTCCTCGACTCAAGTGCTATGGACACAAGTGGAAGAGGTTCTGTCTGGTGCCGTGCACAGAAGATTAACCCCCTACGGATTATAGCCCCTCAAGTGCTACCGTACTTACTGTCGCTGGCCAAAGCTGGACTAGCTCATGCTTCCGTCAAGATACATCTGGCAGAGATTTCCAATACACCAGAACTGCAGGACGGTCGTCCCTGTGGTCTCACCGCCTGGTGAAGGAGTTTATGAAAGGACTGTTCCGATCGTTCCCGCCGGTGAAGGCTCCAGCCCCGGCGTGGGAGATCAACGTGGTGCTGACCAGGTTCATGGGCCCGCCATTCGAGCCCTTGCATTCAGCGCTGTTAAAGTTCCTCTCGTGAAAGACAGCGTTCCTTGTGGCCATCACCTCTGCATGACGCGTGGGAGAGATTCAGGCCCTCTCCTGCAAGCCTCCATACTTGACTTTCCACGAGATGAGGGTGGTGCTGAGGACGCACCCCTCCTTCATGACCAAGGTGCCGTTGGACTTCCATCTCAACGAGCCCTTGGTGTTACCAGTCTTTTTCCCGTCGCCTTTGTCGCCGTCCGAGAGGACTTTGCACTAGCTGGATGTAGCTAGAGCGCTGAAGTTCTACGTGGACCGAACCAAGAGTTTTCGGAAGACATCACAGCTGTTTGTGAACTTTGGGCCTGTGAACCAGGGGAAGGCTCTCTTGAAGGCTTCCATTTCCAGATGGCTCTCTGGCTGCATTATGCACTGTCATCGGTTGGCAAACCATCCGTTGCCCGGCCGTCCGAGAGCCCATTCGACCAGAGCGATCGCTGCTAGCTCGGCGTTCTTGTCTGGTTTGCCCTTGCTGGACATCTGCAGGGCTGCTACGTGGAGGTCGACCGAACACCTTCACGAGATTCTACTGCGTCGACCGGGATTCCAGGGAGGAGTCCAGAGTCGGCCAGGCAGTGCTGCGCAAGCTGTTCACTTAAGGTGAGCCTGGTGAGGAGGTAAGAGATGCTTAAAGTTTTATGTATTGCTTAATGTTGAGCCTTGCCACCTCCCGTGGTTGTGCATGTGTGTACTGCTATGTAGTCTTATATTAATGAGCATGTGAATCCATGCCAGACCCCATGCTGGAGAAGGAACACGTTACTTACCTGTAACTGTTGTTCTCCAGCATGGGTCTGGCATGGATTCACATGCGAACCCTCCCGCCTACCCCTCTGCGGCTCTTCACTTGGTCATACTGCCACTTTACGTGCTACCAAATCTGAGGATGGCTGCCAGGGATGGGGCTTAGGGAGAGGCACTCATTGGCTGGGGGCAGTATGGCCCAGAGACCAGTGATTGGTTACTACTAAGAAAGACAGATCAGAAACTAAACTGATACTGATTTTTTCTTTACCGAGGATTCCCAGCCTGACGACGGGGAACATTCATGAGCACGTGAATCCATGCCAGACCCATGCTGGAGAACAACAGTTACAGGTAAGTAACTTGTTCCTATTTGGATGTTGAAAAAATCTATTAAAAGTGGTTTGTAAAAAAAACAAAAAAGACTTGTAGTGGGGAGATTCCGAACTAACCTTAAGACTTCTGTTAAAGAAATCTCAGTAGTTAAAGTATTAAAAAAATAATAAAAAGCGCACGAGGCTAGAAGCAGCGACTACAGTGCTAATGCCAGTAGAGAAATGATTAACTAGTTTGGGCTACTTATCCTGATCTGCTGTCGGAACTTGTGAATCTTTATCACCCCCCCCCCCCCCAAGATGTGCCCCAAGAACTTTGCTAGCCCTGAAACTCCCTGTTGAGAAAGAGAGATGCTTTTTTTTTAAACACAAAGGGTTGGAGAAAAGTACATCTTGCAGGCATCTAAAATAATACATGACATCATAGGTAAGAAAGTGTAACAAAAAAATCAACAAGCGCGATTAGTCTTCTGACTGCAGGTTCCATCAATGCCTTTATGCAGGATGTGAAGATGGGCTCAGGGAAGATGTGCCTCATTACTGAGCAATACAGCTTTTCTGTGGTCCCCTGCACTTCCTCCTCCTGCCTCTTTTGCATTGGCAGACACCGGGGAGGCTGGATCCTGAAGAGACTAGTTCATTATGCTCTATCCCAGGGCGGGTTTGGCTGCCACTCTGAGACGCCGGGCCTTGAAGGAAATATTGGAAGTATATCTGCACACATGGCAGCACCTATAAATATTCCAGCAATGACTGAGGAGTGGCTGAACATGGATACAGGACTGGGCAGTCGAAGGGTATGGTACTTGTGCATACAGTGGTTGAACTTTGGATTTCATGGTTATGCTTGGGGTTATGGTTGTGTGCTGCCATAGCATTGCAGACTTCTGCTTAGTGATTAAGTAAAATGACTTTGTATCTACATTAGTGGAATATTGCAGCCTGCTCATGTAGAACATTTTGTATCCCCTTCAGTGATGGTCCTTTGTTATCGAGGTCAAATGTTATGTCCCTTTTTTAATGTCACTGGGAAGGGCGGGTATGGTGGTGTCGAATGATGCTAACACCCAAAGGGGGGGGACCAGTGCAAAATAAAAAAACATACAGGTTATGCCCGACCTATGAAATTGTTAGCACAAAATAAATGGGCAAACCCGACAGACTTTCATACACAGCAACCTCACGATATTTTCCAATTCAGAGGAAAAACATTGGACGCTATACAGGCATTCAAGGTCCTAGGGTGCTCATAGAATTGATTTTTATAGGACAAAGAAGGGACAGAGAGGACCTCTAGTTGTCCCTACCTCAACTCGGAATGTCCTTGGTCTGGGGCTGATGAGCCGGCTATCCAAGAGTGGATCGAAAAAGAGCAAAAGTTACTTATTTCGAAGGGATTGTGTCCTCCGACGTATTCCTTATCTTTGATAATACTTTTCCAGCTTGCGGGCCTCAGAAATGTTTTCTGTAGAGGGCGCTGCGCGTCGACGTCCGCCGAGTCGATGTCTCTCGACGGCCACCGTATCGGCACCAACCTCACCATGCCCATGCTCAGTTCCGTTTTTCCACGCTTCGTGGGGCCTCGGAACGTCGTTGCTCAGTTCAGTCAGGTTTATCTAAATCTATTTTGACGAATATTCCTTATCGTTCTCGATGGCTTCTTCATCAGAACCGACGACGCCGCGATCCGGCTTCAAGAAATGTCGAGACTGCGGTAAAGAAATTTCAATAACCGATCCACACAGGGTCTTTTTATGGTGCTTGGGATCCGAGCACCATTGTTCGGAGTGTGAGGACTGCATGTCCATGACGGCGAAAGCCCTGAAGGAGCGAAAGGGGAAGCTCGAGAGAGGTAAGTCAGCCAAATCCTCCTCGAAGGTTTCGTCGGCTGAGTCGAGGCATTCGCCTCCTCGCCGTCAAACACTCCCATTCTAGATCTCGAAGCAGCTCCCACCATTCGTCGAGATTTAGACACTCAAAAATGAGACGTCAAAGGTCCCATTTCTCGTCGTCTTCGGTGTCCCCAGAAAGAGTTTCCTGTCCCACCAAACACAGTTCTCAAGCTGAGTCGGAGGAATTCAGAAAGAAAATGTTAAGCGTCTTTGAGAACGCGGCCTCGACCCCCTCGAAGACAGCTCAGGGTGATACCCCAGGTGAAAAACCCAAAAAATCAAAACGCCGCGAGTCGCAGCACCCGGCGAAACATTCCACCCGAGAGCGCCATGAGCCATCGGGTAAGACGGCACCATCTTACACGCCGTCGTCGAAGGTTCCTTCGACGCACGGGTCGGCGCCATCGACGCCGTTGTCGAAGGGTTCCTCGACGCATCGGTCGATCGACTCGACGCCATCGTCGACGCCGATGAAAGAGAGGACCAATGCTCCACAGCCAACAGTGTTTGCAAGGGCCTCCGGCATGACGCCGAGACCGTCGTCGATGCCCTCGAGTAGGATCCCGATCCTCTCGAGTTCTTCGAGACCCCTTCCAGTTTTTTCGATGCCATTTTCGGCGCCTTCGAAGCTGGTTACATCGGCGTCGACGACTTCGACATTTTCTCGTCCAATAACGAGTTTGGCTCCTTCGGCCCTAGAGATGGGCTTTACTCCATTTCAGAGATCAGAATACCCTGGTCTTTCTTCAATTTATGAAGAAAGGGAAGACTCTGACCAATAAACGTTTGGTTTACAGAGCTCCACACTGCCTGCTGCAGAGGATTTCACCTCTGAAGAAAGAAGGCTGAAGGAACTACAGGAGTCACTTCATGAGGCAAGTGGACTTGACACTTCCCCAGAAGTGGAATTTGTAAAGCCAGACCCATGGGAACATGCTGAAACACCATATAGAACCCTGATGGCAAGAATAATTGAGTTTATGGGTTGGTCTGCGCCTTCACCTGTTTTCCAACAGGATGATCTAACGGATATATTGGACAAAGGCCCACAGGAGGACCCGGTGGTCCCCTTCCATGCAGCCCTACAAAGAAAAATTGCATCCAATTGGGAAACTCCCGAAGTTATCCCAGCAGTCGATAAAAGACTGGCGACAAAGTATAGGGTAGCGGCTGCTGACCCTGAATACCTGTCAAAACACCCGACCCCGATATAAAAGTGTTTGGTATGAATTCCAAGATGGCCGCCGGGGTGAGGAGTCGCAGCTAATCCGCGCTCCGCCCGGGCCGCCAAACACAGCACGATCGAAGCCGTGTCCGACCGTCGACCACCCCTCCCAACAGGGAACCGGCGCCGCGGACGAACGCGGGCGCGGCCCGTGGAGAGAACAGATCGGCCCCTCCCCCATTGGTACCTAAGGAGACGCTCCAGCGCCATAGAGGACCACACAGCCGGGGAGCGCCGCAGGGGAAGGAAACACAGCGACAGCCGCGGCACCGGGGAGGAGCCGCAATGCAGGGTGAGAGCAGCGCGCACAGGGCGGACCGCAGGTGAGGAGAAGCGGGGGCCGCCCTGAAACAGCGCGGAGGAAGAAAGGTGAGCCATCAAGGGGTGGGGGTTGAAAACCACCAGCCCGCTGATCAACGCCCCGAAAGGGGGGGACTCAGGAAAAGGAGTCGGGGGGGGGGGGGGGGGGGGGGGGGAGAAGGAAAAAAAAAAGATGGATCGGGGCTCCCCCCAGGCCCGCTAAATAGGGGGCGAAGAACGGGAGGACACTAATGCAAGGGGAACTGCCCCCACCCAAAATAGACTGACATCGAGACCCGACGCAGTCTGCGAATCTGTCTGGTTCGAGGACCCCCCCCGCTCACTGAGACATCTCAGAGGATAGGATTGGGAGAGGGGCCATCCGGAGAGCTACAAGAAGGCACGGGAGCCCCATAGGCAGCCTAACGGATCACGCCACCATGTCAAGAGCAAAAGGAAAGGGGAACCCCAACCAACAGATATCCCAATCCGCGAAGCAAGGCGCAGACATTTTGCAAATGTGGTCAACGGAGGGAGCATCGCAACCGAGGGGGAGAAACCAGGGAGAACCCATGGGGGAGTCAGAGTCACTATCCCAACAGATGCAACCACTGACCAGGGAAGACATGCAAACTTGGTTCATGGACTTACAAGAAAAATTCATGTCCACAGTCCAAGAACAATTTACCACTATGAAAAACGAAATGAAACAAGTGGTTAAAGACATCAGAACCGATATTAACAACCTAGAAGAAAGAACGGACATAGTGGAAAAAACGGTGCAGGGACTAGAAGATGACACGAGACAAGCTAGTGAAACACAAGAACACTTGGTGGCACTTAGGCACAACTTAGAACTTCAATGTGAGGACTTGGAGAACCGCTCTAGACGCTCCAACATCCGCATCAAGAACATGGCGGAAACAGTGCTAGACAAAGACCTGAAAGAGGCGGTAAAGGAGGTGTTTAGAGACATTCTGGGGTCCCAAGACGCTGACGAAATCGGAATCGACAGAATCCACAGAGTGGGTCCAAAAAGATCGGGGGCCCCAGGGGAAAGACCACGCGATGTCCTAGCGGCTCTCTCATCCTACCCACAGAAGGAACAGATCCTCAGGAGAGCCAGAGAACTGGAACACATTAAAATGAACGGTCAAAACATCCAATTATACCAAGACCTCGCTCTGATAACCCTACAAAAAAGGAGAGCAATGGCCCCACTGGTGAAAACTCTGATAGAAAAGCAAATCCGCTATAAATGGACCTTCCCATTTGGGCTGCTATTCACGTGGGAAGGGAAACAGAGAAGAGTAACCACGGTGGAGGAAGGTATGAGCACATTGGGTCTACAGGAAGATGGGGGGGGGGGGGCGGGGGGAGTCATCGAGCAGGAGGGATCGAATGAGAAGACCAATCGGTTGGGAAACAATTACGCAAAAGAAGTCTAATGCAGGGAGGGAATCCTGGAGAAAAGCTACGTGAAGAATTCAGGAACTTGCAAACAAGGGGTACGAACAAGGAACAGCAATCACGGAATGAAGGCTGGGGTGGGGGAGGAGAACGGAACGGACAACACGCAGATGGCGGTCGTGGGAAGAACCGACGACTTGGAACTAGGCAAAGACCGATGGATCTCTGGGGTTTAGGACTCCCCATATCATACCCCCCGAGGGTAAGGAGGGCAGGGAGCGATGGGCGCAACGCTCCAGCTTCAATAGGAACCCTCGCCCAACTCGGGGGACAGTTTGGTTGGTTTAAAGTTCATTGTTGGGGGGTGGGGGAGTTCAAGGGTGGGGAAGGGATCGGATGAATCAAAGAAATGAATCAAGAACAGAAGGGGACCCGAGGCAACGACGACAAAAGAATATAACATAATGGGGGTGCTACGCATTATGACTTACAATATAAGGGGCATGAACCACCCAACAAAAAGGGCTAAACTGGAAAAGCAGTTTAAAAGGGAGAAGGCGGACGTACTACTCCTCCAGGAGACCCACATCAGAACGAGGGATAAGCAGAAAATCCGGATAAAAGGCTACAAGATTTGGGCTCAGGCAACGACAGCGGAGAAAAAAGCAGGGGTACTGATCGCAGTGAGAGAAGGAATGGACACTAAACTACTAGATTCAAGCATGGATAGAGAAGGGAGGTTTGCCTTCGCCAATGTAGCAATTGAAGGCCTTTACATCACACTCGCCTCAATATACGCGCCCAATCAAGGACAGGACGGCTTTCTTAGAGATGCTCTCACGAAACTGGAAAGCTTTGCTAAAGGGGAAGTGATCATGGGGGGAGATTTCAATATGGCATGGAATCCGCATATAGACAGGAGTACGGGGAACGTGCATGGCCAAGGGGTACCATCAAAACGTCTGAGGCAGCAAATAGAACAGATGGCCCTGAACGATGTTTGGAGGGAACTGAAGGGTGAACAGAGGGGGTACACCTACTTCTCACATGTCCACAACACCATGTCCAGAATTGACTACTTCTGGGTTTCAGTGGGACTTCTGGGTAAAATCCAGGGACTGGATAAGGGCACAATAGCCCTCCCGGACCATGCCCCGCTGTGGCTGGAGGTGACTCTCCCAGGGAGGAAGAATGGGCTATGGAGGTGGAAACTACCGCAGGAGCTGATCCAGGACCCAATCACAGGGGAATCCATAAGGGAAATGATAGAGGAATACTTTACACATAATGACACTGGGGAGGTGGCGCTACAAGCAGTCTGGGATGCGTTTAAAGCAGTATTGAGGGGGAAAATGATAGCGTTGAAAATTACAAGAGATAAACAAAGGTTTTGGTGGGAAAAAGAGCTGGAAAAATCAATCGAAGATATCCAAGAGAAACTCTTGACACACCCCACAAAGGCTCTAAAAAAATCACTGAAACATACACAGGGCCAACTAGAGATGCTCCGAACGAAGGGTGCAGAGAAGAACCTACTCTATCTGAAGCAAAGATATTATATTAGAGCAAACAAAGCAGACCGGCTCCTGGCGAGACAACTGAGGGATAAACAGAAGGAAACAACGATTAAAGCCATTTATGACACCAATGGAGTCCCCCAAACATGCACACAAGACATGGGGGAATCATTGAGACATTACTACCAAACTCTCTATTCCACTGAATTCCCTGACACGAACTCCCAAGATGCATACTTAGAAGCCATAAACCTCCCGAAAATATCAGAAGAGGACAAGCAGTCACTAGAGACACCTATCAGTGAGGAGGAAGTCAGAAAAACCATAAAGGGACTCCCAAGTAACAAAGCCCCAGGCCCAGATGGGTTTACGGACTCATTTTATAAAAAATATGCAGACATTTTGAACCCGATCCTAACGAGGCTCCTAAACTCCTTTAAGGACAGCGGTAATCTGACCCCCACTATGAATGAAGCGAAGGTTCTGCTATTTCACAAACAAGGTAAAGATCCTAAAAACCCAGCTTCATATAGGCCAATCTCCCTAATTAATCTGGATGCAAAAATATATACGAAGTTCCTAGCAACGAGGCTATCCCCGCTTCTCCCTAAACTGATAAGTGAAGACCAATCAGGCTTTATTCCGGGCAGACAAACTCATGATAACACAAGGAGGCTAGCCCATTTAGTGGAAAAAATAGGTATAAATCACATCCCAGCGATATTGTTGTCGGTAGATGCCGAAAAGGCTTTTGATAGGGTGGAATGGTCCATTTTATTCAAAATATTGGAGCGCATGGGGTTTGGGGAACAATATATTGCGAGCATCAGAGCAAACTACAACTCCCCATCCAGTAGAATAGTCATTAATGGCGAGGTTACGAACAAGGTGAGGATAACGAGAGGAACGAAGCAGGGATGCCCCCTTTCACCTTTGCTGTACGCTTTGTTTTTAGAACCCCTCCTAATTAAAATACGGGAATCAGTGCACATAAAAGGGATAGAAATGGCAGGTCAACAACACAAAGTGATCGCATATGCGGACGACATGTTAATAACCCTACAGGACCCAGAATCCACGTTATCATCTGCAGTGAGAGAACTAGAAATTTACGGGGCCATTTCGGGCCTAAAAATAAATAGGAAAAACTCAGAGATACTAATCCTGGCAGGGGACAGAGCGAATATAGAAAGGGAAGCAAAACTTCTAGACCTTAAGATTGAACAGAAAGGTATAAAATATCTGGGGATAATTGTACCTCGAAAAATAGAGCAATTTTATGGGGAAAACTACCCACCCCTTCTCATAAACATCCGAAAAGAGCTAGGCAGATGGAACCCATTACAGATTTCCTGGTGGGGTAGAATTCAAGCCATCAAGATGACCGTCCTCCCAAGGGTACTGTATTATTTTCAGGCTCTCCCGGTGGGTGTCCCAGACTCGTTCTTTAAATCAATAACAAAACTGGTGTTGTCCTTTGTATGGAAGGGGAAAACGCCTAGAACAGCCAGAATGGTCCTTACAGCCCCAACCAGAGAAGGAGGGTTAGCGCTCCCCCACTTCAAAAAATTCTATCAGGCGGCACAGCTGAGAGTCCTGAGGGAGTGGGTAGGGGAGAATCCACAGCAGATATGGGTCAAACAAGACAGAGCAGTTGCGAGGACCCCACTGGCAGAACTCCTCTGGAAACAGAGACAGCACAGACATGTGAACCTAGGAATAAGTGAAATTATGAAATCCACGCTAGAAGCATGGGATGCCCAAACAAAAAAAGGCATAATGTCCACAGCAATAGGACCCTTTACACCAATCAGTAGAAACCCGCTATTTCCACCAGGGATGGAACAGGGGGCATATGATAGCTGGGAGAAGGTGGGTATCACTAAAATTGGGGAAATGTTCGCAGACAAAGAAATCATATCCCTGGAATCTTGCTTTACTGGCAAGAATATATCCAGAAGGGACAGATATAAATATGAGCAGCTAAAACATTGGCTGAACTCCCCGATGATCACAGAAGCAGCAACCAGGGACCTCACAGGGTTTGAGACACACATCATCTCCAACACGGGGGAAAAAAAGTGGGTCTCAACGCTATACAAATACATAAACTCACAGGGGGAAGACGTCAAATGGGCATACAGAATAAAATGGGGCAGAACTCTGGGGAAGGAACCTTCGGACAGTCAGTGGGCAGACCTATGGAAACAGATCCCCAGAATGACCAGATCGGCACAAACCAGGGAGATGTGGGTCAAGATCATGACACAGTGGCATTATACCCCAGAGAAGCTCCACTCGATGTGCCCAAACACACCTAACCTATGCTGGAGAGGTTGCGATGAAGTGGGAACGTGGAGGCACATATGGTGGGACTGTAGGGGCATACAACCATTCTGGGAAGAGGTGAAAAACGAAATGGGCAACATTTTCCCAGATGTGGGCCTGATGGGGGAAGAGGTGTGGCTATGCGGATTCAGAGATGATACAGCAAGACAATATCACACATCACAATGGAGAAGCTTTATGGGACTACTCATAGCAGCATGGACCACTTTAGCACAAAATTGGAAAAACAAGAATACCCCAATGACGTTTACTTGGCTACAGAAAGTATGGTCCCATATAACAATGGAGAAAATCACCCACAAAATCCAAGGAACTGGAGACAAGTTTGTAAAAGAGTGGGAAGGGACACTACAATATCTACAGTCAGACTTTATGGAACAGTGGTGTCCACACAACATTAAAGTTTCAGATATCTTCAACGCATAATGAGAACCCGGGACATTTTGACTTTCTTCCGATCCAAGGGGAGGGAAGGGGGGAGGGGGAAGGGATGTTCTAAATTGCAATGTTTATCTCTTTTGTGTTATTTATGTAAAATCAATAAACACAAGTTAAAAAAAAAAAAAAAAACACCCGACCCCAGAGAGCCTGGTGGTTCAAGCGGCAACTTCATCCAGCAGTAGGACTGCTTACCCTACTGTCCCACAGGATAGGGATGACGAGAGGTACGACTCTATGGCAAAGAAAGTCTTCTCTGCCTATAGTATGGCGTTAAGTCCATCAACGCCACCTGTACGCTCGCCAGGCTCAGTCACACATTATGGGAGTGTGCTTCATCAGCGGCTGACTGCATACCCGCTTGGAGAGGAGAAGGAAGCCTTCCTTAACATCATTAAAGATGGCAAAGATGCCATGTGCAAATCACTTCAAACGGGCATCGATTCCGCTGACAGTATCAGCAGGGCCATGGCGGCAAGTACAACAATCTGCAGGCATGCGTGGTTGCGAAAGTCGGGCTTTGCCCCTGATGTACAGGCCAGACTTTTGAATATGCCCTTTGACGGCTCTTCATTATTTGGGAAAAAGGCAGATGACAGTCTGGAAAAGTTAGACTTCTAAAGCAGCAGCAAAATCCTTAGGAGCTGCTATCCGCCAAACTCCTTTTCGCCCCTCAGGAACCTCTGGGAGAGGAAAGTCCTTTCGCTATTATTCCGCATTCGGAAAAGGCAGAGGACAGCCAGCTCAAAGAGGCCAAAGAAGATCCACCCGAGGTGGACGGGGCAAAGGTACTAAGACCGCAGCAGCAGCAGGTGCCTCTTTACCCTCGGCATCTGCATCAGCCGCCCCCAAACCACTCTGAGGCCTTTGCACACAAGACACCTGTAGGGGGCAGGTTAACTCACCAACTGACGGAATGGCAGCCTATAACGTCAGATGCTTGGGCGTTGGAGACAGTTGCCCAAGGTTACTGCCTACCCTTTCTACACATCCCTCAGAGTCATCCACCGGGGAACAGCTCCCTAAAAGTTCCAGATCCGCTCCTCTTGCAGGAAATTATGGACCTGCTAGGGAAAGGTGCCATAGAACCGGTACCTGTAGCGGACAGGAACAAGGGCTGGCACTCCCCCTACTTTCTCATACCAAAGAAGGACGGAGGACTGAGACCCATCCTGGACTTACGAGAATTGAACAAGTTCCTCAGAAGGACAAGTTCAAGATGGTAACTCTCTCTCAGTTCCTTCAGGCTCTCCAGCTCCAGGACTGGCTGGTATCTCTGGACCTTCAGGATGCTTATTTCCATGTGCCAATCCATCTCAAGCACAGGAAATACCTGAGGTTCGCAATTGGCAACTCTCATTATCAATTTCGAGTTCTGCCATTTGGGCTGACCTCCGCCCCGAGGGTCTTCACCAAGCTGATGTCGGTAGTGGCGGCGAGTCTATGGAGGGAAGGGATCCACGTCTATCCCTACCTGGACGATTGGCTGATCAGGGCCGTATCTTGGGAACAGGCCCAGACCCAGCTAGATTGTCTGCCTCTTCCTTCACAGACTGGGCTTCTCCCTCAATTTAAAGAAGTCACAGATGATACCATCTCAGAGACTCCAGTTCATTGGAGCGGTCCTGGACACTTCCCTGGGAAAAGCCTCGCCACCAGAGGTGAGGGCTCAAGATATTCTACAGATGGTCACCAAGTTTCAAAATGCCCAACGTCTCCCAACCTTTGACTTTTTGAGGTTGCTAGGCCTCATGGCATCCTGCATCTTCCTTGTGCCAGAGGCTCGCCTGAGAATGAGATCTCTTCATTGGGCACTGAGAAGTCAGTGGTCACAATTCTCAGGGAGAATGTCAGACCACCTCCGGATTCTGGACAAGGTAGCCCACGACCTTCAATGGTGGGCCTATCCAGAAAACATCTTGAAAGGAGAACTGTTTTGGCAACCATGGCCGGAGATAACAGTAGTCACAGACGCCTCGCTCACAGGGTGGGGAGCCCATGCCAACGACTTGACCATCAGCGGTCGTTGGTCTCCATCGGAGTCCAGACTACATATCAACCTATTAGAGCTGAGAGCGATCGGACTAGCGCTGAAAGCTTTCCTGCCATCAGTACAGGAGAGAAATGTCCTGATAATGACGGACAACACGGTGGCCATGCACTACCTCAACAAAAGAGGAGGCGTAGGATCACTGCCACTGTGCAGAGAGGCAATGCAGCTCTGGTTTTGGGCAATTCGGGAAGGAATCTCTCTATCGGCAGTCCACCTAGCCGGAGAGAAGAATTTGACAGCGGACGCTCTGAGCAGGCAGAGCACAGTCTTCCACGAGTGGGAGCTAGCTCAGGAAGTCCTTCAAGAGATCTTCACCCTTTGGGGAACCCCTCAGGTGGATCTGTTCGCCACAAGCACCAACAGGAAGTGCGATCTGTTCTGTTCAAGGGAATTTCCCCCGAGAGGAGCTCTAGGAGATGCGTTCGTAGTGGACTGGGAGTTCCCATTCCTTTACGCATTCCCACCAGTCCCTGTTATTCCTCAAATGATCAGGAGGTTGAGAAGATTCCGGAAAACCATGATCCTAATTGCCCCGGATTGGGCCAGGAGAACGTGGTACCCGGACCTTCTAGATATGTCCATCTGCCCTCCAATCCGTCTTCCACTCAAAGAGAATCTTCTCTCGCAGAAGGGAGGTCAGGTTCTCCATCCAGACACCAGAACCCTCAACCTTCACGCTTGGCTTCTGAAAGGTTGAGGTACAAGGATTGGGATCTCCCTGATGACGTCATGGAGGTGTTGCTTTCGGCCAGAACAACAGCAACAAAGTCTTTATACCGCTGCCGTTGGAACAAGTTTTGCAGCTGGTGTAGGGAAGAGAATATCGACCCTTTTTCATGTGGTACACCTACAGTGTTATCGTTTCTACTCTACTTGGCAAACTCAGGCCTTCAAGTTGGCACTGTAAAAGGCTATCTCGCAGCGCTTTCTATCTTCAAGCGCACTGCGGAGGAACCATCGTATTTCAAAATTCCTCTAGTGGTACAATTTCTCAAGGGTCTAACTAATGTTTACCCTCCAAAACCATTCCAGGTTCCATTATGGGACTTAAATTTAGTCTTAAACTTCTTAATGGGCACTCCATTTGAACCACTTCAGTCTTGCGCATTGAGATTTCTCACACTTAAAACTGTCCTACTGGTAGCACTAACATCTGCTAGGAGGGTGAGTGAGCTACAAGCTCACTCCTGTAAACCCCCACATACAATCTTGCACAAGGACAAGGTTGTCCTTCAGGTGAAGCCTAATTTTCTCCCAAAGGTGGTTTCTGAATTCCATATTACTCAGAAAATTACCTTGCCTTCATTCTGCCCTCCTCCCCATCTGGGGAAAGAGGAGGAAAGGCTACACAGGCTGGACCCTAGGCGAGCTCTCAGCTTTTAAATCGGCAGAATGGCTAGGATCAGGCAAGCAGACCAACTGTTTGTAGGATACTCAGGTCACAAGTTGGGACTACCCATAACAAAACAAACCATCTCAGGTGGATTATCTTGGCCATCCTGGAATGTTATAGACTAGCAGGGAAAGAGCCACCCCAAAATCTCAGGGCTCATTCAACCAGGGGTATCGCAGCCTCTTCGGTTCTCCAGAGAGGGGTACCGGTCCAGGACATATGTGCGGCTGCCACATGGTCGTCCGCACATACATTCACAAAATTTTACAATCTGGATTCCTCCACTGCTCAAGAGACCAGATTTGGCAAGGCCGTATTACATTCGGTCCATCCCTAAAGGGATACATAACACTATCACTCCCTCCTCCAATTACATACCACTGCTATGGGAGTCTATCAAAGATGAGGAATACGTCGGAGGACACAATCCCTTCGAAGAACAAGTTACTTCTTACCTGGTAACGTTCTTTCGGCGGGATGTTCCTCCGACGTATTCCTTATCGCCCCTCCCATCCATCCCCGCAGTGATAACTTCCCTTGTGGTTGCAGCTTTCGCCCCTTCAAGGTTACTAACCGATTCAGGCATGTCTTTTCTTATACTACAAAACGGAACTGAGCAACGAACGCAGCGCGTGTCTATTTATGGGCATGGTGACGTCCGCGCCGATACGGTGGCCGTCGAGGGACATCGACTCGGTGGACGTCGATGTGCAGCGCCCTCTACAGAAAACATTTCCGAGGCCAGCAAGCTGGAAACGTATTATCAAAGATAAGGAATACGTCGGAAGAGCATCCCGTCGAAAGAACGTTACCAGGTAAGAAGTAATTTGTTCTTCTATGCCCCTAGGTCATGGCACCTCATTTTTCAGAATGTCACTGTCCAAGAACAACAATCAAAACACCTCATTCAAAGAAGATTGTGTTGAGGAAAAATATTTTGAGAGAAAATGTTTAAAAGTAGGGGAATATATCACACAGTGGAGTATCTTTTGATAAAGAGATTCACTTTATTAGCCAATATGTTGGGTATCTAAACCTTATTAAAAATAGCTGGTCCCCTTAAGTAGCTAAGAAGACCTACCAGAGAGGAGGGCAATATATAAACAGGTCTGCTCATCTAGTGTAATGTAGCATGCAGCAGGCACTCCATGGCCATCTATACGTGCTTGTTAACAAGTTTCGGCAGATGTCCTAATAGTGCCACCTTCTCAGGACAGTCTTCAAGGAGTACGGAACTTAAGTACATATAGTTACATTTTCTCTTTTTTTGTGAAGACTTGTTTTAACATAGGAATTGGAAGGATCTCACTTTTTTATTGCTTTGCAAGTTGTTGTTGCATTGTTTAAAACCCTGAAATGCAACTATGGTATAAATCAACAATTACTTCTCTCTTCTGGTTGCTTAATCACACTACATCATCAATTTACTCATTGCTATTATTTTTTTTAAATGTTACCCTTGTTTAGTAGTTCTTTGTGGTACACTGAATGTTATTTTGTTGTCTTTCGTCTTAAGGATACCTATGGTGTTAATAAAGCATTAGGCTCATATATCGGGTATTCCTAGTTCTAAACACTGGTCATTCATCCTTCACCAGTGATGTTATTTTCACCATAATTTCTAACACAAAAATCGCCTGCTTGTTCAGAAACAAGTCCCTAAATTCTAAATTGAGGATCGGTACAGACAGTCAAACAGCGGTTGACAGAAAGATAAAATCAAATCAAAGTAAGTGGAACAAGATTGTGATGGCATGAAAAAGTATGGTCAAAGGTTATCTGCCGTATGGATCTGAGCTGTTTGACCATGGCAGAATTGTTTGTGGCGGAATTGACCGTAGTCCATTTTGCTGTGAATACTATTTTATTGTGGCCAAACCCACCTAATTTATGTCCCCCCATGCCCCTTATACATTCCTCCATTCCCCCCACTTACCTTTTCTCTGTCCGCTACCTCTCCTGACCCTGCGGTTTGAGCTCAGTCCTTCTAACACGGGTCAGATCCAACACCTCTGGGTCCCCCTTTCCCCCCAAAGCCCAAAATGGGAGCGGGAGGACACCCCCGCTCCCCATGTTTGGTATTTTTTACCCAACTTGATCAAATTGATCGAATGGTACTAGCCGAATACAGTCAAATGTACCATTCGATCAATAATATTCGATCAAATTGAGTAATACCCTGTCGTATATCAAAAGAAATAACGCAGTCAGAGATTCTGCACCGCAATCCTGTTAAACTCTATATGTCTGTTGCAATTACCATTACATTTACAAATACTCGCTGGTGGCGTGCTGTTAAAGCCTATGTCGGCTTGACTGATCCTGCTGATATCTGGAACACTTATCATCTATCTCTTGTTAATCACACTGAGCCTCTGGAGTTTAGTTCCTGTCCTGTCTTTGCTACGGACCGAAAACCAGAGAAATCAGCGTTTGATTCAAATATGTAAAACCTACATGCTACATCGGCTCTGCGTAGCTATGCGATTATGACCAAGCCCTAGATAGTGCTTGTCACTCCTCTTGTGCTACGGTCTGCGCCATGTTGAGGTGGATCGTTCTTAAAAATTACTTATTCAGTTTACAGTGATGCCCCAATGCAGTAGCATGGCTATGACTAGGATACCAGTCAAATGGTCGAAAACATTTGGTCGATACCATTTGGTCGAATGCCAAATGGTCGTTTTTTTTTTTTTTTTTTTACCCATTTTTTGTTTTTTTTTGGGGGGATCCCCCCCAAACCCCTTTTTTTTCTTTTTTATTTTTTTTCCCCACACGAAAACCCACAAAACACATATATATATATAAAAAAAAAAAATTCGACCATTTGGTATTCGACCAAATGGTGTCGACCAAATTGCAGTCGACCAGTTTGTTGTCGACCAGTTGACTGGACACCCTATGACTACTACACCGTTCTCAGTCATTTTATAGTAATTTTATAATCCTCTTATTTTTTTTATTTGTATATGGTTTATAGAAAATAAACCTTTACAAAACAATTACAATTTAAAATAAAGACAAGCATAAAAACATAGAATAAATACATAAAATAAGTACATGTGCATCTAACAAACATTTGTGTTGCTATGGATAGGGGGTCTTAAAGTCAAAGAAAAGAGATCCAACAGACAATAACAATACAACTCAGTCATTTTGGAGACAAAATCACTCATCGACACTTATATCCGTCGAAGTATTCAATCTTTGATATTTACTTAATAAATTTGCTATTTACTTCTATAGTTTGAGATTCATTTGATAACTATACATATTTTTAGTTCTACATACTGTGGGCTTCTATTAAACCGCAAACTACCGTAAGGAATCTAACTGTGGCCAGTTTTAGGGCAATTGATTTCCCAATGAGCATATTCCACCAAACTTCCTCAATATTGACCTGTGACGGATCGTGAACCAATTTACTGAATGCAGCCACTCGTTACGGTTTCAGGACAACACATTCCAGCAATAGATGTTTCAATAGTTCCAGTGCAATGGCAAAAGCGACATGGGATGCAATTTGTTATCTACTGTGCGCGGATTTGCAAGATTTCGCCAGTAGATAAAACATTGAAGCAAAATCTCAAGTATGCAACCCTCCAGTTTGGATCAGGGAATTTAATAAGATAAGACTCTGGGTTACCCCTGCTCTTCCCGTATGGGACAAGGTGATGATAAATCCTGGATGCATGGAAACTCTCGATTGTTTTCAGCCAGTCACTATCGTATAAACATTTCTTTACTCTGTCCAGATTGAGAAGGAGAGTTATATGCGATAAACCAATATTTTCCAGCATTTTCAGGGAATCAATATGAAGAGTCAATAGCCATTTGGATGATGAGACACCCCTTCTTAGCATATTACCTAATAATGAAAAAGGCAATTTTCTTGTGCTGTAAGAAGATTTCTATACAAAACCAATCTTCTCCATAACACTGTGCACTCCAATGATAGCAGGCCCAGCTCAAGGCATATGTCGTTAATAGGAACTCCCTTCGGGAGATGATAGATGAGCCTACGCCATATTTTGGACTCAAGCTTATATAGAAGTTGAGACGTAAGAAACGGCAGGACTTCAAAATCATAGAATAGTTTGGGTATAACTTTAAGTTTGTAAAACCTGAGAAGAGGAATAATGGAATACTTGCAATATTTTATGGACAGTTTTGTCATCTGGGAAATCAGTTTTTCCACTCTGTCCAGATTAAAAAGTCCAATATTGGTACTTTGAGGATCTACTGAACACTGGAAAACCCAAGTAAACTATGGACCTTACTCTTGTCTGGTTATAGCTATTTATGGTCCATCTAAAGCAAGGAGTTTTTTTCCAATTAGTTAGGCAAATTATGACTGACTGCCTTTCATTTGAGTCCATTGGCATTAACATAGAGGGACATGGCCATAAACTTTTGTTAAAGACCTATTGACGTGCCATCCATTAACAAAGTCATCTGCATAGGCACACCAACTGATTCTATTAGCCTCCACATTAGGGGAGATCAGGGAAGCATGTTCGAGGGGCAAGGCCACATCGGAGACATATAAATTGAAGAGTTTCTGGGCAAATAGGCACCCTTGTCTCAGCCCGTTGGATGTTTTTATGGGATGGGAGAGATTACCTTCCATATTTAGCCCAATCTGTATTTCTGATCCCTCATGAAGATGTACTAGAATTGCCAGAATCCCAGAAGGCATCCCCAGAAGGGCCAGCTTTGAACATAGTCGAACTCTATCTACTTTATCAAAAGCAAGAGAGAGGTTGATGGCGGCCAAAAAGATGGTGCTCGCGGATATCTTGCAGTCTTCATCAAGCAGTAAAGAGCAGACCCCCTTTTTAATATGATGTGATTCTGTCCATTCCACTATATCTTTCAGAACAAAACTTGCAAACATTTCAGAGTCAGCGTCCATGATGGCTATAGGACGGTAGTTAGTAGGGGACCGCCTGTCTCCTTTTTTGTAAATAGGAATAATGTAGGAGATCCAAGAGGTCGGAAATGTGCAAGTGATCTTAATATTTGAAAATAGGACAGAGAGTGCTTTCACCCAGACTTCAGAGTTTCTTTTTAACGTGGCATTTGTCAGGCCATTTGGGCTCAATGCCCTATAGGTGCTGGAGGCTGCAATCTGTTGTTCAATAAGCGAGATAGAAAGCTTACATTCTCAAACAGTTTCTGATTTCAGAGAGGTCTTCAGTCATATCAAAATGCCCTGCATACAGGGAAGAGAAATAGTTAACCCAGCTGTCCTCCTGAACACTTGATTGCATCGCCACCTGAGGCGAATCCAAAAAGTTGATTAAGGACCAGAACTGACGACCTGTGGTGTCTCTTAGAGCTCTCATCATAGAGTCATCGTCTTTTTGCAACATCAACACCTTATGGTTTTTTTATCCAATTTTTCTTGGCTTGTTTGATAATTCGGATTTGTTTCATAATCCATTTGGGACCTAGCTATCCATCAAATACATCAATACATCAATAGGACCCATTTTTTTTTCTGTCACACCAGCGGGTCAAAAACATGAATTCTAGGAGATCGAGGAATTGAACTATTGGAGAGTTTAACAGAGCATGCATCTAATCTTAGATTTTAGGTATTCCTGATACAGAGGGATAGAGAATAGCTGTAATCTTTTGGACCAGGTGTTACTATGAAATTCTTTTTAATTAAAAGTAGCGTTAAGTTTACTTATGTTCCCCTAATGCCATTTGATGCAATTTCCTGTGCATGTTACTAACATCAGTAGTTTTTCTAAAGTCAATGGAATTGGATACCCATGCCAACTTTACCTCTAGAAATGTGTGATCACTCAATTCTGTGTCGATCACGGAAAATTAATACATGCCTCAGAAAGCCTGTTGGACAGAAAAATATGATCAATACAAGATTTATATTGCCCATCCAACCATGTGAACTCTTGTGTAGAGGAACTGAGGGATGTATTCATGTGTATTAGGCCCCAGTTTTCAAATAAATTACGCCACATTTGGCCTTGAATAATTTTGCAGGAAGAGCCAATAGGGACACATTCGAACGTACCATTATTTTCAATACTGCGAGTTGAAATGGAGCCCGTCTTTTTATACAGACCAAAACCATATTTGATTTCAGAATTCAGATCTCCCGCAATTGTAATGTTCAATCCTCTATATTTGAGCAACATAGTCGAGAGGCAAGTATTAATCATTGCTCTGACATCACCCAAAGTAGAAGAGGGATTCCAGTATATTTTAAGAAGTAAAATGTGAAGAGGGAGATGACGGATTTAATGTTTCCATAACTAGTGCAAGTACTTCCCAGGTTATATCCATTGTTTCAAGCACCTTAGTTCCTGCAATAATTTTAAATGTGGTTATTATACCACCGGCCGGTCTGCCTTGCTAATTGGTGTGTGCAGTTAAAACCGTCTAATTGAACGGGGGAGGTTATCCATGATTCTTGGATGCAGATCAACTCGTAGGTTTTGAATTTCGCACACAACGCTTTAAAAACCATAAAGTTGGAATGCCCTCTAGAATTCCATGAGAGGATGTTCCAAAATACAGGTTCAATGGGAAACTAAAGTTTCTGATGTAACGATTTAATCTGAGTCTCTCAGTGAAAGAGCAAGCTATCTCCAATCTTGCTGTTCACCCCCCAAAGTTGGGGCATGTCCATAGTTGGACTTTAAATGATTCTTGCGCATTCATTTCGATTGGATTGTGTCCTCCAACGTATTCCACATCTTTGACATGTAATGTCCACAGCTGTGTACTTCGGAAACTTTTTTCGTCGTCACCGGATGTTATAAATAGGATGCATGGGGCCAGTAGCCTCAGTTCCAGTTTTTCCCGCAAACGTGTTTGCTTCGGTTAGTCGGCACGCCTTGTGTATTCCCCTTGAAGGTGGTCTTCTTCAACCCATCTGACTCTGCGGTCTGGCTTCAAGACTTGCCGGGACTGCAAGTCGAAAATGTCGATTACCAACCCGCATCGCATTTGTTTGTGGTGCTTGGGTGAGAGTCACGACACTGATGACTGTTCCAAATGCCAGTCGCTGACTGCTAAGGCTTTGCGGGAGTGTAAGGGGAAGCTTCAGGTAGGTAGGGGTTCTAAACCCAGTATGTCCCGTCAATCGAAGTCCAAGGGGATGTCTGCCGATGATTCGAGGGGTGACACTAAGCGTCGGGAGGAGACCCAGGAATCTTGGTCCTGAGGATTTCGGTCCCAGAGTGGGTCCTGCCATCCGTCCTTGTCTCCGCATTCTAGGAAGCGCCGTCACCAGTCGCCTTCCCTGTCTTCCTCGGAGGATGGAGCCGCGAGGTAAGTGGCTTGCCCAACAAAGTCCTCGACTCCGGAGGAATGGGCTGCCTTTCGAGAGCAGATGTTAGCGATTTTTCAATTGCAGGGCACAGTTCCGTCTGCACCTTCTGATGAAGCCGGCAAGGAACGGTCTCGTACCATGGCTCGCACGCCTTCAGGCTCGGGTTCTCGACGCGACGCTCATCGGGAACCTTCGAGGTCGTGTTTGGACAAGGCTCAGGATAGGCGCAAGAGACATGCTTCCAGGTCTCGGTCCTCGTCTCCAGCGAGACCGCAGAAACCAGGTAAGTGTTCTAGGTCTGCGTCTACTCGGTCAGCCCCATGTCTGTCGGATGCCGTTGTCGACGCCGAAGCCAGCGGCGCTCTCGACGCCGAAGCCTTCGCCTTCGGGGCTTTTACCGTTGGAGATCCCTGATACTGTGTATCCTCTAAGGAAGGTTGCTTATAAGACTGTGAGGCCAGTGGTGGACTCCAAACCCTCTTCTGTCCCGAGGCAGGGCTTTTCCCCTCCCTCTGGATGACCTATATGAGGAGGAGGAAAGGTCAGACTTTGATATGGACCCTGTTGACCCTGATGTGGCTCCTGTCTTTTCTGGAGACAGTCAATTGGATCTTCATGATGCCAGTGGTTTGGACACTTCTCCGGAAGTGGAATTTGGCAGGCCTGAGTCTTGGGCTCATTCTGAGTTGTCCTACCGGAGGCTCATGGCTAGGGTCACGGAGTATCTAGGCTGGTCCAGTCGTGAAGAATTTGTGCAAGATGATCTAACTGACATTTTGGATCAAGGCCTGTCCTCTGAACCGGTGTTACCTTTTCATCTGACATTACAGAAAAGGGTGGCGGATGCTTGGCAGTCACCGGAATATCTTCCGGCTGTTAACAAATCGTTAACCAAAAAATACCGCCCTTCCGGTAGCGACCCCAGCTACCTTTCGTCTCACCCCACTCCTGAGAGTTTGGTGGTTCAGGCGGCTATGGCCACCTTGAAGCAGGTGGCGTACTCTAACATCCCTCCTGATGGGGATGACAAATGCTTCGATGGTTGGGCGGGGAGTATGGCGTTGAAGTCTGCCAACTCCACTCGTGCAAGATGGCAAGGATGCCATGTGTGAATCCCTTCAGTCGGGTTTGGACACGGCTGACAGGGTTAGCCTGCCCATGGCTGCGAGCACCATTATATGCAGATTTGCGTGGTTGCGGAAGTCTGGTTTTGCTCCGGATGTGCAAAGCGGTCTTCTGAACATGCCCTTTGATGGCGCGCATTTGTTTGGCAGCAAGGGTGACGAGAGCCTTGAGAAGTTGCAGACCTCAAAAGCTGCTACTAAATCTTTGAGCGCAGCTGTGCATCAACCTCCGCCTTTTCGTCCTAGGGGACAGCAGTGGAGGGGAGTTTCTTTTCATTACTACTCCTCTTTTGGTAGAACGAGAGGGGCCGCCAGTCAAAGGGGTCCGAGAAAAAGTGTCCGTGGTGGTCAGGGAAATGGAGGTGCCAAAGCCGCTCAGGGAGCTGCCTCTTCGCCTTCAGGCGCTGCCACAGCCGCTCCAAAACAGTCATGAGGCCATGTCCCATGGTTCGCCGGTTGGGGGTAGACTGTCTCAGCATCTCAGAGTGGCGAGCCATTACTTCGGATGCGTGGGTGCTGGATACAATCGCCCACAGCTACTGCCCTTCCTTCCTAAAGCAGCCTCACGACAATCCACTGGAGAATCTCTTTGAAGCTTCCGGATCCGCTCCTTGTGCAGGAAATATGGACCCTGCTAGAGAAAGGCACTATAGAACTGGTGCATCTAGCGGAGAGGAACAAGGGATGGTATTCCCCTTATTTTTTGGTCCCAAAGAAAGACTGGGGATTGGGATTGAGACCCATCCTGGACTTGCGTTGGTTGAACAAACTTCTCAGGAAGGACAAGTTCAAGATGGTCACTCTTTCTCAAGTCCTCCAGGCCCTTGAACTTCACAATTGGTTGGTGTCTCTGGACCTACAGGATGCTTGCTTTCATGTGCTGTTTCATCCCAAGCACAAAGTACCTTAGGTTTGTGGCTGGCGACTCACACTTTCAGTTTCGGGTCCTGCCATTCGGATTGACCTCGGCCCATGGGTCTTCACCAAGCTAATGGTGGTGGTGGCAACGTATCTCAGGCGAGGGGGGGATTCACGTCCACCGGTACCTGGGCGACTGACTGATCTGTGCGCGTTTTCCTGAGCATGCATCACCTCGGTCTCACCTGCCGCTCCCTCCACAGGCTGGGCTTCTCCCTCAATTTCATGAAGCCACATCTGACACCTTCCCAACAGCTCCAGTACATCAGAGCTGTGTTGGACACATCTTTGGAAGTGGTCGCCTCCCAAGGTGAGTGCTCATCACATTGTGCAGATGGTGATATGATATGGCATTTATAACACTCCTATACACAAGTGTTTCAAGGCGCGTTGAGGCAAGGGAGGGGGAACAAAGGGAAGACGGACAATGATCTTACTAGGCCAGGTGTCTTTCAGATCGCACAAGTGCATGGAAAGGAGGAAAGGGAAAGTGCGAGGGGGAAGGAAGAGGGGAAAGTGCAGTACATGGGATAGTAGAATAAATAAGATAGATAAAGGGCCAGCTGCTCGCAAGTGCAAGGTAAGTGCACACATAAGTGCTGGGAGGGGGACTGTAGGGATACAGAAACAGTCCCCAGGTGCAAGGGTTGCCAGGGAGGCAGTGCTGGTGGGTAACTGGCGGGACCTGGGCCCGAGATCAGAGAGAGTGGCCAGGTAACCAGTGCAATTTCTGTCAGGAATTTAGCAGGGGAGAGAGGGTGAGGAAGAAGCAAAGGGAAAGGTTTTGAGGTGCTTCCGGAACCGGAGATGGTTCTCCTCAAGTTTCAGGGAGGCAGGAAGGCTGTTCCAGAGGGTGGCCCCTGCCAAAGAGAGAGATCTACCCCCAACTCGTTGCTTGGAGAAGCAACTGACCCTGAGGGAGTTGGAGATGTATGAGAGAAGAGCTTGAGAAGGAAGATATTTAGGACGAGAAATTAGAAGGTATTGCGGCCACAGGCCCCAGAAGGCCTTGTGGACAATGCAGAGGGTTTTGAACTTAATCTTCGCAGCCACTGGGAGCCAGTGCAGAGATTACAGTCCTGGAGAGATACGATCCCTGGCCTTGAGGCCAAGGACAAGTCTCGCAGTCCTGTTCTGGATAAGTTGCAGATGGCGGAGAGTAGAGGCAGGGAAATTTAGCTAGAGGCTGTTACAATAGTCCAGGCTAGAGAGAACCAGAGCTCTGGAGACTGAGCCTCTGGGGGAAGGAGAGGAAAGGAAGAATACCTCTGAGGTGGTGCAGCTGGTATTGTGACTTCTTAGAGACGTCAGAGATGTGAGGAGAGAAGGTGAGTGTGTAGTCAAATGTGACCCTGAGGTTTTTAGCCTTGCAGGTGGGAGCAGGAAGAGTGCCAAGAGATGCTGGCCAGAGAGCTGCAGGGAAGGAGGGAGTGGGTGTGCCGATGAGTAGAATCTGTCTTACTGGCATTAAGGCAGAGGTTATTGGTAGCACACCACTCCTGGATGGCAGTCAGTCAGAGATGAGGGAAGGAGAGGAGGCAGCCGAGCGTAGCCTGAAAATGAGCTGGGTATCATCCGCATAGCACTGAAAGTTGGGGCAGAGAGCGACGATGCGGTGGGCAAGGAGTGCCAGTATTGGTTGTACAGCCAGGGAGGGAGGTTGGATCCCTGGGGGACACCACAGGTAGAGAAAAAGATATCAGAGAGGGGTTGGACCTGAGCGGGTCGGTCGGAGAGGAATGAAGTCAGCCACGCCAGAGCCTGACCAGTGATACCCAGGTTATCACAGACGGTTGAGCAGGATGGCATGATTGACAATGTCAAAGGCAGAAGAGAGATCAAGCAAGATGAGAACGCACAGAGTGTTGGAGTCAAGGTTGGAGAGCAGGTCTTCACAGATGTTCAGGAGAGCACTTTCTGTGACAAGTTGCAACATGCCCAGTGTCTCCAGGCTTTCGAATTCTTAAGCTTGCTTGGCCTCATCGCATCCTGCATTTTCCTGGTGCCAGAGGCCAGGCTGAGGATGAGATCCCTGAAATGGTCCTCAAGATGCAGTGGTTGCAGTTCTCAGGCAAGATGTCGGATCCCGTTTAGATTCCACTCTGACTCCCAGGATCTTCTGTGGTGGGCCAACGAAGGGAACCTGATGAAGGGGGAGTCGTTTTGGTAATAATGGCCGGAGGTGACTGTAGTGACTATTGCTTCCCTCACAGGATGGGGCGCTCATGCAGATGACTTGACCGCCAGAGGTTGTTGGTCTCCGTCGGAGTCCAGACTCAACATCAACCTGTTAGAGCTGAGGGCCATCAGGCTAGCCCTGAAGGCTTTTCTGCCATCTGTGCAAGGGAAGAGTGTCCTGATCATGACGGACAACACAGTGACCATGCATTACCTCAACAAAAAAAGCGGGGGGTAGGGTCCCTCCCGTTGTGCAGAGAGGCAATGCAGCTCTGGTTCTGGGCCATCCAACAGGGAATTTCGCTCTCAGCAGTTCATCTGGCCGGAGATGAAAATGCAGCGGCAGACGCTCTGAGCAGGCAGAGCACAATCTCTCACTAGTGGGAGTTGGCTCAGGAAGTCCTTCTGGAGATCTTCGCCCTTTGGGGAACCCCACAAGTGGATCTCTTCGCCACCAGTGCCAACCGGAAGTGCGAGAGATTCTGCTCAAGGGAATTTCCTCCGAGAGGAGCCTTAGGAGACGCATTCGTAGTGGATTGGTCATTCCCACTGCTGTACGCGTTTCCTCCAGTCCCTGTCAATCCTCCAGTGTTACGGAAGTTAGAGGTTCGGATCCCACATGATCTATATTAGTCCAGATTGGGCCAGGAGAGCGTGGTACCCGGACTCTCTAGAAATGTCCATGTGCCCTCCATGCCGTCTTCCCGACTGAGAGGATCTGCTCTCGCGAGAGTTGGGTCAGGTTCTCCATCCAGAGGTCATGACTCTCAACCTTCACGCTTAGTATCTGAAAGGTTGAGATATAAGGATTGGGATCTCCCGGATGATATGACGGAGGTGTTGCTTTCGGCCAGAAGACCAGCGACAAAATCCCTGTACCGTTGCCGTAAGTTTTGCGATTGGTGCAGAGGACAACATGTTGATCCTTTTCAGTGTTCCATTCCTATAGTTTTGTCTTTCTTACTTTCTTTGACCCACAGGGGCCTTCAAGTAGGTACCATTAAAGGTTACTTGGCGGCGCCGTCTATATTTAAGCGCTCGTCTGAAGAATGTGCTTACTTTAAGATTCCTTTGATTTCTTAATTTCTTAAAGGACTGACTAATGTGTTCCCACCGTCCCCTTTCCAGGTGCCGGTTTGGGATTTGAATTTGGTTTTGAAATTTCTAATGGGTGCTCCGTTTGAACCTTTACACTCTTGTCCTTTGAGGTTATTGTCCTTCAAGACAGTGTTCTTGGTTGCGGTTTCTTCTGCTTGCAGAGTGAGTGAATTGCAGGCACTTTCAACTAAGCCGCCCTTTACTGTGTTCCACAAGGACAGGATTGTACTTGGGGTACGTCCTTCCTTTCTACCTAAGGTAGTTTCTGAATTTCATTTGAGCCAGAAAGTGGTTCTTCATTCTTTCTACCCTCCTCATCCTGGTAAGGAAGAGGAGCGTCTCCATAGGTTGGATCCTATGAGGGCTCTGAGCTTTTATATTTCTAGGATGTCCAGAGTCAGAGTGGTTGATCAACTCAATGTGGCATATGCTGGACACCGATTAGGCCATGCTGTTAACAAACAGACCTTGTCCAGGTGGATTATCCCCACTATTACTGAATGTTACCGATTGGCGGCTAAGGACCCTCCTGAAGGGTTGCGAGCTCATTCCACAGGGGCGTGGCTACTTCCACAGCCCTACAACGGGGAGTTCCTATTGGGAATATTTGTGATGCAGCCACCTGGGCTTCTATCCACACCTTTGTTAAACATTATTCTGTGGATACGATGCATGGTCGAGATATGGCCTTTGGTAAGGTGGTTCTTTATTCCGCCATTTGATTGGGTAGTCTAAATTCTTTTCCCTCCTCCATTTTCTGGTACTGCTTTGTGAGTCTGTCAAAGATGTGGAATATGTTGGAGGACACAATCCATTCGAAGATCAAGTTACTTACCAACTGGTAACGTTCTTTCGATAGGATCTTCCGCCAACGTATTCCACATCGCCCTCCCAGCCTGCCCCTCTGGAGAATTTCCTACGCGATTGCAGTTTACGTTTCCACAAGGCTATGTGCAGTCAAGCAGGCATTGAATTGGTGCCACACGTTATGGGGGAAAAAAACATAAACTGAGGCTACGGGCGCCGTGCGTCCTATTTATGACATCCAGTGACGTTGCTCTCAACGGAGGCCTTTCAGGGACATCGACTCGACGCAGGTCGCCCTCTGCCGAAAAAGTTTCTGAAGTACACAGCTGGGACATTACATGTGAATGATTTGGAATACGATCGAGGAACATCCAATTGAAAGAACGTTACTACTTGGTATGTAACTTCTTCTTCTGGTTTAGTCACATTTTCTTCATTGTCTCTTCCTTGTGACCAGCCATTACTAAAAATAAGAATGTAATAGGCCATTCTGTTAAATTGTTCGCTTTCTTGAAGAATCGCATCAAATACCCTACGTGAGTTTGGAACAATTGTAACATAGTCATAACTCGTAGGATGTATGAAGTCCACAAGTTTAAGATCAGCAGAAGAAATCGGCCTTAACCTTGGAATTTCATTGAACAGAGACAAGATACGAGATCTGTATAAGGATGCAGGGCCCCCCATGTCACAAAGGTTATATAATAGAATGCTAGGTAGATCTGGAAGTGATATTGTGCGCCAATTGGTGTTTCGCAAGTCGCTATCTTTTACATGTGAGGGGAATGAGGGCCTATTTCCCATTGGGCCCACCACTCCTTGTAACTCATTTCCTTGCTCTAGTATTTGAGGTTTAGTAATCAGCGCCACAGGGCGCTTGTTCTCTATTTCTTGATCATACCTGAGATTATGGTTATAAAGCTACGTAGGATGTATTAGCTTCCTATTGCAGTCAGATGTTAATAGCTGATGTCGCGAGTTGGAGCTGCGGGAATGGGCTAATTTCAAATCAGAAAGACTTAGTAAAGACAAATCCAGAAATAACTCCATCATTGGTGATTTTATAATATTTACCAAATCTTGTTTTAGGGGACCTGTGTCCCGCCCTCAGATACATGGAAAAGAATGATCAAGAAGAGGCACCGGACCTAATACTTGATCTATTGTCTTGTTCTCCAGAGTTAATATCTGGGGGCTCCACCTGTTTTCAATCAGCCACAAATTTTGGGGCCTGTTTTTCTACCATTGGTTGTAATGTGTATCAGAGTTTGTTAGATTTTTCTGAGTCATGGGAATAGCAGGCATATGCCTTAAATTTTCAACGGGAATTTGTCGATGTGGATTTCTCTACTACCCGATAGAATGATGATAGTTGTAATTGCTTGGCTGCTTTGTTCTTTACTATTTCAATGTTGGAAAATAGGTCTGCTTGTTACTTTGCTGCCCCCAGTTCCACAGAAGATGATCCTGGATGTTCCCCTTCCGTGTTTTTTGTGGTTTTATTTTTTTATTTTGGTATTTTTTGTTTTTTTTGTTTGTACCTGCTATGTTGTTAGTTACTTTCTCAGTGTTGGCATTATGAATCTGCAAGGCCTCTTGGCGTTCCTCATTAAGTTGGCTTGGATATGCCATCGCTACTTCTTTTAGCAATGCATTTTCAGCCTTGTTTTCTTTTAGAATACTATAATAGGCTTTGGCGCCTCGAGAGTGAATATCCATCAGTACCGGAACTTGGATAGTGTGTGGAGTCTGGTGTAGGTACTAGTATTGCCGCCTTTATATTTGCCTCATTTTCTAGGATCTCTGAGTGCCAAGGAGCTGTCGGGAGAGTCATTGCAGGGATTATCCTTGTCGAAGGCCTGCATAGACCTCCCCCCGATACTGTGATGGGAGGGGGGCATATTGGCTACTAAGTTTGTAAATCCCTTTTTCAAGATTGTTACTTTCTGGGATAGTCCTTCAATAGCTTTTAATATTTTATCAGTCTCTGCTTCAGCCCTCAGTTGGGTGTTCCTTACTACTATGTCCACAAAGGAGGATTTTCGCAACTAGTCCAGTGCAGTACCCGAGTTAGGGGATCCCAACACCTCTGCTGAAGTTTGAGATCCCTGAGATCATAGCAACAGATTTGAAACAGCAGAGGCCCTTAAGTCGTAAATATCTGAGCCGGAGGCCCTGCCCATCAAGAAACCTTCCACCCTGTTTACCTTAGCTTGTGTTTCTGAGGAGATGCGTTTAAGCTCTCTCACATCCAAGTGAGTAAGCTTGTGGCCTTTGTCAAGAAAGTTGAGTATTCTCGAGATCACTGGCAGGGATTTTTCAAAGTACTCATTGTCCTCCAAAATAGATGAATTAGTCAGGGAGGGAATCAGAATGGATTCCTGTTTAATAGAAGGGAGTTGTTCCACATCATCCCGTACAGGTGAGCTAGTCAGGGAGACAATGGTAATAGATTCTTGTTTATCAGAGGAGGGTCCAATTTACCCAAAATATTAGATGGATGTAGGGAAATGAGGTCATCATTAGGATTACATAATAGTTCTGTTTGTGAATATGTGAAAAGGGAGGCAGAAGGTAGTGGAAATGTCACATTCGGGCCAAACATTCGATGAGTGAGAAAGGCACCTGTAGAGGGAAGGGTATTAAAGCGATGCACATTGTCAATGCCGTTTCTTGCAGCATTTAACGGAGTGGATGGGCCAAGAGATAGTCTTGTGCGCTTAACAAGCTCCAGCTTAACTACATCATTGAGATATTAGAATTTGCCGCATTGTTGTCAAATGAATTGATGAAATTAGGATTTTCTCCCACTCTGAGAAAGCTAGTTTGTAATGGCACTGCTAAGTCAGAGCATGGTCTGTGTGGTATAAATACTGATCCTCTTCCTCGTAGTCCGAGCAGTTTATTTTAGAGTGAAGTTGAGTGTGCATATGTGAGAGTTCAACCTCCTGTATAATTTCTGACTTTTGCTTAATTAAGGAACTTTGGCAGGTTCCTGCATTGTCCAGTACTGCTACGGGTTTAGAATAGGAAATGTTAACCTCAGAGTCGGCCTCATTCTGTTGAGGGGTGACCTGCTTGGCCTCACTTAACTCCACCTCCGAATGGGATACGTTTTTTACCGTGGAATGGCACACTTTTCCGCTTCTTAGAAGCGTTGCCATTTTGACCTTACTGTGAGTTTGAGTGGAACAATTTTCACTGGGATCACCTGGTTGGAATACAAGCACAAAGTTTGAAAGTGAGTGCAATTTCTCAAGCCAGTGCTTTTGTTTATACCGCTGAGTCTCATGCAAAACACTGTGCTAAGAGACAAAGGTTAGATAATCTTACCGAGTCAGTCTATACCAATACAGATACAAATGTTGGAATAGATTACGAACACAGTCGGAAAAAGCAAGAACATGCAATTTGTCTCTTGGCACGCAAAGCTGCGTGTGCATATGTTCCCAGGAGTCCAGTTTAGTTATCAAAAGCACATCCACATTAGACAATGAATACAGTAAATGAATATTCAATGACTGGTACTCGCCGTCCGACCACCCTGCCGGCCTAACAGCACAACAGCACTTTCGGTGCACGTCTGGGATGCGCGTGCCCCTGATGCTAAGTAGGCTTGGCAGGAGGTGGGAAGGAGGGGCGGAATCCACAATTACTGCAAAGAATCTGAAAAAAGGAAACGATACGTAGGTTATGTGGCTGGAAATGTGAAACTTCGTAGTCCAACCCACGAGCACAGAGCACAGGGTCCAGAGTCTCAGAGAGCAAAGTAAGAAAGTCTGGTAACAAGCTGAAAGCAATAATACAAAGGTCAAGATATTTACTCTGAATGTTGCAGTCTATTGTTTCGCCGCAATTTTCCACTGTTGACCTTCCTCTTACGCATACACAGGAGTCTCTGTATTTAGAAGCAAAGACAAAGCAGCGGGTTCCTCGCAAGAGAGTCCTCAGCACAACAGCACTTTTGGTGCAGTTCCAGGGTGCGTGTGCCAGTGCCCCTGATGCTAAGTAAGCTTGGTGGGGATGGAGGGGCGGTGTCCCCAATTACTGCAAAGAATTCTGGATGTTGCGGTCCGTTGTTTCACCGCAATTTTCCACTGTTGACCTTCCTCATACGCATACAAAGGAGTCTCTGTATTTAGAAGCAAAGACACTGCAGCGGGTTCCTCGCAAGAGAGTCCTCAGCACAACAGCACCTTCAGGGCACTTCCTTTCTATCACGGTCCATTTAAAGTCACTGTCTGTGTGCTGCATTTACAAAGTGTTCTACCAATGGTGCATTAGCCTGTCTTGTGTGTATGCAGGATTTATGTTCCTGGATCCTTTTTTTATAGGTCTGCTGGTCATTCCGATGTCTTAGATTGCATGCGACGTGGTTAGATAAACTACTGTCATAATCTCTGCTTCCGAAAGGTCAGGACTTTCCCAACTCCCTTGGAAGCAGACCCATAACCCAGGTTCTGAGTGCCAACCAGTCCCAATTGGGACCTTTTGGACCCTGTCCTGGCGCCAGTGGCACCAGGCTCATAAATATGCCCAGTCCCAGCGCTGGAAGCGCCGGGCTCATAATGCTTGGATGGACTTACCTGCAGCAGACCATGCTGCTTACTTACCTGCCAGTAGAGCCTCTAATCCTCTTATGTTTGGGACTACTTTTCCTGTTGGGTGGGGCAGGAGCCACTCCCTAGGTTCAGAACACTGGAACTCTTCTGGAAAGCAGGAACTCTTTTCTTACCTAGGCGAGGCTGTGGAAGGAGACATCTAAGCACTACAGGAGGCTATTTAAACCACACCCGATGGATGAATCTTGCTTTGCGTTATTCTGCATCCTCTGCAGCAGAACGCTCATTGTGTCTTCTGCATCTGATCATGGGCCTAAGGGAAAAAGGCTTACCATCCTGAATCCAGTCTTCAGCAACACCTATAAAGACAAGAAAGAACAGGTTAGCATTACGGTCTTCAGTGACAGCGCTTCTCTTACCTGGTCCATCGGCTGTCACCAACGCCTCGCGCTGCATTCCGGCATCTGAAAGACAAAGGCTTACCTACTCTTCGCGTGCTCCGGAGGTCTTCGCACTGCATTCCGGCATCTGAAAGACACAAGTTTATCAACTCTTCGCACGCTCCGGAGGCCTTCGGCGCTGCATCCCGCATCTGAAAGACAAAAGAAGGTGCGTTTAAAGACATTGGGTAACTTTATTACTCACGTGCCATTACTCCTTCCCACGCCGAACCCAGTGGGTATTCCGGCACCCTTCAGCAGCTCCGAACTTGTACCTGCAAGATAAAAGGACAGTTAGTGCGCATCGTGAAGCAGGCAACAAGCGCTTACTTACGTGCTTCCAGGCGCTTCTATTCCTCACACGGGTTCCATCCTCAACTCACTTCAGCCCGTCATCCGCCATCGCCGGAACCCTGCAAAACAAGAGACATCATTACAAAAGAATTTTAAAGACATTTGAAACACTCGGAACTTACCGTTCGTGCAGTTAACGACGGACAGCAGTCCTCTGAGGTCAAGAGGCCTGCACCCTTATCCAGTGAAGAAACTGGTTACGGCACCCTGCCCCGAGGCAGATGGAGAGCTCGGCGTTCACTTACCTAAGACATCTTACTCTTCGAGTCAGACATACAGTGCACAGAGGTCCAGCCCAAAGAGCCAACCGTGTGTTACACATCACCTTTGAAGATACGGTATTCGCCCAGTCAAGACCGGCGCCTCTGCGGGAATCAGGTGAGCGTTACAACTACATTACTCGAATTGCAGTTTGTGGAATGTTGCTATCTCATAGTTTTAATACTAAAGTCTATAGTTCTAGACCTTGACGTTTGCAGACAGACCGAACATTGGCTGCAGGGTGAATGGCCCAGTGAATGTGGGTTATTCCACAGGGTTGATTGCCCATTGGTAGGAGGACCCGATTGATAAGATCGAACTAGGGAATTGTGTATATTCCTTCTGTTTTATTGTAAACCGTGTTGTTGGCAACTGCATGGTACGTACATTCAGTAGCGGCCACAGCTTCAAAATGTTGCTCCTGATTTTATTCCGATGAGGTGATTAACTCAATACTGCTGTTATCCGTTGATGATCTGTCAGTCTCTTTTCCTACTGCAGTGCGATATCCCTCTGGATGCTCCAGGCCTGTTTTTTTAATACTCTCAGCCTTTTCCTCAGGTAGCCTCCTGCTCGTAACCGTACAGTTAATGCTTCACCTTGTCCATCATATTCTCTAAGTGTGGAGCGATTTCTCCTACACCTAATGTTTTGCCCAAATTGCAGATTATCCTTTAATGTTTTGAGATGGAATCTTTACTGCAGCAATGAATTCCTATCTCTGACATTTCTGAATGCTGAGGTCCACAGGTGGCCCCATCTTTGGTCTAAATCTCAAGGTCCAGAAAATGCACTAGTTCCTTACTTGCAGTGAAAGTGAATTTTAGCTATCTTTTCCGAGTATTTACCCAGGTTATGAACTCTTCCAATTGTCTGGTCACCTGTAAAGATCTACAACACATCGTCGATATATCTCTGCCAGAGTAAAATCTGATCCTGGAAATGATTGTCCCTATAGATGTGGGTATTTAAAAAATTTGGCACACATAAATTGACCAGGGACGGAGCGAACATAGCCCCCATTGTGGTCCCAGATAGTTTTTGGAAAAATTCTTCCTTGCTCGATCTGTTAATTGTAGGAATAATAGCCGTGGAATTTGTATAGGTGGGGTCTTTTCTTCTAAGATCTTATTGATTACTAATAGTCTCAATTGGGGAATAGATGTGTACAGGGACTCTGTCCAACGCCCCTAATATTGTATGTCGGGCTGTAGGAATATTGTGACAGGGGTTCTAAGATCAAATTAATCCATGCCATAACAGGGCTTCTGGGTGGTGGTGACACCCCCCTTACATAATTTGGGTAAGGCATAGAATGCCGGGATTTGTGGCAACGATGGACATTGAGCTTCTGCCTCTTTTTTGCTAATACGTCCTTCACTAACCGCCTCTTCTACTATGGATGTTATCATTATTCTAATATTCTCCGTTTGGTCTCGTGGGAGAAGTTGGTAGCGCTGGCTATTGCTAAGCAGAGATTTTACGATCTCATTGTAATCACCACTATTAACCGTCCCCACCCCCTCCTTATCTGCTGTTTTATGGCAATCGTGATTTTTTGCTAAAAGATTACTCAAGGCTTCACGTTTTTTGGGGCGGGGGGGAAGGGGTAGATTTTCATAATGGATGTCAGATTCAATTTCTTGCAACTTTTTTTATAAATGCCTTTTCAAAGGTAATAGATTCTGCTGTAATATTTTTGGGTTACAATTTGGATTCAGCATGGCAACCTGTGGCATCCGAAAGACTTTCTCCACTATCCGTGAGGTCAAGATCTACAAAATACTACTTCTGCTGAATCTTTTTCAGAAGCTGCGCCACCTCGATTTGTGTGCTAAAGGAGTCCTAGTTAGCTGTTGGTACAAAACTCAATCCTCGCTGCAATACCTGTATTTCGCATTCAGAGAGAGGGTAATCCGAGAGGTTCATTACTAGTCATTTTTGTCAATGCTTTATTTTTCATTTTACATCAACAAAAATAAACAGACAAGGAGTCAGATTTCCCCATTCGCCCCCCCCCACCCCCGTGACCCACCCAAATGTAACGCAGTGTGTATCGGGAATACATATGACAAAGACTCTGCTTCCAGTTCGACAACACAGCTCTAATCAACTGCTGTAATCAAATATTGTACATATGGAGCCCAAACCTCCGGTGGCCGGGCGTGTAGTGGTAAAGTTAGTTAGCCCTCCCTGCGTGCTGGGGGGGGGGGAAGAGCTAACCTTTCCCCCTGGCCATGGCCACCCTTCTACGAACCACCACCAATAGCAGCCCTGCGAAACACCTGATTGCGTGAGGCAGGGACCTTGTGCACCCCAGCAGCGTAAGCACAGGATTCGGCTCCAGGCAGTCCCCCAATAATCAAAGATACCATCTCCAGTACCCCGGCCCAAAAGCAGGAGATCTGCGGACATTCCCAGGCCAAATGAAGGTATCCTGCCGGGGCAACTCCGCAGCTGGCGCAGGAGTCCAAGGCTGAAAAAAATGCCTCTGGAGCCTGGATGGAGTGTAATAAACCTGATGTGGGAAGTTGAAGTGAATTAACTTAAATTTGGATTTTAAGGACACCCTTGGGTCTGCCCTAGAACATGCCCAATCTTCATCCGCTGTACCTCTACCCAGGTCTATTGCCCACCGCCGTCTTGGTGCCTCCCCCCTCCCATGGTATATCTGCCATGAGGCTACTGTATAGTCGCAAGACCAAACAGCCCTCACCCCAGGATTGAATCGCCCCCTGCAATAACGCCCATGTGAGAGGTTGTTTAGGAAACAGCGGGGGAATAGCGCCTTGAGCACGTGCCACACCCGTAAGTACAGAAAAATATCCAGAGCCGAGTCTTCCCTTTTCTCTCTTGCCTTATGTAAGGAGAGAAAAGTGAGAAATACTCAGCTTGTCCACCCACTGTAAATAGGCACGCTCTCCGGTCATAGCCACATGCCACACCGGGAGGAGGGGCAAGTATAGAATAGGAACACCCAGCTTTCCTACATTCTTCTTCCAAATTTTAACGACATTCAATGTGCTAGGCGAGATTCCTGCTGCGCTGCCGATCACATAGCGCAACAGGACCGGGGCAGCAAGTGCCCTCTCTACCTGTACATGAGGTTGCACGTAGTAAGTGGCATACCAGTGCGCCAGGAAATGTTCCTGTGAAGCCCAGTAACTTAATTCCAGATTCGGGAAATCCAAACCCTCCCCCACCCTCCCGCCCACCCCTCTGCAAATGGTTGTGTCAGCGTGGTATACACCATCCTTGCTGGTGTCCTTGTCTAAAGCAGATCACGAATGTGAGCCCACGCGGGCATATGAAAAAACCCACCAGACAAGAACAAACGGACATTGAGGAAAAGGTACAGGAATTTAGTGAGCACAATCATTTTAACAATCGAGATTCGACCCAACAGTGAATGCGGATGCGTTCACCATCTCACCACCACATCCTGGATAGACCCAATAGTTATCCCGAAACAATTCTTCCCAATTATGCGACACCTCTACCCCCAGATACCAGATGATTCCCACTTGAGGCTGAACTCCTCCTCAAACCTGTGGTTAATCCTCAGACCCGAGAACTCACCAAATCTGAGGACTTCCCCGATCACTGGGCCCAGTTTGCACACCGGGTCACCGATAGAGGGCCATGTCATCTGCATATATGGAGATGATCACCCTATGCGGCTCTAGGTATAGCCCGTTCTCGAGGTGCCTCACCCGTAAAATCACCAGTAGCTTCATCGCTACAGCAAAGAGTAGGAGGGAGAGCGGACAGCCTTGCCGTGTGCCCCTCTCCATATCGAAGCTTTCAGATCTCGCCCGCCCACAACAATCCTCAGACTGGTTGACATATAGGAGGGACACCAGTGCTATAAAGTGATTGCCGGGCCTGAGTTTTAAGAGCACCGCAAATAAAAATATCAATTCAACAGAGTTGAATGCCTAAGCAGCAACAGCTTGTGACTTGTGTTCGAGCGCCACCAAGACCCCAAATATAGACATAGCCCATACTGTGTTCCTCCCGGGAATAAAACTGGTCTGGTCTGCCAATACAGGCCTGGGATCAAGGGGAGTAGCCGATTAGCAAGCACCTAGTGAAGATCTTGTTATGTACATTAATTAATGAAATTGGTCAGTATGAGGGGAGCTCCTCGGTTGGCTTCCCTTTAAGTAGAAGCACAATATTAGTCTCACGTAACGAGGCAGGAAGCGCCCCGGAAACGAGTGACTGCATACACCTGCAGGAGAACGGGGGCGACGATGGTGGCGTACGCCTTAAAGAATTCCCCACACAGGCTGTCAGTCGGGCCTGAATATACGTGATTACCGCGCATCATGAAATTACTAATCCAAAAATGTCAAATCGCAAATCACATAAACAACGCTAGCCGGCATCCCTGTACAATACTACCCCACTCCCCTCCTTACCTTATGTGCCGCTGACTCTCCTCTTTTTATTAAGTATTTGAAACCAAAGAGAAATAAGGAGTACAGATATCAGAATTTCGGTATTGGCCTATTTGACCGCAAAAAAATGACCTAACTACCGATTTGGTCAAATTTGAAATGGCTGATTTGGCCTCTACTATCCAGGGTTGGTATTTAGCAATTTTGGAGGTGCAGGGGTGTGCCCTGCTTCACTAAAATCGGAGGTGGGGGACAAAAAAACCATGCATGCATTTACATTTGTTCTTGCTGGCATTTGTTTTCGGGCAAATTGCAGCTAATGAATTGCATATGGTCAAATCTACCTAAACCGCAATTTCAAGAGTAGTCGTAAAACTTGTGCGTAGGTTACACAATTTCCATTTATCCATGGTGTACATCACCTAATCGCTATAATCCCTACCCCTCACCCTCTCCCCTCTACCCATCAGGTTCCCGCCACCAACGTGGTACCTTCCCACCCGACTTCAAATCCCCCCCAACTTGCATATGTAGGTACGTGTAAATGTGGTTCAAAGCGTGTCTGTATGGATTGGTCACTAGGTGCTGAGTCGTCGTATCGGATAGTTTGATATGGTGTCATGTATGTTTTAGAGGTAGGTATCTGCCTGTCTCCGCAGGTGGTCGGCATTTATGGGCTTGTTGTGACGTTTTAGGACCGAGCATTCTAGTGACCATATTCTGTAGTAGTATTCATTACTAGGGATAGCCAGGCCTGTTTGGCCCACGAGAGACAGTGGCAGTGTTCCATCTGGAGTGGTCAGACTTTATTTTAAGGAGGGCCTTGGGGGTTGTTCAGTTCCATTGTGTCAAGCAAGGGACTAATTAGTATTCCCAAGTATTTGGTATTGTGTAGCTGGAGGTGGAATGGGGCAACTCAACCTGGGTCCCATTCTGTTCTGAGTGGGAGGATTTCTGATTTCGACCAGTTAACTTTGTATGCTGTCATGGGGCCTAAGGCATGCAGTAAGTATTAAAGTCGTGGTAGGGATGTATGCCACTTGCTGAATTTATAGCAGGAGGTTGTGTGCATATAGCGAGACTGTGTTCCTCATCTCCTTGCAGTATTCCCCCCCCCCATCCTGGGTTGTTATGTAGCATTTCAGCCAGTGGTTTAATTGAGAGCGCGTATATAAGTGGGGTAAGGGGGCAACCTTGTCTAGTACCGGAATGTAGATCGAACGGGGTAGAGGTGATGTTATTGGTGGTCACTGTGGCTGAGGGGTTTGTATGTAGTAGTTTAATCAGCCTTAAAAATGAGGGCGGCAAGCCATAGACTTGTAATGCTCAGAACATTAAGTCCCATCTGACTTTTTCGAATGCCTTTTTGGCAGTAATCATTTGGTTAATATCTTCTGGGTCATTTTGTGCAACTAAAACGTGTAGCAGCTGTCTGATGTTAACTGTTAAATGTCGGCCCTGGATGAACCCGGTTTGGTCTTTATGAATGAGTAGGAGGAGGATTTTCTCAATTCTTTGCATTAGGCCTTTGGCTACAATTTTAGCGTCAGCGTTGATCAGTGAGATAGGCGGTATGAGCATGTCTGCAGGGTCGCAGCCTTTCGTATGGAAGACTGCTAGCCACAAGCATTGAACTAGGAAGATGGCAGTTACTGTGAGCCTCTGCGAAAAACCGTTTCCAGGAGAGGGTGGGGGGGGGCAGTCAGTCAGACATTGTTGTGTAAATATCTATTGGAAGGCCACCCAGCCCGATGCCTTGCCTGCCGATAGGGCGCCAATAGCCTGCGTTATTTCTGCAGTTCTGTTTCCTAGTTCAGATATATGGGTGGGGTCTATTTTTGGTAGTGGATGGCCCTCCAAGAAGTATCAATCTGGGTGGGCTTTATCACTTCTTAGTTAGTGTATAGTTTGCTGTAGTATTCAGCAAACCATCTGTTGATCTGTTTCAGTTGTGAGAAGGGTACCATGGTGGTCCCAGATGCCATATATGCTCTGGTGCGGAGGGCCAAAATATGGAGAGGGTGGTCTCCGTCTTGTTAATGGGCATGTTACTAGCTGGAGAATGATTTTTTTTTTAACCGGTTGAGTTGAAATATGTTTGAGTGCCGCCTTGAGCCGGTCAAGGTGTGTAAATGTTGTGGGGTTGTGGGTGCGTTTTTATGCATTGACCCGTTTCATGTCATGTCTTTGCTTATCTGCCTTTCCCACTACCGCCATTTCTTTAGTTTGTAGGACCATCTGGAGATGCACTGTCCCTGAAGAAAGGCCTTGAAATCGTCCCAGCAGTTGTTTGCGGGATCTTCTGGGGTCAGGTTGGACTGCCAGAATATGTCGGTGTCCGCCTCCAGTGTTCAATGCCCTCAGATTCAGTTGCCAAGCTAATCTTTTTGGACACTATCATGGGTAGAATTGTGCATTGTCGTACTGATGGGAGAACAAACCTGGGCGGTAGCCAGTAGTCCAGTCTGGAATAGGATCCATGGCGGTTTGAATAGAAAGTGAAGTCGTGGCAGTTGGGGTGCAAGGAACGCCATACATCTGAGAGTCCAAGATCTTACATAAGGTTTTGTAATGAGGTGCGTTTGCGCAATAAACTTTGCTGCGTCTGAGGTGTGCCATGTCGGTCCATGGTGGGGTTAAGCATTGTGTTACAGTCTCCCCCAATAATGGTGAGGTTTCCTAGCAGGTGTGCATTTTGCAAACACGTGTCTTAAGGATGGGAGTGTCTGTCGTGGGTGCATACATGTTTAGAAGGGTTATTGGTCAGCATTGTATGTGTCCATGTAGAAGGACATATCTTCCCTCTTTTTCTGCGATCGTGTGGAGGGTACGGAATGGGATGTGTTTATGTATTTGGATGAATACCCCTCTTTTCCCCCTGTGTGGGGAGTGTGCCCTATACCGACCTAGCCACCGTTTAATTTCCCAGATTTAGTTGCGTCTAGGTGTTTCTTGCACGAAAGCAATGTCGCTCTGCAGGTGTTAATGTTAATGTTAAAGGACATTTGTACCGCGCACTATCACCACCGAAGTGGTCACCTGGCGCTCTGGCGGCTCTGAAAAAGGGGGGGGAGAGGGTTTGGGTTAGTGGGAATAAGCTGGAAAAGTGCAAGAGAGCAGTGATGTGCTGTTGGCAGCCTCAGCCCGGTGGGTCCGTCGGCTGGGCTTGGGGTGTTTTATGGTCCGTAGTCATCGTGTGCTGTTGTGCAAGTCTATGTGTGGTTTGTTTTGTTGTTGCATTGTTGTGAAGTTTGTGCGGATTGCTGCGTTTAAGGCTTGTGGTTGTGTTTGGTTATAGTTTGAGAGGTGTATGCCGAGGGATGGAATTGTTAGTTGGTTGGTTAGTTGGCATTGCTGTCCTTGCAATTGTGGGATTCCATCTAGGTCCGGTACATGCTAACAGTCACATTTCTATCTAGATGCCGCGCAAGCTAGGTTCATAATTCTAAGTGTGGTGCATGCTAAGAATCACATATGCTAACAATCACATTTCTGAGATTCCATCTTGGTGTGGTATTTGCTAACAATCACATTTCTATCAAGATGCAACGCAGGCTAAACTTGAGAATTCCGTCTAAGTGTGGCATATGATAGCAATCACATTTCTGTCTAGATTTGGCGCAGGCTAAGCTTTAGAATTCCATCTAAGTGTGGTATATGCTAACAATCAAATTTCTGTCTAGATTTGGCGCAGATTAAACTTGAGAAATTTCATCTAAGTGTGGCTTATGCTTACCATCATATTTCTATCTAGATGCGACACGGGCTAGGCTTGAGAATTCCATGTAAGTGTGGCATATGCTAAGAATCACATTTCTGAAATTCCATCTAAGTGTGGTATATGCTAACAATCAAATTTCTGTCTAGATTTGGCGCAGATTAAACTTGAGAAATTTCATCTAAGTGTGGCTTATGCTAACCATCATATTTCTATCTAGATGCGACACGGGCTAGGCTTGAGAATTCCATGTAAGTGTGGCATATGCTAAGAATCACATTTCTGAAATTCCATCTAAGTGTGGTATATGCTAACAATCACATTTCTGTCCAGATTTGGCGCTTCTATCTAAGAGTGAACATGCTAACATTCACAATTCAATCTAAGGGTAGACATGCTAACATTCACAATTTCGTCTAAGAGTGGACATGCTAGTATTATGGCACACTGTTATTGGTAGGTAAGATAGAGTGGCAGGGTTTTCTGGAGTGGAGTGATTGCTCTACTCCCCACCCATGCCACACTCACGGTTTTTTGTTGGTGTCTGTTGGCTGCTGGCTTCCTTGGTGTCCCCTGCGGACACCTGCAGACACATCTTGGAGCCGCCACTGTAGGAGCCGCCCTTTGCCTTGGGGTCCTTCGCCGCAGGGGCTGCCGGGCAGAGGGCTGCCCTGGGGAGATGGCTTTAATAGTGTAGAATGAGCCAATCAGGGTGAGGGGGTGGTCTGGGAGGCGGGAGGAGGGAGGGGAGGGATAGGGGAAGCCGATGGGGGAACAGGGAGCCTGGACCACGTGGGCGCCGGTACCAGGAGGCAAACCGGGCCTCTGATGTTTCAATGAGCGAGCCCTGGAGGGTCTCGTGCGGGGCCTAACTTACCTGTGCAGCGCCTGGGACAATGGCGTCTGCACGGCTACTGCGGCCTCTAAGGTCGTGGTAAACACGGCCTTTGGGCCAATCACGGAACGGGGGCGGTCTGGGAGGCGGGAGGAGGGAGGGAGGGGAGGGATAGGGGAAGCCGATGGGGGAACAGGGAGCCTGGACCACGTGGGCGCCGGTACCAGGAGGCACACCAGGCCTCTGATGTTTCAATGAGCGAGCCCTGGAGGGTCTCGTGCGGGGCCTAACTTACCAGTGCAGCGCCTGGGACAATCATGAAAATGGTTAACGATCAGCTGTCTCTTTTATAGGATGGCCAATTCCTTGAGCATTAATGGTTACCAGGCGCAGTTCGAGCACCATACCACTGTCTAGGGGAGGGGAGCACTTGAGTAGGACTGACGTTGTGCATCTGTATAAAATGGTCACCCATTGTATCGATCATATACAACATACATATGCGTGTAGTAGGTAGATTCTCAAAAAACAAACATTACAAAAACAAAAAAAGTTGAAACAGTGTTGTAAACATTGGGGCAATAAACGTTATCCCAATACAGGGTCGAGCAAGCCTATGCTGAATGGGGAATGGGGGAGGGGTAGTGCCGATCTCCCATGTCCTTTGCATGTCCGTGTCCCTATTAGGGGTCATTGGTAGTTTGAGCAAACAAAGGTGTGGGGGTCTGGGATGGCCCCAGGTGGCGAGCAGCCCGGTGATATATCGCCCACACTGATTGTGCAAGATTCGGCAGGTGAAAGTTGAAAGAACCATGTGTGGTTCATGTTCTTGGTGTGGCATGTTTGCCATTCCGTTCAGGAGTTTTTATCTCTCGAAAGGTTAGAGTTGTAGCTGTAGGAGCCAGTGTGGAACCATGTTCATTAGTGTGGAAGTGCAGTGGAATCGCGGATTTCAGGCCGGGGGTTTTGCATTTTTCCGACTGGAGCCCTCCAGTAGTCTGCCGGATCGCAGTCTTTCCTTTTGGTCTTCGTCGTTGGTGCCATTGTAAGCCCTCCGGGCTGCTGCTTTGACTGCCAGTTTCGGTCTTGGTAGGGAAGTTGACAGACTGTTTTGCTGTTGAAGTGCCATGACCCCTCAGTGTCATCAAAGGAGTGCCATTGTTTGTCTAGCTGGAAGCACCATGTGGCCGGGATTTTCAGGTAGGATTTATAGTTCAATTCTTTCAGTGCTTCAAATGGAGGGTTAAATCTTATTCATCTTCGGGAGACTTCCACAGAGTAAGCGTTAAAGATGCGGATGTCGGCCCCTACAGTGTGGATTGTACCAGCAGCACAGTAGGCCCGCAGGATGGCCACTTTATGTTGGAAATTGAGAAGGCGCATTGTAATTGGGCTTGGGCGTTTGTCTGCAGCTGGTTTGGGGATAAGGGCTCTGTGTACTCGCTCAATCACATATGACTTTGGATCTTGTATGGGCAGTTTTCCTTGAAGTGGTATGTACAGGCTTCTATGTCTGATCCCGCCACTTGTTTCGGTATGCCTACGATGCGTAGGTTGTTGCAACGGGGCTGATTTTCTTGGTCCTCGACTTTGGAGCCCAGGTGCTGCACTTCTTTAATTAGACCATCTAGTTCTGCAGTGGTTGCCTCCGTGTTGTCTTCGAGCGCACTAATGTGCTGTTCATTGTCCATGGTGCGGTCCGCTTGGCCGTTTAAGAGTGTCTGGACATCCTGTAGGTCCTCTTGATTTCTTGGGCTGTGTTGTTTGTCTCCTTTGTTCTTTGATATATTATTCTCATCTCCGTTAGGATTGGCTGGAGCTAGTTTTGGACATCCATTTTGGGGCTGTTGCCGTGTTGAGCGATGCAGTGATGCTTCTGTCTGGTTTGCATCTGTGTCCCAATTAATCTTGGTACTGCCTGCCGGCGTAGTGTTTGCCATGCCCTAATGGTGGGGGATTGTGATAAACCTACTGTGGGAAGTACACCCAGTTAGTGTGCAAGCTGGCTCTGTCAATACTAGGCTGATCGGCTATGTGAAGGGTTAACTCTAACTATCAGGCTGAAAGGAGTGATTGACCGTACTATTGCCCAATCAGAATCTGTCTTCCAATTCTGGGTGCATTATTCTGACAACAACTGTTTGCTTTGTTTGCATGTGTGGTTGCTAGGAGACAGAAGAGGAGAAAATCGTGAACGGTGGTTATGAGTGGGCTTACTAATACGCTTGAAGGAAGAAGATCGCAAAAGTTATTAAAGAAGTCAAGTTGCGCCGTTGCGCTCACATGAAGTTCTTCGTTTGGCGCTAAAGCGAGCGTTGGCATTGCTATACGAATAAACATTCAATATCGTCAGTTTCCTGGTTCAGAGAGACGCGCTGTCAGTTTCGTTTGAAGGAGAGACGTGCTTGATTCAGCGCCGCTCCAGGAGGGGCTGTGTAACCTGTCAGCTGTTCGGACGAGGAGACCGACTTCACCGCAGCTGAGGCCTATGTAGCCTTACGTCGGAAGCTGAGAGAGGGGGCGAAGTTCAGGCGCCGCTCCTGGTGAGCCGCGACAACAGCTGAGCCGACGATTCTACAGTGAAACCGTACGCACATATAAGGTACGTGGAAGTCTGAGGCCATTTGAACGGGCAGTGTATCGGAATACAGAAAGAGACCTTATTTCATACAAACTCAATACAGGCAAACGGTTATCGTCAAGAGAGGGAAGTAGTGAATGATACCGTTAGGAACGTTCGCTTCGCCTGAACTGTAGAAAGAGTACAAGAGGTGGCCTATTATTATCCCAACAGGCTATATAACAAGGGATTTGAAAACAAATAATATTGAGTACCGAAAGACAAGGAAGAAGAGAAATCCAAAGACTGTTAACAAATTGAAAATAACCATTAAGAGTGTAGAGATGATGTGTACTAACTGAAGAGATGTGTATTAACCTCAGGAGTATATATAAGAAAAAGAACTATGCAGGAGGAGTGGAATAGACTATAAGAGATTGAAGTAATTGATCTATACTCAGAGGAAAAATAAAGGAGAGAATACATAGAGACTGAGAAAGGTCACAGAGACTTACCTGAGCTTGTTCCAAGACTCTTACAAAAACAGAAGCTCCAGTCCAAGAAGATTGAAGAGATGAAACGTATCCTTTTTACTAAGAGAAAAGAAATAAAAATTACAGAAATAAAAGTTGCTTCTGAAACAAAACACCACCTACTATCTGTCTCTGTGTGTTTATTCGCTATCATACGGAGGACACTCCTCACAGGGACCAATTACTAGCCAGGCGCGTAATGAACGCGGGTGGATTGTACTTTTGGAGTCCCGTTTATCCCCGGGTGAGCGAGCTGGGGAGAATGTCCAGCCTGCGTGCTCGTCCGCGGGCTGATCAGTCCCTGTGGGGTGCCTAACTGCTTGGACTGATTAGATGGTTGCTGCGCGGTTGTGTAGGTAATGATGTGGGAGGGCCCGCTGTGCATGTCTTTTTTTTTTTTTTTTGGTCCCCGGCTCTTGGCAAGGGCTCTCCTGTTGCGTGGTTGTGATCAGTCGCAGCAGTGGGGAGGAGGGTTATGTTGCTACTTATAGGGACCACACCATTAACAATGTAAATTTTGGCAGTGTATGCAGGCAGACTTGGGCTAAATTGCCCGTGGCGAGCTTCCGGAGTTCTGTGGTGGGAGGGCCGTGTCAGGTATGGGCTGTCAACGTGGCTCGGGGTTCCTGTTTTCATGCAGCATTCAGTCTGGATGTAGCAAGTATGTCGGCACCATGTTGCGAGCTAATAGGACGGTTGGCCTTCCGATACGATGCATCAGTTCCCCCTCTGTGCCCACTGCAGTTTTTTGGATTTTCATGTGCCCCATGCCATGGGAGTCTTGCAGATTGACGCGACTCCCCGATCAGTGCAGGTTATAAAGTGTTGTTTTTTTATTCTAATTTGCTCGCCTTCGCCGGAGCTTAATCACCCGGTGGCCATCTTTCTCGGGCTCCCGAGCGGCCACCCTGTTCTCCTTTTTTTCTTTGTTGTTTTTATTGGTCCCTCGCTTCTAATGGCATGGAAGCCTTGGACATCCCTGCAACACCTGCTCCCCATGTTCGTAATTATGGGCTTTTATTTATTTTTTTGCAAGCCAAATGTTCAGTAATAGCGCATTCCGATTTTTAGTTTTCTTGATATTTCCGTGTAATATCATTGGGCCCTGGGGAATTCTATCCTGGGAGCTCCTTAATCACTGCCAGGATCTCCCCCAGCGTGTTCTCAGTTAAGGGCCTCACTGAGATGGGGCTCCCCCCAGAGCAGTTCCCCTCCTCCAAGTAGTGCTGAAGACTGTCCGAGTCCTGCGAATACCTGGACCCATACAAGTGCCTGTAGAAGGTGCGGAATTCAGCCGCAATATCTCCCTCCGCATACAGAAGGTCGCCCTGGGGGCCCCTAATAAACTCTACCTGCAGAGGTGTCCATTCCGCCGCCAACAACCGAGAGAACGGGGCTCCGGTTTCTGCCCCTCCCCATACTGATGTATCTGGCCCCTGGCCAGAAATCGAATCTCCCTATCGGCATTCACCCTTAACCCATCAGGCTCCTTCCAGAGCTCAGCCAGGGTCCTGGGGTCTGCTGCAGATGCATAGTCACCCTCTAGCTGCTTCAGCCGTGCCTTGCCTGCCACAAGGTCGTCCCGATACATCGGAGCATCCCATTCTCCTTAGCCATACACACCCCTCTGACATAGTACTTAAAGCATTCCCAGAGTATATGTGGGCCCTGCAACGCATCAAGCTTAAATTGTCAAGCGTGGGCCCCCCTTCCATCCCCCACCCAACAAGCACTCCAGGAGCACACGCGAGTGGTCGGATAGTGTCCTGTGGAGAATCCAACAATTGCCCCACGTGAACCCCCCAACTCCCCAGCGCGGGACACTAAAAAGTAATACAGCCTGGTACTGGTCCTGTGAACACAGGAATGGAAGGTGTAGTCACGTTTATCCCTGTGGTGCCTCCGCCACCCATCCATGAGATTGTATGTCATACATATCTCCTGCATCTGTAAGCTCGCCTTAGTCACAGCCGCGGCCCGTCCCCAATCTGTCCAGTAGGGGGTCCGTTACTGTGTTTAAATCTCCACCCCACACAATAGTGGCGTCCTGCCAGCTGGACCATTACCTAGTCAAAAGCATTCCAGTTATCCAGATTTGGCCCGTATGAATTAACTAGTGCCACCATCACCCCATTCAGGACACCACACACCAGCAGGGCCCACCCCTCTTCATCCCATGCCACAGAGACCAGGCGAAACGTAACCCCCTGCCTATAAGGATGGCCACCACTATTGCGTATAATGAATATGAAGAGAAATACCGGTGGCAGTCCCAGTTTGCACCCCACCTGTGTTCTGAGGAGTGGGTAAAATGTGAATGTCTCCTGAAGAAAGGCCACCTCCACTCTGTGCCAACGGAAGTACTGTACAACCATCCTGACCTTGGTGAGGTGGCCCCCCCCAGTATTCCAGGTGCCCACCTGAAAGGCTATTCTCGTTTAGCGACTAGTCTGGCTCCCCAAAACCACTTATGTAACCGCAGCAGATGTTAACCAGTGGACCACTGGGCTGGAATTGGACTACAAACAAAACTAACGATGCAGACCTCCCCCAATCGTGCTCCTCCGCTCTCCCATCAAATCCTTGCATCCCACTCCCAAACCCACACCCCTCCCCCACGGGCAATCTCCAACCCGTCTGAGCTATTCTCCCCCACTGTCCCCGCTGCTTCCCCAACCTTTTGACATAAATGATGCTGTGCTTGGGGTGCTAGTGCCCACCCAGGCAGGTGTCGGCTAGGCCACCTGCTGGCAGTCGTAACACATTTTCAAGGCAGCCAGAACCATCTGATAAAGGTGCCAGTGTTAGAAAATCAGCTGTTAGGCACATGATTCATCCTTCCTTTGGTTCAACCTCGACAGCACCCGGACCTCAGGGCCTCAGGGTCTTCCTGGCTCTCGGGTCTCACTCTCTGGCCCCATTCCGGGGTCTTATGCCTTTGGTCAGGGAAGTACCTGGTCCACCCCCCTCCAGCCCCCCGGCTGTGATTCCTGGCTCTAATCCAGGGCCCCATGTTATTGTGGAAATGCAGTCTGCTGATCCCAGGGTACTTGAAACATTGGGTTTTCTCATTGTGCTGGATGCAAAGTTTTGCAGGGTACAACATAGAGTATATTATATTGCTATCTCAAAGGCAGCATTTAACCCCTGCAAAAGAGCTCCTTGATGCCCCTGCACTGCAAAATCTGGGAACACCTGGAATATGTCTCCATCATATTGAAGTTCCCCCTTCTGCCTGACCAGACGGAGGATTGTATTCCGGTCTCTATAGTTAAAAAGGTGGGCTATGATGGGACAGAGGGCCGCCCTTGTATTGGTTGTGCTGCTGGGATCCGATGAGGCCTCCCACCAGGAACGGGGGCAGAGGGAGCTCTGCCTCGCCAAAGACTTCTCTGCAGAGAGCTTTTACGAACTCCTCCATCTTGATCTGCCCCTGGTGCTTTCGTATCCCAACTGTTACGCTCACCTGGTCTCTTCAGAGGCGTTGGGGCATGGTTGCAGCCCTCCCAGGAGTTAGATCACCCCTGTCAGGTCTCTCCCCCTGCTGATAAGCTGTGGACGGCGACAATTGGTGGCACTGCTCCTGCGTGGATATGAGAAAACGTGAGTGCGCTGGTCGGTGATTGTTGTATCTCTCTAACCCTTCAACCCAAGGTGCGATTTCTGTGAGCATGAATCGGTCCATAAGGCTCACATGTTAATTATTGATGATGAACTCTCCATCATGCTGCTTCGGGCAGGGGCGCTTGTTGATGGGATCTAGTTCCTTCTCTGATCCCTGGTAAGTAATAGTTCCCTGGTTGATGGTAAATGTCTCTCAATGTCTCTAGTCTTTTCCCCTTTCTGTTTTCTGTCTTGGTATTATTGCTCTCAATAGTGTTGTTAATTCCCGAATAATGTTTTCTTCCCAATAGGTGGAAATGCGGCCCAAAAGCAGCTCTGAAGGCGTGGAGCATGGCCGGGAGGAAGATGGATGAAAACGCAATGTCCGACAGCAGGTGGGTGATGGTTTAAGGAAAAGCGCGAGGTTCTGTGGTAGCGCAACCTTAAACTTAATGTCTGTTAAGTGTCTAACCTTGCCTTTTGTTTTTACTTGCATGTGCTGTGGTCGCGGGTGGAGTGCATCGTGCTGCGGTGTCAAGATGAAGGTTTCAACGTCCCGGAAGATTTGAAGATGAGCTGCGGTACCAAGGTGAAGATTTCAGCGTTCCGGAAGATTTGAAGATGCGCACAGGTGAGAGCAGGGTCCTTGGATGGTAAGTATGGAGACACGTAACACGATTTCCAAAGGTAAGTTTAACCCCAGGCGGCAGTGAGCATTGCGCTGCATTGAAGTGCAGAATAACGCGAAGCGTATGCCTCAGGGATTGGAGCAGCTTATATAGCTGCGATCGTGGGCAAGCCCACTAGGCCTGGCTAGCCTACCACACCCTGCCACTCCCAGAGAGTCGGCACATGCAAGGCAACCCAATGGCAGCAGCTACACCCAAGAGTACACGTGGGGCTGCTGTAGTAATGAAAGTTCTTTATGTTAAATTCACTTGGTACCCAAAATGACGTGCCATGTTCATAATAAAAGTATTCTGACCCAAATACATGTTCATGCTTATTGTTTTTCATGAGCCTGGCACCAAAGGCGCCAGGACTGTGTCCATCCGGGCCCCCTGTGTAAGTGGCCCTGTAATGTTTGTGTCCTTGGCCCGATGGCCATGACACCAACCAGACGGATATTGTTCCTGTGGGCCCTGCTTTCCGAGTCCTCCTCCTTAGCGGACACTGATATGATCTGCACTTCCAGGGCCGACACCCCAGCCGCAAGCGATGTTGACCCATCCTCCAGACCAGATACCCTGTGTTCTACCTTATCCAGGCGGTCGCCGTGTTTATCTAGCCGGTGCTGCAGCATGTCAACCTTAGACGAGAGCAAGTCCAGTTTAGAGTTCAAGCCACCAATGCCCACCTTAAGATCCAGCAGAATCGCCTTGATGTCCAGCTCCGGCATAGGGCTAGCCCCCTCAAAATATGCCTGCATGGACTCTGACCCCGCCGCCTGGGACTGGACCCGGGGGGTTCTGGATCAAGAACCCCATTAAAATGAGCTTTCTCTGCAGGTTGTCTGTTTGTTTTCTCCATGGCACCACCAACTGACCCCAGCCGCCCTCTCAAAAGGGACCAGCGAAGGAGGAAATGGAGACACCAAGCCAAAGAAAGCCAATGCACAGATGCAACTAGGGGAGCTGACCACAGGCTCAAACTTTCTTTCTACTGTGCCCTTGTTGTAGGCTGCACTTCCAATAAAATATTCAGACCCCCAGTCTCACAGGGTCATGCCTCCACACAGAGCCTTCAGTATCTCCCCGTGCCCCTCCGCCCCCAGCCGTCGATGAAATCCGTTCCACCAGGGGTGGCCCCAGCATGCGCATCAGATCAGGATGTGTGCCCCTCTGCTGCGCCTAGAACAGTACTGTCACACAGTTCAGGGACACCACCCTCTCCGCCCTTGACATCAGGCGCCACAAGCTGGCTCCAGCCAGGCCACCCACCAGCAGCGTAGGGAGTCTCCCCAATGCCCACAAGGGAGCCACCGCCTGAAGAATGTAGGGGGGCAGGTCTTCGCCCTCCCTGGGATGCTCTTCAAGGCCTGCACTCCTCCAGAGCTCACCCACCTGTGGGGCCGCCCCACTCCGTGCCATCAGGTCGGGGCCTGTGCACTGTCACTGTGGTTGCTGCCAATATCGTCGGCGGCCTCCGAACTGCCTCTGCCGAGTGGTTCCACCCTTGCACCTGGTTGCCGTCTTCGTGAGGCCCCGCTCTGCTGCGCCTCACCCATGGGTTTGCTGCCAGGCCTCTGCGATCTGCCTGCCTGCGATCGGGCTCCTGAAGCACACCTCAGCCACCCCTGATAGGTCACTGGGGGCAGAGAGTTCTCTGCTGGGTGGCCACTCAGCCTAGTGTGGGCAGATGTTCGATACCAGATGGGCCAGTCTCAGGACACGCTCACACACAGCAAGGCCCAGCGCCACAGAGGCCGCCTCTCACCAGGAGCATCGTCTGGCTAATCACACCAGCCCTGTCAGGTCGGAAACCTGCACATGTTTAGACGGCCGCTTTCCGAATGCCAATTCCACCAGTTTCACACCCCTCCTCAGCTGCTATTTAACAGGATTTTATCAAGCCAACACTCGGAGCTCAAGGAGACTCTGCCATTGCTGGACAAGCTCTCTAGCGCCCTCCCTATTACTAATATTACTGAAGAGGGGGAAACTCCCTCTGCCCCTGTTCCTGGTGATTCTGGGCGAATTGTGCTCTTGCCCCCTTGCACAACCTTGTTCTGTGCTTCGTTGCTGTAAAAAAGGCCGATTTTGTCTTGCATGGTACTGTTGGTTGGTGCTATCCTGAAAATGGACAAATGGGTCCCTTCTCTATCTCATGATCGATCTCTATCTGTTCATTGGTGCTATCCTGACCTTCCTCTTCCGAACTAGCACTGGAAAAAGTCCAATGTGTCAGGGTTTTCATCTTGTATTCTTTTCACGGTTGATGCCACTGGCGTCCTGTACCTTCATTGGCATTTTAGGAGTAATGCTCCTCCTAGTAAGCATCGGTGGTATATGGGTAAATCCGCTCATGTGTCAATGACACTAAAATCTTTTTAACTTCATAATTATTTTGTTTAAATAGAACTCTTTAAATTCTTTCATGGTGCCTGCCACTGCAGGTTAAAAATTATGAAGTTAAAAAAAGATATACATCCGAGGGATATCACACTACGGCAAGTTAAAGAGACCGACCGATGATCAACGGATAGCAGCGGTATTGAGTTACTCACCTCATCTGAATCGGGAGAGAAATTGTGAAATTGTGGCTGCTACTGAATGTATGTACCACGCAGTTGGCAACACTACGGTTTGCAATGAAGTGTAGAAGGAATATACGTTATTCCTTAGATAGATCTTCTTATTAAGCGGGTCCTCTTACCGATGTGCAATCAACCCTGTGGAACCCACTGCGTTCACTGGGTCATTCACCCTGGGGCCAATGTTCGGTCTGTACGCAAACATCACTGTTTAGAACTATAGACTTGGGTCTAAAACCTGTGTGGAGACAGCAACATTTCACAAATTGCAATTCAAGTGATGTTTATCTAATCACATGCTCATACAATCTAAGATATATCGGAATGATTAGCAGACCTATAAAGAAAAGGATCCAGGAACATAAATCCTGCATACGCACAAGAAGGGCTAATGCATCGTTGGTAGAACACTTTTTGCAGTTGCGGCACATGGAGACTGACTTTAAATGGATTGTGATGGAAAAAGTAGTATGCCCTTTGCGGGGTGGGTATTCGCAGGCTGTTCTGTTAAAAAGAGAACAAACATGGATTCTTCGTCTTAAGACCGACCAAAAGAGTCTGAATGACATGATAGTGTGGCAGACATTGGCCACACTATAATCAAATAATGAGCCTGATTTTGAAATTAGGACTGCTTGGTCCAATAGGTCTACTATTAGATGTAACCATGTTAAAATATATTTGCAGAATCCATCCTTCTGGGAGAGGGTCTTAAAAAAATGAATACAAAATGCCTGAGAATGGTGTAGTAGTGCTAGCCATACCACCGCATTGCAACATCACTGTAAACTAGATAAGTAATTTTTTTTTTTTATTAGCATGTTATCATAACAGACATTCATCTACCAATAACAGTAGAGGAACAAACTCGAGCAGTGCAGTGGTTTGGTTACCACCCCTCCCTATCACCCATCTGTTAGCTTGATTCCTATCCACATTTTGGTACAGTACCAAACATACATGCCCATGGAGTCCGATAACATCAGTGATGCATGACTTCTGCCTCCTGCAGTTGTCTTCCCCTGTAGTTGAGCCCAGTTAATGAGTCTCTGCTGGGGCTAGTATCATCGTTGTAAACAAGAATTAAGCAATCAGTACCCCCCTACTTTGCCCTTGGCGTTCGCTTGTAATACTTCCTGAAATCGTCTCAATTTTAGACGGTCTGAGTCTGATTTTCTTGATATGGGTCTCTTGCATGGCAATCATATCTGGTATATGATGCGCTAAGAACCTCTCCAGTTTTCCCCTTTTCACCAGTGTTGAGCCATTCTGGATATTGTTTGGCGATCCTGGATCGGTTTACCCCCGGGGCTCTTCCCCAACTTGAGCCCATTCCCTGTCCCCTCTTCTCCCACCCCTTGCCCTGCTGCAGGTCTCATTACCTATGTGTCACCCCGACTGAATGTATGGGGGATGGACCCGCTTTACGTCCCAGGGCCAAGCAGTGGGGCATCCTAGCCCCCATTGAGATTCCAGATGTGCACCTTTCTCACTCTCCGTCTCCCTCGTATACAGTTAAAGGCTAGTTTTCTAACCTGCAATCCTAGAGCTTTAGACCCTTGGTCCTTCGGGTGGGTCGTGAGTTGAGTGCCTCGCGGCGGGGGGCATTTACATCCAGTGTCAACTTGTGACCATTCCCAGGGTCTCGGGACTTCTGGAGCATCGCAGCAAGCTTCTTCTGTAGTGTCGTCCTCATCTTCTAAACGTAAAATTTGCCTTCCATCTTGTTGAGTGCTAACCCTATGCTGTCCACCTTCCCATTGAAATAGCAGTCCGAAAGGTAATGTCTGTCTATTTGTATTTGATCTGCTTATCCTGTAGGTATCTCAGGATAGGTCCCATTTCCTTCCTCTCGAGGAGGGTGGAGTGGGCCAGATCTGGGAAGAGGTGGATTTCTACCCTGTTATAGATTATGGGTTTTGCCGGCCAGGCTGCATGGAGAATCGGTTTCCTTCAGCGGGTATCTCGCCAGTGCCGCCACAACGTCCCTCGCTCTCAAGCCCAGTTCCTGTCTCTTCAAGCCTGTCCTATGAACATCATCTATGGGCACATTGCCGGTGTGCTCCTTGTCCCGCATGTCTTCAAATGTATGAGTAACCGCCTCCTTTAGATGTGAGTCCGCCACTGACTCTGGTAAATTTTGAATGCGAATATTTTATGTGAGGGACCTGTTCTCCAGGTCCTCGCATTGCAGCTCGAGATTGTGTGTTTCCTTAGCTAAGTCTTCAAGGGCGATATCCATGGTGCGGGTGTCCTCCATCACCTCCTGTAGGGCCCTTTCGGTAGTGTCTGTACGCTCTTGCAGTTACGTGATGGCTCTCCTTAGCTCTGCCCTGGTCGGCTTCATTTCCCCCATGAACATCGAGAATTGCGTCTGGAAGGCTTGAGTCATCTTGTTTTGAAACTCCTGGAAGCAGGCTTCCCTATCGTCTTTTGAGGCTGCCATTTTGAGGGTCGTTGTACTGGGTTCCCTTTCCTGCGTGGTCAATAGTTATGATGTTTTGTGTTAAGGGTCCCCTGCTTCTGTGTCTCTGGCCCAACAGCATTGTATGGTGCCGTCCCGGGCAGCGGTTTGATGCTGTGTTTTTGACACCGCTGCCTTGCCTTTGCTACCCGGCGTTCACTGTGGTCTCTGGCTTGAGGGTATTTGGAAATTCTCCCTGGTCCGTCTCCAGTCCTCCTTTCCCGAATGGCCAGGCTTCGTTATCGACTGTATGCTGCACGCCCGTCAAAGGGCTCTAGGAGCCATATGTGGAATGCATTTTCGACTGTGATCCCTTCCTCAGTATGCCTGTCTGTTTTTGTATTAATCCTGATGTTCCGCTTCCCAAGCGTGGTGTTCCCTGGGCATGGATTAGTGGGGCTGTGTATCAGACACGTCCCATGCCAAGGTCCTTCCTCTGTTGCTAATGTGGTCTTTCCCCACCCAGTTATAGGCAGCTTTTTGCCCATAAAACATTACTTGATCAGTACTTTATTTCCCCGTTTAGTATGCACGTCCTGCTGTGGTCTGGAGCCTAGGAGTGTTCGTGTTAGCTTTTTTGCCCTGTAAGGTCTCCCAACCTATGTGGAGCTGCAGACCCAGGATGAGGTGAATGCCCTGCTGTTGCTGATGTCTGGACTCTGCATGCAGGTCTGCCTGTGTTTCTTTCTTCACCCCAGATTGGGGGAGCTTGAGGTGGGAGCAATCCCCATGGAGCCGTCCGCTTACCTCCCGAGCGGTCCGCTCCTCTCCCGGCCACCTGTGACATGAACTGCCAGTCCACGTCTCCCCCTGGCTGCCTTTCAAGTCCCTGAGGCTTTCCGTGGAGTGAAGCCCGCGTGTTTCCATTAGTGTCAGGCGAGGGGGGAGGTTGCCCCTTATTGGCAACGGGTTGCTGAAGCACCGCAGTGTCCTTCCTGCGGCCTGGAGTCCGAGTCCCTCTTGCTGGTCTCCGCCGTTCACCGTCTATCTGTGTAGCTTTGGTTGCATGAGGGAGGGAGGGCCCCCAACCGCCTATGCCCCGGGTTGTACGGAGGGACGGCGTCTGCTTTTCTGATGTTGGATGGTTAACCACTGCCCACCCCATTTTGTTTGTGTGCCGTTTGCTGGTCCGGTTCGTCCCTCTGGTGCCTTTGCTGGTGTTCCGGACGGCTGTCCTCCAAATCCGCCAGGCTTGCCTGCTCTGATGTGCCTATCCCTTCCCGCGAGAGCCCGCCTCTCCGCCGCTGCTTTCCCACTTCGAGTGGTCTCTGCGACTTGTGGGTGTTTGTGAGAGGGGCCCGTCCCTTTGGTATCCCCGGTGCTTTCTGCAGATGAATGCTTCGAGAGGGGGACGGAGCGTGGATCTACGCATCCACTGTAGCTGGCTGCCATTTTAGAATCCCGACCTCCCCATCTTGACCTGGGCAGCCAGGTGAGCGGGACTGAGACTTCTGGAGACCTCACTCTGCTCCTTGTGACATTAGGATAAAGCTGTCTCTGAGGGGATTTAGGACTGGGTTGGGTCCCCTCTCCCCGGTATCCAAACTTTACGAGAGTTATGAACCCTAAAGCTTTTGAGGAGTACGATTCCCAGGGGCCATTGAGATTAGGTGATCTGTATAAAGAGGGATCCCCCTCATGTTTCTGGGATAAAAAAAAGGCTTTGCTCGCTCATAAATTGAATGTTTCTGGTATGCCCATTTAAGGCATTGGATCACACATGGGGAGGTACGCTGGGCTGGCAGTAGACCCCCCCCCCCCCACAGGGCTGGGACCTGCGATGCAGGACGGACAAGGGGTCTGTAAGATTTCAACATATCGCCTTCTGGAGAACGCCTTGGAAGAGGAGAAACTCCCGTACATGTTTAGGTGGGTGTTAGGGAGAATTCTCTATAAGGCTAATTTCCCAAACCTAGTGAGTCCCCCAGCAGCTTTGCTGGATTTTTAGGGTTTGTTTTTTCTCCTGCTAAGAGTGAGACTCTTTTCCTCCCACTCTTAGGCATGATTTGAGGTATGTCTTTGACTTTTTGTGTGCTTATGGGCTCTGGGGTCTTTTACTCCATAGGGTACCATCTGTTTTTCATGCGTGTTACACAGCACCCTCAGTGCAGTAACACAGGGGTGTCATAGTGACCCCCAAACATAGACTCCATACCCTGGGACTGACTACTGTCTCCCAGGGCATGTAAAGTCACCATTGACTTTACTAGTCCAAAATTGTTAACAGAACCAGTACAAACCATCATATTGTGGAAGTACTGGAAGGGGTTAATTCGATTGCCCCAGGGTCTGTTTTCAAGGGGGCACTGTCCAGTCCCCCCTTGTCGAGTTTCTGGCTGGTGGCAGTGGTTACCACGCAAAATATTCCACCGGAATATTTCCTATGGGATTTTCCCATTGATTTTAAATGCACCACTTTTTGGTGCAATGTTAAAGATACCGCCGGTTTATTTATTTAATATTAAATCAACGGTTGGGTCTTTTTGCCAAAACTCTTTTCTAAAATGGCGTTTATGTCCGTCTCTGTAACTCTAAACAAGGTCGAGCCCTTTGTTCCACTTTTTGGTGGGCTTCTCCACAGAAGCCCTCCAAATGGTGCCACTCTGTCTGGGTTCCACAGGATGTGTTGGGAGGGGAATTGGCTCCCTGGACCGCATTGCCTTAGCAACCCAATCACACTCTATTCTGATTGGCCCAGTGGTGAGCCGCCCGGCTCACCACTTAGCATGTGTGAGTGACAGCTAGGCTGTTGAATGGAGGTTTTTCTGCATAAAAGCAGGGCCTTTGGGACTGGAACTTGAGAAGTCGCCACAGGACCTAAGAATCCGAAGAGGGAAGAAGCTGAGCCATCTGCAACAATGACACCACCGGTGAAGCCCTGCTGCAACAAACTGGAGTCTTCTTCCTTTGAGCTGGTGGGATCAACCAGTTCAGCCCTATCGCCTTCCAAAGATGTCTCTTGGTCGAATCGCCCGTGCCAAGCACCCCGGCAGCCGGATAGCTTAGCTTCACCACTTTGACCGCGAATAAAAGGAACACACCTTTTTACCGACTCCGCGGCTGGTTTCATCCCTGTGCAGTGCAACACCTTCAAGGTTCCTCCGTGACGAGATCCTCTCTTCCCCTGGTCGAAACAACGAACTGCAACCACTGCCAGGAACAACTGCCACCGCTGGAGCCTCCTCTCTGTTTAAGGTACTGTGTCCTGCCTGGCCTCCCTTTCTTCGGTTTGCCCAAGGTGACCCTTAAATCCTTGGCTTTCCAACTGGGTTGGCCCCAGACCTCTAACTTTAACCTTGAATCACCCCAACCTCTTTCGAACATTCTGCAAAGGCTTTTAGTGCATTTTTAACTGTGTGATCAAGGGCACATTTCGCTTTGCCCCATTTCAAGTGGGCCTGGCCTATGAACTTTGGCTCTACAGTGTATACTGCCTTTATTCCCTTGCTGAGAACTCCTAAAAGTGTTGGGACCTGTTTTATTTCTATGCTCTGCCTTTTTCTCTCCCTTTAAAGTAACTATTGGAGTGCCATTTACGTTACGCGCTCACATCTGTTTTAACAAATCGTGGTGTTTTAACTCTGACTTTTCTAATAGTTATCAAGGGAGGTGTGTATACTTTACCTGACTGTTTTAACTTGCTTTTGATTTAGAGTGCTAGTGTATTCCCTAAAGTGTGTTTTAAATAAATAATTATATACTTTTGATACAAAGCTCTGGTCAGTGTTTGTTTGCTCTACTGTGTTTTTAGTCCTATTGTGTATACTCTATATACTGCCCTACTCTTCTTGAGAGAAGTCTGACTGCTCAGCCACAGCTACCAGGTAAATCTGGGTGGTGCAGACTGCTACCAATTGGGTTTACTGCTTACTCCTGTAATCTCAATTTTTTTGCAGTGTTCTCCAAGGGAACTGCACAGGATTCTGCCTAACAGTGGGAAGGTGAGCTGGGGATTGACATACCTTGGGAATAATGGTAGCATATCCGGTCTAGGGCTCACAATAGTTCAAGAAGCACTATGCTAAAATAAGCTGCACTGAAGGTTTGCTTCCGCTGGTACATGACCCCACAGAGACTGCACAAAATACACCCCCAGCACACTGATCGATATTGGCATAGATAGGAGACCTTGCTCATATGCGGTGGTCCTGCCGATTATTATTACAACCTACTGAGAGGAATTAAAGGGCATATTAATGACATCACAGGCCGCCTCCTCCCGATGTGCCTGTTGACCCTGGTACTGGGGACAACTATTTCCCTATTGCAGGGCGGAAAGCAAAGTTAGTAACACAGCTGCATCGTGCAGTCGGATGACTCTGGTTAGGTTTTGGAGAAAAAAAACAGGGTGGCCGGTCACCGTCTATTGGTGGATCAAGGTCTGGGAGATCATTGGGATGGAGAGGAAACGCTACGGCTCTTTATTTGCGAACATGAGGTCCCTTACTGAATTTGGTTAAGGAAAATAAAATTGTTTTTTAGACCACATTAGTGAAGCATTTGTCTGTGGATTGATTGGTCCTTCTCGACTTGAATGTGAAAGTTTCCATGCTCTCATGCAAGATAGTTTGCTGTCTTGTTAAATCTGTGTGTGTGGAACTCCATTGCCTTTTTTTTCTTTTCGTTAGCGGAGGTGTATCACTTGAGGTAGGGGATCTTGTTGTTGGGATCATCATCTTCCTTAGCCCCATTTGTTTCCGATGTTTCATTGTTGTTCGAACGCACGGTATGTTTGTCGGAGGAAGAAAGGAGTTTTGAAATGTTATGAGCGGCATATTCGAATATATCGCTTCAAAATCGTAAGTGTTTCAAAGATAATCCAGAAAAAGATCACGTTTTTCAATGTCCACTGCAGAAGTATACCGCTTTCTCTATTGTTACCCACCTCTGTCCCTTTAAGGCTGAGGCACCCGAGTTAGAGGGAGGGTTTAATAACGTAGGGAGAAAGAGGAAGAAGTGTGAATGGAACGGGTTAGTTCCAAGTTGTATCCAAATAAAGTAGATGTATTTAAGAGCGCCGGTCTCCTGTCCGTTATTGAAAGGCACATCCAAGCAACAACTGGCGACGGCGCTGTCTCCTACAGACCGGAGCTCAGTCCTCCAAGCGGGTGATCCGACCCCGCTCCTACAGTGCTGTCGGCTGTAATCCCACCAGGCTGTGTCCTTTCCAAAGTGTGATACGCAGTCCGCGTATCTCGCCCAGTGCACAGATCCCCACAGGGACCAGAAATCGTGCTAGTTCCTGCCTGAAGAATCCACGTGGAGAGTGACTGTAGTCACTCCACAAACAGGTCACTCAGCAATCCGCCAGCGGCTCCCCCCCTACTTCTACTACACAAGAGACCACGTGCTGAAGGGCCGCACACACACAGAGGTTGGTGTTCCTTCGCCCGTACGCATGCCATATCAGTGCCACAGCCCCGTCTCCTACAATGCTTGCACGTGCCCGTAGATAGTTTCTCATCTGAAACGGAGGAGTGGAACGTTTTCCTCATGAGCGTTCCACAAGCTACGCTCCATACCGAACAAGCACAACGCCCGCACAAAGTCATCAGTTGTACAGGCCTGACATGAACGTTCCAAATACAAAGTTTTGGACCGCATTGTTCTGCCAAGGATGATCGAACAGTTTCACGACGTTCCAAACAAATATTGAAATACGCAGGAAGAAAGTATCTGACTGTAGGGTCCTGCCCTACACGTGGCTTGGGCACAGGAGGGCCCATTCCAGCCTGCAATAGCGCTCACCAGCCATTACAAACAAATTCAAGCCTGCCCAAAACGTGGAAGTAAGGTACATGCTGAACAGCACACCCTATGCCAGGGTTAATCAAGTGAAGCACACCACCTCCAAAGATCCCACGCCCTGCACTCCCAAGTACAGGCCCCTGAGGGACCTGAAGTCCTTGTCCACACCAGGCCTGTTCCCCACCATCGCAAGGCATGCTCGCCTTCATGGGCAACCCCGGCAAGCCAACCCCTGTACACAGGGCCAAGTTGGTTATGTTGCACATGCTGCTGCCTTTCTCCATGACTCTACAAGCGGACAAAGGACCCTGATGGACCGAATGGATGGAGGACTTCCATCATTTTGTGAGGGCATCAGGGGAGGGGGGACTCGCCCCACCTGCAGGACGTATTCATTAACCTGGTCGGTCATTGAGATGAACACCATCATCAAGACTATTCCAGCCCCTGACGAACCAGATTACACCTCTCTAATCACTGCCCTGAACAGAAAACTCGTCATTGAACCAAACCGGGACTGCGAGAGAGATATGTTCAATCAATGCACGCAGAGGGCCGAAGAGATGGCTGATGAGTTAACTACTCGACTGAGGGTCAAAGAGGCCCACTGTCAATTCCATGTGTTCTCCCTTGATGAAGCCATGCGACTGCGAGATATCGAGAGCTGCTTGTCACCCACTCTCAAGAAGCAATAGCTGAAAAAGCCCCTCTCGATAGATGAAGTCAGTGAGCTCGCAAGAATTTTCAAAAGGGTTGATGTCCAAGCCGCCTCCATGACAGGCACCCCCGCTTTGAAACAGGACAGTGCCAAATTCCTCGCTGCAGTCCAGCTGGCAACCCAAAGACCAGAAGGGCGAGAGAGGGTCTGCATCCGTCCAGGTCGACCAGGACCCAGACAACAGAGGCAATGCTACATGTGCGGCATGGCATTTCCTCACTTAGGGTTCTGTCCGGCCCTTTCGCAGAGGTGTGCGAACTGTGGAAGAGAAGGACACTTTCAAGCTGTCTGCAGGGAGGGGAGGCCGTTCCCTACCCCGAGGCCACAGCTGACCAACAGGATGTTCAGTCGGCCGCCGCAACCCCAATATTACCAGGGCAGTTTCTACCATCCCAATCAACTACGCTACGTCAGGGCTGTTGAAGACTACCACACATCTGATTACCCCCAAGAATATGGTTACTATGACCAGCCCTCCTGCATGGTCGATAAATATGATGAGCCCCCTCGCGACTATCCGACGCGAATCAGCTCACACCCTACCAGAACAATGGCAACTAAAACAAACCGCCCCATGATGAGTACGACGACAGGGAGGCGAGAATCCCAGTCAAAATGGGGAACAGCCTTTTCTATTTTCTAGTAGACTCTGAGGCTACTGTCAATATCATGGGGGAGCAAGAGTACTTGAGGATCCCAGACATACCGTCACTAGAGAAGACCTCTCAGGATCTTCCAGGGGGAGCAACGTCACCCCTTACATCCCATTGGACAATTCAAGCATCAACTCCTCCATAACGGATTGAAGGTGGACACAACCATCCATGTCATCAGAGGCCCAACGAAAAGCTGGTGCCTCCTCGGTTACCACACAGCCTCGTGCCTGGGGCTCATCGACATCCACTTCTGTGAAGGGGACATAATACATTCGTCTGGGGAGGGTTGGAGACGTGAAGGTACTGTGTGTGCAATTGACACTTTGACCCCGCACCATCTCATCACCAAGGATGAGGTCCTGGCACAATTTCCCCAACTGTGCATGGGACTTGGTAAGCTGAAGGGTCCCCTTGTCAAGCTTCACATCGACCCATCGGTGCGACCTGTTCCCCAACACCCCAGAAGAGTCGGGTTCCCCCTCCAAGAAGCGGTCTCCTGGGAGTTAGACCAACTGTTTACCGACGGCATCGAGCCGACCACGGGCCCGACTCCGTGGGTGTCCCTTCTGGTCATTGTGCCAAAGGAACATGGACGAATATGCCTATGTGTGGACATGAGGATGGCGAACACTGCAATCCAAAGGGAACGACACCCAGGGCCATGCATTGAGGACATGATGGTACAAATCAACAAATCGGTGATGTTTTCGAGGCTTGATCTGATTCAGTGGTATCACCAGCTGGAACTCCACCCTGAGACAAGGGGCATCATGACGTTTGCTGCCCATGAGGGTCTATTTTGCTACCGGCGGTTTAACTTTGGCATCTCGTCGGCAGCCAAAATCTTCCAAGAAGCTATCAGGCAGATAATCAGATCCATCAATGGAGCGCTGAACTACAGCAATGACATTCTTGTGTTTGGCACATCACGTGAAGCACACAACGCTGCTCCGCTGGCCGCATGCACAGCGGAACAAAACTCTGGCCTAACGCTCAACATTGAAAAATGTCGCTTCATTAAGTCCAAACTGAAGTTCTTCGGCCACCTTTTCTCCGCCGACGGCATGACTCGCAACCCGAAGAAAGTCTGCACCTTTACCAACTTGAAGGAGCCACTGGAAGTGGCAGATGTTCGATCCTTCCTGGGCATGGCCGGATATTGTGCGCGGTATATCCCGCACTATGCGTCCATCGCAGAGCCCATCCGGAAGCTTCTACAAAAGGAGATGGCATTAATCTGGTCCCCCGCCTGTCTCAAAGCCGTCAAGAGAGCCCTGGCAGAGGCCCGAGGTCTGGCATATTTCGACCCTAGCTGACGCACTGAAATTACAGTGGATGACAGCCCCGTTGGCCTTGGAGCCATCCTGGCGCAGACGAGCGGTGCAGATATACATCACAGGCACATTGTTGTCTATGCTAGTAGAGCCCTGTCCACTCCTGAATCTGCATACTCGCAGGCCGAGGAGGAGAGTCTGGCAGCCGTCTGGACCGCCAAACATTTTACTTTCATTATTGGCGAAAGGTTTACACTGATTAGACCACCAAGCGCTACTGTCCCTGTTTAGCAATACACACACACACACACACACACACACACAAAGATGCCCTCAGGATAGAGATATGTGCATCAGGCTACAGGAGTACAACTACAACATTGTCCCCTGGCCTGGGGTGTAAAAAATCCGGCCGACTTCCTATCCTGCCACCCTGCGGGCTCTCAACCACCCAGGTGAGCGACGTTGAGTACATTGATTGTCGCCGCCAGCTCACTGCCCCCGGCTTTGTCTCTCGAGGCAGTAGCTGCTGCAGCTGCTGCTGACCCAACAATGGCACTTGCCATTAGTCTAACAAACAATAATAAATGGAAGGACTACCGACGAGCAATGCTAAGCCACCTGGGGGTGTGCAGAGAGGAGCTCGAAAGACTGGCAAGAATCCATACTGAGTTGGCCGTCAAAGACCATGCCGTCCTCCTGAGAGGGTGCCGGGTCATCATTCCTGCGACACTCAGAGCTGAAGTGATTAAAACGGCACACGAAGGGCATCGAGGAGCTGAGAACACCAAGGGGCAACTACTTTGTCACGTTTGGTTCTCCTACCTAGACTCACTGGTCGACAGCTGGGTTAAGAACTGCCTGGCCTGCCAATGCGCAGCGCAAGCAGAGGCCCCGATACCGTTGCAACCGACACACATCCCGGATCGGCCCTAGGAGAAGGGTAGCCATTGATTTCTACGGACCAATGGAGTCGGGGGATTACTTCCTGCTGCTGATAGACTAATACTATCGTTTCCCCCATCGTCCAGAGAGTAGCTACCACGGCATACGCCCATGTAACAGCGACATTCGACAAGGTCCTCCGTGAGTGGAGTAAAAAACAAAAACAAAAAAAAATAATTAACACACAGGGCTCTGGAGCTCATAGTAGTAAGGTGCCCCTACCTTCTGCCGCAAATTCGATTGCAAGTGGGTGTCTCTTTTGCAGATTTCACACCAGCTACAGAGACATGAAATGCTACTTAGCAGGGAGGTAAAGATTGAATAACTCGCTAAAAATGGGGAGGAGGTAGCAGCAACGATAACACACACATGCGAGAGACGTTACAGGGCGTGAACGCGCACACCCCTCTGTTATGCCCTGCTACGCTGCTGACTACTGCCAAAGCCTGCCACGGGAAAGGGCACTTAAAAAACATGCAAAGCCCCTTCAGCTGTCAGTCTACCACTGCCTGCTAAGAGCAACAGGTTCACAAGAAGCATAGTAACTGCTGAGCAGACGCAGTGCCCTGGGACTAAGCGGTGATAAGCTATATCCATCAGCGGGATAAGGTCTGTCAGGCCAGCCCGCCCCTGTGCTCCAGCATAATATTTTAATTACCCCAGTCATACTAAGTAAAGCGACACAGACATGGCCGGTCAAGCGGGAAATGTCAGTGTATACAGGTTGCAAGAGAGGGAGCATCAGTTATGGTTGGTTAGATGGATGACACAAACATTAAATTATGGGTTACAAGATGGTGCTTAGTTCAGTCAGCCAAAGAGGGTGTTATGGCTGGAGATGGTGGCTTTAACAAGCTAGCATGACCTGCAGCACCTATGGAAATGAAGTCCTCAATGGGACAGCACACATTTTGATCATGGCCTGAAGAGGCCAGCACAAAATTAGATGGTGGACTGAACAGGCCATCACCAACGGTCATTGGATAGTTATCCGAGATAAGAGATGGATGGCCCAACATTTAATTATTGGGTGGTCCCAGCAACCATGGAGGCTAATATTAGATGTGGCCATACTGGCAAGCGCAAAGGTTTAGCTAATTAAATAGCATGTGAATGTTTTACGAAAGAGCCCATCATAAACATTTAGTGATTGTAGTCTGAAATGGTAGCCAGATTTGCCCACCACATGTGTTTCGCTAACTAAGAATAGCTCAGCATGAATACAGAACATAGACCGGTCAGTGTAATAAGAATGGTGGGCGGGACCAGCCCACCACACCAGGATTGAAAAAAATAGAAAACAAGCATTGGCAATGCCATCCTTTTGAGCTTGTGTAGGCATAAGAAAGACACTAGCCAGATGCTGCTGTGGTGGTATTATCTGGCTGTTGATGGTAGCAGGTGCAAATTGGTGCAAATAACTGAGCATCTAATAGCAGTGCCTCGCAAATGCCTAATACTTATGCACAAGCCGAACCTGTTGGCTTTGCTAATGCTTGTTTGGATAGCAATGGACATGAGAATGGTGAAGATGACGGAATGCGCATACCTACTCTGCAATCAAAGTTTGCAGCATTTGGTGACTACTGGAAATTACTTTGTGTAGTTGATCATTACTTAAAAGATGAACATCTTCAGGCATTTCCTGCCAGTGCCTGCTTCTCAGGCCAAAATCAAATGCTAAATCAGAATGTTGCATTCCCTTCTACGAGCTTGCTTATATAAGGCTGCTTGAGTTAGACAGTTTCTGAATTATTTTAATATTTGTTTTCAAATTTTAAGGGTCAAAATGGACAAAAGAAATACCAGATAAATCTGAAGAGTCGTTCAGGACCTATCAATGTTCTCCTGATTAACAAAGAATGCAGTTCCTCCAAGCCAGTAGTTTTTCCAGTACCTCCACCTGATGATCTAACACAGCCTGCAACACAATTAACTCCTCAAAGACCAACTATCGCGACACCCTCTCCAGTCCAGGAAGAGCAGCAAGACCAGTGTACACCAGTTGAAGATGCACATGCCGGTAATATATGTAACACATTTGCTGTGATTCATTTGAACACTAACTTAATGCATGATGTTCTTTAAAAGCATGTGTTTTATTGTCTTCAGGTGAAGGTGTACATAATTAATTATTTAACTTCCTGATCCATGATAACTAAACATGACACTCCTAGATCCCATGCCTCCATACTTCAGAGTGGTGGTCCCCAGAGAGTGTCTGGGGCCTGAGAATGTTGCACAGCAGCATTTCTTTATAACAACTACTGACGGGATGCATGTGCACACACTTTTGCACCCTATGCACATTACCTTCCTTCTGCATTCTCCCCACCCCAACTGTTCACTTTCTCCACCCTGCACATCGGGCTTGAGTTCTGCATGGTATCTGCTCTCAACTGGCACCTAAAGGAGCTCCAGAGCTCATGCATCAAAAGAAAGGGCTTAGAATGTGTGTGTTGTGCGACTGTCCCTTTTTTGCCACAGATCCACTCGCTTTACATTTAGATTACCTTGGTAGGCACCATTTTTGGGTACTCTTGATGTTCTTGTGATGTCCTAATGTGTCACTTGTGGCTTCCAAAGTGGGAGGGCGTTCCAGCATGTTGCATCTGTTTGAAAGACGTTATGGTCCACAAAAGGGTGAATAAATACAGTTTTTCCCATGCACTCCCTACTGTATGACATGCTCATCACATGTCACTTGGTAGGAGTAGGTGGTCATCTGATTATTTCCTGGTCTACCTGGTGGTTACAACAGTAATCTGCTCCAACGTGCCCAGTGGGCCCAAGGTCGGTACAGCTATAGTGGGGAAGGATGCCTTCCACTGTGTTTTGTCCCGAGGTACTATACCATGTAAGCACCCTGGCGAGGTGCCAGGTCTTAGATGGGTAGTGAGCAGAGATGGACTTTGGGCCCCACGGGACATCGCGCACTACTAAATGTCAATAGTAGGACTGCAACATACAGACTGAGCAGATCGATCCGCAATATAAAGGTTCAAGGATTGGCGTAGCAACTAATGCCCATGGGAATAGGAGACAATTTGAGACCTGGTCAGTGCACTAAATCAGAAGTGCTGAATACATATGGCCTTTTTCACACAGAGTCAATGTATTACGGCAGTGCACCCCTGCTGAACTGTAATATTAACTTTCATACATATGCTGAGGAGCGAATTGGAGCGGAATTGAAGTAGCACAATAAGGGGCATAGATTACCAATCAAGCAGCAGACCAATGTCGCAGGGTGGAAGGAAAAAGGAATCAGCAAAGCCCAAACAAACCAAAATGGGAGGCAAAATTGATGAAAATGCACTCGTAGGAATGGATGCCAAGATACTGGAGGCCATAGTGTCCCTGAGAACGGCAGTGGAAACTCTGGTAGATGAAGTGCGCTGCAACGTTGGCCTCCTACGCCAGGACCTCAGGAACCTAGCGAGCAGGGTTGGAGAGACTGGAAGACCAAGGTAGTGGAACTATCATCCGGCTCAGGAAGAACAGAGCAAGGTCCAGAAATTGACCAAAACCGTGAAAATGCTGCAGGAGATGCCGGAAAATGCAGAAGGGAGGGAGAGCACGTAGAAGAATTGCCATAGGGTGAAGAAGGGAGAGACGCAACTTCATTTGAAGAAAATGTTGCTTCAAGAGCTGGGTCCTGGGAAAAGGGTTTATGGTGGAGAGGGACCACCGAGCACTGATGAGGAGACCACCCGCAGCCCCACCCAGACCGATGTTTGTGAAAATATTGAATTTTAGAGACAAGGAGAACATTCTTGCCTTCTCCAGAGTGTGAGGAGAGCTAAACCGAGGGTCAGCTGTGCTGGCTATCTACCCAGACTATACCTTGCAGGTACAGAGGAGACGAGCACTATTTGTCCCAACCAAGGAGAGACTGAGACAGCAGGGTATCATCAAGTACATGCTCCTATACCCTGTAAAACTAAAGATTCTACACAAAGGCAAATCTCTGTTCTTTGACACTCCAGAGGACGCTAATGCTTGCATGGATGAGAACCGAATGACTCCGATGAAAGCAACTGAAAAGGACCTTAACTAAAGAATTTTTGACAAGAAACTGGCCCAATTACCACATTGACAAGGATATAGGGGAAGTAAGATGTGTAGTTATGAGTAGTGGATTCATGGAAAATCCTGTGAGAGGGAAGGCAGATGTCATTAGTAAGCAGCTTGTTGAAGTGGTGGAAGGATGAAAAATCTCCTCTTGAAATGTCAGAGGACTAAATATGTATGTGAAAAGGCTTAGTGTTGTCATATATAAGACATAATGGCTATAAAGTGGTTTTATTGCAGGAGACACACCTGACTGTGGATAGCCAGGCCAGGATATTATGAAAATGGTGCAGCATGGGATTTGGTTCTACGTACTTTGCAAGGAGTGTGCTAATCTGGGCTGACCCATTGGTGCCCTTCCACAAAATAAGTGGTCACTGATACAGAGGGGAGAATAGTGCTAGTACATGGTTTTCTGGACAGAGGAGGTGTGTCTGATCAACACCTACGCCCCAATCATAATGCACCCGATTTCTTTAGCTCATTGTACTCCTTACTGGCTCCTTACAGAGGTATGACATTGTTGTGGGGAGCAGGTTTTAATTGCAACTTAGATCCTGTGTTGGACAGATCAGACCTTTACTTTACCTTATTTGTAAGGCACAACCGAAGTGGGCCGGGAGCATACAGGCTCTGACAGAGAGATGGAAACAGAACAAATGCCAAGGAGGCCTAAATCTGGATGTTATCTAAAAAGATGAGTCTTAAGCGGTTTCCTAAAACACTCCAAGGAAGGACAGTTTTTTTAGCTCAAAAGGCAATGCATTCCATTTAATGGGTGCGGTAACCCAGAACGTCGCCCCATTTTACCAGTTCAAGTGAAACGTTCGGTATTTGCAGCATTTTTGTATCAGAACAGAGAGACCGAACTTCAGGTTTATTTTTACATCTGCAAGCTATGTAAGCAGGGTAAAGCCCAGCCAAGAATGTCTAAATAACCTGAAGTCAATCCTGAGGGCAAAGCATGCCAGTGAAGACTTTGGCGCACCTCGGATACATGTGCAAATTTCTGCATACCCATAATTGCTCTGATAGTACTGTTTTGTGCTACTTGGAGTTTACAAAGTTTTCTTTTTCCTACTCCCGCCAAAAGGGAGCTACAGTAATCGATTTTTGATGAAATGGCTCGAGCTATCGTATATACCTCAAGCATATGACACATCACCACTGGCAAAGGTCCTAAAAAAGGGTGTTAGAAGACCTGGAATTTCAAGAAATCTGGAGAGGGCTAATGGGACCTCATAGAGAGTTCTCCTACTATTCGTTTGTACATGGTGTCTTACTATTAGTGTGTACATGGTGTCTGCACCCGCATAGATTACTTTTTCACTAACATGGTCTGTGCAGGGGACTTTATAAGTGCCTAATATGAAGGTAGAACTCTATCAGACCACTCGTCTCTGACAGTTGAATGGATGTTCAAAAATGTCCTCTCCGATTCCTACGTGGAGATTGCAAGTGGAAGCCCTGAAGGATATATCCTGTTGAGATGCAACGGCACAGCAGATTGAGGATTATTTCTAGATTAATGAATGGAGTGTACACAGCAGGGGGATTCTATGGGACACCTTCAAGGTGGTGGTTAGAGGAGCAGCCATTGCAAAAGTGGCAGGGATTAAAAGAGAACTAGAGGGGAATTTAGCTGACTTTGATTATAAAATCAAACTGGAAGAGCAATCCTGTTTGGGGGAAGGAAAGCAGAATCTATACTCCACACACTCTGGCATTCAATGCTGGAGGAGATTGGGAAGATATAGCTATACAAAATACACAGTCTACACGGGCCAGGGGATAAACCAGCTAGACCATTAGCATGGCACAGTAAAGGAATGGGAAGTAGGATGGGAATAACGGAAATAGAGGATAATTGTGGAGAACTATGGAGATTGCCGAGGGGGATCAATGAGACTTTTCTGAGATTTTTCCAGGAATTATATGAGGAGCGGGGTGAGAGTAGAATGGAGGAGATTTAAGAAACTTTATCGGAAATAACACTACCCAGTCTTGGCATTGAACAAGCAGAGGAATTTGGGAAAACACTAACGATAGATGAATTAAGGGCGGTGATCATTACACTTCCCACTGAAGGTGCTGGGAGGGGTTTTTTAACCTTTATTTATTTGACTTGACAACACACAAATAATTTGAGACACTCACATTGTAACAAAAAGGTATATCTCTACCCAAGCATACTACACAATGCGGATTTGGCATTTTTTGTACAGGTAGGACGAGTGGGATCCCAGCAGTGACAGTGTCGCACAACACCATCTACACAAATCAAGGGATAACAACCGGAGGGGGAGAGGCGGAGACAGAGGATTCCGAGTTCGAGGTACCGGCGGACATATAGCTGCGAAATTTCCACCAAATGTCTCTCGGTCTAGAGTGAGGATGCTGCAGACCACCCCATGCTTCCTCCGTATCATGTGCCCATGTGACTGTTCTGAGCCACTGCGCATGAGTAGGTGCTCTAGGCCGAAGCCAGTTCATCAAAATGCAGCATACTGCTAGTAGCATAGTCCTGCCAGCCTCCTCAAGCTAGGACCCAACTGGTGGAACTCATGGAAGAGGCATCGTAGCGGGGACGGATCTATGACGTGATCTAGTATAGCAGATAATGTGGAACATATTTCAAACCAAAATTGTGACAGGCGTGGGCAGCTCCAGATCATGTGGATGTAGGAGGCATGGTCTGCACCACATCTAGGGCAGCTGGAGGGAAGATCATTGAACATATGATGAAGTCTGTTCGGGGTGTGATGAAATCTGTGTAATACCTTAAATTGTATTAGTTTAAACCTAGAGTTGTATGATACATTGTGGGTACGAGCACACATTCGGGACCAGCGATCATCAGTAATCTCAACTCCAAGATCTTTCTCCCACCTGTGTCTCAGTTCAGTGTAGGGGGGGGGCAATTCTAGCCTGCAGTAGAGCGTAAAGCCTTGATACCTTTCCCCTAAAGGAGTCGAAGGAGCATAGCTCTGCAATTATGGGCTCGTCAGGCGGAATAGCAGGGAAGTCAGGGTATCTGGCTCTAAGATTTCTCCGGAGAGAGGAGTATTGCAGCCATGCAGTCGATTTCTGCCTGAGGGGGTGGGCGGTGGAAGGTCTGCCCATTCGAGGAAGTTGCCCTGATCATAAACATCACGAAGAACCAAGAAACCAGCGTCAGCCCAACAGGACACAGTGGATTGTGGAATGTGGGGAACATCAGGGAAAAAGTTTCAAAGCAGAAGGTCACTGTGAAAGGGGCACAGTGTGCCTACTAGATTCCAAATCTTAGAGAGAGCAAGGGATGTGCTCGCAACCGGGTCCGCTGAGTCGAGGTCAGTGGAGGCGGGTTTGAGGACAAGAGAGCCGATTACTCGATCACTGACCGTAAGTTTCTCCAAGCGGAAATGGCGGGGGGGCCGCGGTGTTAAACCAGAAGGAGGCGAATTGGGACTGACCCACCAACCAATACTTGGTGAAGTTGGGAGCACCAAAGCCGCCATATTCCATAGGGGTGGTCAAAGTTGCTAATTTGAATCGTACTGCACCGGAGTGCCATGGGAAGGAGTTGGTTATTTGGCGCAGTGTCCGGAAGAACTCCTCGCCCGGCCGCAGCGGTAAAGTAGTGAATCGGTAAAATAGTTGGGGAAGTACAACCATTTTAAGTATACCAATCCGACCAACCAAAGAAATAGGGAGTTTAGCCCAGCCATTAGTTTTGGTGGCCAGATATATAACGTAATTACTATAGTTGTCCTCGCGTAGTTCTGCCGTGTGTCGGGAGACCACCACACCCAGGTACGTGAAGTTAGATTGGGACCATGAGAATCCCATTAGGTCAGAAGGGGGGGGGGGGGAGTGTGCAGTCAGTAAGCGGGAATAGGATAGATTTAGAGCAGTTTACCCTAAGCCCGGAAATGTGTCCAAACCGGACCACATCTTCCAGGATCGGGGCCAAATTGTTTTCAGGGGAACGGATATAAAGAAGGGCATCGTCGGCGTATAGGGAGAAAATGTCAGATTGGCCTGCAGTGCGTAGGCCTCTGTGGGAATGTAACTGGCGCATCATGTCAGCAAAGGGTTCCATGGCTAGAGCGAATATTAGTGGGGGAAAAAGGGCAGCCCTGTCTTGTTCCTCTGGAAATCGGAAAGGGAGTGGAGCACCTATCCTCCGTGCGGACTCTGGCCGAAGGGCCGGTATAGAGCAGCTTAACCCAGGCTTGAAAGTTGGGGCCATATTTACATTTCACTAGGACACGCCACAAGTCACATTGAAGAGTCTGCGCAGATTGAGGGAAGTGGATCTACCCGGGATAAATCCCGCTTAATCGGGGTGGATGATGTGTGGCATGAACGAGGATAGCCTAGTAGCTAATAGTTTAGCATATATTTTAACATTGCAGTTGATTAGCGACAGGGGACGGTAAGAACCACATTGAGTAGGGGGTTTGCCAGGTTTGAGGAGGACCGTAATCATTGCCTCACAAAGTGTAGGGGGAAGTATGCCTCTCTCACAGGACTCCTCCCATAAGGCTAGAAGATGTGGAACAAAGAGGGATTTGTACTGCTTATAAAAGTCAATGGGGAGACCGTTCGGACCAGGTGCCTTGCCCGATGCCAATGATTCAATGTCCTCAGGGAGTTCTTCAGGGGTGAATGCCCTTTCAAGAGTAACGCTGGTGTCGGTGGAGAGGACTAAGAGGGGGAGGCTTTCTAAATAGGAATCTATTTCAGGTATCTGGGCACCCTTGGTTTTTGAATATAGGGATGTATAAAATGCAAGAAATTCAGCATTGATGTCTTGTGCTGATGTCGCCAGTGTTACATCGGGTCTCTCTATCGCCGATATGTTGGGGGCTCCAAACTCTCGGCGTAATAAACTGGCCAACAAACGGCCTGGCCGCTCGCCCTCTCCATATTTCCGTATTGAGTGAGGGCTATCAAGGAATTTAACCTTGCGCTCGGCTAGAGTGCGGAATGTGTCTAGTTCTGTCCCTATGTGCGCTAGTGTTTCAGGGGATTGATCTAGGGCATATTGGCTCTCAAGCGTAGCTAGGGCCGTTTCACTGCTAGCCATATCCGAACGAATGCCCCTCAGTATACCGCACCCTTTGGATATAGCAATGCCCCTAATGTATGCCTTAAAGGACTCCCAGAGAATGGCCTGTGATGGTGCAGAGATGGTGTTAACCTTAAAAAATTCCTTGATGGAGGATTCAAGTTCAGATGCAAAGACCTGGTCAAGTAGGGCATGGGGCCTCATTTTCCACTGTCTTTTACCCTTGTTGTATTGACCCCAATTCAAGGAGATGGTCATCGGCGAATGGTCGGATAGGGTTCTAGGGAGGATTGCTAGATGAGTAAGGCATCTGATCAAAATTCTGAAATGAGCCACTTATCTATCCTCAAGTGCGAGTCGTGCACTGAGGAATAATAGGAGTACGTGAGAGAGGCTGGGTACAAGAGTCGCCAAGCGTCGTCAATACCGAAATGAAGGAGAATTTTTAGGATGGCGTAGTCTGCACTGGACAGCCGGCGGGGTCTAGAGCCCGACCTGTCCAGGTTGATGTCTAGTATAGTATTAAAGTCTCCCCCCCATATAATCGGGATAAGGGGGTAAGTCTCCAGTAAAGAAGCAAGATGTAGGTAAAACTCTGGGTCATCTATGTTCGGGCCATAAATATTCAACATAGCTACCTCTTGGTTTTGCAGCCTGCCCAGGATTAGCACATACCTCCCCTGGGGGTCTATATGTGAGTGGGCACAAGAGAATTTAAGAGTTTTGTGCATCAGGGTGCACAACCACGACTTTGAGTGGAATAGTTAGTATAGAACCTCTGGGGACCCCACTGTTTAGCATATTTTTCGCACTGCTCAAAGCGGGCGTGAGTCTCCTGTGAGCATAAGATCTTAGCGCCATGACGTTCAGCGTAAAGTTGTATCTGCCGCATCTTTTTGTGATTGCCCAGACCCCTCCCATTCCAGCTCATGCATGTCAAGTTACTATCCATCGTCTGTGTGGGGGTGATGGCTGAGTTCCGGTCTACGGAATATCAGTGGCCAGTGCCACCCTGACTGGTGCGGACATGTCGCCATACCAGCAGGCCTGTGATCAAATAATGTGGTGTGTGCAGCAACTCTTGTGTTTGTCAAGCCTCTTTTAACATAACTCCCGTATTCCCTTCCGCCGCCCACATCCCTCCCCCAAACAGAGGAATGATAGCCCCAATTAACCATAACAATAAAGAACTCATTGGCAACAACGCCCTGGGGGCCTGTTAGTTGGCTTGACGGCGTTGCCCCAGACCGAGGACAAACTAGGAGATTTTCAATACCGGACAATACACCCCTATAATTGGAATGAACCTGGTAGGTGAAGGATCAACCGATCAGTAAAAAAAAAAACATAATCGAACTGTGAATGGGAACTCGTGGGTCATTCCCACATCTGAAGATGCAGGTTTCGAAGGGCCTGTGCACAGGCAAGGACTTGGTGGTAAATGACTGGGCTGTCTTGATTCCAACATAGAGGGAGAAGATCAGCCAGGGAAGTGTTCGTCAATGAATTTTGAAGCCCCTCTGGGAATGTGAAGAAAAAAGTCTGATTTGAGTGTTCAATCCGAAGTTTGGCGGGAAACAACATGGCATATTTAACCCCAGGTCTCGGATGCCTTTTTTTAACCGATGAGAAGACCTTGCGCTCCTGTTGCACTGCCACAGAGAAATCTGGGTACAGGTGGATTCTAGCCGCATCCAGGCACAGCTCACCCTTGACTCTGGCTGCTCTGAGGAGAGCCTTGCGGTCCCGGAAATTTAAGATTCTAGCTATTATGGGACGTGGGGGTGCGTCAGGCCTAGGCTTTGCGATCAGGGAGCGATGGGCTCTTTAAACTGCAAACTGTGGAGAGAGTCTCGGCGAATCTAGCACTGTCAACAACATATGTTCCATGAAGTCTTCCATGGGCTTGTTGATAGCGTCCTCAGGTACTCCGATTATGCGCAGGTTGTTGCGTCGCAAACGCGATTCTAGGTCATCGTTCTTCTTTTCAACCGCCAGCACCCGAGTGAAAAGCGAGGAGATTGTGGCCAGTAGAGAGCCCAGTTCATCTTCGGTGGCGCCCACCCTTGTTTCGATCTCCGCCACCCGACCATCCGTCCTCTTAATGTGCGCCTTAATAGATGAGATGGTGCCATTTATATAATCAAGTTTGGTGTATAGGGTGGTGAACCCTTCGCAAATGTACTCTAGCATCTTCTGCGAGACGTCAGGGACAGGAGAGGCTGATGTTGTAGGTGCTACATCTTACGCCTCAATAGCTGATTTAGCTGGGGTTCTTGCAAACATATTTAAGGAGCTTTGCTTTTTCCCAGCATCCGCTCCCTTGGTCATGATGTTGGTGGAGAGGGGGTTCTGAGAGTGTGGGAATGTTTAAAAGAGAGGTAACGTCAATGTTGTAATGCTTCACTACACATAGTAGGCTGTTCAGAAGCGCTCTGGTCGGATTGCAAAGAGCCCCGCTTTGGGTCCACACGAGTGACCCAGGCCTCCGGCCACTCAAGGGGGGTAGGGAGTATGCTGTAGCAGATTTCATATATTCCCGCTGTCTGCAGCGCGGTTCCCGCCGGGTGCCGGGTTTGAGGAGTCCCGCCTGATCTGGTGCGGTATAAGTAGTTCATACAGTATGGCACAGATTCAGTTGGTGAGGCTCGGCCCGGGTCCGACTACCGCAGGGTGCAGGGCCAGGGGGTCTGATCCCCAAGATGAGGCAACGGAGGGCCGGGCCCCAGTGCAGTTGTCCAGAAAGTCAGCAAATGTTAGGCGGTGGGGGGGGGCGCACCCCCAACCAAGTAGCAGGGCTCAACACAAGGGGATGGGGGGCCGCTCCAGCGGCATATGTAGGGGCCAGATCAATGGTTATCAGTGAGGTTGTGGAGCTCCGGCAGCCGCTCGTGATGTCAGGTGGCCCCCCCAGCTCCTTACCGTGACCACTAGGGAGCGGGGCTCCTCCGTCATCCGGGGGGACGGTCCAAAAATCAGCGTGCCTCCCTCCGTGATCCCACAGCGGGGCACCAACGGGGCCGCGTCCCCCCTCCGGACAAACGTGAGCGGCTGGATCAAAGTTGGGATATGTTGAGGCAGCGGACGTCCAAACGCTGCCTCTGAGGCTCTGTGGGTCAATCCTAGACCAGGCAGGTCTCCCTGCTCCCCAGCTAACGCCAGCAGATCGTCAGGTGAATGGCGCACAGCGGAGGGCGAGCCGCCCCTCCCCCTTACAGGCCGCAACGCCATGGAGTCCAGCGGCAGGGTGGGCCGCACCTCCCGGAGATGGAGAGCGGGGAGAGACAGGAAGGTCCCACGTCGGAAACAGGATCCACCGATTCTCACGTCTCAGGACCAGGGCCACTGTGGTTCCGCAGCGATCTTCTATGGGAATCTGGCAATCGGCTACATGTACAATACAGTAGATTAAAGGTGCAAAGATGGTAATATAATTGGAAGAGAGAGACCTCGTTCCGTAGCTCGGCTCTTAGGCAGCCGTCATCATCGCGCGCAACAGCGACCCCCGGCTCCAAGACTTCTTGAGACGTTTGAGAATGCGTTTGAAATATGTGAATTACCTAGAAGTATGGAGTAATCTATTATCCCAGTCTTGAAACCAGGGAAATCCAATAGATACTGCAAGTCATACCGACCAATATCGTTAATCAAGACTGCAAGATCCTCACAGCAATTCTGGCCAAAAGGCTAAAAAAGGTTATAGGACAACTGATCCACCAGGACCATAATGGGTACATCCCAGGTAGGGCAACATCTGAAAAACTGAGGAGATATCATGCTGTAATAGACGCAACGCAAGATTGGCAAGGATGATGAGCAAACGTGGCTCTGGATGCCATGAAGGCGTTCCACTTCGATAGATGGGGATGCTGTTGGCTACCCTTGAAGGCTTTTGGGCTGGGGAAGAATTTCTAAGATGGATCCAAGTGCTGTATCGCAAGCCGAAGGCTAAGCGTGCGCACAGGATGATTTGTGTCGCATCAATTTACCATTCAAAGAGGCACCAAACAGGGATGCCTGTTGTCCCCTATGTTATATATCCTGGTGATCGAGCCACTGATCTTGAGAAAGGAGTTTAAAGATGTAGGACTTGAGGTTAATGGTATACATCCCGTGATTTCACTGTACGAAGATAATATGTTGTAAATTCCTAAGCCCCAGGACAACCTGGAACTCTATCTGGAATAATTTTGCGAGATTGTCAGGAGTGACCATTAGTAAGGCTAAGGCTTTATATTCCCTTTAGCGGGATGGACTGGGGTGGCAGAGTTGCAATTGCCAAATGTGATGCGATGGGAAACCAGTACATTCCGATATTTGGGAATCAATATATATCATGAAATAAGAGACACCTATAGACACAATCCATCGAGGGCACGGAGTGGACTGCAAAATTCTATCTTATTTTTTATTAATGTTATTTGGTTGAAAACAACCTTCAACATATGGACATTACAAAAAAGATTAAAACAGTATAAAGGTAAAAACTGTACACATCGATCACAAATTTCATAATACAATTGATCACATTATGAGAATAATGCTTAAATCACAATGCACATTATACTCGATCGTCTGATATTACCAACAAGCTAAAAAGGAAAAAAGACAAGCTTTACATACAACTTTGTAAATCAGACATCAATAAATATACAATTCACACTTTGGTTGAAGGCCTATAATACAATGTTTCACCTTTTTAAATTATTTTGAAACAACATACTCGAGACCCGGTCTCCAAGTCTAAGACATGCATCTAATTAGTTACCGCTAAAACCAGGGCTCTATTTGCAAAGGCCCTCCTTTATCTTCGACCCATGTCAGTAATTTGGCAAGTCTTGGCCATAAAGGTTTGCATCCATTCTGTGCAATGTCAATGGTTGGTTTGTAACGACCAAACCCATTCTCTCCAGATTTCTACACCTTCTTCCCAGCCATCTGGAGAGAGTACTGAACCCCAGATCTGCATTGTGACCTCTTTCCTTCCATCTTTGAATTTCTTCTTTAGGTTTTCCTGGGCTTTCCAGTATTCTGTTTACTTCCCATCTGATTCCAGCTCCTTTCACTCCGGCCTGTTCATATCTTATCACATGATTCTTAGTGTGGGCTCTTGCTCTGGTCTTTGTGTCTTGCACATAGTCATCTTTTAAAAAAAAAAAAAACAATTTTATTGATTTTATTATAATCAAACATACAACCAAACCTTGCAGTACAAGTTTTGATGTTTCAGAATTTGCACATATCTTTCAGTGTCTACTGCTTACCCCCTATCCCTCCCTCCATATGAGCCTTCGTCTTCAGCATCTACGTCGTCCCGTGTCCCCAACTGAGTCCTGGTCACTCGACCAGACCTTGGTGGACCTGTTCAATGTGGCCACCAAGAGGCCGATTCATGGAATAATTAGCGCGGCGCAAGTGGCCAAAAACGTGCGAATCGCAGTGGAATAGCGAAAATCGCAGTGCAAGTGCGAAAATTGCACGAAAAGCAGCGCACATCGATTCATGGAAGGCCGTGCGCGAGAAGACCATCGGATATGCGATAAGAAAGTGCGCGGCGCACGTTGGCGCACAGGCCATCTAACGGCGTGCACCAGGTTACGGCGAAATTCGCACAGGCCACAGCGAAAATCGCACATAGCGCGGCGCACGCAACAAAGGTAGGCGTAACACTCGGAATGGGGAACAACTTGCCAAAAAGTGGGCGTCACGGGGGAAGCACAGGGTACAAGTGCGCGGAACGCCCACACGCTCGCCTCCAACACGTATTCATGGAATAGAATAGGGCAAAAAAGCGCACGCTCAAACCAGCGCACAGGCACAAACACGACCGCCACAAGAAAGCAGGCGGTAGCGTCTCTGCGCCTGGAAGAAATGTGCGCCAAAAGGTGCGCCAACAAATAGCACATATATATAGCCATGATGAATGGCCAATACTGTGGCCCTCCAGGACAAATAACGTGCAAAGGGGTACCCACAAACACAGACAGGCGCTGACAGAAAAAAAAACGTGTGCGTGTATACCGGGGTGCGCGGGAAGTCTCACACGCGACTAGGCAGGGTACGTGGATTTCAGGGGTGCGCGGGAAGTTCCACATGCGACATGGCCGGGTACGTGGATTTCAGGGGTGCGCGGGAAGTTCCACACGCGACATGGCCAGGTACGTGGATTTCAGGGGTGCGCGGGAAGTTCCACACGCGACATGGCCGGGTACGTGGATTTCAGGGGTGCGCGGGAAGTTCCACACGCGATTAGGCAGGGTACTTGGATTTCAGGGGTGCGCGGGAAGTTCCACACGCGATTAGTCAGGGTACATGGATTTCAGGGGTGCGCGGGAAGTTCCACACGCGATTAGGCAGGGTACGTGGATTTCAGGGGTGCGCGGGAAGTTCCACACGCGATTAGGCAGGGTACGTGGATTTCAGGGGTGCGCGGGAAGTACCACACGCGATTTAGTCAGGGTACGTGGATTTCAGGGGTGCGCGGGAAGTACCACACGCGATTAGGCAGGGTACGTGCATTTCAGGGGTGTGCGGGAAGTTCCACATGCGATTTGGCCGTGTACGTGGATTGCAGGGGTGCGCGGGAAGTTCCACACGCGATTAGGCAGGGTACGTGGATTTCAGGGGTGCGCGGGAAGTTCCACACGCGATTAGGCAGGGTATGTGGATTTCAGGGGTGCGCGGGAAGTTCCACACGCGATTTGGCTGTGTACGTGGATTGCAGGGGTGCGCGGGAAGTTCCACACGCGATTTGGCTGTGTGCTCCCAGGCATTACCTGTACACCCTCCACGGCCCCTGCAGGCAGCACACACCACAGGGGACTACCCTGCACACCTGCTCATGTCTCCCACCACCCCCACCCCCCAGCAGTGCAGGGGCAGCCTCCACCAGGCCCCCACTCATGTCCCCTTGCACCCCCACCCCCCAGCACTGTGGGGCACCCACCACCAGGCCCCCACCCATGTCTCCCACCACCCCCACCCCCCAGCAGTGCAGGGGCAGCCTCCACCAGGCCCCCACTCATGTCCCCTTGCACCCCCACCCCCCAGCAACCAGGGGCAGCCTCCACCAGGCACCCACCCATGTCTCCCACCACCCCCACCCCCCAGCAGTGCAGGGGCACCCACCACCAGGCCCCCACCCATGTCTCCCACCACCCCCACCCCCCAGCCACCAGGGGCACCTGCCAGCAGGCCCCCACCCATGTCACCCACCACCCCCACCCCCCAGCACTGTGGGGCACCTGCCAGCAGGCCCCCACCCATGTCACCCACCCCCCCACCCCCCAGCCACCAGGGGCACCCTCCACCAGGCCCCCCACCCATGTCTCCCACCACCCCCACCCCCCAGCAGTGCAGGGGCAGCCTCCACCAGGCCCCCACCCATGTCTCCCACCACCCCCACCCCCCAGCACTGTGGGGCACCTGCCAGCAGGCCCCCACCCATGTCACCCACCAGCCCCACCCCCCAGCACTGTGGGGCACCTGCCAGCAGGCCCTCACCTATGTCTCCCACCACCCCCACCCCCCAGCAGTGCAGGGGCAGCCGCCACCAGGCCCCCACCCATGTGTCCCACCACCCCCACCCCCCAGCAGTGCAGGGGCAGCCTCAACCAGGCCCCCACCCATGTCCAACCCATGTCTCCCACCACCCCCACCCCCCAGCACTGTGGGGCACCCACCACCAGGCCCCCACCCATGTCTCCCACCACCCCCCAGCAGTGCAGGGGCAGCCTCCACCAAGCCCCCACCCATGTCCAACCCATGTCTCCCACCACCCCCACCCCCCAGCAGTGCAGGGGCACCCACCACCAGGCCCCCACCCATGTCTCCCACCACCCCCACCCCCCAGCCACCAGGGGCACCCTCCAACAGGCCCCCACCCATGTCACCCACCACCCCCACCCCCCAGCACTGTGGGGCACCTGCCACCAGGCCCCCACCCATGTCTCCCACCACCCCCACCCCCCAGCAGTGCAGGGGCAGCCTCCACCAGGCCCCCACCCATGTCCAACCCATGTCTCCCACCACCCCCACCCCCCAGCCACCAGGGGCAGCCTCCACCAGGCCCCCACCCATGTCTCCCACCACCCCCACCCCCCGGCAGTGCAGGGGCAGCCTCCACCAGGCCCCCACTCATGTCCCCCTGCCCCCAGGTCCTGACGATACACAATCATGGCAGTAATGGGCAGCATACCCAGCACAAACACCCAGGCAAGGATTGCATCCACCCACATAGTGAATGCAATTACATGACACAACCCCAATGGCAAGTATGTAAATGAACACATGTCCGTCACACACACATACACAATGGCTGCAAGTGAATGTCAAAACCCATATCATGACATGTATGAAACCAAAGACAAAATAACACAAGTGGAAGTAAAAATAACAAATGTATTAAAGATGAAAAATAAGTAAACAAATCAAACATATAACTATGTGGATAACAAAATAAATGGTCCATGTCGGAGAACAAAAGTAAAAATAAAATAAAAAAAAAGGAATACAAAAACAAATGTTGACCAAAGCAATATCAAGTAGAAGGAAAAGAATGAAAAACCATTTCCACATGGTGAACACAATAATGAAAAAAAGAAAATGTTCCTTCAAAAAACAAACTATATACAGGAATGTACCAGGGTCCATGAGCCCAACACCATAAAGGAAACCTACTACTACCTAATGAAAAAAATATATACAAAAAAGTGGCCATTGTCCGAGCGGTCCAAAATAATAAAAACAAATAAAGGAAACCTAACTAACTAACTATATAACTATATACAAAGGCAGCGGGCAAGTCCTGCGGCTCACTTGTTGATGTTGCTGGCCAGGGCATCATCGAACTCCATGTCGATGTCCTGGAGGCGGGACTCTGTCCTGGCCCCGAGGTCTTGCAGGGATAACCCCATGTTCAGCTCAAACTCCCTGCGAGCTTCCTCGAGGCACTCAGCCCGCCTCAACGCCTGACGCATGGAGAACTCCGCCCTGACCATGGCGAGCCGCTCCTCTTCCGCCCGCTGCCGCTCCGCACCTATACGCTGGACCAACTGCTCCCACACGGAAGACACCACCATCCCAGGGTTGCCCTGCCCTCCGGCGATGCCTGCCCCTCTGATCTTGATGGCCCCGAGCCATGATGCCTCCCACGTCGAGCCCGCTGCTGCCTCCGACGCCACTGCCTCTGCCAGCACGACGGCATCCAGGCTGATGGAAACCACCGACGCCGTCGTGCACGTGCCCTGCCTGATGATGCTGTCACATCTTCCATCTGCTGGGGTCCAGTTGCTGTGTTGTCCACCCCTGCTGGACCTCCGACTCCCAACTGTGGCAGGGATGGGATCCCCACCGAGCTGGCTGCATTGGTCGGGGCAGGTCCACAGGGGGCCCTGGTGGCATCTGGGCTGGAAGACGGCAAGGAGAACGACTGGTGTATAGCCTGCACAGAGGAGGAGAGGGCCGCCACATTGGCCAACACATGCAGGAAACCCCCGAACATGGCCGATCCCAATTGGGCCACGTCGGCACGGTGCACTTCGTGATGACGTGCGTGCTCCTCCCGGGAAGCACGCACGGCATCACGAATCACAGCCGTGCGCATCGCGACCCCAATCAGGACCTTCTCCACACGGCCAGGGGTTCCCACGTCCGCAGGTGGAGGGGAGTCAGGTGACATGGACATCCCCTCTACCTGCGGACGGGCCTGGGACGGGGCATCCCTGCTGGTGCATGGTGGTGCACTCACAGGGTCAGGGACAGCGACATGCACAGGCCCCTCCACGGTGACCTGTGCTGCCTCCTGCCCCTGGCCCTGGACTGCACCACTTGCACCAGCAGGGATGCCCCCACCAGGCCCCATGTGTGCCCCAGTGGCAGCCTCCTCCTCCTCTGTGCAAACCACCAACCTGGATGGCTCCTCACCGTCTCCCACCGTAGCAGGCCCCTGTGGGGGCTCACCCACCCCTTCCGCTGCAGCCGTGGGGGCATCCCCGCCGCCTTGCTCCACAGCGCCGTCTCCGCCCTCTTCTTCACTAGCCGCTGCGTAGAGGGAGACAAAGAACACAAGCATCAGGGTACTGTACAATGGTCCCCTAGACAGGAAGCAATAGCAGATGACCACCACTGTCAAAGTACACTTCCATCATGTCCCTCCACAACACATGGGTCAGTCGAGGCAAAACGCACACAGTAACAGGCATGCTGCATGCCATGGACATTTCCATGCATGTCCAATGGACTCTTGAAACATTCAATGATATGGAACTCACATGCATCATGGCTCATGCCTTTCACATGGACACTCTTCACCTCAGTCACATCCATCTGGCCCCAAACACAACAAACACAGCGGATACAAGGGCAATTTGGCTGCTTCACTGAATCTGTGCATTGTCCCACACATGTGTCATGCATCCATGGCATGCACAAGTCACAGACACGCAGGTCAGCCACACAGACATGGCTCCCACATATGTACCTGGCATCAGCACCCATCCCTCACCCCCACCCATGTCCCGGTACAGAGACTGGCATGCTCTCATGTTCAAAATCTGCATAGGGCTCCCCATGCGGCATTTGAACACATGCAACAACCATGTGGGTCACACATCACTGGTTGCACATGCATTACCATGATGTCCATGCACACATACATGCATACATGGCCTATGGCACACATACAGGCAAGTATCATAGACCCAGCACACAGCAACATGCCCTGTCTCACACAGTAATGCTTGGACACTTACCGCTCAACTCCAGACGGGCTTCCCTCTCAAGGATCTGGGCGTGGAGCGCTGGGCGTACGCGTTCCAGGACCCTCATCTGGATGGAACTCATGCGGCCGCGGCCCCCCTCCACGAGGCGCCGGGCCTTCACAAGGGTCCTGGACCTCAAGTCCTCCCAGCGCTTCTTGATCTTCTGGACGTTGCGGGTTGCCACCCCCTCCGCGTTGATGGCAACCACACAGTCGGCCCAGATCCTCTCCCGTCCCTCCTTGCTGGCGCGGGACGATCCAAAGAGGGCATCATACTGCCCCAGGACATGCTCCACCAGGACACCAACTTCGGTGGCAGTGAAGCTGGTGCCCCTCTGCCCCGGGGTTGACACTGGTGCCAGATGTGGAAGTGCCCGACATGGCAACCCCAGAGGCAGGTGTGGGTGGGCAACTGGGTCCTGGGGCTGGGCTGTGGAGCGATGTAATCCCAATCGGGAGTATTCAGTTCTAGCAGGGGTGGACACAGCAACTGGACCCCTGCAGATGGCTGATGTGCAGGCACCAAATGGCAGGGCACTGTGGCAGCAGGCAGGCAGGCAGGCAGGCAGCAGCAGATGGCACGTGGGAGGCTGCTCAGGGCACTGGGGGGCAGTAACTCGGCCTTCTGGGCAGGAGCGTGGTCTTCCGTGTGTTTTCGCGTGGCCAGCTTGATACGGAGTGATTTGGCACGTGAAAATTCGGCACGTCAGCGTGAAATCCGAGGAAAGGCCCTTAGCGCGTAAGCACGCATACGCGATTCTATTGGTCCAGAGTCCCTCAGCGCGTAAGCGCGTATGTGACGTGACCCGCACAGGTGTTCCCCACCCAGCACGTGATGATGGAGCACACGTGTAAATACTGCACGTCAGAGTGTCATCGCGTGTAATTGGACAAAAGTGCGCGTACACGCGATTGGCCTATGTACGTGTATTTCAGGGGTGCGCGGGCACTTACACACGCAAGTACGTCAGCGCACCTGTATCCCGTTGTGCGTGTGAATTTCCACACGCTATTGGACTGGGAACTGGATTCAAGGGGTGCGCGGGTCACACGCTCGCCTAGAACACGCGCAAAGCATGAATTTGCGCACTTTAACAATAACAAGCCAGAAGCCAGGATGAACATACCGTTCCTAGCAGCAGTGGCAGTGGGCTACCAAAGGAGGAGGAGGAGGATAGTCAGGGCCAGAATATTCACACCCAGAACCAGCCTTTTCGGGATGCCTGATGACCAGGTGTATGGAAGGTACAGGTTTCCACCACACATAATACTGGACCTGGTGAGTGAGTGGGAGGATGACCTCACATCACCCACCCTGTGCTCCCAAGCACTCAGCCCCCTGGAGAAGGTCCTCAATGTACTGCACTTCTTAGCCACTGGATCATTTCATCGGACAAGTGCCATAGTGGGTGGGGTGTCACAGGCCACCCAGTCACGCTGCCTACACCAGGTCTTGAACATCATCACTGCACGCCCATCAGTCCGCAGGCACATATACCTGCCCAGAACACCTGCAGAAAGGCATGCTGCCACCCTGGATTTTTACGGTGTGGCACGATTCCCCAAAGTGCTAGGTGCCATCGACTGCACCCATGTGGCTCTACGTCCCCCCAGGGCATCTGAGCACATCTATAGGAACCGCAAGCACTGGCATTCATAAACGTGCAGGTAGTATGTAATGCCAAGGGAATCATCACCTCAGTATATGCCAACTATCCCGGCTCCACCCACGACAGCTTCATTTACAGAATGTCCACCCTATGCCGGGACCTAGATGCTGGGCGGCATGGCGATACATGGCTGCTTGGTGAGTATGTATGCCACTGCACATGCATGCATGTTGGATACTGAGCAAGGTCACAACCCCACCAATGATACCAATCACCACCTCCACAGGGGACAGTGCCTACCCTCTCAGCCCCCACATGATGACGCCAATTCGGAACCCCACCACGCCACCCGAGGTAAGATATAACACAGCCCACATTACAACCCGGGGCATAGTGGAGCGCACATTCGGAGTGCTAAAGTCACGCTTTCGCTCCCTTGACCGTTCTGGCGGGCAGCTGTTATACGCTCCCCCAGTAGTGTGCAGGATCATAGTGGCAGCATGTGTCCTGCACAACGTTGCAACACGCCGGGGCCTGGCCGTGGACATGGTGGTGGCCCCACATCCCCAACCACATGCACAGCCGCTGCGCATGGGAGGGGAAAGGGCACGGGGGGAGGCAGCCCGTACACAGCTAGTGGCTAATTACTTCACATAGTAATCACACCCCTGTGGACTGCACACTGGCCTGGCACATTCCATCTGACAGTCAATGATGACTCAACCTGACACTGATCCTGAATGTCTGGAGATTCAACCGTGAAAAGCATATCAGCCTGAGATTGTTCACCTGGAAGTGTTACAATGTGTGCATCCCTACCCACACACACCACCAATGCAGTGTTGTGAAGAAACACATTCAAGCAGCTAAAATGAATACCCACTTGCTAAATGCAACAAGAGGACAGTGCCATGTCACCCAACCCATCCCCAGCACCGCCACACAACACACCGTGCCATGTCATGCTATGTGCAGGTAAACAAAGTAATCCCCACAACATGACAAGTGTTGCGATGTGCAGTGTCCCCAATTGAAACTTGCTACACCTGAAATACTCACTGTAATGCAGGACCAACAACAAACTTGAGCAGGTACTACCATTGACATGACTTCACTAATGTGATAAATCAGTAGTCTCACCACCTGGAAATGCCTGCACTCCCACCACTTCCAACTGAACAGTGTTGGCGCCATGTAGAGTTGTAGGTGCACTGCTGCCAACAAGGACCCCATCTCCAGACTAGAGGGCCTTGTGTAGACATGAGGTAGGGACCTGCAAATTGGGAGGCAGACACAGATGATGAGTTACACATCAATGCAACATGCAGTGTACAACACAACAGCAATTTGCACTAGGAATGTATACACAGTATTGACTAGACTACCCACACATGTAGTGGGAGTCCAATGTCACCATGTACTTCAATGTCACTTGGGCACACCCTTTGCAAGCCCATGGAAACGGGAAGCAGGAGGGGTGTGTGTGACTCAAACCCAGGCATCTGAACCTAATACATGACAAGCCTGCATGTGCCCAGCCACAATGCAGCGTATGCCCACAGGAACCACGGAAGCCAACAAATTGTCCCAAAAAAATTGGGAAAAATATAAAATTAAAAATAAAAATAAAAAAAATCAAAAATGGCCATTAAAGGGCCCGGGGGGGTTGGGGAGGACACCCAGGAGGTCCGAGGTCAGGGTGCACACCAAAACCCACCTGTGTGGATCCTGGGAAAAAATAAACACCTCCATGGGCTCATGGCCCACACGGCTACCCTATTGTGGGAGTATCACTGCTGTCGCTATTATCACCTTGTGCAGCTGCATCCGGAGGTGGTTGCACTATGGGAGGCAGCCCACGCAAGGCCCTACTCTGTTCCTCCATGGCTGCAAGCATGCGGGTGTGGTAGGTCTCGTTCTGGAGGATGAGGGTGCAGAGGTCCCCATGCAACAACTCACGGGATGCCCGGACCTCCGCCCTCGTTGCTTGCATCTCAGCTGAGAGTGTACGGGTGAGACGCTCCAGCTGCTGTTCTATCCTTTGGTGTGTTGAAGCCTCAAGCTCAACAAGAGTCGTCCTGAGTTGATGTAGCTCCTGCCTCAGGGCTTCCCTGTGGCCCTGGGACTCTATGGAGATGGCCTCCTGCAGAGTCGCCAGTGCCGCCCGCCTGTCCCTGTTGGACGCCAACATGTCCTCCCTGTGTGACTGGCAGATGGAGTCGGTTGCCTGCTCTAGTCGCTCCATCAGCCTTTCAGGGGGGACAATGGAAGTGGCCACCCTATCCATGGCCTGAGCCATCATCTCGGATGATGCTGCCTGTTGGGTAGCCATACCGTAAATGGATTGCTCCCATGCGGTATTGCCAGGTGGCGTACGGCCACCACGTCGGCGGGCACCACACCTGTCTGGGGCAAGGCGGACTGCGCCTTGCTGTGCCGGCACTGCCTGAGGCTGCAGGACTGCATTCCCCCTCTGATCTGCTGGCCCAGGAACAGGATCAGATGTCGCGGAGTGTGACCCTGCATCCGTAACCACCAAAGGCCTAGCTGCCAACACTGACATCCCCATTGAGGGTTCTGACCCTGGTGCAGGTAGGTGGGACAGAACAGAATCCCTCCCTGGAACACTCACCTGCGACGGCACGTAGGTCTCATCATCCGAGTCAACAGCTGAGTACAGCTCGGGGGAGGTGCAGCCAGAGACACCCCTTGAGAGCACGACCTGCAGCACTTGTGGGTTCTCACCCACCAGCACACCACGTCCCTCACTGGTGGTTGGTCGGCCCTCGGACCCCTCCTGGCTCTGCACCATCTCCACAACCCCAGCAGTATCAGGTGCGTCTTCCCCTGCAATGACATAATGACAAAGAAATGGAAACACGCATTAGCACCATGGCACACAATGAGGGCTGAGAAGCAAGAGAACCAGTACTTGATTGACACATGTCCCACATGACTAAGACCCTCCCATGCATGCACCCTCACTGCGTATGACGGGCAGGCAAATGGCACACACTCATGACAAAGATGGAAGATGAACACATTTTCTGCATGCTGCCTGGCAGTGGCATCACACATTGGCCTGTGATTGCCAGGTGACACACACATGCCATCACACAGCTGGCATGTACCATTGCTATTGAGTGTAGATGGAGAGGAGGGCAGCACTTATTCATTCAGTCCAGTTCCCGCATGCAATAGCTTTTCTAATTCAAACAGGTCTGATTTTTCACCTGGAGCTGCCAGTCCAATATGGTCCAATTGCACAGGGACATGTGTGAACATATGATATCCAGGTAACAAAGTCACTCCACTTTACCATAGCCATGCCAGACATGTGACCATAGGACTGAGGAATGCCTAGTATAGGTGGTGGAATGCAAACAATCTGTCTGATTGAACATAGAAAAACAACAATGTTGTGGCAAGGTGACACTACAAGGGCAACTGGGGTGCTGTTGGGCTAGATGTCTACTGTTGGCAGAAGGGATACTGCAATGGCCAAATGCAGCTGCGCAGGATGTATTGCATGAAGCACATGGCTGACCCATACGACTCAGGCGCACACACTCTCACCTGGCACACAAACAGATGCCCTCACACACACACCATGCACATGGATGACACACACATGCATGTGCACTCACCGGACAATGCCTCGTAATCAGGCAGATCTCCCACGCCTTGGATCTGTTCCTCCATGACGTAGGTCCCAGCGACTGACTCATGTGGAGTGAGTTCCATGTCTAATACTGGAGACCCACCTCCAGTCACTAGAGTTGCGGCATGACTTGAGGCCAGCTTCTTCTTTGCCCTGCGCTTTAGGTCATTCCAGCGCTTATAGCAATCATTGGCTGTGCGCCTCACGATTCCAAGGGCACTTACGATGTCCGCAACGGTCTGCCAGTGTGCCTGGCGTTGTGCAGGTGTGGTCTTGGATCCTGCAACAATGACCATCTCGTTATCATGTCCGGACACATACTCGACAAGTGCATTCAGTTCGTCATCCGTGAAGCTGGGCTTCCTGGACGGGCCGGACTGTGTAGCCGTGTCTGGGGCATCAGCCTGTGCCGGACGAGCACTCTTCCTCTTCCGCTTGGAAGGTGGTGGTGATCCTGAGTGTCCTGCGCCGCTCTGGACACTAGGGGCAGGAGCCCTGGTGGGCTCTGTATCAGGTGTGTGGGATTGCACACTCAGCATGGGAGTTGGTGCAGGCATTGGCTCTAGTGTAATGGTGTCAGGGGGAATGTCAGCAGGATAGACTAGGACCGACACTGTCCTGGCTGGGTGTGTGAGAGCTGGGGTGGATGGAGCAGCAGCTGCCCCTGCAGCCTCTCCGCCCTGCCTACTTGGGGCAGCAGATGACCTTGCTGCCCCAGATCCACGTGGTATGATGGCATCAACGTGCACCAGCGCACGTGTCGTAGCCCTGCTGACCTGGAAGTCAGCCATGGAGTCAGCCAGGTCTGGTGCCACAATGGGCTGGTCCAACAAGGGCTGAGCATGGATGGTGTCAGCCACATCAGCCTCAACGGGAGGGAGGGAGGGAGGAAGGGAGGGAGGGGGGGGGGATTATGGGTGCCCTTGACTGGTCCTCCACACATGGGGGGACAGGCTCACCCTGCAAGTTACGACCACGTCCCCTACCGGATCCACCATGGCCACCACTTGTGGCTCTTCCACCTTTGCCACCCTTATGGAATCCTCGCCTCCCAGCCATGGCACTGATATTAATGTGCGTATGGGAGTGGATGTAGACTATTGTCCTGGGCAATTGGGGGTCAAAGGGGTTGGGTACCAGATGGTAATTGTACCCTAGTGCTTTAGCAAGGCTGAATGTAACCCCTGGGGAAAGATGACGGGTCACGCAACGCACAGGAGGCCCAAAAAAGGGAGATGACGTGCACGCAACCCCTCCTAGACCACGTGTGAAGAAAGAAAAACCTGCACTACGCTGTGGCACCCAGTAACACAATAATGAACGTATGCGTGTCACACGCAGCCTAGAATGACCTCTGAAGGGGTAGGCTACACACGGGGCAAGCACAGAAGTTAGATACGTGCGTGACTCACCGTCTGCCAGGTAAAAGAGCGTGAAAAATGAGCGCGTTTGGTTGGCAACACCCCCGCCAAAAGAAGATTTGTACGCTGTCTGAGGAGACAGGACAACAGTAGAAGGGGACACTGTTTGAGGGAACAGGCCCAGGTAAACCAGTACAAGAGAAAAAAGAGAAAAAGCTGTCAGAGGTAATAGGGAGTACCAACTGGAAACGCCGTGAAGTAAATCTCGTGTGAAACGACAAGAAGTACAGAATTCACCCACTTGCTCTCCACGAAAAGCACGTACAAGGAAATGGTGTTCTACACGTACCTTATATACAGGCCCACACGTACAGCGTCACTTACGCGGCGTGTACGTGCTAGGCCCATTGCCACCAATCACACGCTTTGTCACTTCTGCGTGTAGGTCCTTTTTCACCAATCACACACTTTGTCACTTCTGCGTGTAGGTCCATTTTCAACTATTACACGCTTTGACACTCGGACGTGTCACGCAACATTTTCATACGCGTGTACGTCGATTTACACGCAGACGTGTTTGATTTTCGCGTGCCAAATCACTCGTATCAAGCTGGCCACGCGTTCACACACGGAAGACCACGCTCCTGCCCAGGGGGCCAAATTACTGCCCCCCAGAGCCCTGAGCACGCTCCCACCTGCCATCTGCTGCTGCCTGACTGCCTGCTGGCCACGTGCCCTGCCATTTGCTGCCTGCACATCAGCCAGGGGTGCTGTTGCTGTGACCACCCCTGCTGGAACCAAAGGCTCCCGACTGCTTTTCCGTCGCCCCACAGCCCTGCCCCAGGACCCAGTTGCCCACCCACTCCTGCCTCTGGGGTTGCCATGTCGGCCACTTGTAAGAGGATTCAATTCAACACTACAGCTAAGTCAATGCCTAGTCTGGGATACTGAATGGAAACTCTTAATCATATATCTTTATGTCCAGTTCATGCGTTCTGGATGACTACCCCTATATAACACCCCTCTCTTGGACTCCCCCTGACCCCACTGAGCCAAGAAGTAGTTCTGTTTTGCAAGTTTAAAAGGTTTATTTGATAATTTAAAATATATATATATATCACACTTTATAATAAATTAATAATTGAATAGCACACTTAATCTGATATGATAAAGATCAACAACGGAGAACCTGGCACTAGCACACTTCTTATAATCACTAATGAGTTGACATGAAATGGATAGGATAGCACACTGGTAAATAGGGACAGAAGAATAATGTGATAGAGAATGCTTTATAGAGTTCAAATGCAAGGTTGAATGAATGAAATGCAGTATAGAAAATACTCAATATGATTTCAACAAAACAATGTAATCACTTTTCTCTGGCAATCCCCTCCCCCCCTTGATGCAAGGCAAGGAAATGGAAGGAAACACACAGTTCTCAGAAATGCAATCAAAGGTGATTCAGTTCACCCCAGCAAGCTTAGACAACAGAAGTTTAAAAACACAGGCCCAAATTGCTTTGATATGTGCTGGCAATGAATTAAAAAATATGCTAAATTGCTTTTAATTCCCTTTCAGAGGTTCAGGGTGAGTGGTATCTAGTTAATATTAGTCCAGGCTCACACTAGCAATGATGCAGGGATAGTTAGCAGGTTAAACGAATTTCTGGCAAATGGAAGGCAAGCAGCAGCAGTTTTTACATGTGAAGAAATTTGCAAATCGCGGTAAAATTCGCGGATGCGCCGAGCGCTATTACAGAGGAACCACAAGGACTATCTCTATCGTTTTGGGGTCCTAGGAAAGCCTAGGATCTCAGCTTCAAAATGAAAGTTACTGCAAGTCTCTAGCACAAACGGTTGCGGAGATATGAACGATTGAATAAAGGTCGTTTTTCAGATTTGAAATTTTAAACGCACACTTTATCAGCTTTAAAAATGATGGCAGGATAACACAATTGCTAAGCTGCAGTTCTACTTAGGTTAAAATGGATTGAATTGTATTATTTTAACTAGGAGATTGGTTCTGCACAGTTTTCTAGGTACTCGCACTATATTCTTGAGTGAAATGGGCCTCGCCATGGATCTGGTCAGGTTTTAAACTCGCCTCTGGTCTCTGCACTTCACAGTGATCTGGGTCAGCTCTCTCTGCTGGTCTGGGTCTCTCTGGGTACAGCACTGCTTTCTCTCTGGTCTGGTCTCTTAGTTCTGGATAGATTGAAGTCTCTAGTTTGGCTCTCTGGAGGTTTGATGGAGGTAAAGTATGGATTTTTTCCGGCAGAGCGTCCCGCTGCAGATGGAATTGAAGAGTCCCTATCTGTCCTGTCTGTCTGCTTTTATGTGTTTAGAATGTGGGTGTGTTCTAGCATCACTGACCCTACCTCTCTCTCAGCTTCTAATTGGTCAAACTTCCATTTATCATTTGATTGGGGAATGAACTGTGAGTCAGAGTGATGTCATTTTACAGCCTGCAGAAAGTCCACTCCTCCTGTCAACTTACACACAAATCTAGATTTGAAACAAATACATATTTGCAGAGGTACATATTGTTTTAAAATCATATGCACCCATCATGCATTACAGGAGGTATCCCCTGTTCAAACTCTGCTCTTCCTGGGAGCTTGCATTCAGAAATGGCACATATTTCACTTTTTAACTGATTTTGCAATTTCTGACATTGACCCAACTTTACATACATGTGCGCAGGGAGTACGGACATTAACTGATGAAGTTTCAGATTTTTAACATGCATACATTTAGAATTATCCACTTTTCCGCTAAAACCCCCCTGAACATGCCACCGGGTCGAAAAACCTCTTAAAATGTGGGCAGAAAAATCACAAGAATTATGGTGTCATTTATGAAATTTTCACATGTCCGCTCTATGAGTTATTCATCTTTTTAAAGTTATGTTCTGGCTCCAAAGGGGTGTGGTTTACCCTCAGCAAAAGGTTGAATTTCTGGTTTTTCCAGTTCTGCCAAGCCAGCTTGCTCTCACAGGCAGTGCCCCTCCCCTTTCCTCGGGAGGAAGCCACTTTTTACGACCATTTACGACTCCTGCCAATAAAACCTTTGCCTGAGCCAGGACAGGGCTTTGTTCACTTTCCTGCAGAGCACAGGTAATTCAATTATCAGATAGATGGCATATCCTTAGTGTGAGCAGCAAAAGGGCAGCTAGGCCTGGGAACACAGCTGTGACTCAAGTTTCACTCCTGATGGGGGTAGTTGCCAGGCAGAATTCAGTTCCTTAAGCCAGGTTTCAGATAAAATGTCACTTTTTGTTCCCCAGTTCCTGCATTCAAATAAAACTAAACATTTTTACATATGCAGCTAGAATGCTGATTCTAAGTTTAAAACTATGACATTTAAACAATTGCAACCTATGTGACACTCAAAAGTAGGTCACTCAGTCAATTTAAACATTTAGATTTTTTTTTAGTGTCTTTCAGTCCAAATTTACTTAAACTGCTGCAATCCACAGCTAAGCCAGTCTTGTTATAAACCTTCAAGTCACTTCAGAATATAACTTTACATTGTATCCACCTCTCAGTAAGTCTTTCTTTCGCTTGCTTTGGGTTCATTTATTCAGTTTTGCAAAAAGTAAAATCTGGTGTTGTTTTAAAATTGCCGGCTTTTGGATAGTGGTGAGTACTGGTACTGCACCCATTTTTGGGATTGAAGAATGAATTCCCCACAATTCTAGGTTGCATTTGGCAATCAGCATTGCCATTCCCAATGGTTTCAGACTACTGTGTGGGTAGTCCAATGGTGGTTTTAGGCAGTGTCCTTCTGTGCCCATAACATCGGCAAAAATGAGTGGCAGCCTATTCTTCATGCATTTCCCTGTGCATTTTCTGGGAAGCTCTGGCCATCATGAGGTTTTCCATGTCAGTACTGCACAGTTTTGAGGTAGGGCTCGGATGCATGGGTAAATACATCCCACACACTACAACAGGTGGCACCAGTGCCAACCCCCGGCCAAGGAGGCAGAGGGGCACCAGCTTCAGTGCCAGGGAAGTTGGTGTCGTGGTGGAGGCTGCCCCTGCACTGCTGGGGGGTGGGGGTGGTGGGAGACGTGGGTGGGGGCCTGGTGGAGGCTGCCCCTGGTTGCTGGGGGGTGGGGGTGCAAGGGGACATGAGTGGGGGCCTGGTGGAGGGTGCCCCTGCACTGCTGGGGGTGGGGGGGGGTGGGAGACATGGGTGGGGGCCTGGTGGAGGCTGCCCCTGGTGGCTGGGGCTGGGGGTGGGGGTGGTGGGAGACATGGGTGGGGGCCTGGTGGAGGCTGCCCCTGGTGGCTGGGGGGTGGGGGTGGTGGGAGACATGGGTTGGACATGGGTGGGGGCCTGGTGGAGGCTGCACCTGCACTGCTGGGGGGTGGGGGTGGTGGGAGACATGGGTGGGGGCCTGGTGGAGGCTGCCCCTGGTTGCTGGGGGGTGGGGGTGCAAGGGGACATGAGTGGGGGCCTGGTGGAGGCTGCCCCTGCACTGCTGGGGGTGGGGGGGGGGTGGGAGACATGGGCGGGGGCCTGGTGGAGGCTGCCCCTGCACTGCTGGGGGGTGGGGGTGGTGGGAGACATGGGTTGGACATGGGTGGGGGCCTGGTGGAGGCTGCCCCTGGATGCTGGGGGGTGGGGGTGGTGGGTGACATGGGTGGGGACCTGGTGGAGGCTGCCCCTGGTGGCTGGGGGGTGGGGGTGCAAGGGGACATGAGTGGGGGCCTGGTGGAGGCTGCCCCTGGATGCTGGGGGGTGGGGGTGGTGGGTGACATGGGTGGGGGCCTGGTGGAGGCTGCCCCTGGTGGCTGGGGGGTGGGGGTGGTGGGAGACATGGGTGGGGGCCTGGTGGTGGGTGCCCCACAGTGCTGGGGGGTGGGGGTGGTGGGAGACATGGGTGGGGGCCTGGTGGAGGCTGCCCCTGGTGGCTGGGGGTGGGGGTGGTGGGAGACATGGGTTGGACATGGGTGGGGGCCTGGTGGAGGCTGCCCCTGCACTGCTGGGGGGTGGGGGTGGTGGGAGACATGGGTGGGGGCCTGGTGGAGGCTGCCCCTGGTTGCTGGGGGGTGGGGGTGCAAGGGGACATGTGTGGGGGCCTGGTGGAGGCTGCCCCTGCACTGCTGGGGGTGGGGGAGTGGGAGACATGGGTGGGGGCCTGGTGGAGGCTGCCCCTGGGGGGTGGGGGTGGTGGGAGACATGGGTGGGGGCCTGGTGGAGGCTGCCCCTGCACTGCTGGGGGGTGGGGGTGGTGGGAGACATGGGTGGGGGCCTGGTGGAGGCTGCCCCTGGTGGCTGGGGGGTGGGGGTGGTGGGAGACATGGGTTGGACATGGGTGGGGGCCTGGTGGAGGCTGCCCCTGGATGCTGGGGGGTGGGGGTGGTGGGTGACATGGGTGGGGGCCTGGTGGAGGCTGCCCCTGGTGGCTGGGGGGTGGGGGTGCAAGGGGACATGAGTGGGGGCCTGGTGGAGGCTGCCCCTGGATGCTGGGGGGTGGGGGTGGTGGGTGACATGGGTGGGGGCCTGGTGGAGGCTGCCCCTGGTGGCTGGGGGGTGGGGGTGGTGGGAGACATGGGTTGGACATGGGTGGGGGCCTGGTGGAGGCTGCCCCTGCACTGCTGGGTGTGGGAGGGGTAGGAGACATGGGTGGGGGCCTGCTGGCAGGTGCCCCACAGTGCTGGGGGGTGGGGGTGGTGGGTGACATGGGTGGGGGCCTGCTGGCAGGTGCCCCACAGTGCTGGGGGGTGGGGGTGGTGGGAGACATGGGTTGGACATGGGTGGGGGCCTCGTGGAGGCTGCCCTTGCACTGCTGGGGGGTGGGGGTGGTGGGAGACATGGGTGGGGGCCTGGTGGATGCTGCCCCTGGTGGCTGGGGGGTGGGGGTGGTGGGAGACATGGGTTGGACATGGGTGGGGGCCTGGTGGAGGCTGCCCCTGCACTGCTGGGGGGTGGGGGTGGTGGGAGACATGGGTGGTGGCCTGGTGGAGGCTGCCCCTGGTTGCTGGGGGGGTGGGGGTGCAAGGGGACATGAGCAGGTGTGCAGGGTAGTCCCCTGTTTTGTGGGCTGCCTGCAGGGGCCGTGGAGGGTGTACAGGGAACACCTGTGAGGACCCACCCAGCCTAATCGCGTGTGTAACTTCCCACGCACCCCTGTAATACACGTACCTGGCCAAATCGCGTGTGATAATTCCCGCGCACCCCTGTTATACACGTACCCAGACAAATCGCGTGTAGAACTTCCCGTGTACCCCTGTAAAACACGTACCCAGCCAAATCGCGTTTGATAATTCCCGCGTACCCCTGTAATACACGTGCCCTGGGCAATCGCGTGTAAAACTGCCCGCGTACCCCTGTAATACACGTACTCTGGCTAATTGCGTGTAAAACTTCCCCCTACCCCTGATATGAACGTTACCCGCTTTGCGTTCCTTGTTTGGCAGCCCTGTAAACTGGTCCAGGGTTAGCGCAGCCCTTTGCGATGATTTAGCGATTTTGATGGCTTTTCCTTGCGCGAGGGCGTTCTTGGGGGCGTTACTGGCGCTGCTGCAGGGTCGCTGCGATACTCTGCGCCACGGCTGGTTTGGGAGCCTAAAATCCATGAATACGCTGTGCGCGGAAATCGGTTTTAGCGCACGAGCCTGGCGCAGACAATCGCACGCGGACACTCTGCGCCAGCCGCTTGCGACACTTTTCTGCGAAATTCTATGAATTACCCTGCAAATGTCTCCAGGCTGTCAGGGTTTCTGCCTCTTCCTCCTCCCCTCTATTGCTCATTTCTTGCCATACTGCTGTTTCAGCTTTGGTCCATTTCTGGAGGCCATTCCAAAAGACTTCGATGCTAGGTACGTTACATGCCTTCCATCCCATGGCTATTCTACGCTTGGCGAGTATATATGCTAGATCCTTTAATTTGCTTACGTGTTTTAGTTTACGTGGCCTGGGCAATCCCCCTACCAAGCATGCCGACACTGATTCAACATCTATATTAATCCCCTTCTCTTCAAGCCGGCAGGCTACTTCTTGCCAGAACTTCGCAATTTCGGGGCATGCCCAAAACATCTCATCCCCACATTTTCCTCACCACATTTGGGGCATGTTTGTCTCTTTGCATTTTTAAATTTGGCTATCCTCTGCGGTGTCATATATGCCCTGTGGGTTATGTATAGCTGTATTTGTTGTAGCCCTGCGTTCCTAGACACTTTCTTATGGTACCGTTGGGCCGTTCCCACATCCCATCACTCGTGGGTATCCTGGTCTCTTCTTCCCAGTCTGATCGCAGCAGTGCCACTTCCTTCCCCACCTTGGACATCAATAGCTCATATATTCTGGAAATCTCGTGCCCTCCATCTGCTATATCATATATGGTTTCTGTGGCAGCATCGGGTTGCTCTTCTAGTGTTACTTCCGACCATGTATCTTTGATCCGCTGTACTATTCTGTTATGTTATATATTGCCCTTCATGTAACCGTTTCCTCCTCCAACATCCCGAATGCCTTAATCTCATCTTCTTGCCATATATCCCCCAGTGTTGCTATTCCCACCAGTTCCCAGTGCTTCCTAATCACCTTCAGTTGTTGTTCATCCCCTCTCGTCAGTGCAACCTACGGTACTTGTGGGGAACACTGCGCCGGGTTCTCCATGGCCTGACAATCTCTGTGCCATATCTGCCAGCCCAGTAGCAACATCTTTGAGTGCTCTTTCACTTCGCAGCCATATCATTTCTTTCAGGAAGTACAGGGTGCACTCTGTTCTCAACAAACTCGATTCTGAGGTTGGGTCTTCTGATAACCATTTGGCCACATATTGTAATTGACTAGCTATGTAATAGATCTCATAGTTCGGGAGTTTTATACTCCCTTTATCATGCGTATTCTGCAGCTTCCAAAGGGCTATTCTATTCCTGGTCCCGTGCCATAGGAATTCCCTACATATGCTCTGTAGTTTAATAAAAAATCACCTTGGTATCATGTATGGGATATTACCGAAAAAATGCAATCGTCTTGGTAATACGACCATTTTCAGCAGCGCCCCTCTCCCCATCATTGCCAGAGGAAGTTTGGACCAGAACCTCATGCTGTTCTCAATGTTCTTTACTGCTTTCTCAGTGTTATATCGGTGTTCTATCTCTACCGCATCATAAATGTCTATTCCAAGATATCTGAACTTTGGTGACACCCATGGTATTTGTAAAATTGGTAATTGATCTTGTGGGACCCCTACATACCTCCCCAGTGGGAATATACATGATTTTTGGGTGTTCACTGCTATTCCGGACAGCGTTGCAAACCTCTCCATCACTTCCAGGATATATTGAAGGTTCTATTCAGGGTATCTTATGTACAGTAGCATGTCGTCTGCATATAGGGAGACCAAATGCGGCTCCCCTTTTATGCTAATCCCTATTCCTTCATATTGCTGCCTCAGGTATATTGCCAGGGGCCTTAAACAAAAGAAAGGCCCCCACGCTAATAATAGGTTGTAGACACACAACTCGCTGGATACTGCTGGGATTCTCACACTAATGGGAACAGTTCGAGTGTAAAAGAAAGTTCTGGGAGAATACAACCTGACTTCACCAGTAATTCTGTTAAAAAAGATACATTTTAATATAAATAGTCAATGCATAAAACAAATACATAAAACTTAACATAAAAAACGGACAAAAAGTGACAAGTGCTTCAAGAACAGTGCTAAATGCTTGTCACCAAAGCAACTAACAATGTGCAAAATTCGCAATTATTCTGTATCTCATCTCTGAGATACTGCGATAGCATCAAGTGTATAGATGAACATGTAAACAATTGCAGGTACTTGTAACCTTAGTTCTTCACTAAACATAAACCACACAATATGTAGAAGCACAGACCATCATTGTATAGTGTCTCTAGTTATGATGCTCGAGTCAACATATACCTAAAGTGCATCAAAGATGGTTAGTACCAGTCCAGCTACTTCTCAGTAGTATCTATGCATGAAGAGAAATGGCAGTGCGAAAGGATTTTGTCGAATAAGCTGTAAATTTGAAACAAAATCTGCTAAAGAGGGGTTACCCGAAAAAGTGGTCACGAATGCGTATAAAAGAGCCTCTAACAACATTAGGGATGCCATCTTGGAATATAGAGAGAAATGAACCAATGACGATAAGATCGTATTTGTGAGCACATATAATCCATTGTCAAATGAAATATCCAAGATTGTGAGACGTAATTGGCATGTGCTGGAAAAGGGAGAATATCCATTATCTACACCTAAATGTGCGTTCCGAAGAAGTAAGAACTTAACCAGAAATGATGTATTTGTAAAATCGAGTGTACAATCCACACTAACAGAAAGCTGGGGTCTCCCCAGAACTACAGGCCACAGCCCATGTGGCCATTGCCATTGTTGTGCACAAACAGCCACTCCAATCTGGGTATATCCTGACATGACCCAGTATTTTACATCATACCGCACTATATAGGGAGCTAGATCTGTTCATTTGTTATTTTGTTGCGATACCAGTTAGCATCCCTATTTCTTTCATTGAGAACATGTTTCAAACATGCCCCATCAACATTTAGGCTGAGTGTTTTGACCCCTCAATACCACACTGTAGGCTCCTCATACGCCACAGATTGGGGAACAGGGTCCCTTATGAACATGTGAATTACTACCTTCCTACAAGCGAACACGTGGGGTATGACACTTTTAAACTTTGTCTGTGATCCATCACCCGGCACTCATTGAGATTAGCATCATCTCTTGAACACATGCGCATTGCGCCAGTCATTTATGCTCGTGTCATTTCTTTCTCCTGGTCCGACGCTAGGAGTATGTGAAGTTTAGCTGTACCCGACCAAGCACATGCACGCAGCACTGCTTTCCCCACTTCCAATAACAGGTACACCATCAGCGTGGGACTGATGTAGAGAATGACATGTGACTTACCCCTGTGTTTGGCTTCCTGTGTCTGACATATGCGATGAGCATTATCTCATTTAACGCATGCACATTGCGCTAGAATCTCGCGACAGAGCCACTTCTCCCTACTCCTCCGACATTTGGAGTAAGAGGGGAAGCAGTTGCCTTCGGTCACACACATGCGCACTGCATCGTTTTCCACACGTGACCTAATCCAGAGATCAGCATTCACAGCATCACACATGCGCACACAGGGCCTTTGATCACTTATTTTCCACCAGGCGTCCGCGAGTACGTTTTTTTCCAACAATTACGGAGAGAGCCCAAAGAGCAGTTCCAACGATCGAGCGCCCACCAAGCTTGATTTCCAGAAGGTATTCTCTATGCTCCCCATACTACGCTTTGTGATGCATGCCCTGATGGCCCTTTTCTCTAACAATATGGAATTGACAGAGGTAGTGCTCCATCATTCCCCGTCTACCTCTATGGTACTATAGAGTTAATAGCTTTTTCTAGTTTTGCGTATAAAACTAGATCTATTTATATTATTTGGACGCTTAGTGAAGTGCTTATCTGTCCACAGATCGATCCTCTAACCTGCCAACTCGATGTCCCTTATGAACCATCTCCATTGCTGCAACAACATGCTTAAATAACTTTGAGACACAAGTCTAGTAAGTTATTACTATTATTTTTTTCTATCGGCAATTAGTATTTATATCGACTTATATTGACCCCAACATTAGGCTGATAACCTATGTTGAGCTTCTTTTCATCACTAAGGTTTATGGGACTGAGTGTCCTGTCATTTTGTATGTCCACAGTGATACTTTTGAACTGCGACTTAGAGATGCATTGCAGATCCCGAGGAAGCTTAACCGACACTGAGAAGACGGTAAGCTCCTACACACATCAAACTCAGAAAATAAATGATAGATGTATCTGTCTTAAGCAACCACACTAATTAGTTTGTGGTTTGTTTTTATCATTAGGTTGACACTGGATCAACTTCCTTGTACTCGACACAAGCGAATTGGGACTCTAACTCCATTTAAGTGCCCATTGGGATGCACCACATAAGACCTCACATCTTTATGTCAACTTTAACTCTTCAATTGTCTACTTGATACCACCACAAGTTGGGCTGAGGGTGCCCTCTGACCCTGCTCATAAATTCCCCTGAAGAAGTTCCTGTCACCAATCTGAAATATTGAAAGGAACGAAACATGTAGGGTTTTCATAGATACTACTGATGCACTTTAGGTATATGGTGACTCAGACTCATGGTGACTCAGACATCATAACTAGAGACACTATACAATGATGGTCGGTGTTTCTACATATTGTGTGGTTTATTGTTTAGTGAAGAACTAAGGTTACAAGTACCTGAAATTGTTTACATGGTCACTTATACACTTGATGCTATCAGAGTATCTCAGAGAAGAGATACAGAATAATTGTGGATTTTGCACATGGTTAGTTGCTTTGGTGACAAGCATTTTGCATTATTCTTGAAGCACTTGTCACTTTTTGTCAGTTTTGCATGTTAAGTTTTATGTATTTGTTTTTATGCATTGACTATTTATATTAAAATGTATCTTTTTTCACAGAATTACTGGTGAAGTCGGGTTGTATTCTCCTAGAACTTCTTTTTTTTACACTTGAACTGTTCCCATTAGTGTGAGAATCCCAACAGTATCCAGCGAGTTGTGTGTCTACAACCTATTATTAGTGTGGGGGCCTTTCGTTTGTTTAAGTTTCATTTATGTCAGGTTTATCCCCCCCACCCCCGCTATTCTGAGCTATACCAGATTTCCCTCCTATTGTTTTTTTCAACATATTGCCAGGGGCTCCAGTGCTAAGATTGCCTGGTACCCCTACTCAGTTGCCACTTTTCAGAGATGATCACTCCTGTTTTCACCCTGGCTAGCGGTGCGCTATATAGCAGTTTGACCCATTTAAGGTACCCTGGTCCTATGCCGTAGCTGGTCAAGGATGTCCTCAACCAGGGCCATTTGACCGAGTCAAAGGCTTTTATTGCATCTTGTGAAACAATTGCAATCTCACCAGAGTCGTCTTTTGTGTGCTCTGACTCGGTGGAGTCACCTAAGGTTATCCAATATGTTTCTGCGCAGTACATAGCCTGTTTGATCAGGGTATATTAGTTTATTAATAATCCATTTAATTCTGTTTGCCAACACCGCCGTAGGCGTTCTGCTCTCTTGATTTAACATTGATAATGGTCTGAACGATCCGCAGTCTGTGCCTGGCTTATTATGTTTGGGGAGTGGGATGATGACCGCTTCTCTCAGGGATTCTGGTAGCCGTCCCGTCGCATATGCCTCATTTAGCATTGCTAGCAACGGGGAGAGCACCTCTTTTCTATACATTTTGTAAAATTCACTGGGGTGTCAGTCAGCCCCTGGGGTCTTACTAGTGGGCATTTGCGTTACCACCTCTTCCAGGTCTTCTAGAGTAATTGGGGCATCTAGGTCCTCTCGCTCCGCCGCCCTTATGTGGTAGGCCTATATCCTCCAGCGTGTCCTTTATCTCCCTACTATTGCTTCCTTCCGTTCCCCATATAAGGTACAATAGTAGTTAAAGAATTCTCGGTTTACCCCTTCTTGGGTGTCTACCAGTTGTCCATATTTTCCTTGTATTAGTCTAATCTTGGGTCTGGGGGGGGTCTCTCTTTTATATAACCAAGCCAGCATCCTTCCTGGCTTGTCTCCACCCACATGCTGCCTCTCTACATATTCTCTATAATTTAGATTACTTTATCTCTCCCAGTGTTCTACACATTCTCCAGCATGGGGTCTGGCATGGATTCACATGCTCATGAATATTCCCCGTCGTCAGGCTGGGAATCCTCGGTAAAGAAAAAAATCAGTATCAGTTTCGTTTCTGATCTGTCTTTCGTAGTAGTAACCAATCACTGATCTCTGCGTCATACTGACCACAGCCAATGACTGCCCTCTACCTAAGCCCCGCCTCTGGCAGCCATCTTCTGATTTTTACCGCACGTTCAAGCGTTGGGATCCTCGCGCTATTGCTCTCGAGCGTTAGTGCTATTTTTCACGTTTTTTCTCAGAAAAATTTCTCTTTCGGTCAAAAGAGCCTCAAGCTCCACCGTTTCTTCATCCGATCAACGGGGACCCGTGTCGGATTCGTCTACGCCCCTCAAAGGTGAAGATTTCGTCGAGCCACCCTTTTGGAGGACTCCAGAAGTTTCTCAGGCCCATCTCAATGTCTTCAAGGAGGACGAACACTCCCTTTGCCTACATGAGGACAAGACGCACGTGGAGAATGACTGTGCGTTTTGCGGCAATATGTCGGAGCGGACCATGAAGGACCGCCATCAACGTCTCGCCAACTGGTTGGAAGGAAAGAGCCCGTCAGGCGAGAAGAAGAAGAAGTCCAAACCGGTCTTCTAAGACCTTTGAGGGCGCCCTGGCGACGGGGGTCCAACAGAAGGCCAAGCACTGCGAGTCCGCTGGCACCGGGAGCGCCGAACGGTCCCCGGCGCCATCAACCACGAGCCAACACTCTGGCTCGGGTAAGAGGAAGGCTGAGCACCCGGCGAAACTCCTGGAGAGACCCCGGTCGTGCCCTAAGGCCCCATCGGAGGGGGAGCGAGGTGGTGACCCCCCCCCCAAGGAGAAGGCGGTGAGCGCACCTAAGGTGGTGAAAGCCTTGATCCATCCGGCCAAGGCCTCTATTGAGACAGTCGCGGCGGCCCTGGCTCAGCCTGTGGAGGCTACACCAGTGGTGGCGACCCCGGGGCCCAGAATCTCCCTACCACCGCGGAGGGAGTCCTCTTTCATGCCCATCAACAGGACCCCCGTGAAACCTCCGACGGAGAAGAAAAAGGGGGGGCAGGAGGTCGTCGTGGACTCGGCCTCAACCTCTGAGGAGGAGCTGATCGAAGTCTTAGGCCACGGCTCTGGCGTGGAAGAAGGACATCCTGTCAGGAGGGACCCGACGTGGAAGACGGCGAGGGCGTCGAGGATGCCGACAGGGCTCCTGATCGCCCGTCGGATCTCCCTCAACCAGTGCCGCAAGACAACTCGGCGGCCATTTTGTTGGCTATACAGTCCTTCTGCTCGGAGATAAGGACGAGACTGCCGTTACCACCAACGGAGGAACCGCTCCCGACGGGGGACCCAGAGCCAGGCCCTTCTGGGAGCCCTCCCCCTAAGAGAAGAAGGATTCATCCTCCACCTCCTTTTCAGCCATCGCGCCCTGTTCAGCCCTCCTCCCCGTCCACGACACGTGGGGATGATACGGGGACTGACACGGCCGCGACGGGTACAGACGACGAGGTTTACGACGAGGATCTCCCGTCGTCACCTCCCACCCGGGATTCCCCACCCGACGAGATTGGATCGTTTCACTCCATGATCGCCAGGGCAACCAAGCTTTTCCAGCTCTGCCCGGAAGAGAAGAAGGAAGGTTTCCTTTATCAACAGCGCGAGACCAAGAGGACGACGGTCCTCGCTGTACCTCTACTAGACGACATTTGGGATGAGGGCCTCGCCCTCCTCAAGAACCCATCCATGACGCCGGCTAGAAGGGATCGGTACGAGAAGAAGTACCGGGTCCTGGACGCGGCCCCCTTGTGCCTTCGGGCACAGCCGACCCCGGACTCAGTCGTCTCCGCGGCGGCCAGGAAGAAAGCAGGGGTCGCGGCCTCTACGTCAACCTCCCCGCCGGATGGCGAGGGAAAGAAACTAGACACGATGGGACGCAGAGTCATCTCGTCGGCAGCGACGACGATTAAGGCGGCCAACGCCTTGGCTATCGTAGCCCGCTACGACAGGGAGTTGTGGTACAAACTGACCCCCCTGCTGGACTTCCTACCAGACGACAAGAGGGCGGAAGCCCTAGAGATCTTGCAGGAAGGAGAGGTGGCATCGGACCACGCCATTACGATTACGACGGACATCGCTGACATTGGATTTCGCCAGTTGGGCAACAGCGTGTGCCTTAGGCAGCGTGGATGGCTCAAGGCTACTGACTTCCGTCAGGACGTGCAGACCAGAGTCTTGGACATGCCTTTCGACGGAAACAACCTGTTTGGGAAAACAGTGGACGATTCCCTTCAAGCCATCAAGGCGGACACGGAGACGGCCCGGGCTCTTGGGGTTCTCCAGCAACGGCGGCTGCCCTTTCAGAGCGGCGGAGGCAAACAGGGTGCCTCCAAAGGTTCCAGCGGCGGATTTTCCACCTACCGTCAAGCGGCCCTTTCGTCGTCACAGGAAGCTTACAGGGGGCGAGACAAGTCAGGCGGACCCTGCCGTCGTCGCCAAGGAGGACAAGGCGGCAAAGCCTCGTCGAAGCAGGACTGAACCGGCCGCGGGGTCGGGCCCCCACCGAAGCAACCCGGTGGGAGGCCGGCTGGCGAGCTTCGTCAGCGTGTGGGAGTCCATCTCCACCGACCGTTGGGTGCTGGACGCCCTAGCTCAGGGTCACGCGCTCGAGTTTCTAAAGAGGTGCCCGCGCGTCCCCCCTGTGGCCAGGAAAGAACATCACGTCCCTCAACTTCTCTTGGAGATAAAGGCGATGCTCAAGAAGGGCGCCATCGAGCTCGTCCCAAAGAGGCTTCGGGGCTCCGGAGTTTACTCAAGATACTTCCTCGTGAAGAAGAAGACGGGGGGGATGGCGTCCCATCCTGGACCTACGACGACTGAACAAATTCATCGAGGCACAGAAGTTCCGGATGGTCACCCACCAACACGTCCTGGGTCAACTGGAGGAGGGCGATTTCCTGTCGTTGTTGGATTTGGAGGATGCCTACTTCCATATTCCCATCCTAAAGGGACACCGAATGTTTCTCAGGTTCGTGGTCCAAGGGCGTCACTACCAGTTCAGAGCCCTTCCCTTCGGATTGAGGTCAGCACCCAGGGTGTTCACCAAGTGCCTCGCACCGGTGGAGGCGCAGCTGCGCCGAGAGGGGATCCACCTTTACCCCTACCTGGACGACTGGCTCATCCGAGCAAAGACGAAAGAGCTTGCCGTGGAGCATACGGCAAGGAGCGTCCAACTGCTCACGGACCTGGGATTCTCCATAAACTACGGCAAGTCCCACCTGGTGACCGCGCAAGAGGCGCTGTTTCTGGGAGCGAAGCTCGACACAGTGTCGCTTCTGGCCTCTCGGTCGGAGGAAAGGACGAGGGCCATCTTGGGCAAGGTGCAGCGGATGCTGGTTGCGGACGCGGCCAGGGTGAGGTCCATCAAGTCCCTTCTCGGAATGATGTCTTCTTGCATTTATCTCATCCGCCTGTGCAGGCTCCGGATGCGCCCGTTGCAGGAGTTCCTGGACGCGCGCTGGATCCAGACGACGGGCAGCTTCGAGGAGAGGATCACACTCGACGAGAGTTTCCGACGAGCGATCCGGTGGTGGGGCATCCGCGCGCATCTGACGGCGGGCATGGACTTCCAGACCCCCGGACACCAGGAGACCGTGACCACGGATGCCTCCCTGGAAGGGTGGGGAGCGCACACCGAAAATCTGCACGCGAGAGGCCTTTGGCTTCCGACGGAGAAGTCCCTCCATATCAACGTCCTGGAGCTCCGTGCAGTGTTTTGGGCCCTCAGGTCTTTTCTTCCGTCCCTCAAGGGCAAGGTGGTGAGGATCTTCACCGACAACACCACCACCATGTTCTACATCAGGAAGCAGGGCGGTATCAGATCCCCAGCCCTGTCCAAGGAGGCGCAGCATCTGTGGCATTGGGCCGTCGCCCAAGGGATGTTTCTGGTGCCGTTTTCATCTGGCAGGGATAAAAAAACACCATCGCCGACTCGCTCAGCAGAGAGCTGCGCTCGGGCCACGAGTGGGAACTACGACAGGATCTAGTGGACCGCCTCTTCAGACGGTGGGGCACACCCCAGATCGATCTGTTCGCGACGGCGACGAACTCCAAGTGCCGGAGGTTCGCCAGCAGGTTTCCCCAGCCGTGAAGCATGAGCGATGCTTTCTCGTTCCCCTGGGAGGGCCTGTTTCTATACGCGTTCCCTCCATTGCCATTGCTGACCCGGCTCATCAACCAGCTCAAGAGGTCACGGTGCAGGATGATCCTCGTCGCACCTGCATGGCCGAGGCAGATATGGTTCCCGGACCTTCTGGACTTGTCAGCATCCCCATCAATCAAGCTGCCAGTGGACGCGGATCTTCTCTCCAGGGAAGGAGGCGCCATCCTCCATCACGACCCGAAGTCGCTGAACTTGCAGGCCTGGCTCCTGCAGCGTTAGTTTGGAGGATACGACATACCGGCCGACTGCAGAGAGGTTCTTGCAAAGGCCAGGGCGTCCTCGACTCTTAAATGCTATGGACACAAATGGAAGAGGTTCTCTGTCTGGTGCCACGCACAGAAGATTAACTCTCTACGGATTACGGCTCCCCAGGTACTGCCGTACCTTCTGGCGCTGGCCAAGGCTGGACTGGCGCACGCGTCCATCAAGATTCATCTTGCAGCGATCTCCCGATACACCAGAACCACGGGGCGGGCGTCTTTGTGGTCTCATCGTCTGGTGAAAGAATTCATGAAGGGACTGTTCAGATCGTTCCCGCCGGTGAAGGCTCCGGCCCCGGCGTGGGAGCTCAACGTGGTGCTGACCAAGCTCATGGGACCTCGGCTCCGTTGAAGTTCTTGTCGTGGAAAACAGCGTTTCTTGTGGCCATCACCTCCGCACGAAGAGTGGGAGCGATCCAGGCCCTTTCCTGCAAGCCCCCGTACTTGACTTTTCACGACACGAGGGTAGTGCTCAGGACGCACCCCTCCTTCATGCCCAAGGTGCCGTCGGACTTCCACCTCAACGAACCCTTGGTGTTGCCTGTTTTCTTCCCGTCGCCTTCGTCGCCGGCCGAAAGGACTTTGCACTCGCTGGATGTGGCTAGAGCGCTGAAGTTTTATGTGGACCGCACGAAGTGTTTTCGGAAGACGTCACAACTTTTTGTGAACTTTGGACCTGTCAATCAGGGGAAGGCTCTCTCAAAGGCCTCCATTACCAGATGGCTCTCCGGCTATATCATGTACTGTCATCGGTTGGCAAACCGACCGCTGCCTGGCCGTCCGAGAGCCCATTCCACCAGAGCGATCGCAGCTACCACGGCGTTCCCATCTGGTGTGCCCTTGCTGGACATCTGCAGGGCTGCTACGTGGAGGTCGACGCACACCTTCACGAAATTCTACTGCGTCGATCGGGATTCCAGGGAGGAGTCCAGGGTCGGCCAAGCAGTGCTGCGCAATCTGTTTGCCTAAGGTGAGCCTGGTGAGGAGGTAAGAATTGCTTAATGTTGAGTTTGATGTAATGCTTAATGTTGAGCCTTTGCCACCTCCCGTGGTTGTGCATGTGTGTACTGCTATGTATTCTTTATTCATGAGCATGTGAATCCATGCCAGACCCCATGCTGGAGAAGGAACAAGTTACTTACCTGTAACTGTTGTTCTCCAGCATGGGTCTGGCATGGATTCACATGCGAACCCTCCCGCCTACCTTTCTGCGGCTCTTCACTTGGTCATATTGCCACTTCACGTGCTACCAAATCTGAATATGGCTGCCAGAGGCGGGGCTTAGGTAGAGGGCAGTCATTGGCTGTGGTCAGTATGACGCAGAGATCAGTGATTGGTTGCTACTACGAAAGACAGATCAGAAACGAAACTAATACTGATTTTTTCTTTACCGAGGATTCCCAGCCTGACGACGGGGAATATTCATGAGCATGTGAATCCATGCCAGACCCATGCTGGAGAACAGCAGTTACAGGTAAGTAACTTGTTCCTTCCTGTTGCAGTTGGTTTATAGTATCAGCATCCTCCTTTGTGCTGCCTCCCCTCTCCTGGGCTTTCTCTAGCTTGGTTTCGGCTTCCCGTGATTCCCTCAATATGCCTCCCTGCAACCCTTTAGATTTGGCTATCACTATTGCTCTCACCACCACCTTGAAAGCTTCCCATAATGTACCAGTCGACTCGACGCTCCCAGTGATGGTCTCAAAGTAGTTTACAATCTCTTCCCTCAGGTCCTCCCTGAACATTGTATCCTTTAGCGCTTCGGCTCTAAGTCGCCATGTTGGGATGCTTGCCCTCAAGGGTCGGTATTGCCATATTAGGACCAACAGCGGGTGTGGGCATATTATGTCTATCATCTGACCGGTCTACTTTCGGGTTTAAAGTGCAATTGAAATCCCTTCTCCAGATCACTGTTCCTCCCAGGCACGGCATAGTTTCTTCTACAAGGTCTTGAAATATGTCACTATCTTGATTCGGGGCGTATGTATTTACAATGCATATTTCTTTATTTTGCACCAGTCCCCGAATTACCACTTCCTCCCGTCCGCTTCTACTGTAGACTGTAGTAACTGAAACGGGACGTGTGGCGCTACCTAGGTGATAACCCCTCTGGCATAGGTCGAATAAGTTGCCCCAATGAGGGTCCCCCTCCACTTTTTCCGGACCACCTCTAGTTTATCTTTTGTGAGGTGAGTCTCCTCTATGAAGGATAGGTCTATTTTCTGCCTTCTCAAATGCATCATAACCTTATTCCTTTTGAGATAGCTATTCAGACCCCTGACGTTCCAAAAAATTATCTTAAGGTCCTTCATATTCCAGCCGTTTGCCGCCCCCCCTGTGCAACTTCTTGATCCCTACCTTAAATACCGGCGCCAGCGTGTGTAAGCACATTACCCAACTTAAACTACCCTTAGCCATTAACCCTGCAACTTCCCCAACTTCCCCCTCTTCCATGCTCCAACTTGGTCCCCAACTCCCTCATGTCCCTCCCCCCTCCCAACTGTTGCCCAGCTCCATCATTGGATCTCAGGCACCCCCGCATCTAGCCCTTTGCTTGGCGCTTGCCCGTACTCGGGGCACAGCAGGAAGATGTCACCCTAATGGCGCTTCTTCTACTCTACCTTTTGGGGATAGGTAATCTCCGTCCTGCCTCCTGTATTAACCATCAAGCGCAGCATACCTGCCGCTCATGTCTACTTTATTACAGTCTATATTCCAGTCCAACAAGTCCAAATGCTTAGTGTAACATTTACGTAATGTTCGCATTTTCTCTGCACCCATTATATCTTTATCCGATATCTCAGCTACAATTCTCACCACACCCAACAGCATCATTCGTGGCACTGTATCACTTATACTGTTCGGCTAGCTCCTGATCGTCTCCATGCTCTGGGCAGCCGTGGGCGTCCAGCCAGTTCGCCGCGTCTCCTGGGGTATCAAAAAAGTGTGCTTTGCCTTTGTGTAGGACCTTGAGCTTCGCAGGGTACAGAAGCGCATATCTGTATCCGGCAGTGCGCAATCTCTTTTTTATTGCCACATAGCTATTGCGCTGTCTCTGCACCCACATGATGTAATCCGGGTATGCAGTGATAGTCGCTGACGCCCTTGTTCTTCCTTTCCAGAAAAATTCCAGTATCTTTTCCCTGTCTCTGTAATTCAGGATCTTCGCTATAATTGCACAGGGAGGGCACCGGGTTGCGGCCTTCTCATCAGGGCCCTGTGCGCACGTTCAATCACGAGCCCCTGGGAGAGCTTGCTTGCCCCCATTTCTTGGATTATCATGTTTTCCACATATTCCGTAGAGTCTTGACCTTCTTCTCCTTCCGGTAGGTCGGCCATGCGTATGTTATTGCGTCTTGTTCGCCCATCGGCTTCCTCTGCCCGGTTTTCCAGGTTGGACACTTGTTGTTTCAATATGTGGCTCTCCTTGGCGTTACTCGTGCTAGCGTCCGTGTTGATTTTCATGGCGCTCTCTAGGCCACTCGTTCTTTCTGCCAGTGCTCTTACATCCTGTCTCAGTAAGTTGACCTCTATCCCTACTATGTCAATTTTGGTTTCCAGTGCTGCTTTCAGATCCGCCATCGCTATTACCACGAGGATTTTAGTTCCGGGCTGGCTGGTAGGATCCTGTGGTCGTCTATAGGTAAGGTAGCGTCTGCGGGTGTAGTGGCCATGTCTGGTGCCGGAGTGGTCGGGGATTGCTGCGATTTGGTGAATATGTCAATTGACGGCTGTTTGCCTTTAGTTTTGCCTCCTTTATGAGCCATTGCACCGTCTGTTTGCCGCACAAGTTTGTGCCACTTCGATGGTATTTAGGTTCTTGTGCCACCCCTCAGTCTTTTCTTCACAGCTGCGGAGCTCCTTATGGCGCTGTCTGCCGAGTGCTTCTTTTGCCTGATGTACCGGTCCACCACGTGGGGAATCAGTGGCTCTTGCCCACTGACATTTCTTTATAGTTGATCAATGTGGGTCTCGGCACTACTAGGATCCAGTGTTGGGACCTTGACTCAGCCCTCTCAAGGCGTCCCCTTGTGCATCAGTTTGTGCCCTTTCTTCGTGAACAGTGCTGCGTGATGGTTAATGGTGTCTCTTTTGGCCCTTATTTCTGGGCCAGGGTGCCGTTGTGCCAGTGTAAGGCAGTCCAGGCGTTAACCCTGTTGATCTGCTACCGTTTGGCAGGGCCACCTATGACGTTATCGATTTATGCGCACCCCTGGCAGTCCACTGTTATTTATGCCTAGCCATGGATGTCCGTTTTGCTTTCCACAGGCTTTTCCTCTCCCCCGTCTATTTATTATGTGAGTCGTGCCTTCTGGCAGCCTCCACTTTCCACTACAAGGCCTGTTGCTTGCTCCCTCTGATAGGGGGTTTGACTCCACCATGCACAACCCCTGTGATATTGCTCACCTCCGGTGCTGTGTGGCTGTGTCCCTTCTTATGGGCATTCTGCTTAGTTCATTGCCCCCATTGCATCTGTTCGCTGGCTTACCAGGGGAGAGGGCACTATGGTGGTGCTCCCACATCGATTCTCTGCAGGTAGGGTTGCTCTTGCTCATTGTTCTTTGGTCCTCGTTTAGCAGTCGGGTCGTGATTGCTTCCTTCGTTCCGCATTAGGCGGCCTGAGATGCATCCGATGTTACTTTGTTCCACATCCACACTGTATATCTTTCTTGTTGTTGTGGGGGCTCATGTGCCGTTCCTGCACACGGAACGTTCACTGTTTCACTTGCGGCCATCCACTGCTCCCAGGCCCCCTCAGCGCCCATCAGTTTTGCAGAGCGTCATTATGCCCTTCTAATGTCTTGGGGGCTCATCCAATATCCTGCGCTCCACATTTGACTGAGAGCACCCCTCCTAAAGCTTGCGGGTGTCTTCCAGTAGAGGGCTCTATCCTCCGCAGCCTGTCAGTTTCAGGCAACACTGAAACGGTTTCACTGCCTACTGTCTCGCCTTTGTAATCTTGTGTTTTGTTCTGTGTTCACCGCTGCTGGGTCTCACACATGCTTCATGTGCAATGTGATTGTGTGCAGGGCTCCCATATTCGCTGCGCTGTGCTCATTCATGCTCTTAAACTCGCCTCCCATGATGCAGGGTCTGCTTGCTCCCTTTCGGCTATGTTATAGCTTAATTCTTTGCGGAGCGCTTTAACAGTTCTTGTGGCTGTCCGCGTGCATAGGGATCTTCCTGCAGGGCATGTGATCGCCCCGTATCACATTCACTGCCGCATACCTCCATTCATGACTTGCAAATTATTCCATTATTGCGGGTAAGCGTCCTTTGTCCGAGTGTTGCCTGCTGTCTTTCGCCATGCTGATCTGCTGCTTACGTTCGTCTCCTGAGCTCTGTTTCTTCAGCACACAGCGATAATTTGTAGTTACGTGATGGTCAGCTGATGCATATCTGTCAGCTTCGGGGGCTTGTTGGCTGCAGATGTTGCCACCGTACACCGGCACTCCGGTCCGTGTTAATTGGGAGGGAGTCACTTATAGAGCCCGCAGCGCTGCTCCCCGTTGTCACTGTGTGGCTGCTGCAAAGTTAGTTCCTTTGTTCTTTTCAAGGCGCTAGTTTGTGTTTTCACTAGCCCAGCATACCATAACTACTTCGGTATATTCATATACAGATTTTACTGGCTTTTCGACCGCAGCATGTCTCCCATATTCATAGAGCTGCCGTTTTGAAATAGCACCTGTCTGCAGGTTCCAAGTGCCTTCTTTTCTTCGGATTGATGAAGGATCAACAGGAGCACGTATAGATCACGTCCTAGTCCGTGGCCATGCAGCCACCCCCCCCCTGCACATAGTCATCTTCATCTGGATCTGTCCATTCAGTTGCCCATGCTAAATAAGCTGTTCGGCCCATAAACTGTCCTCTTGCTTTACAGAGTTCTTTGTGAGATGGGCAGTGTGCTGTTTGGCCATCTATTTCAATGGCTATGAAGACCTTGGATTTTCCCATACTATAAGGCAAGAGCGCACATACATAGCAGTCGTCCTCTGATGTTCTCTTTCCCACCTCTTTCACATTTTGGTACCAAATATTGTTTCCCAAGTGTGCTGTGCTGTCCAGATAATTATTCAATTCATAATCATCCTCTGGCGCATATCTTGGGTCTCCTGCCACATGTGGCTTAATGAATATATTATGCATTATCTCAGTGAAACTCTTTCTTACTGGAGAGATCCTAGGAACATTAGTCAGTACAACTGGTGTTGTTACGTGTACTATTGGTGTAGAAGTGATTACAGGAGACTTCTGTTGTGTCTCTCTAATAATCTGTATCTCATGCTCAAGAATAACATCCCAGATGCCTTTTCTAGTGACATTTGCCACAGGGCCAGTGCTTTCACATAAGCTACTAGAGTTGGAACAATCACATAAGGCCTAGGATCTCTTGCAATTTGACTTTTTCCCTTCTCCTTAAGAGTAGGGTAAACAAAAGGAACCCTCTCTTTTTTTCGGATCCATAACATATGCAGCATGTTTTACCTTGATCAGAATGACGACAAAAAACATAAGGCAGCCATGAATTATATACCGGTAAAAGATGCCCCAACAACGTGAAGATGAGGATACCCATCATCTCTCTTTGCCTGTACGTAACTTTAAGGAAAGAAAAATGCTTTATTCAGGCAATCTTATAACCACTCTTACAGCTACTGTATCTTTTCCACGAGTTCCACAAGCATCTGGCTGATTGTTTGACGATTAATAGGGTTCTTGTTGAAGATGAATGTGTCGTCTGTTTGCAAACGAGGTATGGATGTGCTTCGAGTAGGCATTAGATTAATGCCACTAAATGATGGACATTTTACTGTGACACCATTCACCAGTTCATGAGGAAATGTCGTAGAAACAAATCATTTCCATAATGTCTTGTAGCAATTGATTAAGGGCAAGCTGATTCTTTGGGTCTCTCAGAAATGTACAAGCGTCAGTTTGTCTACCAACAAGATGTGGGCGCTGCTCAATCAAAAAGTGGAAGACCAAACCGCATAGTTTATGAGCATCATCATTAGACAGGATCATTTGGTCTATTCACAAAGATGCACCAAGTGATGAATGAGCTTGTTTGCAAAGTTCATGTATCAACCAATTTATTGCAGGTCAATTGCTGGGATTCCTCAGAAATGCACAAGTGCTTGTGTGCCGTCCAACAAGTTGATGTTTGCAAAACTGAAAGATAATCAATCCAAGTAGTCTATGAAAGTCTTCATCAAGTAGAACCATCTGTATATGCGTTCAGGAAAACGTTCAGGTAATAGACTGATCTGGTTTATAATTGCTGCCAAAAGTCGTCTAATCGCTGGACCGTTCTTAGAATCTTGGAGAAAAGTCAGAATGTCATCACGACGACCAACAAGAACAGGGTAAGCTCTGAGTATGAAAACGATGACAGCAAGAAATAGTCTGTGCACATCCACACCGGTGAGGACCATAAAATCCTCCGACAAGAAACTCTATTTGGAAAGAATCTGGGAACTGCTCTCTTTTCCAGTCATCAAACAAGAAAGCCTGGCATTGCTCTGCTCCTTCTTTTGCAGTTCAAAGTCAAGTATCAACACCTCTCTGTGGCTTAAGAACAATGATTTTTCAGCTCTGTTGTAGCAAATGCAAAGAATGCTTTCCAGGAAAGCCACAGTCCAAAGTTCTGTCTATCCTTGGATAGTCTCTGCATTCTTCTTTCTTGTCATCGATCTTGTCTGCACGTGCTGAACTGCTTCTTCTTGACCTGCTTCCGGATGGGTTGGGGGTGTGGTAGGTTCCCCAGTGTAGATTTTCACATCTCCTTGATGAATCCACAAAGTTACAGATCAGTACCTGGTCTCCAGGAACAGATAGTTCTTGCACTCGAGTTGCTGAATGGTCATGCATGTTAAATATTCTTGCAGTTCAGTTCGTAATAATTCTGCAGTTTTCTGGGCATCACTCCTAATCCTCGATGGAGGAGTTGGAGGCATTCTCCAGTGACTAATTCGTGGGTTGTGAGGGTGTGGTCTGAGCCAGGATGGCTTCTAAGCACGTTCAGTGCAATTGGCAGGCAATGCATCCACCCCTTTTTCAGGGTCAGTTTTAGTTTGGCAATTCTTTCTTTTAATAGGCCATTAAGCCTCTCACAAAGCCCATTTCCTTGCGGATGATAAGCTGAAGAAAACGTATGTTTTATGCCAAGCAATAAGCTGATTTGTTCAAATACTTCATTTACAAAATGAGGGCCATTATCTGGTCTTAACACCTCACATACTCCCCATCTAGGGAAGACTTCTCAAACTAGGAATCTCGCTGCCTAAGTGGCATCAGGATGTGTGCATGGACCGAATTCAATCCATCTTGAGAACGCGCACACTACCACTATCATATACCCATAACCATTACAGACTTGCAGCATATCCACATAATCAATGGGTAGGTGCTGAAAAGGACCATTTGGTTGAAGAATAACTCCTCCGACTGTGCGCAGTGTGTGCCCAGCAGTAACCCTTTGACATACAATGCAGTTTACTACATAAAATGTAACGTGTTCCAACAGGTTTGGTACAAACCAATCTTCAGCAATAACTGCTGCGAGGCTCTCACTAGTTGCATGCGCAGGGTAGTGTAGCTGTTCCAACGCCACCCTTAACAAGGGTACAGGCATTATCGATTTACCAGTGGTGTCCTGTCACCACAGTACTTTGATAGGGGATAAAGAACACCCCTGCATATCCACAGATCCTTTTCTTCCTGTCTTCCTGTGAAGCGCTACTTTGAATTTCCATAATATGTGTTTTTGCCAAATTATTAAAACTTTCATTCACAATCAACACCACAATCTTCTCTTTCACATCAGGCGTTTCACAGGTCATTATGACCAGTGAATATGCAACTCTTTTTGCCTCTTGGTCTGTAGCTTGGTTTCCAGACAGAATAAAATCTATTCTTAGTGTGTGCTGCACATTTAACTATTGCAATGGCTACTGGGAGCTGTAGAGCTTTAATGAGCCTATCCAACAGAGTGGCGTGCTGCACCGGAGTGCCGTCTGCTCGGAGGTAGCCCCTCCTTTTCAAACATGCCAATCCTGCGTGCACGGTTGATGCAATGAAGGCGTAGTCACTATACACCGTCACTTCCTGGTCTACGTGTTTCTCGAGCACGACAATAAGCACCACCAATTCTGGAGCTTGTGCTGAGAAATGAGATGGTAGTCTCGCATTGGTCATTACCTCAAACTCCCCATTAGCCTTATGCTTTACCACAGCAGCACCTGTGTATCTCTGTCCATCCGTTTGATCGATTCTCAAGGAACTGTCAATAAAAACAATTTCTCCCGCAGCAAGAGCATTTTCTTTCACTCTAGATATCATCATAGAACTCTTCATAATTCAAGCAGTCATGCACTTGCTCGTCTTCTGCCAATGTCAGGGTTCACGGTTTTACATCTCACTATTTTAATTCAGATTCGATATTACCACTTCATAAGCAGAAGCACTTTGAGATGTCCAGGTACCCTTAGGTTTTTCTAGGACTGCAAACCGAGCATGCTCAACAAATAACTTCATGGAGCATCCCATTACTATACTGGCAGACTTCTCAATGGCGAACGCAACGGCTGCAAGCGTCTGTTCGCACAGGAAGTGACCCCTCATAACTGGGTCTAAAATCCCACTGTAATACTCCAGGGGTTTATACCCTAACATAGTTCTTTGCATAAGCAGTGCTGTCATAACTGTTCCATTTGTGTGCGAGAATAAAAATAATTCCTCTGCATAATTGGGAATTCGTAAAACTGGAACTGTACAAATAGCTTTTTTTTAATTCATCAGAGCCTTCCTCCATTTCATCAGTCCATTCAATCTTTTTCAAGTTCGGTTGTGCTTTTTCAAGGCTTGCAGCAATGGCTTTGTATACGTACTGTAATCAAATACCCATGCTCTAACATAGTTGGAGAGTCCTAAAAACGTCTGCATTTGTTTTATCATGTACGGTTTTGCTGTTCTCAAAATTGCCTCCGCCCTTTCTGGTGTAACTTTCTTTCCCTCGTGTGATATTAACTGTCCTATGTACAATGCTTCCTTTTGACAATACTGCAATTTTTCTTTATCCACTGTGTATCCTTTCTTTGCAAGAATAATCATCAATTGAATTGAGTCACGTCTACACTGTTCAGACATGCTGCAAACTATTATGTCATCTACGTACTGGAAAACAACAACACTTGGCAAATCTATATTGCCTAGGTCCATCTGCAGGACTCTGTTGAAAATCAATGGAGACTCGCAATTCCCTTGCGGCAAACTAGTTTAGTCTGACAGAAGGTGAATGACGTTAGATCTTAGAATCTTTGTGCAATTGGATTGAGAAAAATGCGTTTTTCAAGTCGATCACCGTGAAATATTGTGCTTCAACCGGGAAATTACATAAAATTGTCGCAGGGTTAGGAACTAGAGGGAACTCTGCCTCTACAATTTGGTTAATTGGCCTCATGTCCTGAGTTAAACGCCACGACCCCCCCCCTTACTTTTTTTAATGGGGTATACTGCAGTACTGCATGGTGTCTCTGACGTCACTAGAATGCCTTGAGCCATCATAGCTGATGTAGTCTTAAAAATTCCCTCATCTGCTTCTTTTGACATAGGATATTGCCTTTCAAGGGGTAAAATTGCTCCTGGTTTCAGCTTAATTTTAACCTCTTCTACTTCTTTCATTAGACCTACGTGATAAGGGCCTGTTGTCCATAAAGAAATGGGCACCTTTTCCATATCCTCATTAAAATACGTGGGACGTTGTCCATGATCGCCATTCATTGTGGGATCTATCTTCTTTCTGTTTTAATCCAATATGTGATGCTTATTTCAAACACCACTCTGACGGGTCATCTTTAAACATATCCTTGTCAGTGACGTCCTTTAATCTGAACCCTTCTTCAATCGCAATCACTGTTCTCCATGGCCTGCCGTCATCAAATCATTCGAGCATGGCCAATTCTCCTCGTACTATGGCTGCTTGTAATTCTAGGGGAAATATCTGCCCCCCTTCCTTATTTATAGTTATCTGTGATCTGAATAAAAACTTATCAGGTATTCTCATTACCCTGCCCACTAATCTGTAACCATGTCAACAAGATGCATATTCCATAATAAAAAACCTCGGGCTCCAATGGGTTTCCTCACAAAGCTATTTGCCCTACAAATGCCTTAATAAACTCACTCACATTTAAATAATGTATTCCTGGAGTTGAACACACTATGCATTCATCAGTGAAAAAAATTGTCATATTCAACTTTGTCATCAAATCCCGCCCCAGTATATTAACTGGCATCTGTATTGAATACAATGATGGAACAGACATATCACATTCTCCTATTGAAACTGGCAATTTATTTATTTATTTTTTATTGGTTTGTTACAAACTTTTAAAAAAAGTTAAGAGCAATAGAAGAAATACATATGCTAATTTATAGTGTTGTTAAAATTAGAAAAAGGAAACCATAATCATGAATTAACAAACTGAAAAGTCAAACATTAATAGGATAACAAACAAGAGATTAAAACTACAAAAATGAAAGCGCAGGAGAATAAACGTAAGGCACAGAATAGTGAAAAAAAGAAACGGAGCAGAAAGAACATTTCAAGACTATGTGAGGGAAGTAGTAACAAAATCTTTTATTCAATCTTTAGCTGTCAGTTTGTTTACTACTTTTTCTAAAAAGAAAATTAAATCAATTGACAACTTTCGATCAGATTTGGAGAACAGATCACACCACCAGTCGTCCACATCCAAAGAAGGTCTTGCTGCAAAAAATCTGCCCAAGTGCAGGTTATGTTCTTGCAGCAGGTCCGGGCAGAAGAGGGTGAGGTGCTTCAAGGTTTCCTGTGGATTTTGGCACAGTCGACATGACAATGGTGTTTGCTCGTCACTTTTCCAGAAATTTTGACTTTCTCTTGTTGGTAACTGATTTAAACGGAATTTGTTGAATATCAACCTCCGGGCTCTTCCAGGATATGTTTCCTAGTACTGCTGGTTTGTGTTGTACTTCTTGGATTCAGTCGGACCCAAACTCATGGCTCTGTGTTTGAGTCGGGTATCTCCAGTATCAATCCAATGTTGGATCCATAATGATTTCACTTTATTTGGATTGGTTTGCAAGGTTTGATTATCTGAACTAATGTCAGCTAATATTTTTTCCATGCGCTGAGCCCATAGTGTTGTATTTTCACTGTTCCCGCTCAATGGATCTTTCAATATTTCGTACTGAGGAACCACCTGAGGTGAACTCATTTTGCGATATTCGTTAAGAGTATTCCACATTATTTTTGCCTTGATGGAAAGCAGACCGAGCTCGTATCTTATACATGCAGTCGGGACACCTCTAGGAAGCCACAAAACTTTAGACCAGAAGGAATTTTCCAGCGAAGACCAAAATTCAGACAAGCAGCCAAGAGCACTTTAAGCTCCATGTATCAGAGCGGGGACGGCTTTTTGTTTGTAAAAGTTCAGCACTGGCCTTGGGGAAAATTTGCCAATTTTATTGTTCAGCATGCAAGCTTGAGCTGTCAATTTCTTGCATTTGGCTTTAGTTTTGCATTTGGCTTTAGTTTTTTTTACCCATGGGGTGTCATTGATGCTAGCACTGACATACATGCCTAGATATACAGTTTGTGTTACTAGTTCAATGGTTTTATTTCCCATTTTCCATGTGAACGTTTTGTTTCTCCCTTCTCTGTTCTTCTGAAGGTTTTGTAGAACTAGAATTTCGGATTTTTTTTGGGTTGACACATAGACCATTTTGATTCACATACTGTTGAAGGATGTTTAATTTGCGATGTAGGCCTATTGGTGTCGAATCCAGCAAGACCAGATCATCTGCATACCTATCCAATTTAGTTTGTTGCCATTTAATTTCAGTGGAAACACATTTGCAGTTGCGTATGCCTTGCCTATGTCAGATATGAACAGGTTGAATATTATTGATGCTAGTGGGCACCCCTGCTTGACACCGCAGCATGCTTTTATAGGAGCCGATAGGGATCCCTTCTGGTCCAGTCTTAATTTAATCTCTGTATCAGTGTGCAGGTCTTTTATTTCCAACAGGAGGCTATCTGGGCACTTCCACTTGCTCGTTTTTGACCATAGCAGCTCCCTATCAATACTATCAAAGGCCTGCGATAAGTCAATGAACGCAAGGTACATTTTTTTATCTGTTCTGATAGCCTCCATTTTTAGTAAGTTGAGGGTCCTCAAATTTAACCCACAGCCAACTCCTTTCACAAAACCAGCCTTGTGATAGTCCAAGTGGCCACTTGATGTTAGCCACTTTGAAAGTTGTTTTTGCAGCTGGGCGGCATATAGCTTGCCTTAAACGTCCAACAGTGCGATATGTCTGTAATCATTTGGTTCAGCACAATTTCCCTTTTTAAAAATTGGTACCAATATCTCACTTTTCCAAGTTGGCAGTTTTGCTGCTTTTCTGGCTATGTTGGAGAAAAGTTTTGCACAAAAAAATTGCCCACTCTTTTGGATTTTGTTTTAAAGTAAAATTGGTTAGTCCATTTGGACCCGGAGCCCGCGATGAACTACATCGTTGAATACTTTGGAAAATGTCTTCTTCAAACTGTAGATCCCATTTAGATAATTTTGGCAATTAGGGTTTAGCACAATTTCCTTTTTTTTCGTACAATTTTCCAAAGTGACGGACCCACTGTGCTTCCGTGACCATATTAGTTTGTATGGCAGACTGTTTGCAGCAAGTGTTGTTTATTCATTTCCAAAAGTCTTGTGAATTTTTGTTGACTAAGCTTAACATCATTGCTTCTGTGTCGCGTTGTAATAGGATGCCCCTGTGCGAAATTAACTCGTTTTTATATTTTTGTCTGCTTGATTTTTTTGCAGGTTGTCTCTCTGTACTGTTTAAGCGATCAGGCTGTCTGAGTTCCTTTCGAAGTTGCTATTTTATTTTTATGATTGCTTCATCATATTGATGCACAGGCTTGAAAGAGCCTCTTTTCAAGCCTTGTGCTTTGTATGTGAACTGCTGTAACAGGTGAGTGTATTCCACTTTATTATTCATTGTGTCAGATGACCACTCGGTGTAGGCATCTGTGACCGATTTTACCTCATGAGGATTTATTTTCACTCTTATTTGGTTTGGTTCCACTGAGACCTGCTGAGCCCAGATTTTGGGCTTACTTCTCTCTTGGAAGAGGACTGACATTTTCAGTTGACTATGATTGCTCGAAGGAGACTTGGTTACGTGCAGAGATCATACTTGGCGGTTCAAATTTTCAGATACATAGAAATAATCTATGATCGATGACTGATCCTTGAGGCTCCATGTTGTTTGCGCAGGAATGTCACCTTCGATGTTACCATTTATCATCGTCCAGTTGCTCTCCTCCAGGGAAATGCTCCACTTTAATGCGATTTCCCCCCACGCCCCTGCTCTTTCCCCGCTTTTTGCGGCTTTTATGCAGTCCAAGTCACCACAGAGTATTATGTTTGGGACTTCCTGGGCACCGTTGATCTCATCAATTGGGTCACAAACCATATTCATACATTTACTTGTCCCTGCCATTTTGTGATGCCAGTAAACATTAATTATGTCCAAGCGATTTTTGTTCACTGGTGAAATGCAGTTGATTTCAACCACACTATGCTGTATGAAGGCAGTGTGGTGTGTTGAGCTCATTATCTGCAAGCCTGAATTGTTCTTGGTTAAAGTTAGAAGCCCAGCTGAAGGTCTGCCTTTTTGTCTCCTTATGGCTGGGTTCATTGCCAGGTCAAAATCATCCAAGATGGGAGAACTAGCCATCAATGTCTCTTGAAGACATGTTTACTCCTTCGATCCATGTCAGGGGTTCGTTGAAAAGGTGATAGAAACCTCTGGTGTTCCAAGATACAATATTGAGGTTAGGGCCTTCTTGCCCTTGCTGGCATTAGCTGGGTTGGCCTCCCAGGATTCCAGCCAACCAATTCCATTTCATTTGCTTATTTGTATCCTTTACAACACCCAGTGCATTGATGAGATTGTGCTTAGGAGTTGGTTTACAAGTGAAGGTGATTTTGATTTTCTCTCCTGGAATGACTACTTTTGGGCCAACTGCCTGTTCTCCCGAGTTCACACTCTGCCAGCCTCGTTTTCAGAGAGGTGCCCAGAGCTGACCTCTGCTAAGCTCTGCTTGTCATGATTTAATTTGACTAGGGTAAGACGATCGCTTTGATTCATTGCGATTTTACCTTTGGAAATATTATTGGCGATGGCATCGGGGACTTCTTTATGAATATCAAAGCCTAAGGACAATATAAAAGGGATGGCATTTAGCAGCAAGTTGCATCAGTCTTGAGTCGATGTGAAGGCGTGCTCTGCCATTTTGTAATTCATCCATGAATTCCACTGTTTGATCTTAAACCAGGGACGTGGTGAAGGAGACGCAACACATTATTTCTATTCAGAGTTAATCCATCTTTGCAGGTTAGAATTCGTTTAATGATTAATTGGTATTTTGCTGTTTTCCCCTGGGGTTTATCTGTTTTTGTCCCCACGTTAGCAATGCTCCGTCGATCTTGGACTTCAGTAGAACCTTTTTTTTGGATGGATTGTTCTGCAGATTTTGTTGGTTGCTTGCAAGGGAATCAGGCTTAGACTTCATACTGTTTGCCATTAGCCTGGTCTGGGCTTGTTTATTGGTCTTCCAATTGGTTGCATTGAGGCCTTTTAGGCTTGACGCTACCAAGCGCGGCCTTTTTTCATCCGAGGTTAGAAAGTTTAGATCTTTGTCAATCACAGTCGGTGTCTCGAGAATTTTTGGAGGCAGCAGCAGATGACAAGTTTGTCCAAACACTTGCGAGTTTGGCTCAGAGGGGTCTGTGAATATTGGAATCACTGGACATGATGTGGATGCCGAAGGTTGAGTATTGGACTCGTGAACACTTTTAATAGACGATGATTCCAAGTGTATGATTCTGGCAGCAAGTTTATTTTCTTCAGAACAGCTTCTTTGGCTCTCGTCCAGGGAGACATTATCCTCATATGTGGACATGTTCATTAAGTCGTTTGAGGTATTTTCTGCCGCTGTGTCCGATTTGGCCTGTCAATTAACCTGACACTCGACACTTATCTTGGCCACTTGCCCCACCATGTCAGGCTTATCGTTATTTCGCTCGGAGTTTATGAACACGTTCACAGATTTTAAATTTCACAAAAATTTCCTAGATCCCAAGTTGTTTGATTTTCTTTTACATTTTTGATTCTTCAGTTTCTTTTCCTGAGTTACCTTACTCGTAGTTGGGCTAGTTCTGTCATTCTCTCCAGCAGGAGAGGCTTCACTCGCCTCCGGGTTACCTATGGTTCCATCACCATTGGTAGAGGTGGAGGATCCACCTCTATTATGGATGTGTCACAGTGAATTTCTTCATTCGTGCTTAATTCCGGTCGAGTTAGAGCAGATGGAGCTTCAGCCTCCACCTGTGTTTTGTTGCATACATCGATGTCAATTACTTCAAAACTCACGGGGGGCACCTCACAGCGCTACACTTTGCTGGTTGCTCTAACGCCACACACTGAGCTCTCGCCATCATTGTAGCTAGTTTGGGTGGTGAAGGATCAATACTGGAGGGGGCGATAGGACCAGTGATCTCCCGAGGATTGTCCTTCCTCATCAAGTCTGTTGAGTTTGTGCTTGAGCTGATCTCTACATTTGAAAAGTTGAGGGCTTCCGGTTGTTTTTCAACCGTATGCGCTGATTGATTGTATTTGAGGAGACCCAACGCTGCACGGGCCAGATCAGCCAATAACGTCTTATCTTCACTGTTTCTTTTTTGATCCGCCAATTCCTTGATGGAAGCATCAATTCTTCGTATGTTATCCCATATTTTTGACTTAGAATCAGCATTATCCATTTCTCTGCTTGCAAACTTGGAGCTCATTAATGCTGAAAGAGTCAAAAGATCTTTTATGTTGTCATTGATTTGTTCGTACAGTTTCATTATTGGGGCGATTGATATAGATAGTGATGACATTATGTACAGCCTGGTATCATTTAAGACTTCTTTCACTAAGTTTGCTGTGGAGTGCTCTTTCATGGCTTGATGTTTGTTTGCTTTGTAATGTAGCCGTCATAATTTTGGATACTGGCGTTCCATGATTGAAGACCCTGAAGAAGATTTGTCAGTAGAGGGTGAGGAAGTGCAATCAGTTTTGTGGCGTTCATGCTTTTCTTCATTTGTAGAATTGCACATCCTAGGACTCGTAGAATTTAAGGAAGAACTTAAGTGAACTATTTTTTTCAGGCTAGTATTTCTGTTCTGTGAACACAAGACCGCCGGAAAGGACACAAATCAAACCAAAGTCTTTTTCTTGAACCAGCTAGCCATTTTGTAACTGGACTGTTCGGAGTGGCATTATTCATGTGGGGAAAAGAATTGTCCAAAAGCTGTTTGTCCACAGCCTGCTTTTCACAAATAGTGTCCGTTGTTACCTCTTTGGTATTTAATGTGCCAATTCATTTTGGTTATGTCCTGCAAAAGTTTATTTACTATGGCTAAAGAATCACGCAGTTTCCTAGGATTTGGACTTTTATTGCACGACTCAATGGGTGAGTTGTTAATGTTCATTTGAAACAAGTTGTCAGCGTTTGTTTGAGGGGCTGAAGTGGATTCCTTGAATTCCAATGCGTCATTCTCATTCTGGCGTAAGTGTTCTTCACAACCTGGCAGAAGCGGTGCAGAATGACTAGGCATTGGAAGATCACACAGGGGAACACCAGTCTCAACCATCAAGGATCGATGGGTGCTTTCAACTGCTGCTGCCGCTGTGAAGGTGCTACAATGAGTGCTTTTGATAAATAACTGGCGCATTCCATCCAGCTAGCGCTTTCAATCCAGGCGCCAGTGCTATCAGAGGTAAGTCTCTGCAGCCTGGTAGGTCGCTTATTGGCTAACATTTTAAGAGGCGTTTTTAGCTTAATTACTTCAAGGCGTGCCCCTCAATACTTTCAATTCAGCAGCATAGGGTAATATAATGTTCTGAAGTGTGCATTTGTTAATGTCTTAACATGCAAAGGCAATAGTTTGTGTGTTAACGATGGGATTACCTCCTGCTCTGAACTTTGTAGTATCATCGTGCATCAGGCTAATGCGCAAGCCGCAGCATCGAAGGCTACGTAGGTTGTACTGTTAATGTTGTTAATGTCGGCCACCTGACCATTAGTATGCAAACAGTTTGAGTTGTTTGCATTTATGTGGAAGAGTGAGTTATTATCAGTGGTCACATCGCAGTTTACGGCAAGATTAGTCAATACACCCACAGGTTTTAAAGCACTTACGTGCATTGTGCCGCTGACCTCTTCCAGATGACTAGGATTCTCAGTCACTTCACACCCGCTCCGTAGTTTGAGGCGAGTGAGAGGGTGGTGCTGCTGCCTCCTAGCATGTTCCTTGTTGCGTTCCATAATAAGGAACGATTTTCTGTGGCAGCTCTAGCCTTGCGAGCCCCTAGAGACTCAGGAGACTCAGGAGACTCTGCTTGTCTCTGCGCCGCTCTGCGGGCTACCAGAGTTTTGAGTAGGAGAGTCTGCCCACAGTCAATGAAAATAGAAGGCAGACCACAGTCTCCACAGCTCACAGCAGACTTGTGAGGCAATTTGTTTAGTAAAAGGAACTCTACTTGTAGCTCCCGTGAAACCTTGAGCATTCCTGGCATTACCTGACAGCGAAAATGTTCCCTCTTGTATACATGAGCGAGTCACTCCAGTCTCTACTAAAAATGAAAATAATTTGCCTCCTAGCGTGCTGTCAACTCTAGGTTCCTCATTAGGATTAGGCGTGACCGATGGAATTGAACACATCAAGTCCCCAGTGAGCTTTCCTATTGCAGATACATACTTAAGCCTGTACCTGTGAAAGGATTTACACCCTCAACAGTGACATCCCTATTCTAGGAGTCAACAACTGTCCTGTGTTTGCACTCTGTTGTATTCGCATGGGTGCATGCTGTGATTGCACTTGTGGCACACTTAATGGTGCTTGCTGGGATTGCAAAGCCTGTTGTGCTCATGGGGCTTGTCTGATATACTGTCTGATCTTGGGCAGATCCATGCCTTACTTGCGGCCTGTATACTGGAGCATAAATTGTGCCCCATCTCGAGAATTGCCCATTTTGTACATACCCTTGGCTCCTACATGTTCGTGCTATATGCCCTGTCTTTCCACATGTTCAACATACAGGAGAGAATCATCTCCCCATTTGCCCATCCTGCATACCTTGATTATTACCTTGATTATTCTGAAAATATCCTTGACTATTCTGAAAGCTTCCTCGACCTCGGAAACCTCCTCTCCCTCACTGCATAAATCGATTTCCGTCTTGCTCTGGCTGCTGTTGGTTATTCACCTGAGGCATACACGCAGCCTGTTGACATCCTATCCCATCTCCATTAGTTAACATTGCCCCTTCAATGGCATATTTATATTGTTTTTTTTCTGCACTAATTTGGCTTCCTCTACCTTCTTAGTATCCTTCTTTTTGTTTTTCTCTTGCAACAGTTGACAATGATGCGCAATGGTCAGTTGAATCTCTGGCCATGGCTTTGCTTCCATACCCACCAATTTATTGAGCTCTCTCTGTACCTGTTCCAGCAACCCTTGACATAAAATGTGATAAAACACCGGTATAGATTTCCCCCATGGCTCTCGCATTTTCAAAGACCACTGCTCTTGGAAATGTAAGCATGTGGTTCTTACCCTTCCTGCATTTAATCATGCCATTTTATAGCTCCCATATCTGACGTTTCAGGATACTGCACTCAAACTGCTTTCTAAACCGCTGCCCTACAGTTATTAAGTGGTGCACCATCGTGCGCAGTGTTCTGCGTGATAACTCCTGCATATCCTGCTCTGGACCAAATGTCATCAGCTTGTTCCCCAAGGATGGCTGCAAGGAGACCTTTAATGTCTATCGCCAACGTATTATCTTGTGTTATCTTTTCAAACTCATAGATCCATTTTCCTGCACCCGATGTTAAACTGGGCAGCTTACATCTTAAGTTGTCCTTATCCATCTGAGGCCATGGAATATACTGTGGCCTAACCCCTCCTTTCTCTAATATAGGAAACTGTGAAATCCCAAAATCACAATCCGGTTCCATAGTTTGCCTATCTATAGTAGGGTCAATGGTTCCAGATCGTCTTCTCCCTGGCAATGACCTTAATCTGCTTGCATACAGTGGCAATTCACCTCACACACTGAGAACGTCATTTAGGTCGACCTGGCCGCACCACTGGATCTGGCGCCCTCGGTTTAGGTAGGTCTAGGTCTGACCATCTAACCTCTTTATCTGTTAATAAATCTTTCCCAAACCCACATGTACCGGTTTCCCCCTCTCTCACGGAAGGCTTCCACTTCTTAGTCTGACATTTCCTGTCCCCAACTTGTGTGATTACCCTCTTTTTCGTCTCTATTCAGAGCTAGCCTATCCAGAGAAAGAGCTCGGTATTAAACAGACTTCCTTCCTTTCCTTGTGATTGGGAAATCTCAAATTGATCATTTTTCCCTTGACTTTTTAATTCATTTGCCGTCTTCATTTCATGATATGCTTTTGCAATTCTGTCCCCAATAGTTTCCTCTTCAAAATCCTCCTCTAGATTTACCCTAGAAGGCCCTGCCATCAGTTCCTGTGATGGGAAGAATTCTTCTCTATCTCCCATGTTACTACTGGATTGGGATTTCTAAACTTTTTTTTCAATGCGATCAATGTTGCGCGCTTTCTGACTCTTTTTCTGTTCCATTTCCTCATCTAATGCTCTTCGATTCTTTGCTTCTTCCCTAATTCTTTCTTCCTCTTTTCTCTTCTCTCAGTTGCCCTGCTTATTGCATCATTTTTTCACCTTTGTATTCTTTTCTCTTAACTTGTCTTCCTCTTCTTCGCTATTCTATCCTGTTCTTCAATTGCTTGCTGCCTGTTATAATATTTCCTTTGCTCTTCTGCCCTTTCTTCCTTCCTCAGCTGTTGTTCTTGATATAGCTTTTCCCGTCTTTTTGTTTAAGCTCATCCTCTTTCAATCGTTTCACTCTGTCGCTGTTTTTTGTGCTTGTCCTGATCTTCCTTTTGCCGTACTTCCCCAATGCTTGTCACTTCGAGTTTGAGCAATATCTGACCTCCCATCCACTCATTTTGTATGAGCGCTATCTAGTCAGTTTTGTCTTTCTCTCTTTTCCATCTCTTTATTTGCCTTTCTATGTCCAGGGTCATACCTGGTCGTTCACGTCTCTCCTTGTCAGAGACAACATCTTTCTCTGGAGCTTTCTTTGAACCTTCATCACTGCTATAAACAGGTGGTTCATGCTTTGGGTTACTATACCCTGCTGCTTCTTTAAGCTCTCTGAGTGGATACACTACATCATCTTTTGACTCATTTACTTTGGTCATGGCGGGGGGGAGCGTAAGGCTCATCACCCCCCCCACCCCCTCTGTGCGTTGACTTCGTATCCAGTGTGCAGGAGGTAGGTCTTCCCGTTCCTCCTGATACATCTTCCAAAGCTCTAAACTAGCTAACCTTTTCTCCTGTTTTTTTCCTTTGTATGATGCATGCATATATGTGATCATATGCTGTATAACCGCTTTTGACCGCGATCCCCCTTGTGGCTATGGCATGAACATTTCATTTGCCATTCCCTTAGCCCATTCTGGGCTATACTGTTTAAGTTTGGGTGCATGTTTAGATAACTGCTAGCACATATGCGCAGCAGAGTGATATCTTCTGTTGTGACAAGGCTCACTTGCCTGTCGATGCTTACCGTGCTTCACACAAAACCAGTCACTCCAAAATGAACGTGCACCAATCGGCGCAACTCAAACTCTCTATGCCTTGTTACACTTTCTTTCCTACTCTCTCAATACTCTAGCTATCACAAATAAACAATTCTTTTTAAATACACAATATTTTCTTTTTAAAAAAAAAACTTTTTATTGGTTTTTACAACACACTCAACATCAACAAAACCAGCAGTAGATATCATAATACTTTAGCATCATGTATGTATCGTTAAATATCTACCGCTTACCCCTTGCCCTCCCCCCATCTCAAACCTACTCCACTTCGCATTCTGCTTCTCTTTCCTCCAGGGGAACCTCCCCATCTATATTCTCAAAGGTTTCCTGATTGCTCAAGCAGTCCTGGGTGGACCCATGCAATGTGGCCACCAAGTGTTTCCAGGCCCTCCCCTTCCTCCTCCCCTCCCCTACTGACCGCTTCATGCCATACTGCCGTTCCGGCTTCAGTCCATTTCTGGATGTCACTCCACCAAACTTCTACCTTCGGTCTATTGAATGCTTTCCACCCCATGGCAATTCTGCGCTTGGCAAGTATACATGCCAAGTCCTTAAGCTTGCTCACATGTTTAAGTTGGCGCGGCCTAGGGAACCCCCCTACCATGCATGCGCATACTGATTCAACGTTTAGCCTGATCCCTTTCTCATTTAATCGGTGGGCTACTTCCCAGAATTTCCCAATTTCTGGACATGCCCAAAACATGTGCGTCATTCCCGCATTTTCTTCCCTGCATTTGGGGCATGTTTGTCGTTCAGCATTCTTAGCCTCCTCTGGGGAGTCATATATGGCCTGTGGGTTACATATAGCTGTATTTGTTGTAGCCTTGCGTTCCTAGACACTTTTTCTTTAAGGTACCCTTGAGTCCGCTCCCACAGCCAGTCACTCATGAGTTCCCCGGCTGCCTCTTCCCAGTTTTATCTCAATTGGGCCACTTTCTTTCCCGCCCTAGACATCAGCAGCTCATAGATTCGAGAAACCTCATGCCCTCCCTCTGCTATATCATATATCGTTTCTATGGCCATGTCAGGTTGATCTTCCAGTATTATTTCGGACCATGTATCTCTTATCCTCCGTACCATTCTAGTATAAGTAATATACTGCCCTATGTTTAGCCCGTTTCCTCTGCCAGCACCCCAAATTCCTTTATTTCCCCCTACTGCCACATGTCTGCCACTGTCGCAATCCCCACTGGTTCCCAGTGCCTACGGATCGTCTTCCTCAGTTGCACGTCTCCTCCGGTTAATGCCACTAGCGGCACTTGCGGAGAACACTGGGTTGAGTTCTCCATGACCTGACAAGCTCTACGCCATGTCTTCCATCCCAGTTCCAACATCCCGAGCGCCCTTTTAGCTCAGGTTTGGGCAGCCATATCACTTCTTTCAGAAAAAACAGGGCACACTCCAATCTCAACAGTCTGGACTCAGATGTCGAGTTTTCCATTAACCATTTGGCCACATATTACAGTTGACTGGCCAAATAATAGATCTCAAAATTAGGCAGTTTTATACCCCCTTTATCATACGTGTTCTGTAACTTCCATAGGCAATCCTGTTCCTAGTTCCGTGCCAAATGAAGCCCCTGCATATACTCTGGAGTTTGACAAAGAAGCGCTTTGGTATCATGTATGGTATGTTCCCAAAAAAGTGTAGTAGCCTAGGCAATACGACCATCTTCAACAGTGCCCCTCCCACCCCCCATCGTGGCTAAGGGGAGCTTAGTCCAGAACCTCATACTATTTTCAATGTTCACCATTGCTTTCTCGGTGTTGTGTTTATATTCTGCTTCCACCGTGTGATAAATGTCAATCCCCAGATATCTGAACATGCTGGTCTCCCACGGTATTTGTAAAACTGGCAGTTGTTCCCGCGGGACCCCTATATACCTCCCCAGGTGGAATACACACGATTTCTTGGGGTTAACGGCAGTGCCAGAGAGCAATGTAAATCGCTCCATTGCTTCTAGAATGTACTGCAGATTTTCCTCAGGGTATTTCGTAAAGTAACATATCCTCTGCATATAATGAAATTAAGTGTGGTCCCTCTTTTGTGTAAATCCCGACTTTCTCATATTGTTGTCTCAAATATATTGGCTGGGGTTCCATTGCCAGGATGTACAGCATCAGGGACCAAGGGCATCCCTGTCTGGTGTCCCTACTGAGTTGCCACCTCTCCTAGATGATTGCTCCCGTTTTAACTCTGGCTAGCGGTGAACTGTAGTAGTAGTAATTTCACCCACTTAAGGTATCCGGGTCCCATCCCATGTTCTCTTACAGCTGCCATTAACCATGGCCATTTGACAGAGTCAAAGGCCTTCGCTGTGTCTAGTGATATAATTGCAATCTCGCTTGAGTCTCCTGCTGTGTGCTCTATGACCTGGTGAAGTCGTCTGAGGTTGTCTGATATGCTTCTGCACGAGACATATCCGGACTGATCAGGGAGTTTTAATCTGCTTATGACCCGTCTCATCCTATTTGCCAGCACAGCCGTAAGTATCTTGCTGTCCTGGTTCAGCATTGACAACGGTCTTTACGATCCACAGTCCGTACTTGGCTTGTTAGGTTTGGGGAGTGGGATGATGATCGCCTCTCTCAGGGATTCTGGTAATATCCCTGCTTCAATAACATTGCGAGCAGCGAGGGAAGCACCTCTTTCCTATACATTTTGTAAAACTCACTGGGGAGTCCATCTGCTCCCGGGGTTTTGCTGGTGGGTAGTTGCTCAACCACCGCTTCTAATTCTTCCAATGTGATGAGGGCATCTAGGTCCTCTCGCTCTTCAGTGCTTATTTTTGGGAGGCCAATATCTTCCAATGTTTCCATTATCTCGCTGCCTTCACTCCCTCCTACGTCCCCGTACAATCGTTTATAGTATTCAAGGAACTCTCCGTTCACGCCCCCTTGGGTAGTCAGTATTTGCCCATTCTCCCCCACTACTGCTCTGATCGTTGGCCTGGGGGTCTCACTTTTATACAACCATGCTAGCAGTCTCCCCAGCTTGTCTCCCTCCTCGTGTTGCTTCTCTATGCATATCTTCTTAGTCTTCTTCTAAAAAGGAGACATAGATCTACATCGTCATCATCCGATACATCGACGGAATTAGTTCGATGCCCAACAAGATCGGATTCCCCTTCAAAATGGGAGAGCTTTAGAAGAAAAATGATGCAGGTCTTTGAGAACGTGGCCTCGACCCCCTCAAAGAAACCTCAGAAAAGCCAGACCCCGTCGCTCCACAGGACGATACAGGGAAGTCTGGAACTACGGCGGTAAAACCCAGTAGTACCCGTAAAACTCGAGTCGACAAATCGTCGAGAGATCCTCGAGGATCGAGTGTTTCTCCGATCCCTCATAAAAGGCAGAAATTGTCGAAGTCGAGTGCAACTTTGTCGACACCATCGGCGCAGACAGCTTCGACAACGAAGCCTATATTATCCTTGACGCCTTTATCGAAGGCTTCCTCGAGTATGTCAAAGGTTCCTTCGACTTCTTCGAAGAAAACACCTATTCCTTCGATGAAAAATCAGGACGACGAGAGAGGGTTTACACCTTTACCCAAATCAGATTTTTTTTAGGTCCATGTCTTCAATTTTTGAAGAATCTGGCTCAGAGGAGGAAGATGTCACTCCTTTTGGAGTAAAATGTGGCACTAGACAAGTTCCAGAGGAACTTATAAACCCTGAAACAAAAATGAGAGACCTATGTGAAACTTTGAATTCTGCTAGTGGTGTGGACACATAACCTGAATTGGAGTTTGCTGCACCTGATCCTGCAGAACGCGCAGACTCAGGGTATAGGAACTTGATGAGTAGGGTGATTGAATATATGGGTTGGGGAAGAGCCTCCCCTACTTTTGAGCAAGATGGGAAAGACCCAGTTCTCCCTTTCCATAGGGCGCTCCAAAGGACAGTTAAAAGGAACTGGGAAAAAACTGATGGGGGAAAAAACTGATGGGAAAATACTGATAGCATTGCTGCAGTAGACAGCAATCTTCCAAAGAAGTACAGAACGTCTACTTCTGATCCAGAATACCTGAATAGGCACCCTACGCCAGAAAGTCAGGCCGCTACTACTTCCAGGCAGACAGCATACCCAACCATACCTCCGGACAGGGAGGATAAAAAGGTTGATGCTTTGGCTTGTAAAGTTTTTACTTCGGGTAGCATGGCCTTGAAATCGACCAATGTCACCTGTTCCCTGGCCAGCTTCACACATACCCTGTGGGAATGCATTTCGGCGGCGGCTGCACGTATTCCGGAAGGTGAGGAAAGGGAAGGCTTCCTGAATATAGGCAATGGGGGAATGTCTCCAGTCTGGACTGGATGCTGCTGATAGTATTAGCAGGTCCATGACATAAAGTGCAGTGCTACACAGATTTGCGTGGTTGAGAAAGTCGGGGTTTGCACCAGATGTGCAGACCAGACTTCTCAACATGCCCTTTGATGGCTGGAGGCTGTTTGGTAGTAAGGCTGACGAGAGCCTAGAAAAACTACAGACCTCGAAAGAAGCAGCTAAATCCCTTCGTGCCTCCTTGCGACAGCCTCAGAAACCCTATTCGGGCTCATTTTCCTGGAGGGGTCGTCCTTTTCGATACTATTCCTCTGTTGGTAGAGGAAGAGGACAGGCTTTTCAAAGGGGCAAAAGGAATGTCACTCATGGTGGACGAGGAAAGACTACAAAGCCATCTTCAAGAACGGCATCTATGCTCTCGGCCGCTCCTGCAGCTGCCTCCAAATCTCTGAGGTCTTACATACAAAACACCAGTGGGAGGCAGAATCTCTCACCATCTGAAAGAATGGCGAGGCATTACTGCAGATGCTTGGGCACTGGAAACAGTAGCCCAAGGTTACTGCCTTCCCTTCCTAAAAAGACCTCCCGATCATCCACCGGGAGCCAGCTCCACCAAGGTTCCAGACCCGCTCCTTTGGCAGGAAGTTATAACCCTGCTAGAGAAAGGTACAATAGAACATGTACCTGTAGCGGAGAGGAACAAGGGTTGGTACTCCCCTTATTTTCTCATCTTGAAGAAGGACGGAGGACTGAGACCCATCTTGGACTTAAGAAAATTGAACAAGTTCCTCAGAAAGGACAAGTTCAAGATGGTAACCCTTTCTCAGATCCTTCAGGCTGTCCATCTCCAAGACTGGTTGGTATCATTGGACCTTCAGGATGCTTATTTTCATGTGCCAATCCATCCAAAGCACAGAAAATACCTGAGGTTCGCAGTTGGCGGTTCTCACTATCAGTTTCGAATTCTGCCATTCGGGCTGACCTCCGCTCTGAGGGTTTTCACCAAACTGATTGCGGTAGTGGCAGTGAGTCTCACGAGAGGGGGGGGATTCACGTCTATCCCTACCTGGATGACTGGCTGATCAGAACACGTTCTCCAGAACAAGCTCAGGAACATCTGTTGATCACCTGCCACTTCCTCCACAACCTGGGCATCTCCCTCAATTTCAAGAAGTCCCACATGATACCATCCCAACAACTCCAGTTTATTGGAGCAGCCTTGGACACTTCCTCGGGCAAAGCCTCACCGCCCGAGGTGAGAGATCTCCACATCCAGCAGATGGTAACAAAATTCCAGAAAGCCCAGCATCTGCCGGTCTTCGATTTTCTGAGGTTGCTCGGCCTCATGGCGTCCTGCATTTTTCTGGTGCCAGAGGCCAGACTGAGAATGAGATCCCTCCAATGGGCCCTCAGAACTCAGTGGTCCCAATTCTGGGGGAATATGTCAGATCTTCTGCAAGTCCCGAGCGCAGTTGCTCAGGATCTATCATGGTGGGCTTGCAACGACAACATCCTCAAGGGAGAATCTTTTTGGCAACCATGGCCGGAGATAACAGTAGTGACGGACGCCTGACTCATGGGGTGGGGAGCTCACACCAACGATCTGACAATCAGCGGACGTTGGTCTCCATCGGAGTCCAAACTACACATCAACCTATTGGAGCTGAGGGCAATCAGACTAGCGCTGAAGGCCTTCCTGCCCTCCGTACAGGGAAAGAATGTCCTAATAATGACAGACAACACAGTGGCCATGTACTACCTCAACAAAAGAGGAGGCGTAGGATCACTACCTCTGTGTAGAGAGGCAATGCAGCTGTGGTTCTGGGCGATACAAGAAGGAATCTTTCTATTGGCAGTTCACCTAGCCGGAGAGCAGACCACGGCGGCAGATGCTCTGAGCAGGCAGAGCATAGTCTCCCACGAGTGGGAGTTAGCTCAGGAAGTCCTTCTGGAGATCTTCGCCCTTTGGGGATCCCCTCAAGTGGATCTGTTCGCAACCACGGTAAACCGGAAGTGCGATCAGTATTGCGCAAGGGAATTTCCCCCGATTGTGTGATCCTGTTTGCATGTGGGTTGAGCAGCAGTGTTTTCGGAGGTCGTCCTGCTGTATACCTCTTTTCGGCCACCTGGGCGACTTTTCGTGCTGCTCCATTGACCGTGCCTCCCTGCAAAAATACAGTTTCCTCATCCTTGTGCACCGGTAATCAGCCTGCCTGTGTTGGATGCCTGCCCTGCTTCCAATGTGTGTGGAAGCTCTTCTTTCATTGTTTACACAGCAATTTCACTAGATTAGCTGGCCTGTACACTGCAGCTCCGCACACGCTGCGTCTGCACTCACAGCATCCGCTACATTATTTCAGGTTCTGCCCAGGGGTTCCCCTTCGTGTTCCTCCGGCAGCAGCACAATTGAGCTGCTCTCCTGAGTCACTTTGTGCCCGTACTTTGCTGTACCACGCACTGGCCTTGTTGGGGTTATGAGTGCCCTCGGGCCGTGCACTATCCTCGATCCTGGTTAAGTCGCAGGGCGAGGCAGTATGTCCATGAACCCTTTATCCTCCACTGTCTCCGGTGTCATGCAGTCCAGTTTTGTTCCCTCCGGCGTGCACATACCTTGCTCACGGAGCACTCCTGGACACTTGTTACTGACATGTATCTTCCGGCCCGTTCTCCACCGCGTTGTGGCCGGCACCTTTGTGTCCAGCGGCTTCCCGCACGGCCATTGTCACCTTCCTTCTTCCGGTTCCATACACTGCAGCCCAGGTCGGATCCTCTTGACCTGCAACGTGGCGCTTCTTCCCACAGCGTGACAATCTTCCGGCAAGTCCCTTTGTTCTGAGCCGGACACCATCTTGTTTTTGTGCACTGGCCAACGGTCCCAATCTTCTTTAGCTCCCGGTGCATGAACCGTGCTGATAATTTCACCGGGCCCTCAACCACGGCATGCCCCTCATGTTCATAGTGTCAAAGCTCCAGAATGGCATCTCACAGCCGGCTCTGAGCATATTTTTTTCTTTAGGATCACTACAGGATCAGCAGGAGCACATAGGAATCGTGTCCTACTCCGTGGCCATTTAGCCACGCCCCCTACACAATATTTTCTTGTCGCTCTGTCACTTCACTGTTCTTCTGACTTACATATAACATACAAACCTACTTGGCCGCCAACATGGATCTTCTACCCGACGCTCCTCGCGGCCCTTAATGCCCCTAATTTTTACCCCTTATGGGGGGTGTAAAATATCTTCCTTAACAGACCTGTCTCCTATAGATCTATTTCTAGATTTTAAGATATTTTCTTCTGACACTCCTGAATGCAGGTCTCTGCTCTTTCCTACGGAACGCTCATTTTCTGTATATTGCTTATTCAATTCCTCTTATCAAGTCATAATACCCAACCAACCCTCCATTATTTTTGCCCCTTGTTAGTTTTCCCCATGCATACAGTTTGCCACGTTCCCAATCTACTCACCATTTGTCTTTCGACTTCCGAGACTCGGTATAGTCTCCCCCCTCAATCAGCCGATCCAGCCTTCCTTCCGTTCTTCTAAATGGTGGAGGACATCCCATATTACCAGGACCCCAAGTTTTACTTGGATCAATGGGTCTTTAACCATACTCTGCTACCAAGTGAACTCTTATTCCCAAGAGCCCTTTAAGACGAGATAGTAATACTCTGAGGTGGATGGGGATGCAGAAGTTAGTCAGACGTCAATAATCAAAACGACTCGGGAAGTTTGGCAACGTGCTTTTCTGTTTTAATATCAATTATCTAAAACAGGGAGTACAAAGGGAATCAAACCTGATGCGTACAGCTCGATGTCAAAACATTTAACAAAAAACAGTCCTTTTATAACAAAAATGAATCACTACTGACATCATATTATGTGGCAAACTACAAAACTTATGGGTACCCTTGATTGGCTTCCCGTGAACATCGAAGTATACGTTCTATATAGACACAGGTTATGATTGGGTACTTAAGTCAGGTGGGCATCAGAACCCACCCCCAATAACTGGTCACTATTGTCGTCACTTAATACACAATGGTTCATTGGGTCTTCATACTATAGGGCTCTTCATTATGCGACCCAATATAATTGGTTTGGCACTCTTGTACCCTTCTGGAATATTCCCCACGCTAGCAGCATGCAGGCTACAATTACAGGTGCATGGAAGCTCGGTGTGATCATGCCTCCCCTCCAATTAACCCACTATCTGTCAACATTCCTTCAGTTTGTTTAGACAATTAGCTTTTGAACGTGGCCTTGTAGCTGTGGACTTTGGGAAATGAAGAGAGGATAGCTTCACTGTGTCTTTTAGTGTCGGTACAGCCTGACCTAAGACATTCCGATTTTGCTCATGTGACTTGAAGACCACTCTTTTCGACCCTTTTGCAGTATTTAATCCCTTTAAATGATGACCTGTAGAAACCTTTACTGTTTTTTCATACTGCTTCAACAAGAGCGTGTTCCTTTCTCACATTCATTGTAGCTTTCTTGACAGGCATCAGTTACACTGTGGTCTTTTCCCTTGGTTCAGGGCCAGCCCCATCGACTCCGAATCTTGCCATGCCATCAGTAATTTCCAGCTTCGCCACTCATTTTGAAAGTCTTTTTCTTGTTCATGAACTTTCAGGCCTGCTAAAAGTGCGCTGTGGATCCAGGTCATATACGTTCCTATGTATATACATTGGCGCATCGCCACAATCTAATTCACTATGTAGCCAGTCTTTTGAATACTTTTCCCTACTTGAGTTTCCAGCAACTGTACACGTGTAAACTGATTTACATATTCTTCAGGGTTTCTATAGACTGAGCATCTTCATCCTGAGCCCGAAATGTTGCTCGTCTGTACAGTCTATTATTGACCTCTTTATAGAATACTTATGTTTCTTCTCTCCATCCAGCTTCTAGTTACGTCAACTTTCTTTCATGTGACGTCATCAGGCTCCTTCCTGTGTTCAAATGCACATTTCTTCCGGTACTTCATCCAAAAGAGTGTTATATCTTCGTCCAGTTAGGTAGGGTTTCCTTAATGGATATCTTGTCTCGAAGGTTCTCTGCGGTATTGGTACACTGACTGGAACTGCACATGTCGTTATCTCTGGTTCCCAACATATAGGCAACATAGGGGTGGAGCTTGGAGCAAGGATGTCTCACTGTATCTCTACATACCCCAGAGGCCTGCTAATTGAGGATTTTTACACCATCGAAAAAAAACAAGACTTATTGATAAAATGGTTGATTTAGTCTGGGCACTAGGGGAAAGGAATAGCAATAACATGGACAACTGATAAGGGCCCTTGTATAGAAAAATTGTGGGGAGACCTGAAACTGAAGCTGGTCAATGGCTGAGACAGGAGTGTGGTATGAAGCATTACATGCTTCCTTAAGATGTTTCCCAGCCCTCATATCTTTGTTGTCCGTAACTTCTGAATTACATGACCTAGTCTCTGCAAGAACACACCTACAGGCGTTGAACCTTCTAGCCTTCACAACAGTTGTGGCATGGAGCTAGTTATAACCAACAGACTTGGTGATGTAAGTGGTTAATTGGTCTGCACCTATGCACAGAGACCGATACTTTCCATCAATCGTGCATGCCATGATGCCCAGGCACCAGATCTGCATCTGGGCAGATGGGGAGGCATTTGTGGCTTCTTCACATAGTCTTCCCTTTATGCCCGCCTCTTTCTCAAGGGACACAATCCCTCCACTGCTCAATAGAATCCCATTCTGGCAGCGTTCCACTTCTTTGACTACTGTTTAATCTGAATTCTCTCCAAAGAGATCATAAAGGTGGTGCCTTCATTTCCACCTCCTGCTACCGCCCCCCTCTTGTCGCCTCCCCCACCTGCCACCTTCCCTACTACCTGTTAGGCCACCTTCTCCACTGTCCCTGTCACAGCCGTTCTCAGCTGGTCTGTCTTCAACCCAGCCAGTAGTTCCAGCTGTTCTGCTTTGCAGCCTCAAGACTCTCCCCAGTGGAAAAGATTCTGGAGGCCGGCCCAAGACTACTCTGGCCCTTTTGGTCATCCATCAAGTTCTTCCACTAAAGGTAACTTTAGTATGGAGTTAATTGAGCTTCAGGTTCCTACCCCTATCCCATTCATTATGGGTGTCTTGGCAGCATTATTGGCATCCAAGCCAGACAAGACCGGGGTCCCCATGCAACAAGACCCATTCAGGGGCACATACAATGTTGAATGTTCTATTTCAATAGAATGCTTTCAGCAAGTGCTTGTAAGCAAAGTTCAGGATGGTGCGTAAGGAAAAATGATTAGGTCTTGTGTGCAGACCTCTGCTGCAGTCACATCCATGGCACTAGCACAAGGAAGGCCTCCTTGAGCTTCATTGTCTTCGGGTCAGCCATCCCTATCGGTCAAGTTAATAGGAAAAGACATTTGATGTGTGAGGAAAAGGGTAGTGGGGCCTATGCCATTTGTGCTGCTTGTAATGCCAAGTGCTGGAGAGAAACAATGTCCTTTGTGTCGGACGACAGTGAAGACGTGCTAATTGCTATTGTGACTGGCTGAGGCTAAAGGGGTGGCCCACAATATAATGGAAGCAGCTGCAGGGCATGTGCACACTGCAGCCAGAGACACATGCTTGTGGCTGGACATGTAGATGTCTTGCAATAATCTATCAAGAAGGCGCAGCTTTCCATCGTGCCAAAAAAAAGCTAATGAAGGGGAAGATTAATGAAACCGGCAAATATAAGCATGCTTCCATGCCTTTTACCTTCTCGTTGTAGAAGAGTGACATAGGCTGAGCCTCAGGGATTCAAGGACTTTCTGGCTTAAGCCCAGGCGAAAGATAGGCAGGATACCCCATCTGCAGGATTGACTTTGAACATTCTCAACACACCACAGTTGAGCAGAAGAATGGACATTACCGAAGCCCAGTATCAGTTTGTCAATCGATTACTGGAGACCACTAGACAATCTGGACAATCTGTGGTTCTTGAAGCTACACATGTCCTCTCTTCTCTTGACAAGATTTTGCATACATCACCCAAAGGCATTGAGCACAGTACAAAAGAATTTAATCAACACTCAGAAATCAGCAAACTTAACAATTCAATGTAAGAAAAAGGTTTTTCATTTTTATGAAAGAAATCTGAGGAGGGGGTTAACTGGCTATCCAATGTCAAAAAATTCCAACATAGTGTGACAACAGAGAATACCCAGTTGGATATCTTTGCTTTAGAGAGTTTTGGGGATTTAAAGATAAAAATCTGATTTGCTCCTCCGAGAAAGAGTTCCACTAGCTTTTTTTAATTTGTTTGTTAAATATAAAGGTTTATGTAGAATACAGCCCAGTTTAAAAAGTATCCTTGCTTCCTAAAGAAGCCATTGCAATTCAGCAAGGACGGATATGATCAGACCAAATTTGCTTTACCGGGCAAGCAAATAACAAGGGGGTCCTGGGAGTCTCTCCGCATGACATTAGTCCTGGTTACGAGACCCTTACCCAGAGTCTTTAGCTCACTATCTTTCACAGAGGAGAAATATTCCAAACATATCAGTCTTTGTCCTGCCCTGGGGCAGTCCAGCTCCGAAATGCTAGGCAATTCTTCTCTGAACAAGAGTACCAACAGCTACCCCAGACACGTGTTTCTGTCTGGTTGAACCTCAGTGGGGTGTAGCTGTGCCTCTCTAACTAAGAATAGTGAGAAAGGGGTCCACGTCTGGATTCCCCTAGTAACTTAGGTTGAGACACAAAGTTACTTAAAATGTGCAAATAACAAGGGGGTGGGGGGGGGGTCCTGGGAGTCTCTTTGCCAGACATTAGTCCTGGTTACGAGAGCCTTACCCAGGCAAGCAGCACTGTGTAATCATAATATCAGAGGCAGCCAATTACATGTAGCAACTCCAGTCCAAATAGTGTTACCTCCATCAATGTGTGATAAAACTAAGGCCTGTACTGTAGAGCAAAACAGGTCAGGGGTGTAGAGCTTTCAGATATGCTTTCAGACTAGACTAGGGACTTTGCCTACCTGCAGACGTCCAGGCACCTACAAGAAACATCCAGTGTCGATCTATGGGCTGACCTCTGACCCCAAAACTGGCATATTCGAGGGGATTGGGTCCTCCGACGTATTCCATATCTATGATATGTAATCACCACAGCTGTGCTGCTTCGGAAACTTTTTTCGGCGTCTGCGTCGATGACGTCGATGCGCCGTCGTCGAGGACCTCCTCTGACGTCATCCGATGTGATAAGTAGGACGCACGACGCCCGTAGCCTCAGTTCCGTTTTTTCCGCGAACGTGTTGCTTCGTGAATCTCGGTTAACGCCTCGACTCTTTGGAGTTCTGTTCTTCTCGGTTCTTCGAACCTGTTCGGTTTTGTGAAAATCCTTCGTGTGAAGATGTCTTCTACTTCGTCTTCGACCCCGCGTCCGGGCTTCAAGAAGTGCGGGGAGTGTGGGTCCAAGATGTCGGTGACGGACTCGCACAACGCCTGCCTCTGGTGCCTCGGGGAGGCCCACGACACGGATGACTGTATCGACTGCCAGTTGCTCACGTCCAAAGCCTTACGCGAACGTAAGAAGAAGTTGTCGGTAGGTCAGGTGTCCAAGCCCCGGAAGTTGAGATCTGCGGGGCTTTCGACGGATGATTCGAGGGGTGACTCTCCGCGTCATCGTCGGAAGTCTCGTGGGTCTCCTTCTAAGAGTCGGTCTCGCCACTCCTCAGCCTCTTCGAGGCATTCTCGGAAGCGCCGACACCGGTCGTCTTCCAGGTCCTCTTCGGAGGATACTGCCCGGCATGTCGCTTACCCCTCCAGCCGTGCGACGCCGGAGGAATGGGCTTCCTTTGGGAAGAAAACGCTGGCGATTCTTGAGTCGCAGGGTAGTAAGCCGTCCGCGCCCCCGAGTGGGGTCGGTCGTGAGAGGTCGAGAGACACCGCTCGCAAGAGTGGTCGGCACGAGTCACGGGAAGAGGTCCCGTTCGGACAAGGAGACTCGTTCTCGACGTACCCGTTCCAGGTCCCGGTCCTCTACGCGTTCGAGACCGTGTGCACATGTGAGGTCTTCGAGGAAGACATCGACGTCTAAGGCGTCGAGGGCGTCGACAGGCTTTCTCGAGGCTCCGGCTCCAAGGAAGTCGTCGACGCTCAGGTCGTCGAAGGACACGCTCGGGGCTCTGGCTTCGAGGGCTGTGTCGATGCCGCCGATGCTGGCGGCGCTGCATCTGACGTCGACGCCGATTTCCTCGACGCCGATGCCTGTTCTCTCGACGCCGATTCGCTCGACGCCTTACGTGTCGGAGGTACTCCGTGGCACAGGGGAACCCCTTAGGAAGGCTCTGGTTAAGAGCAAGCAGTCTCGGGTGCCTTCTTTTCGCCACCTGGAATATATTTCAGAGGCGGATGTGGATTCTGATGGCCTGGTTCCTAGTCAGGTTCCAGATGAAATCGTCTCGGGCCATAGTCAGTTTGACGATTTGAGGCAGTCACTGCGTGATGCCAGTGGACTGGACACCTCTCCGGAGGGGAGTTTTGTAGGCCTGAGCCTGGCTCTCATGCCGATTCCTCGTACCGGCGCCTTATGGCTAGGGTTTCTGAGTACTTGGGATGATCTGCTCCCCCAGGGGAGTTTGTGCAGGATGATCTAACGGACATCCTTGATGTTGGTCCCCCAACTGACCCGGTACTGCTGTTCCATATGGCTTTACAGAGAAGGGTGGCGGCGGCTTGGACTGCTCCGGAGAGTCTCCCGGCGGTGGGCAGATCCTTGTCGCGAAAATACCGTCCGGCCAGTAGCGACCCCTGCTACTTGACCAGGCACCCCACTCCGGAGAGTTTGGTGGTGCAGGCGGCCACGGCCCCGGCAAAGCAGGCGTCGTACCCTACCATCCCTCCTGATAGGGACGACAAACGTTTTGATGGCTGGGCGAAGAAAGTGTTTTCTTCTGGTGGTATGGCGATTCAGGCGGCCAACTCCATTTGTGCCTTGTCCCATTTCTCACACACTCTGTGGAACTGTGTTGCGTTAGCGGCTGAACATATTCCCGAAGGGGACGAACGGGATGGTTTCCTTGCTATGGTCCCGGATGGTAAGGATGCCATGTGTGAGTCCGTTCAGTCGGGTTTGGACTTAGCTGAATGCGTCAGTAGGTCCATGGCGGCGAGCACCATGATACGCAGGTTTGCGTGGTTGCGGAAGTCGGGGTTTGCTCCTGATGTGCAGTCCCGGCTCCTCAACATGCCCTTTTACGGTGAACACCTTTTTGGCAGCAAGGCTGACGAGAGCCTTGAGAGGTTGCAGCCAACCTCTGCCTTTTCGTCCTAGGGGACAGCAGTGGAGGGGTGGTTCCTTTCGCTATTACTCGTCCTTCAGTAAAGCGAGAGGAGCTGGCAGTCAAAGAGGCCAACGCAGGGGTACCAGAGGTGGACGACCGGGTACCCGTGGTGCCAAGGCCGCTCGGGCAGTTGCCTCTTTGTCCTCAGGTAACGCCGCAGCCGCTCCCACTCAGTCATGAGGCCATGTCCCATGGTTCGCCGGTTGGGGGAAGGCTGGCGCAGCATCTTGTAGAGTGGCAAGCCATAACTTCAGATGTGGGGTTCTGAAGATCATGACCCACGGCTACTGTCTTCCCTTTCGGCACAGGCCTCGCGACAATCCACCGGGGAACCTCTTTGCAGAGTCCGGATCCGCTCCTTGCGCAGGAAATTCAAGCCCTGCTGGAGAAAGGCGCCATAGAACTGGTGCCTGTAGCGGAGAGGAACAAGGGATGGTATTCCCCTTATTTTTTGATTTCGGAGAAAGACGGGGGATTGAGACCCATCATGGACTTGCGCGGTTTGAACAAACTCCTCAGGAAGGACAAGTTCAAGATGGTTACGCTCTCTCAAGTCCTCCAGGCCCTTCAGCTTCAGGACTGGTTGGTGTCACTCGACCTCAAGGATGCTTACTTCCATGTGCCGATCCATCCCAAGCACAAGAAGTACCTGAGGTTCGCGGTTGGCGACTCGCACTTTGTTTCCGGTCCTGCCGTTAGGATTGACCTCCGCCCCGAGGGTTTTCACCAAGCTCATGGTGGTGGTGGCAGCGCATCTCAGGCAAGGGGGGATTCACGTCTTCCCCTACCTGGACGATTGGTTGATCAGGGGGAGCTCTCCCGAGCAAGTCCTGGATCATCTGTCCGTCACCTGCCACTCCCTTCACAGGCTGGGCTTCTCCCTCAATTTAAAGAAGTCCCATGTGACGCCAACACAGCGGCTCCAGTACATCGGAGCAGTGCTCGACACTTCCTTGGGGCAGTGTTTTCCTCCCCAGGTGAGGGCTCTTCACATTCAGCAGATGGTGCACAAGTTTCAGCATGCCCAGACGCTCCCAGCGTTCGAGTTCTTGAGGTTGCTCAGCCTCATGGCATCCTACATTCTTCTGGTGCCAGAGGCTCGCCTGCGGATGAGATCTTTGCAGTGGGCACTCAAGGCGCAATGGTCGCAGTCCTCCGGCAGGATGTCGGACCCGGTTCAGGTGCCTCCCTCGGTCGCCCGGGACCTTCTGTGGTGGGCTGTCGAAGGCAACTTGATGAAGGGGGCTCCATTTTGGCTTCCCTGGCCGGAGGTGACGATCGTGACGGATGCATCCCTCACGGGATGGGGAGCTCATGCCAACGGGCTGACAGTCAGCGGTCGTTGGTCTCCGTCGGAGTCCAGACTCCATATCAATCTGTTGGAGCTGAGGGCCGTCAGGCTAGCCCGGAAGGCTTTTCTGCCGACTGTGCGAGGAAAGAGCGTCCTGATCCTGACGGACAACACAGTGGCCATGCACTACCTCAACAAAAAGGGGGGGGGGCAGGGTCACTTCCTCTGTGCAGGGAGGCGATGCAGCTCGAGTTCTGGGCCATCCAGCAGGAAGCTTCGATCTCGGCAGTTCTTCTGGCCGGAGACGAAAACGTGACGGCGGACGCTCTGAGCAGGCAGAGCGCGATCTCTCACGAGTGGGAGTTGGCTCAGGAGATTCTCCTGGAGATCTTCGCCCTTTGGGGGACCCCTCAAGTGGATCTCTTCGCCGCCAGTGTCAACCGGAAGTGCGAAAGGTTTTGCTCGCGGGAATTTCCTCCAAAAGGAGCCTTAGGAGACGCTTTCGTGGTGGAGTGGTCATTCCCGCTGCTGTACGCGTTTTCTCCAGTCCCCGTCATCCCGCAAGTGCTGCGGAGGTTACGGAAGTTCGGTTCCCATTGCTCTGGCGTGGGCTCGGAGGACGTGGTACCTGGACCTTCTCGACTTGTCCATCTGCCCTCCGCGTCGTCTTCCCTACTAAGACGATCTGCTCTCACGGGAGGGGGGTCAGGTTCTCCATCCAGAGGTCAGATCCCTCAACCTTCACGCTTGGCTTCTGAAAGGTTCAGGTATAAGGATTGGGACCTCCCTGAAGACGTGATGGAGGTGTTGCTTTCGGGCCGAAGGCCAGCAACAAAGTCTCTGTACCGTTGGCGTAAGTTCTGCGACTGCTGCAGAGTTCAGAATGTGGATCCTTTTGCATGTGACATCCCCATGGTTCTGTCCTTTTTACTTTCTTTGGCCCACAGGGGCTTGCAAGTGGGTACCGTTAAAGGTTACCTGGCGGCGCTGTCTATCTTTAAGCGCTCGTCTGAAGGGGTGTTCTTACTTTAAAATCCCTTTAATTTCACAGTTTCTGAAAGGGCTCACTAATGTGTTCCCTCCGTCACCTTTCCTGGTGCCCGGTTGGGATTTAAACCTTGTTCTTAAGTTTCTTATGGGTGCTCCGTTTGAGCCTTTACATTCTTGCCCTTTGAGGCTGTTAACTCTGAAAACTGTGTTTTTAGTTGTGGTTACTTCCGCTCGCAGAGTGAGTGAATTACAGGCACTTTCAGTTAAGCCACCCTTCACTGTTATTTCACAAGGACAGGGTTGTCCTTAGAGTTCGTCCTTCTTTTCTTCCGAAGGTAGTGACAGAATTTCATTTGGCCCAGAAGGTTGTTCTTCCGGTATTCTATCCTCCTCCGCATCCTGGTAAGGAAGAAGAGAGGCTCCATAGGCTTGATCCTAGGAGAGCTTTAAGCTTTTATGTTTCGCGCATGTCCCGGGTCAGAGTGGACGATCAACTCTTTATTGGTTACGCTGGAAAGCGTTTGGGGCAAGCTGTGACGAAACAGACTTTGTCTCGCTGGATTATTTTGGCAATCTCGGAGTGTTACCGCTTGGCGGGTAAGGACCCATCGGCTGGCTTGCGGGCCCATTCTACCAGGGGGGTGTGGCTGCATCTACTGCCCTGCAGAGGGGTGGTCCTATTCGCAACATCTGTGATGCAGCCACCTGGGCTTCAGTACATACATTTGTACGTCAGTATTCCCTTGATTCCATCCGAGGACAGGATCTGGCCTTTGGCAAGGCGGTCCTTTGCTCTGCTATTTGATTGGCTATTCTAAATTTTGATTCTAAATTCTTTCCCTCCTCCTTGCTCTGGTACTGCTTTGGGAGTCTCTCATAGATATGGAATACGTCGGAGGACCCAATCCCCTCGAAGAACAAGTTACTTTCTTACCTGGTAACTTTCTTTCGATGGGATGGTCCGACGACGTGTTCCATATCGCTCCCGCCCTGCCTTCCCCGCTGCAGAATTTCTTTTGCGATTGCAGCTTACGTTCCGCAAGGCTTTGTGTCTGACTGGCAGTTGACTAATGTTGCACGTTCTGGGGGAAAAAACTACAACTGGGGCTACGGGCGTTGTGCGTCCTACTTATCACATCGGATGACCTCGGACGTCGGAGGAGGTCCTCGACGACGGCGCATCGACGCAGGACGCAGACGCCGAAAAAAGTTTCCGAAGCAGCACAGCTGTGGTGATTACATGTCATAGATATGGAATATGTCGTCGGACCATCCCATCGAAAGAACGTTACCAGGTAAGAAAGTAACTTGTTCTTCTAATGGTCTTTCCATCCTCAGAAGGGGCTTCAACTGGACTGAGAGCGACATTGAGCTCAGCCCTGCTCCCAGTCTGCTTTCTGTTTTTCCTCACCCAAGCAAAAGGTGAACAGCGAAGGCCAGTCGCCCAGCCTTTACTCCCAGCCTCTTTGCCTGTGAGGCGTTATACTACCTTCACCTTCTCTCCTGTGCCCTCTGGTAATACCTAAAGTCTACCTAGTGCATTGCCAGCTCTGGTGACTACTACTGAACTAAAAGGCATTTTATCTTCATCCTGCTTTTTTCTCTTTATGCTCTTGCTAATCACGCTGCATCCCCCACCTTTCATATCCCCATCATAAAACTCACAACTCACCGGCTACTTTATCTCTAACTCGCCTCCCCTTGATTTGCTTGCTATCACTGTAACCTGGATCTCTCCACCTGACATTGATACCCTGGCATCCCTTCTTGACTCCAAACGTATCTTCTCTCACTCTCCTCATCTGACGGGCAAAGGTGGGGTGGTGTTGTTGGGCACCTATTTTCTTCACCTTAACATCTCACCCCATGCCACATCCCCTCCTATGTCCTTTTGAATTTACGAAAACGTTAATCGAATTATTTAGGGGGGGATGGGAAAGGGCAGATAAGGGGTTGGGGGGTAGGTAATAGGTAAAGATGGGTGATGGGTGGGGAGGATTATTTGATGAACGTTTTCGTTAGAATGTACACATTGTAATGCCTGGTGTTGTAATTGCAGGTGATGAAAGAACATGGTACCCAATTTACACTCAACTATTGCTCTTCTACCACACTTTGCTCTACTCACTTTATTCTTCAACGAACTGGGCAACTCCTTGATTCTCTCCCAGTCACCATAACATCCGCTTTGTTGACTGTAATCTTCCTTCTTTAACAGTCTGCAAAAATCTGACCTTTAATCTCTTCTCAGCGCACATGCAATCCACTCTATTCATAATCTACCTAGCTATTCTGCGGGCAACTTTCTTGACCTCCTGTTAATCTCCAACTCACACTTGGCAATTAACACAACCACTCTATTGTATCCACCACCACTTTCTTTACTGCCTCTAACCTTTCCTCCCCACCTGCCAATCCCAAATCCAAGAGAAAATGTAAACCCTTTGCTATTCCTCCCTTTCTATGACCTTCAGCTCTCTCCCCTCCCTCCTTCTCTCCAGATCCTTTGTCCACTGACGCTGCTTTCTCTACCTTCCAGTCCCTACTTTTCTTCTCACTTCCCACTCTAACTTTCACCCCTACATTTCAGCATCCTCAGCCTTGGGTCTCCCTATTCAATCGCCATATCCGCCCTGACATGCAACGACTCCTGTGCCGATGGAGGTGCTCCCACGAGGACCTGCATCTATAGCTCTCTGTCCATGACTGTCTCTTAAGCCTTCTATTGATAGTGCTAAAAGGGATTTCTACTTTTATCTCATTGGCACACACTCCAACCATACTCACCGACTTCACGGCACCTTATGCTCATTCCATACTTTACTCCTCCTAAACCCACAACTATTAACTGAACTCTTTTGGCTAGTGACCTTGCTGAATACGTTGCTTCCAAATTCAGGGAATCTCTCCTCCCCATCCTCTTACTCCCTCCTCCCACTTTCTTTGCTCCACCTACTCTACCATCTTTCACTGCTTCTCTCGCTTCAGTCATACCAACACTGAGAAGGTCCTTGCACTGCTGATGAAGGCTAACCCCTCCTGCGCCCCATCAGATCCTCTTGCGTCTCAGATTGTCAAACCTATTGGCCTGCTAGTGGCCTCTCCCCTCGCTAATCTCTTCAGCTTGTCCTTCTACTCTGCCTGTTTTCCCACTGCTTTCAAAACAGCCATGGTCATTTCTCTCCTTTAATAGCAGTGCTGATCCAAACCCGCCGACCAACGTTCGAACTGTCACTTCTTCCTCACTACTCTAAGGTGTTGGAGTTGTATTCAACCGTCTTTACTAATTTTCTTGACGAGCAGAACCTTCATGACCCACTCTAAGCTGGTTTTCTCTCCTGCTACTGAATTGAAACTGTTCTTATAAATGTCTGCAACTTTATTGCCTCTGCTAACCATTCTAAGCTATGCTCTATCCTAATTCTCCTCAACTTATCTGCTGCTTTTGATACCCTCCATTCTCCCTCAGCTTGAGATGTGTGATGAAGCACTTTTCCTGATCTAACCCTACTTGGCATCTCGTCAATTCTGTTCCCTGAAAAAACACCTCTCAAATCACTCCTCTTACGTTGGTGTTCCAAGGGCTCTGCCTTAGGCTCCCTCCTGTTCACACTGTACACATCTGCCACAGGGCACTTATCTCCTCCTTTGGGTTCTCATTGCAAATCTTTGCAGACTGCACCCAAATCATTTTCTTCTTTCCTGAACTCTCCACTGACCTATCTACCAAAATCTCACACTGTCTCCCTGCTATTAAATATTGTTTGGTCTCACAAACAGCCTCCTCACGTAAAACACCAAATCTGGATCACAAATGTTACTTCTTGGTGACCTAAATCTTGGTCTCTACTACAAAACAGATACTAATGCCCTGATCATCCAAAACACCATTGCTGAATTAGGTCTCTCTTTACGCATCTCTGACCCCACGCACAGTAAAGGCAGAATCCTAGATTGGATTGCTGACCTGAACTGCGATACCAAAATCCTATCCAACTCATCATGCGCCTGGTCTGACCATAACATCAATACCTTTGAAATCCACAACTCCAAACTAGCCTCACCTAAGGACATCCATGCCCCTCCAGCTTTAACCTGAAATAACCGTTTCATCTCCTTAGACAGTATACTACCTTTACTTAAACCCATCACCCTATAACAGCTGCCCCTAGACCCAGATCCCTCAGAAATGGTAGAAATCTACTATCAAAATGTTCTCAAGGCCTTAGACCAGGAAGCCCCCCTCAAACTCAGGAAAGCCAAACCATGTGCACATCTGAACAAATGGTTCTTGGCTGAGCTGAACATTTTATGCAAATCCAAGAGATGCAGAGGCAGCCTGGGAAAAAAAAAACATCAGCGCAGAATAAGATTAACTTCACCACTGCATTCATGGTGTACAAAACTGCGATTTTAGAAACTAAAAATGAAAATGACAACAGAATCTCCAACGCCAAATCCAGTACTAAGGAACTATTCAGTATCCTCAAAGAATCGGAAAGTCCCATAGACGCACCAGATGCCTGCATAAAATATGTTCTCTAGTATTCTAATATTCAAAAGGCCCTACTAAACAAAATTGCACTACTGCAAGCCAAAATCAAAGCCAAAAAATCCAGCCTACTGACCGCCAACAAACTCAGCAATCCAAATAGCCCTCTGCCAAAGCCGAACCCCCAACAACCTCCGCCTGCCACACAAAACAAAGCATTTGAATTCTCCCCGGTCACTACTTCAGAAGTAGAGTCCATCATTAAAGGTCTCAAGCCATCCAAATGCCAAGGAGACGTCTGCCCAGCCTCAATCATAAAAGAAGGAGCCAAAGAGTTTGCCCCTTAATCACCTCCTTCATAAATGCCTCCTTCGCCATTCCCAAAAACCTCAAGGATGCCTGGGTCATGCCACTGCTCAAAAAGTTTAACCTCGATCCCAACATTCCCACTAACTACCGACCAATAACCACAGTGCTTTTCCTCTTAAAAATCTTGGACAAGTCAGCCTATGTCCAAATCCAGAACCATCTTGAGACCAACAACATTCTAGGCCTCAGACAATCTGGGTTTCGCCCCAGACATGGGACAGAAATGGCCCTATTGGATTTGAACATCCAAATGGACGAGGCAAGAGACAATGGAAAACCTGCCTTACTCCTCCTACTGGACCTGTCGGCAGCGTTCAGTCTAGTCGATCACAAGATCCTAACCAACCATCTAACCACAGCAGCCGCCTTTTCCAACAAAGCAGCAGCTTGGGTCAGTTCTTTCCTCTCAGACAGATCCGTGAGGGTCTTCTCTGCGACTGCCTCAGCCGTCCCAGCCCCCATTTCATGCAGAGTCCCACAAGGATCCTGCGTCCCTCCCACCCTATACAATATATTCACAAAGCTCCTATTTGACCTAGATGACCTTGGTGTTTCATATACTAACTACGCCAATGATAGGCACATTCTCATCACACTCTCAGGCGACTATCAAACAGATTCCACTCTCCTAAATAATATCTACAGCAAAATTCAGTCCCGGATGGCAATGCATGGACCATGTCTCAACAACGATAAAACTGAGTTAATACTCATTGGATCAAAATTGAGACTCACCAAACTTGGCTCTTAATTACTCCTCCTTCAACATTGATTGCAATCTCATCAAAGTGGACAATGAAGCCAAAACCTTAGGCTTTTACCTTGATTCGGCTTTAACCCTACAAAGACAAGTTAACTCCACCTCATCCACTGAAGCCTATACATCAAAACGAATAAATGCCTGCAGACCCTTTCTGTCCACTAGCAGCTGCAGCACCCTTGCAAGAGCCCTGATATTGTCCAAATTGGATTACTGCAAAACCCTCTACCTCGGCACCACTCAAAGAAATCTGCATAAGCTTCAAGTATTGCAAAACAATGCCCTCCGAACTGCCATAAACATTCCACAATCCCATCATATTTCACAAATCTGACGCAACACAAACTGGCTCCCTATCCAGGAGAGAATCACATTGAGGACACTCATGATCACCCATAAGTGCCTAAACAACTCTGCCCCTAAATATCTGACCGACAAATATTCCAGGAATGAAATCACCAGACCGACCAGAGCCACTTACACACACTGCCTCAGCATTCCCAAATTCAGGCTGTCCAAAGCAGGAGGGTCCAGCTTCCTTGTGCTTGCAGCCAAGGCCTGAAACAAGCTACCACTGGCTCTTAGATTAGGCACTATGTTCCTCTGCTTCCGACACAAAGTAAAAGCCTTGACATTATCACAAGCCAATTATCACCTGGCACTGCTAACACTCTGCAGCTCTCCTGTATATTACCTATGTTATTAGTGTAGTTGTACATTCCTGTATTTTACCTATGTCTATATTGTAATTCTTGTTTACCTTTTGTACATGATCTTGCTAATTAATGTAATTCCTATTGTATGTATTCTGTAACCATGATGTTACTCAAGTAAAGCCCCCAGATACCCTTGGGTTCTGTGCGCTATATAAACAAATAAAACAAACAAACTCTTACGTTAAATTTCTCTAATACAGAGGTGCTTTTCTTTCCGGCCAGACTTCTCTTCTCCTCATCTGCCTATCCAGTTCCCTCACCCCTCTTTGCTACATTTCTTCAGCTAGAAACTTTGGTGCCATCTATGACTTCACTAACATCATCTTCCTTAATCTGAAAACTGCAACAGAAGCTCACCTCAACATCCTAAATGTGAAAACAATCGGGCATCTCCTTCCCTTCAAAGCCGCCAAACATTTCCTAACCACTCTTGTCTTCTCTAAACTGGGCTACTATGCCAGTATCCTCTTTGGTCTTCCAAACTATGCATTCTGTCCCCTTGACAAGATTATTAACTTTGGTACCAGGACTCTTTTTTTTTTTTAACTCCTTCCCTTCAGCCTTACTTCCTGCTATCGTCAGCAGGCTGGCTGGATAACTATGCAAAACCGGGCCAGATTAATATTTCTCCTACTAGTGCATAGGTCCATCCAGAGTAAGCCCCCCCCATATAGCCTCTTCTCTCAACCCTTTCTTAGCCTTCGCTCTGCTTTCTCCACCACCCTTGTAGCACCTTGCCCACCCTGTGCTTCCACTTGCTTCCTTTCTTTCATTCTTCTTGCTCAGCTTACTTGGAAATCCCTCCCCTCTGCAGTTTGAAACACGGTCCACATCAATGTATTCAAAAGCAAACTGAAAGCCCACCTAGTCGCCTCTGAGTGGTCCTCTTGACTCGCCTCTCTAGCTTTACTACTTAGATCTTCCATCACCACTAACCAGACTCTTCCCTCTCTTTTCTCCACCCCACTAGCATTTAATAGTTTGAGGTCACAAATGGCTAGATTGCCTACCAGCTGACCCTTGCCCTAGGTTTGTCCACCTTATTGTTCCCAGTACCTGTCCAGTATACCCTTCTGAAACCCGGTCATCCTGCCACTCAACTCTTCGCCATTTTTAGAGGCTCACTGCCTCCCCTTTTTCTGCTATATTACTTTTTGTATGCTCCTTTGTGACCAAAAGAGCTTGTTTCCTTCTATGTATGCATATACAAATAATAGGTTTGATATTACTTAGCAAGGAAAGTTGAAAAGTAGCCGACTGAGCTCTTTTTGCTACAGCGGTTTTAAGACAAACTCTGGTCTGACCAGAAGGCCAAAGATTTGCCCCTCTAAACCTGAGGGTGAAAACCAGGCTGATTCCAGAAGAGTACACAACAGCACATCCGGTACTTTGTTGGCTGTTGCATATAGTATGAATTCAGTTTTTAGAGGATTTAATTTAAGACTGATCCAAGTCATCTAATTAGTGATTTCTGACATAGCGAATTGAAGCAGAGATGCATCCTCATCTGAAGAGAATTTAAGATGCAATGGATTATCAGCATACTGATGAATTGATGGGCAACATTGTTTTTCATTTTCTCACATTGTTCTGATGGTTTTGTAAAGTCCCAGCTCATGCAGGGGCAGACGATGAATCCACCGGACCCCTTTGAATGGCCTTTCCAGAAGTCCTTAAATTACAATTGCTGAGCTGACTACTCTAGAGGGTAATCGGGGGAGTGGATAAAATAACAAAGGTCAGGTCTTTGCTGGTCGTCCTCTAAACTACTGGACTCTTGCTGGTGATAGGATGACATGACCGGAAATTAAATACATTGATTTTATTACAACCCCCTTCTGGCACTTCATTTCTCACTCCCAGTATTATCTTTTTGTTCCTCCCCATCCTTTGCCTGACTGCCTCCGCCCTCAGCTCGGAGGCACACTTGATAAATTTACAGTTCAGTGTGACAGGGTTGTCTTTTTCTGAAGAGTTTCTAAATCTGTGCATTTGCTCTTCTAGCTTCGCCGTTGCCACTGCAATGGTTCCACATCCAATCGTGTCAACAGTGGCACGGTTTCCTCTGCAGGCTCCAGTCATCGCCACTTTCCCTAAAAGCTCAGGGGAGGGACATGCCTTCAGCTAAGGATTTTCTGCCTAGGCCCACCAAGGCCACACCACATTTCACCTTGGGCCCTCTGGGATCCCCAGGAGGTCACCAGCACGCACACCAGTTCAGAGGAGGACCTGCCAGAAGGTTTTTATTCTGACCAGGAGGGTGATCAAGGGGAGCCTGGCCCCATTATGCCAATGCTCTGCAAGGGGCGCCACCTCATCGGACTTCTCAGCCTTTTAGCCCTTCTCTTATGGGCCCAGCTCCGGCACCTGCTTCTGTCCCAAGGGACATGTCTTTGGCCATTTTGACCACCTTGCACACACTGGTGGCTTAAATCCAGCAGCACTTACCCACTGCTCCCATTCCTGGCCTGGGAGTTGTGGTATGCGTTTGGCCCATCCTCGACTACCTCCCAGATAAGAAAGCTTAGGCCTTGGCTCTGTTCCAGGAAGAGGAGGTGGCCTCCAACCACGTGATCACTGTCGCCCTCGGCATTGCGGATTCCGGCTTTCGCCAGATGGGCAATGGTGTGGCTCTGTGCCGCCAGGGTTGGCTCAAAGCCATGAACATCCGCATGGATGAGCAGAAGAAGGTAGTCTAATATGCCTTTCGATGGTGACGTCGTCTTGGGAAAGGCGGTCGACAAGACTCTACAGGCCATAGAGACCAACACTGAGACGGCGTGCTGTTCAGGCAATCTCCAGCAGAGCAGGCCATAATTTCGTTCCTCTAAAGGGAGAGTTTCAAGGTCATCCAAAGGTTTTACCTCCCCATATAGTCAGCCCTTCCGTTCAACCACCCTGGAGGCGTATAGGGGATGCTCCTAGATATATTGAAGTAGCAGCCAGCACCGTCATCAACCCCCAGCCAGGACGCAGATTCTGAAGCATGCCTGAACCAGCCCAGGACCCGCAGTGGGAGGCCGGTTATCGCAATTTGTTCAGTGGCGAAAGATTTCCACGGACAAATGGGTGCTCAGTGTCCTTCAGCAGGAGGAGCACGCTCTGGAATTCCAGGAGAAATGCCCTCCCATTCCTCATGTTCCGCAACAATAACTGCATATGGCACAGCTGCCAAAGTAGGTTCTAGCCATGTTGAGCAAAGTGGGGTTAGAACCAGTCCCTCAATGCCTCTGGAGTTCCGGAGTGTACTCCAGATACTTTCTGGTAAGGATGAAGTCAGGAGGGTAGAGGCCCAGTCTAGATTTGTGACACCTCAACAAGTTCCCCAAAGTTCTGGATGGTCATGTTGCAGCGCATATTTATTTGTATTTAAAGGAATTTATAGAGCACAAAGTTTTCCCAAAGGCATCTTGGCGCTAAGCAACAGACAGAGAGGACTATCGGGCCCACCTCGCCTAAATGACATGTGATCCCTGATGGAATGAAGCGTCGGAGGAAGGGAGTTCCACAGGGGTGGCGGCCGCAACAGAGAATGCTACCAAACATGACACGAGGGACCAAGCCAGGCATGGGCCGAGCGCAGCACCCAAGCTTTGATTTAAGGGTGTAATTTCATTGTAAGTACTCCGACCCCCAGGATGTAAAAGGCACGATGCAACAAACAGATGGACTTGACATGAATGCGCTTGGCCTCAGGGAGCCTGTGGACGCGGTGGAGTACGAACATAGTATGAGAATAACGAGTGGTTGAGATAGCCACTCTGGCTGCAGAGTTCTGCAAAACTTGAAGTCGGTGTATGTGGTAGGCCGGTTGCCCCAGAAAAAGTGCTCAGCCTGTTAGGCAGAAACCTGTGCAGTTCCCTCTGGGACCACTGCAAAAGATTTAAGACTACAGGTGTTTGGCAGTAAACCCACTTGGTAGCAGTCTGTACCACCCAGATTTACCTGGTAGCTGTGGCTGAGCAGTCAGACTTCCCTCCAAGAAGAGTTAGGCAGTATATAGAGCATACATAATAGGTACAGAGGCACAGTAGTACAAGCAAACAATGACCAGAGCTAGGTGTAAAAGTATATAATTATTTATTTAAAAGACACCCTCATAAATTACACTAGCACAGAAAAGGTAAGTAAGTCAAAACACAGTCACTATTACTTATATGTACATCCCTAGTTATTTGTTGGACAAGTCTAAGTTAACACCACTTATTTCCAAACAGAGGTGAGCGCTTAACGTTAGATGGCACTCCAACAAGTTAGTTAAAAAGGGAGGGAAAAGGCAGAAGTAATGAAAACAGCAAGGTAAAACACTTTTCAGAGATTCACAGTAAGTTTAGAAAGGCAGTCTATTGCGGAGCAAGGAAGTTCGGTTGCCAGGCCCACTCTAGGGAAAGCCAGGCGAAAAGATGTCCAAGATCACACAATGTCACAAGTCTTTACAGGTGAGTAGGAAAGGTTTTACCAAGTTTAGAAAAGTTTAGTTAGGGTGTCCCAGGCTTACCCAGGTTCGAGAGCCGAGGGCTAAATCTACCCCGTACAATCGGTGGCAAGGGAAGCCGGGCAGAACACGGTACCTTTAAAATGGAAAGGATCCTCCAGCGGTGCCAGTTGTTCCTGGTAGTGGGTGCAAGTCGCGGCGTCGTCGAGAGGAAGAGAAGATCTCGACGTGTAGGAAAGCTGAAGGTCGTTGCACTACCAGGGAAGAAACCAGTCGTGGATTTTTCCGGTTAAAAGGATGTTACCCCTCTTTCGCGGTTGAGGTAAAAAGTGGTATCCCGGTTGCCGGGGTGCTTGGCACAGGCAAGGTGGCCACGAGATGCTTCAGGGAGGCGATAAGAAGGCAGAAACTGGTTGTCCCCACCAGTCAAGGGAAGAAGATTCTCCCGGCTGGAGATCTCCTCTGTCGTTGGGAAAAGTGGTGAGACGGTTCTGCAGGGCTCCACCGGTGGTGTCGTCTTGGCAGGTCGGCTCGGCTTCTCCCTCTTCGGCTTCTTAGGTCCTGTGGCGACTTCTGAAGAACCAGTCCCAAAAACCCTGCTTTTATGCAGCAAACCCCCATTCATACAGCCTAGCTGTCACTCAAACATGCTAAGTGGTGAGCGGGGCGGCTCACCACTTGGGCCAATCACACCAGAGTGCGACATGAGTTGGCAAGGCAACTCAGTCCAGGGTGCCTAAACCCCCTCCCACACCCCCTGTGGTACCCAGACAGAATGGCACCACTTTGGAGGGCTTCTGTGCAGAAGCCCGCCAAAAGTGGAACAAAGGCTCGACTCGGGTTCAGGGTTACTGAAGTGAACCTAGACGCCATTTTGGCGGCGAGTTCTGGCAAAAAATCCCAACCGGTGAATTTATATTAAATAAACAAACCGGCGGTATCTTTAACATTGCACCAAAAAGTGGTGCATTAAAATCAATGGGAAATCCCAGTGGGAAATATTCCGGTGGAATATTTCCGTGGTATCCACTGCCACCAGCCAGAAACTCTACCCCCTCGACAACAGACCCAGGGGCAATCTAATTGCCCCTACCAGTACTTCCACAGTATGATGGTTTGTACTGGTTAAGTTCCTAAGTTAAGACTAGTAAAGTCAATGGTGACTTTACAGACCCAGGGAGACAGGAGTCAGTCCCAGGGTGTGGAGTCTATGTTTGGGGGTCACTATGACACCCCTGTGTTACTGCATTGAGGGTGCTGTGTAACACACATTCAAAAACCAATGATAGCCTATGGGGAAAAAATACCCCATAGCCCATAAGCACATAGCAAGTCACAGAAACACTCTCAAGTCATGTCCAAGAGTGAGGGTAAAAGAGTCTCACTCTTGGCAGGAGAAAAAAATAAACCCCAAAAATCCAGCAAAGCTGCTGGGGGACTCACTAGGTTAGGAAATTCAGCCTAAACAGAGAATTCTCCCTAACACAGCCATATGTAGGAAGGTGATTTCCTGGCGACCCTCGACTTGGATGATGCTTACTTAAACATTCCCATTCAGCACAAATACTCGAAGATCCTGCGTTTTGTCATTCAGAGACGCCATTACCAGTTCTAGGCTCTGTTCTTCAGCCTCAAATCGGCCCCACAAGTGTTCACCAAATGGTTGGCTCTGGTGGCATCTGCGCTGCAAGGGAATCCATGTCTGTCCTTAACTGGATTGGCTCATCCGATCCTGCTATCACGCACTGGCAGTCCAGCAGACTGCAGAGACCATTCAGAGTTCGACTTTTCTGGAATTCTGTATCAGAAGTCCTGCCTGGTGCCATCTCAGAACGCACTTTTCCATGGTGCCCACCTCGACACTGTTGTGCCTAGTTACTCCTTTGTAGGAAAGGGTGATGGCCATCTTGGGAAAGGTCCAACGGCTATCGTCCGTTTCTTTTTCAACAGTCGGGTCCATCAAGTCCCTGCTAGGGATGATGTCCTCCAGCATCCAGCTGGTTTCCTTTTGAAGACTGCAGATGAGGCCCCTTCAAGAGTTTCTGGATGCATGATGGCAGCAAGTCACCGGCACAATGACAGTCAAGATCGCCCTCAATCGAACACTCCGCCAGGCCCTGCAATGATGGTCAGTTCACCTGCATCTCTCGTAGGGCACTCCTTTTCAAATACCTTTGTATCGGGCAACAGTCATGACCAAGCCCTAGAGGTTTGGAGGGGCGGGGGACCCACACAGGGCATTTTTTACGCCAGAGGATTCTAGCTCCCTGAAGAAGAGTTGCACATCAATGCCCTGGAGTTGTTGGCAGTCCTCTGGTCCCTCAAGTCTTTTCAGCCTCTGCTCCAAGGGAAGGGGGTGCAGATCTTCAGGACAACAACACCACCACCATGTTTTACATCAGGAAGCAGGGTGGGGCACACTCCCCCGCTCTCCCCAGAGGCACAGACTCCCTGGCACTGGGCCATTTCTCAACCGTCCCTTCTCTCTGAATTTACGATCCACCCTCTGGCATCACTTATTGAGTTACCTGCACTTCTCCCCCAGCCTTTCTCCCCTCCCTCTTCCCCGCACTTGCACAATCTGAATGACACAAGACCTAGTAAGATCGTCGTTTTGTCCTCCTTCTGTCTTTCCCTCCTTTTCTTGTTGTGCCTAGAAACACCTATGTACAGGCGTGTTATAAATGATGACATATATCATATATTGTGTGCATTACTAGCTGGGTTCAGTGTACTTACCTACAGCTCACATCTTCTTAAGATGAGCCTGACTGCTCTGCCACTCTACCAAGGTTTCTGAGTAGTACAGACTGATATTAAGAGTTGGGAGATCTACAAACCACTGGGATAGCTTACTAATGTCTTACCTCCAAGTAGGACATTAAGACAGCTGCCCTAGCAAGAGGCTCTGGCATTGCCCCAAATGCAGACAGGATTGGCTTTTTTTAGGAAAACACTGTCATTATGTAAAAACCACACTGCTTGCGGTTGGAGGGCGATGAAGATCTCAAATTGTTTGTCGTAATAATGAGGAATGGATGGGAAGGGAGGCCAGCATAAAGACAATAAGCTTTTGGGCGAAATATGGAATGGTCCTGGTTACCAGGGGCTTTAAAGGGCCAGTGTGTGCAAAAGAAATGTTTTGGGCAGGAGCTTTAGCCCTGGCCAATGCATGAAAATTATAGCATGGAACACTCATGGACATAACCACTTTTGTACTAATGTAAAACTGTGAGGAATTGCATGAATACTCCCTCATAATATTACAAGAAAGATGGCTCACCGCCCTGATACAGTTGATACATACATGCAGCCAGCTGGCTACCGAGGGCATCCCGGGTCGCCCCTAAGGGGGACAAATAATAGCGATGAGAAACACAATGGGTTCCATGACCGGCAGAATATGGGCAACACGTTATGTTATATTAGCTGGCCGAATAAAAGTGTCAACCATTCTACAGAATACATAATCCTTATTTTTATTTACTGGAATACGGTTAAAAGTTAAATTGCTATGTCCCTGACAGAATTGACAAACATACTAGAAGAGTGGCATATGAAGATTAATACAGGGCATATTGTTCTGGATGGGTATTTGAACACAACAAACTTAAATTTAAAGCGTTGTCTGGTCTAGGTTTCAATGGAAAAACGTACTGGCTTGGTCAACCTTCTTTAAAAGGTGGAATCTCACCAAACTGAATGGGAATGTGTAGGGGACCAGGAGGAAGCTCCCACGTGGTATAGAGACCCCTTTTCCTCTTGCTTCAATTACATCTGTGTGGATTTACATCTTTTTCATAAATGCTTCCCCAACGAAGTGCCCTTTGAAAGTGCCTCTTATGCCTGGGTCGACTTGTTAGTCTCCTGGACCACGCTGACATCCTCGTTTTCAAAAGCTGCTGCAACGTGGTCCCACCCCCGTAATGCAACACCCTTCAAAAGGTCTGCGCGTGCACCACAAGGAATAGACCAAGAAGGATACAAACCCACGACTACATACTCAACCCGAGAAGATGGAGTAATGAGGCTCCAGCCTCGGTATCCAAAAATCACCACTGATGGATAAAAATCTATCAGCAAGGAGAACAAGCGCAAGGAAGTGCCCTTTGAAAGTGCCTATTACGCCTGCGTCATCTTGTTCATCTCCTGCACCACGCTCACATCCACGTTTTCAGAAGCTGATGCAATGGTGTCCTTATCTAACTGTACTTTAAAAGTGCTTAGCCTTATTAATATTAGTCTGCTATATATGTGTGTGTATGTATATATATATATATATATCTGAGGCTTGTGGAATCTTGGAATCTGCTTAGATCACATGCTGTGCATAGGCCGACATCTAGTGGAAGCTGCAGAGTATTATTTTGTTTTTCGAAACTCGAAAAAGGGCGTTGACACAGGGCGTGCCAGTAATACTATCCCTAGTGTGACGTCCACTGTACCCATGATCCCTTACGCGTCTAGGACCCTCAGATTGTTTTTTTCCTCCATACTGGTCGGAAGCACTTCTCGGAGTTCCCTGGCCTTAGCCATACTTTTGCTAAATATTGTTAAATTTACCCATTTCTCCACCCCAACGTCGAGTCACCGAACTTCCACACTCGACGCCGGCCCGGAGAAGAATTCGTCCGTCGACAGCTAAAGGACGGATTTGGGCCTCGGAAGGCCTCTGGCCTTGGCACTGCAAGTAGGGATAGTGGGGGTGGACAGGTACATTCCTATATATTTCTACACTTACAAGCCTGCTGCCACAAGGTGCGTATGGAGGGTACCCCTTTCCAATTCTGCCCCAAGTGCAACCGCACGTACCCTTGGGTCGACAGGCACGCCACGTGCAATCTCTGCTTGCCGAGGGACCACCCCAAGGCGAACTGCAGAGCGTGTAGTAGGTTTAAACCCAAAACACTTATGGACCGTTCGATGAAGTGTTGGGCCCACCACGGCAAGAGGCAATGGCAATGGAGGGCGCCTTCAGCGATGGCAGCGACGCCGTGCTTTCGGACGGCGAGGGCATTATGGCGTCGAAAGACAGCCGAGCGCAAATCCCCGACCTCGGTAGGTCGTCTGGCAGGGCGGCTATGGGAAAGACCCCCGGTGACGCAAGCGCTTCCCACAGCATTTCCATAAAACACAAGAAGTGCAACCGGGACTCGACGCATACGTCGAGTTCTCGGAAAGAGGCACATAGCGAACGGTCTGAATCGGCGTCCTCTGGGCTTTCTCGATCAAGATCGCCGCATGACTCCAGGCAATCATCCACTGTTGCCAAGAGTGCCTCACTCCCCAAGGTAACGGAAGTTCGATCGTCGGAGGATGAAGCCGACTTCCATCCCCAGACCGCATTCCAGGAGTCGGCGCCCGCAGACCGCGTTACGGCGGCCCCCAGCCCCTACCTCCACACTCGAAGTATAGGGACACTACCCCAGAACCTCGACGCCAGGCGTCGGAAGGTCCTGAAGGGGCGAAAAAACGGGAAAAATACACTTCCACTCACGGGGAGGGGGAAAAACAGCAAAGGAAGCAGCCTCTGCCTACTTCCACACCTTTAAAACACTCATCTCCTCATAAACAGACAGACAAGTCCAAGTCTTTTGCTATCACAAAGACCCCTGCTCAGACCACCAAGTCAAGGATAAGTCAGAGAAACTTCCAGAAAGAGTCATTCCCAGTTCTAGAGAATGGTCTAGTGATGACATAGACAGGGTCATGTCAAGGATGTCATAATTGGCAGATTTTTACACTAAAAACCCTGAACACTTTCTCTCTTATACTCCCGACGGGTCAGCACCCTCAGGCTCTAAGGATCCTATACCTCCAAGTAAAAAGTCCCGGTTTGAAACAACAACACTGTCTTCGGACCCCTTCTATGTACAGCCCTACTCTCACTATCAAGGAGAGACATCCTTTTGTGAGGATCCAGATTTGGGCATGTTGGAAGAATAAACTGGTACGGGCTACTATGGGGATGATGAGGACCAAGAAGAGGATGAGGACGACCCGGAAACCTACAGAGTACATTCCCCGGTAGAGAAGGAACCCCCGGTTAACGACTCCCCTGTCGACTACCAACCTTTCCTAAATGAAGTTCTGTCTCGAGCAGCTGACAATTTCCACATTGACACCCAGGGTGCTCAAGAGGAGAGGAACTTCGCCGAGGAGTTAGTGGGAGAAAGGAGGCCTGTTGCTCAGGCCATCCCTATCCTAAAGTCTATTCAGAGAAGAATAGATCCTTCACTCGTAAATCCTAACCTCACCAGGGCAGTGAACCCCAGGATTGAGAAACTTTTCAGGGCAGCCCAATCAGACCCACTGTATATAAGGGGGCATCTGAAGCCGGACTCCCTGGTTGTTACAAACACCCGTAAGAGGGCTGGAACACCCTTGTCATCGTGCGAAGCTCCTCCCGACAAGGAGAGCAAGAAACTGTATGGTTTGGGCAGGAAAGTAGCCTCCACTTCTGCCTACCAGGCAAGGATTGCCAACTCCACCACCCTGTTGGCCAGCTACAACTGCCATCAGTGGGAAGAAGTCGCGGCACTCGTAGACTCCGCCCCAGAACCCTTAAAGAGCCAGCTGGCACGAGTTTCGGCGGAGGGAAGAGCTGTGTCCGGTTGCATTTTAAAAGCAACCTTTGATGCCGCGGATAGCGCCGGCAGATTGATAGCAGAAGGAACTGTTATCAAGAGACACGCTTGGTTACGGCAGTCTGGATTCAAGGCTGAAACCCAAGCATCATTGTTAGATAAACCGGTGGAGCCGGATCTATTGTTTGGTATGGCGGTCGAGGATGCGCTAAAAAATGCCAAGGACGAGCATGAAACACTCAAATCCCTAGGCCAACTAAACAATAAACCCCCTAATCAAAGAGGGAATGGCAATTTTCGTCGCCCACGCGGCCAAAATTCCCAGAGGATCTAACTATTCCCAGGGGCAGGGTACACCATGGAGCAATAATAACCAACAGTCTACCCAGGGTTACGGCATGGGTAATAAAAGAGGACGTGGAAAAGGTAGAGGCAGCCCCAGTAGAGGAGGCGGCACGCGTCCACCAAAACAGTGACGCTCCGTTCAGGGTCCCTTCTCATGCAACCCCAGTAAGGGTACGCATTTCCAACTTCACCCAAGCTTGGGAAGGGATCACATCAGACAGATGGGTGCTGTCCACAGTATCCGCAGGGTACTGCATAGAACTGTTAGAGCGTCCCCGAAACCATCCTCCACAACATTAAATACATTCTTTGGACCACCAGAAGATCCTCCTCGAGGAGATCGTCAATCTGCTAGCAAAGGACACGATAGAACTCGTCCCGGGACACCAGGTAAACAAGGGTATTTATTCAACTTGCTTCCTTGTGCCAAAAAAAGATCTGACAATGCGCCCAGTATTGGACTTACGGCCTGCAAACAAGTATGTCAAGCCCCAAAAGTTTCGCATGACTACTCTCCAGGAGGTAATCCCTCTCCTAAAAAAGGGGGGATTACATGGCAACATTGGACATGAAAGATGCCTATTTTCATATTTCCATGTTCCCAGCGCACAGAAAGTACTTGCGCTTCAAGGTGGACAGTTGGCACTACCAGTTCAAGGTACTGCCCTTTGGGATAGCTTTGGCTCCAAGGGTATTCACCAAGGTACTGGCGGTGGCGGCAGCACACCTACACAGACAGGCAATCCTGGTGTACCCTTACCTGGACGACTGGCTCATCCCAGGGGAGACCCCAGTAATTTGCAGAGCAAACATTCAAAGGACAATCGACCTCCTCTTCGAATTGGGATTCTCAATAAACAAGAAAAAGTCAAGTCTGGTGCCAAGCACATCCAAACAGTTCCTAGGAGCTATCCTAGACACTCAAGAGGAGTTGACCTTTCCTTCCGAGGAAAGAATTCGGAATATACTGGTGCAAATTCCGCAATATCAGTCCGGTCGCCAGATAACGGTACGCAAAGCAATGCGTTTGCTGGGCATGATGGCGTCATTTATTTACCTGGTCCCCCACGCGCGCCTGCGCGTGCGTCCCATGCAGGAATGGTTGGCAAAACAGGCAAGTGGTCAGTGGGACGATCTAGTGGTCGTTTCGCCAACACTTGTACAAAGCCTTCGCTGGTGGACAAGAGAGAATCTGTCCAAGGGGAAACCCTTTTACGATCTCGAGATACAGGCGGTAGTCACAACCGATGCATGCCTGACAGGGTGGGGAGCTCACCATCTCCACCACACAGCTCAGGGTCTCTGGTCGCACTCAGTGGCCAAGAATCACATCAATCTGTTAGAGCTTCTGGCAATATTCAGAGCACTTCAAGCGTTCGAGCCCTACCTGTTAAATCTGTCAGTGCAAATCCGGACGGACAGCACTACAGCCATGTTCTACCTGAACAAGCAAGGAGGGACTTGGTCGCCAAATCTGTCCAAGCTTGCCCAGAAAATCTGGATATGGGCACTCAGACGGAACATATTCCTGTCATCGCAACATGTACCAGGGGATCTCAATTCCCTAGCGGATGCTCTGAGCAGAGACCCCCTCCCAGAGGAACACGAATGGTGTCTACACAGAGAAGTTGTAGAAGATATCTTCTCTCAATGGGGTTTCCCCACTATAGACCTATTCGCCACAAGCGAAAACAGACAATGCCCAGGATTTGCATCCAGGTTCCCCCAACCAGACTCCCAGGGTAACGCCCTGTGGATGAACTGGTCAGGGATGTTTGCGCATGCTTTTCCACCAACTCCTCTAATCAGGAAGGTGGTCAACAAGATAAACAGAGAATCAATGACGCTCGTCCTAGTTGCTCCCATGTGGGCAAGACAACCGTGGTTCCCACAATTACGCAGATTGGCGGTGTGCGAACCCATCAAACTTCAGGGCTGGTACAACTTTCTGTCCCAGCACCAAGGTCAAGCGGTGCATCCTCAACCCAACTCAATGAACCTGGCAGCATGTCTCATGAGGTCATAGAATTCGGACATCTCAATTTACCACAGAGGTGTATGGACATCCTAAAGGAATCTAGGAAACCTAACACAAGGCACTGCTACTTTGACAAATGGAAGAGATTCGTTATCTGGTGCCAAAATAAACAAATCAACCCAGTTGATTGCACTCCTTCCACTATTGTTACATACATGCTCCACCTGCTGGATGCAGGACTGGTTTTTAACTCACTGAAGGTACACCTGGCAGCCCTGTCCGCATACACCACTTCCCATAACAAGGTGTCGTGGTGGTAAGTACCAGTGGTTAAAGCCTTCATGGAAGGAGTAAAGAGACTTCACCCTCCTATTTCAAACCCACCACCAGGATGGGACCTTAACGTGGTGCTATCTAAGCTCATGGGCCCCCCATTCAAATCCATGCACAAAAGCAGTCTCAAACACCTGACTTACAAAACTGCCTTCTTAGTAGCAATCACATCTATAAGAAGAGTCAGTGAAATTCAGGCTCTCTCAGTGCAGGATCCCTTCTTTACTGTCCATAAAGATAAACTGGTTTTACGCACACACCCTAGGTTCTCACCTAAGTTTATTTCCAAATTCCACGTGAACCAGTCCATCGAGCTTCCGGCTTTCTTCCAAGACCCACAAAGCTCGGCTGAGGTGAAACTACACACACTAGATGTGCGTAGGGCGGTCCCCTACTATGTAAACAAAAGCAGACTGCTAAGGAAAACAGAGCAGCTGTTTGTATCCGTAGCTACAGGCAGAGAGGGGGATAGCGTCTCTAAAGGTGCCATCTCTAAGTGGATTATTAACTGTATCCAGCTGTGTTACTCACTATCTGAAAAAACTCTGCCTTTCACGCCTAGGGCCCACTCTACAAGAGGCATTGGGGCCACTCTGGCTTTCATTGCAAATGTACCTCTTGACACCATTTGCAAAGCAGCTACTTGGAGCTCTATTCACACTTTTACTTAGCTACATTGACACCCATTCCAAGACAGATACACAAGTGGGACAAGCGGTTCTAAGACATTTATTTGCTCATGACCCTTCTCACATCCCACCTCCTTCTTCAGGTACTGGTCGCTAATCTATGCACAGCATGTGATCTAAGCAGATTCCACAAGCATCAGAAGGGATACATTACTCACCGTAATCATATTTCTGATGCTTGTATCTGCTTAGATTCACATGCAACCCACCCTTCCTCCCCTCTGAGAGAAGGCGCATGGATGCTTGTAGTCTTACCTTTCTATCTATCTGCTTGGATTATCTGTACTCATGCTACTCCTCATGCTACCTCATGTCAGAAAAAATAAAATCTGAGGGTCCTAGACGTGTGAGGGATCATGGGTACAGCGGACATCACACTAGGGATAGTATTACTGGCACGCCCTGTATCGACGCCCTTTTTCGAGTTTCGAAAAACAAACTGTAATACTCTGCACCTTCCACTAGATGTGGGCCTATGCACATCATGTGAATCTAAGCAGATGCAAGCATCAGAAATACGATTACGGTGAGTAATGTATTATATATATATATTTCGAGGGGATTGGTTCCTCCGACGTATTCCATATCTGACAGGTAATGTCCACAGCTGTGCTGCTTCGGAAAATTTTCAGCGTCGATGCGCCGTCCCCGAAGACCTCCTCCGCCGACGGCCGACGTCACCCGATGTGATAAGTAGGATGCGCGACGCCCGTAGCCTCAGTTCTGTTTGCTTCGTGAATCTCGGTACGCCTCGACTCTTTGGAGTTTGTTGTATTCTTCTCGGTTCTTTGAACCTGTTCGGTTTTTGTGAAAACCTGTTCGTGACGATGTCTACCTAGTCTTCAACCCCGCGTCCGGGCTTCAAGAAATGCGGGGACTGTGGGTCCAAGATGTCGGTAACGGACACGCACAACGCCTGCCTCTGGTGCCTCGGGAGGCCCACGACATGGACCACTGTGTCGACTGCCAGTCGCTCACAAACAAGGCCTTGCGGGAGCGCAAGAAGTTGTCAGTAGGTAGGGTGTCTAAGCCCAGGAAGTCGAGGTCTGCGGGGCTTTCGACGGATGATTCGAGAGGCGACTCTCCGCATCATCGTCGGAGGTCCAGTGGGTCTCCTTCCAGGAGTCGGTCTCGCCACTGCTCTGCCTCTTCGAGGCATTCCCGGAAGCGCCGGCATCGGTCGCCTTCCCCGTCCTCTTCCGAGGACTCCGCCCGTCGGCAGGTCGCTTATCCCACCGTGCAAGCGACACCGGAGGAATGGGAAGAAGATGTTGGCGATTCTTGAATCCCAGGGCACCGGTCCGTCCACGCTTCCGAGTGGGGTCAGTCGTGATCGGTTCGAGAAACACTGCTCGCAAGCCTTCAGGATCTGGTGGTTGGCACGGTTCGCGGGAGAGTTCCTGCTCGGACAAGGGTAACCGTTCTTGCCATGCCCGTTCCAGGTCCCGGTCCTCGACGCGCTCGAGACTGCGTGATCCTGTGCCATCTTCGAGGAAGACGTCGACGCCTGTGGCGCCGAGGTCGTCGACAACCTCTCTCTCGAGGCTCTGCTTTCGAGGGGGTCGTCAACGCTGTCGGCACCTAGGTCGTCGAAGGACACGCTCGGAGCCCTGGCTTCGAGGCCTGTGTATATGCCGCCGGTGCTGGCGGCGCTGCAGCTGACGTTGACGCTGATTCGCTCGATGCCGATTCTGTCGGCGCCCTCGCACGCCTTTCGAGGCGGTGGTGTCGTGGGGCCCGTGGCACGGGGGTAGCCCCTAGAAAGGCTCTGGCTAAGGCCAGGCATAGCTTTGGTCCCCAGGTGTCTTCCTCTCACCGCCTGGAGTACATTTCAGAGGGTGATGAGGGCTCTGATGAGGGCTTGGTTCCGGTGCCTAATGAGCTTCTCTCGGGCCATAGCCAATTTGATGACCTGAGGCAGTCACTGCATGATGCCAGTGGACTGGACACCTCTCCGGAGGTGGAGTTTTGTAGGCTGGAGCCTGGCACTCATGCCGATTCTTCGTACCAGCGCCTTATGTCTCGGGTCACTGAGTACTTGGGATGATCGGCTCCCCCAGGGGAGTTTGTTCAGGATGATCTCACAGACATCCTTGATCTTGGTCCCCTCACTGACCCGGTACTGCCGTTTCATATGGCTCTGCAGAGAAGGGTGGCGGCGGCTTGGACTGCTCCGGAGGGTCTCCCGGCAGTGGGCAAGTCTTTGTCGTGAAAATACCGTCCAGCCAGTAGCGACCCCTGCTACTTGTCCAGGCATCCCACTCCGTAGAGTTTGGTGGTGCAGGCGGCTACGGCCCCGGCAAAGCAGGCGTTGTATCCTACCATCCCTCCGGATAGGGACGACAAACGTTTTGATGGCTGGGCGAAGAAAGTGTTTTCTTCAGGGGGTATGGCGCTTCAGGCGGCCAACTCCGTATGTGCCTTTTCTCGTTTCACACAGACTCTGTGGAACTGTATTGCATTAGTGGCTGAACATATTCCCGAAGGGGACGAACGGGATGGTTTCCTTGCTATGGTTCAGGTTGGCAAGGATGCCATGTGTGAGGCCGTTCAGTCGGGTTTGGACATGGCAGATTGTGTCAGCCGGTCCATGTCGGCAAGCACCGTAATACGCAGGTTTGCGTGGTTGCGGAAGTCGGGGTTCGCTCCTGATGTGCAGTCCCGGCTCCTCAACATGCCCTTTGACGGTGAACATCTTTTTGGCAGCAAGGCTGACGAGAGCCTTGAGAGGTTGTAGACCTCCAAAGCTGCAGCGAAGTCGTTGGGCGCTGTAGTTCGTCAACCTCTGCCTTTTTGTCCTAGGGGACAACAATGGAGGAGTTGTTCCTTTCGCTATTACTCGTCCTTCAGTAAAGCGAGAGGAGCTGTCAGTCAAAGAGGCCACCGTAAGAGTGCCAGAGGTGGAAAACAGGGTATTCGAGGTGCCAAGGCCGCTCGGGCAGTTGCCTCTTTGCCCTCAGGCAACGCCACAGCCGCTACCACTCAGTCATGAGGCCAGGTCCCATGCTTCGCCGGTTGGGGGAAGGCTGGTGCAGCATCTTGTAGAGTGGCGTGCCATTACTTCAGATGTGTGGGTTCTGGAGATCATAACCCATGGCTACTGTCTTCCCTTTCGGCAGAGGCCTCGCGACAATACACCTGGGAACCTCTCTTTGAAGAGTCCGGATCCGCTCCTTGCGCAGGAAATTCAAGCCCTGCTGGAGAAAGGCGCCATTGAACTGGTGCCTGTAGCAGAGAGGAACAAGGGATGGTATTCCCCTTATTTCTTTATTTCGAAGAAAGACGGGGGATTGAGACCCATCATGGACTTGCAGGGTTTGAACAAACTCCTCAGGAAGGACACCTTCAAGATGGTTACTCTCTCTCTCTCAAGTCCTCCAGGCCCTTCAACTTCAGGACTGGTTGGTGTCTCTCGACCTTAAGGGCACTTACTTCCTTGTGCCGATCCATCCCAAGCACAAGAAGTACCTGAGGTTCGCGGTTGACGACTCGCACTTTCAGTTTCGGGTCCTGCCGTTCGGATTGACCTCCGCCCCAAGGGTTTTCACCAAGCTCATGGTGGTGGTGGCAGCGCATCTCAGGAAAGGGGGGGGGATTCACGTCTACCCCTACCTGGACGATAGATTGATCAGGGGGAGCTCTCCCGAGTAAGTCCTGGATCATCTGTCCATCACCTGCCACTCCCTTCACAGGCTGGGCTTCTCCCTCAATTTAAAGAAGTCCCATTTGACGCCAACACAGCGGCTCCAGTACATCGGAGCAGTGCTCGACACATCCCTAGGGCTGCGTTTTGCTCCCCAGGGGAGGGATCTTCACATTCAGAAGATGGTGCACAGGTTTCAACTTGCCCAGACTCTCCCAGCGTCCGAGTTCTTGAGACTGCTCGGCCTCATGGCATCCTGCATTCTTCTGGTGCCAGAGGCCAGGTTGCGGATGAGATCTTTGCAATGGGGACTCAAGCTCCAGTGGTCTCAGTCCTCCGGCAGGTCGTCGGACCCTGTTCAGGTGCTGCCCTCGGTCGCCCAGGACCTTCTGTGGTGGGCCGTCGAAGGCAATCTGATGAAGGGGGGCCCCATTTTGACTGCCCTGGCCGGAGGTGACTATCGTGACGGACGCATCCCTCACGGGATGGGGAGCTCATGCCAACGAGTTAACAGCGGTCGTTGGTCTCCATCGGAGTCCAGACTACATATCAATCTGTTGGAGCTGAGGGCCGTCAGGCTAGCCTTGAAGGCTTTTCTGCCGACTGTGCGAGGAAAGAGTGTCTTGATTCTAACGGGCAACACAGTGGCCATGCACTACCTCAACAGAAAGGGGGGGCAGGGTCACTTCCTCTGTGCAGGGAGGCGATGCAGCTCGAGTTCTGGGCCATCCAGCAGGAAGTTTCGATCTCGCTGTTCATCTGGCCGGAGACGACAACGAGACGGCGGACGCTCTGAGCAGGCAGAGCATGATCTCTCACGAGTGGGAGCTGGCTCAGGAGATTCTCCTGGAGATCTTCGCCCTTTGGGGGACCCCTCAAGTGGATCTCTTCACCTCCAGTGTCAACCGGAAGTGCGAAAGGTTCTGCTCGCGGGAATTTCCTCCAAAAGGAGCCTTAGGAGACGCGTTCGTGGTGGAGTGGTCATTCCCACTGCTGTACGAGTTTCCTCCAGTCCCTGTCATCCTGCAAGTACTGCGGAGGTTATGGAGGTTCGGTTCCCGGATGATCCTCATTGCTCCCGCGTTGGCCCGGAGGACGTTGTACCCGGACCTTCTCGACTTGTCCATCTGCCCTCCGCGTCGTCTTCCCTACCAAGACGATCTGCTCTCACGGGAGGGGGGTCAGGTTCTCCATCCAGAGGTCAGATCCCTCAACCTTCACGCTTGGCTTCTGAAAGGTTGAGGTATAAGGATTGGGACCTCCCTGAAGACGTGTTGGAGGTGTTGCTCTCGGCCAGGCGGCCGGCAACAAAGTCTCTGTACCGTTGCCGTTGGCGTAAGTTCTGCGACTGGTGCAGAGTTAAGAATGTGGATCCTTTTGAGTGTGACATTCCCATGGTTCTGTCTTTTTTGCTTTCCTTGGCCCACAGGGGCTTGCAAGTGGGGACAGTTAAAGGTTACCTGGCGGTGCTGTCCATATTTAAGCGCTTGTCTGAAGAATGTTCCTATTTTAAGATTCATTTAATTTCTCAGTTTTTGAAAGGGCTCACTAATGTGTTCCTTCCGTCACCTTTTCTGGTGCCCGGTTGGGATTTGAACCTTGTTAAGTTTCTTATGGGTGCTCCGTTTGAGCCTTTGCATTATTGCCCTTTGAGACTGTTAACTCTGAAAACTGTGTTTTTGGTTGTGGTTACTTCCGCTCGCAGAGTGAGTGAGTTACAGGCACTTTCAGTTAAGCCACCCTTCACTGTGTTTCATAAGGACAGGGTTGTCCTTCAAGTTCGTCCTTCCTTTCTTCCGAAGGTGGGTTCGGAATTTCATTTGGGCCAGAAGTTTGTTCTTCCGGCTCAATAGGCTTGACCCTAGGAGAGCGTTGAGCTTTTATATTTCGCGCATGTCCCGGGTCAGAGTGGACGATCAACTTTTCCTTGGTTACGCTGGAAAGCGTTTGGGACAAGCTGTGACGAAACAGACTGTCTCGTTGGATTATTTTAGCTATCTCCGAGTGTTACCGCTTGGCGGGTAAGGACCCTCCGGCTGGCTTGCGGCCCCATTCTACCAGGGGAGTGGCTGCGTCTACTGCCCTGCAGAGGGGTGTTCTATTCGTCACATCTGTGATGCAGCCACCTGGGCTTCGGTACATACTTTTGTACGTCACTACTCCCTCGATTCCATCCGAGGGCAGGATCTGGCCTTTGGCAAGGCAGTCCTTTATTCCGCAATTTGATTGGGCATGCTAAATTTGTGTTCTAAATTCTTTTCCCACCTCCTTGCTTGGTACTGCTTTGGGAGTCTGTCGTAGATATGGAATACGTCGGAGGACCCAATCCCCTCGAAGAACAAGTTACTCTCTTACCTGGTAACGTTCTTTCGATGGGATGGTCCGACGATGTATTCCATATCGCTCCCTCCCTACTTTCCCCGCTGCAGAATTTCTTATGCGATTGCAGCTTGCGTTCCGCAAGGCCTTGTGTGTCTGACTGGCAGAAAACTGGTGTCACACGTTCTGGGGGGAAAAACTACAACTGAGGCTATGGCGTCGTGCGTCCTACTTATCACATCGGGTGACGTCGGCTGTCAGAGGAGGTCCTCGGGGACGAGCATCGACGTCATCGATGCAGGACGCAGACGCCAACATTTTTTTCTGAAGCAGCACAGCTGTGGACATTACCTGTCGTAGATATGGAATACGTCGTCGGACCATCCCATCAAAAGAACATTACCAGGTAAGAGAGTAACTTGTTCATCTTTCTCTTTGTATTATTGGCCACGCCCCCATCAATCAACATCCTTCAAATAGGCACGCACGCGTGTACCCCAAGGAAGTGCCCTTTGAAAGTGCCTTTCACGGCTGTTGTGGTGGTCGGTATTCAGGATTTGTTTTTCTTTCATGTATCAGTGGGTAAAATGCTCACCTGAATGACTTGCATAATATCACACTTTGTAGTATTTACGAATGTGAGGAAACGCAAGCTTATAAGGCTCTCATTTGTTCCACTGAGTCTGTGCATGAAATATTGAAGAAAGTGTTCATCTATCCCCTCTAGCTTTGTGTGACATATAAGGTTTCCACCCGTTGTATACAAAGTCACACGCGAGCATTCTATCCCGTCATTCTTGAGGGCTTGTTGTCTTAGAAATCTCGCAGTCGTGGTTGGCAAGATTGCGAGGGCTCCATGGTAAATGTGTATGTTGCTGAGTGGTGATAAACAGAGTTTGAGCTGGTGTACGTGCTATTTCTCTCTACGCCAATTTGGGCACGTTATGTACAAGAGGGGAAACAACTGGAGCAGACCAAAATAAAGCACTCGGGCTGGACAGTGGCATATGCAATTAGACCTGTTTTAGTCAAACTCCTTGTATAGTGTATTTAAGCACATCAGAGACACTATGGTTAGAGGGCTGCGAAGTGGCAAGAAGCTCCAAGGGGGCAGTCCCATTTCTCCCGTTGACTGATATTATGATCCAGAGTCACAGCAAGTCTAACTGTGTTGTTGCCGGTTTTAAATCCGGCTGCGGCACGTTCTTTGGAAAATGATGTAAACAGTGCCCAGCCCACGGATACTGAGATTGCTGGTGTTGCTGGGAGCTCTCTACCCAGTTTTGCGTGTACGCAGCTCCACACTCCTGTGCATGACTCGCTCGCTCCTGTAACTTATGCCTTTTTCAAACTGAACAATTTGGATAATGGCGAGGAAAGGCTATTGTGTAGCTCTGTAATTACTTCAAATGAATCATTGTTGATCAGAAACAACGATGACCAATTTAAAAATCATATAGCTGATGTTACGGCTTTACAGGCAGACGTTACTGGTGTTTCCTGCAGGCTCACGGTTCCGGAAGCGACTGTCGGACTGACACGAAGTAGGAAGACTGGAGGGTCCTGCACCACCCAGGGAAGAAATCCGCAGCAGAGCATGTCAACTAATAAAAGGTGTGCTCCTTAAAACCCGAGCAGGGTCTGACCTTCCTGGCTATCCGGCCCACTGTAGCTCTGTACAGCGAATTCGACCAGAGGAGAGGGGTCCTGGCTTGCAGTTTGGGCAAACTGGTTGGTCCCACCAGCTCAAGACAAGAAGTTTCCTGGAGGATCTTCTGTCGTCGGATTTGGAGATTCGGACCTGCAGCAGGGCTTCACCGGGCGGTTCAGTCGTGGTAGGGGTCCTCTTCTTCCAGTTCCCCGTTGGTTCTTTCGTTCCAATTGCGACTCTACTCTTCCAGTCCCAGAGACCTGCTTTATATGCAGTTTTCCCCCATTCATACAGCCTGGCTGTCAATCACACAGCAGGGTGGCTGGCAAAAAACCCTGAGGTGGAAAACCGCGCTTGCACCGTGTAATATGTGCAAGGAAGGCAGCAGGTGGCTGGACGTTGTGGGTACCTTGCCCGAGTACACCACCGTAATGGAAAGCAAAAAGGATTTCCAGTCTCACTGCGCCGACACACAGAAAAAATACACACTGCTTGAATTGCAGATTTATTATGGTTGGAAGCAGCCTAACACGTGTTTCGAGCAGTCCTTGCTCTTCATCTGAGGCTGGTGCGTTTTGAATAATAAATTAAGATTAAACAGAGATGTTGAAAGTATGCACACATCAAATTTGCATCATATTAGAAAAGAAAAGGGGGGAAGTGAGAGGGTGGGGGGTTTCCATAAAAACAAGACCGGTTGTCCATTACATATGAGCAACATTAATGCATATTTTAAAGTCCAAGTGGGGCGAGCGACATAACACATCCAATTGCAAAGGTAATTTTCCCAACATTCCATCACATTTAGAAAGTTAAATAGTCAAAGAGCGTCAATAAAAATGGTAGAGAATATATTGCAAATCCAAATTAATCCGTATAGGTTATAAACACCGTGAGTTTGAGGTAATGCAAATGCGGAGCGAATCAGGAATTAATTCATTTGTTTCATCCCAGGAGAAGAGAAAGATATAGAGAAGGGTGGAGGGGTTGGAAATGGAGCAACAAGATTTACATTAGAACACCTTATAGAGAGGTTTAAATCAAAGAACATGTATTGTGGCGTTACATGTAACTGAAAATACCCTAGATTGGTGGAAGTGCTCTTGTCATTAGTCTTACATCTGAATGGTTAGGCTGCAATAGTGCAATAATAGCATTAGCAAACAGACATATAGTCCAATAGCTAGCTAAAAATAAATGTCGCACAATGAATGTCATTATGCACTTATACCGTATTCAGAATCAAGCATACCTCATTTATCAAATTCATCGCTGTTGCGGCATTCTCTTGTTTAAGAGTCGAGCTGTGCATGTTGAAAGTATTCAAAAGAGAGGATTGCATCAAGGAAGGTGCACAAAGTGCGGGATCTCGATGAGTTAGGGGAAAGAAAGGTAAAAAGAAGGAATCAATTATAAATCATTCAGGCATTTGCCGTGTTGCCTTTAGCGCTAGTAAATGCAGAGACGGCTGCGGTAGGTAGCCGTCTTGGGGGCCGTAAAAAAGTGGCTTACCTGGGTGGTCTGCTTCACGAGCAGCTGGTCCCCACACGAGCAGCTGGTCCCCACAAGCGCGTTAGCATGGACTAACTTGTTAGTTTTGCCGAGTGCGCTTTAAAGGAGCATAAATCCGGGTAGCATAGGATTGTGGGACCGCCATCTTTGAATGGACTATCGGCTAATGTGAGGTATAGAAGGTGCACAGAACAAAGTAATGGTCTGTCTTTGTTGCGAACAGCACTGGACGAACAGTGTTGGCAATTCAAATAATGATTATTACAAAACCCAAAAATAAGTAAGAAAAAGGGGGGGCTTCCTAAATGTTGTCTTTATCTCGATACTTGAATTGCATGCAATCATGTGAATAAGGCTTGCGCAGCCCGTTATTCCTGTTATAATGGGATATTATGGTGGAAATCAATAGGAAGATTGATTAGGTTAATGTGACTAATCGGCCAAGCTGAACGTTAAATTGAAATAGAGGAGGCAACAACCCAGGGCTGGGCCTGAGAGACTTGGAAAAGTGACATAATTCATTACGTGTCACTCTGGTTGGTGTCATCTGGTGCTATGTTTCCTAACCCATTTACTTAATCTATGGCCTGATAATCTGAGGTTGAATCGTTAATTGTGGAAGTGTGTGTATGGGCTATCCACGTGGGATCATGGGCACGAATGCAACCTGGCGTGTGGATAATCGTATTGAATGAACGGAGAGGAGAGATGAGGAGATAAGAGAATAAGGAGAGAAGAGACAAATGCATATAGACGGACAGTTGTTAGGGGGAGATTGCTGAATCTGAAGTTGATCTATTGTGGAAATTGCAACTCATAACTCGAAGGAGAATTAAATTAACAATAAACAACGCTGTTTACGTAAAAGTGGTACTTGAATTGCTAAGTTATAAGAAAACAGCTAATTCATGGTCGGAATTTAGGCCACAATAAACAGTCCTATATTTGCATATAAGCCTAGCTTCAAGTCTGCGAAGGATCAAAGTCAAATTGCCCCCTCTTGGGTGCAGGACTGCTTTTTCAAGCCCTACAAATCTGATATTCTGTTTAAGGTCCATTTGATGATGATTGTGCCAATGGCTTGCGAGAGGAAATTTAGCATCCTGGCTAGCTATGGTGGACAAATGTTCTTGCATCCGGGTCTTGAGCGGTCTGATGGTGCTGCCGATGTATTTTTTTATTGCACACACAGATAATACAGTAAACAATGAATTTGGTGTTACAATTCATGAAAGTGTCAATCTGGTGGACCTGTCTTGAGTTGAATACAACATTTGTAGTTTCGGGTGCATGAGGGCACATTGAGCAACTGCTACATTTCCGAAAACCTTTTAGTTGATCTTGGCTTAGCCATGTTGATTGATGCGCTTCATTGCGTATGAAGGACGGGCTAATCGTGTTCTTAAGAGTTATACCTTTGCTGAAGGTGAAATTTGGAAAAGGGTCAATCCAATTAGCGATATCTACATCCAAATGCAATAGGTGCCAATGTCTTTTCAAAATCTTGTAGAGTATATGGCTGTCTTGGTTGTATCTGGTAATGAGGCAAATCTTGTAACCTCCTTGTCTCGTGATTCCAGTTTGGGTTGAAGTAAAACATGCCTCTCAAGATTGCTGACCTTTTTCGCTGTGGCTGTGACCTGTTTGGCGTTATAACCTCTTTGTGCAAACCTAGCTTGAATGAGTCTGCTTTCTGAATCAAAGTCTTGACGGGTTGTGCAGTTGCGTCGAGCTCTGATTAGTTCTTCCTTAGGTATGTTTGTGATGACATGTTTCTTATGGCAGCTGCCTGCGTGTAGAACTGAGTTAACTGAAGTGCTTTTTCGGAAGGTCTTAGTTATAAATCCACAGTCTGAGTTAGTGATTGTGAGGTCTAGAAAATCAATGGTGCTGTACCTGTGAAGAGCATAAAAACATTGTCAATGTAACATTTCCAAAGATATATGAATGGTTTGAAGGCATGATTACTATAGACACATTCCTGTTCGAATTAGTGCATAAAGATGTTTGCCAAGACTGGGGCAAAGTTATCCCCCATGGCAATGCCAATGAGCTGCTTGTAGTAGGCATTGTTAAAGAGAAAAACTTTGTTTTGGCGTGTAAACAATAAAAATAGTTTGAGCATTTCAATGTGCACATAGAATGAGGCCGGAGGTTTGCCGAAAGATAAAGTCTACACTTAGTATGGCCATATCATGCTTGATTGAAGTGTATAATGATTTCACATCTAGGGTGACCATTAATTAGCCAATCAGACAAGAGTGAGACTTGGGTTGCTAAGGCAACCAATGGCAGGGGTCCAAAGATCCCTCCCTCATATCCTGCCCCTCTAGACTATCAGGCGCCTTAAGGAGGGCTTCTGTGCAGAAGCCCACGAAAAGACAGCGAACAAAGGAATCATCCCCGGTTTGGCACGCAGAGTAAAACACGAGAAATACTTTAACAAAAAGAAATGGCGAAAAAACCCAGCCGGAGCCAAAATAAAATGTATTTGGTCAAGCGGGTTTATGTTCGAGTCTAATATAATAGCCTGAAACAATACCACATTTTTTTTTTTGATTTAGCTTTATTGGTTTTACGAGAAACAAAAAGAGGCAAACAGTATTCAAACAAGATCATACCTCTGCCAGAGGTGTAAGTCGAACAAACAGTGCATAGTAAAAACAGTATACTAGAATCTCTTGGTAGTGTGACAGTCCCGGTTGTCTGGAAAAGTCTCATCGACTGTTCGCCAAAGCCCACTCCCACCCCCCTCCCCCACTTGGGTTAGTGTATCTCACAAGTACAATAGTTTGACAAAAGTGTTAGTATCATATGATTGACGCTGTGTCGCATCTGATAGTACCATGGTCGCTGGAAGTAAGGGTCTCATCCTTTGTAGTGTTCCTTAGGTGTGGCTTCATTCGGTCGGGTTTTTTGGGGGCTCCTCTGGTTGGGAGTCATGAGTAGAAGTGATATATGTATTCTTGAAGTCCATCCATAGAGTTTCGCATTTCACTGATTTATTGTGCAGGGAGGCAGTGATTGTTTCCATTACATAAATGCTCGTGGCCAATTTAATCCATTCGGTCTTACCTGGAACCTGAGGGGATTTCCACTTGGTCGCTTTTAGGGCCCTCGCAGCCAGTAATAGCTGGGGAGCCAGGCCTTTGACCCGGAACCAATCCTCCTCAACTCTCTCAAGGCAAAACAGAACAAGGAGTGGGTCAAGTTCTCTATGGATGTCATCTACTTCTTTGATCCATCCCAGGACTTCGGTCCAAAACACTTTGATGTGCGGACAGCTCCACCACATGTGCCAGTAGTTGGCAGTTTCTCCGCAATTTCTCCAGCACTTTGGGCTCATGGACTGGGACATTTTGGAGAGTCGAAGCGGATCGTATTGCCATCGGTGTAGGAGTTTTATTGCATGCAGCTTATATTGGTTGGATATGGAGGATTTAGGCGCAGCTCTGCACATTAAGTCCCATTGTTCGGGAAGTATCTCTTCGCCTAGGTCTTTTTCCCATCTGGCCCTAAGGAGTTCCGTGTTCCCGCGGCCTGCACCCAATAGCGTTTGGTACATTATTGAGATAAGGCCTTTCATTTCCGCTCTAGAGTCTAGGAGTTTCTCAAAGGCGGTAAGATCTCGTCTCAGTTTCTACCTCCATTCGGTTCTCGTTAACACCCCTTTTAGCTGGATGAAGTGGAATGTCGATAGAGTGCCTATCCCCAGTGCCGTTGTCAGGTCAGGTAGTTTGATAAACTCATCTTTTTTCTGGAGGTGTCCCACCCTCTCCAGTCCTGCCTCGTACCATGACTGGAACCGGTCTAGGTTTGGGATTTGGTCATTTATGCCAGGAGACCACAAGTGACTGAGCGGGGATGGCCAGGGGGTGACTTCACGCATCTCTTTTCCCAGTGCGCCATATCGCCCATATGGTGGATAGTATGGGGTGGTGTTTAATTCTCTTCTGGACCCGTTGGTATGGCGACCACAGCCACTCTGCCACCGTGGCGGGGGACAAGTAGTGGTTGTCCATCTGGACCCATTGCAGGTGTTTGTGGTCTCTGAAGTGTGGGACTAGGACGCGCAACTGAGTGGCATTGTAGTATTTTCTCAAATCGGGAAGCCCTAATCCACCCCTATCCTTGGGGAGAATAAGCGTGTCATAAGAGATCCTCGGTCTTTTTCCCAGCCAGAGGAACCGCAGCATGATCTTACGGGCATCCACAAAGAATTTTTGGGGTATCTCTATCGGTAGCATCTGAAAGGGGTAGAGGAAACGGGGGAGGCATACCATCTTGACGGCATTGATGCGCCCCAGCCAAGAGATCGTCAGTTTGCTCCATTTCTCAAGGTCTCTCTCAAAGCTTTGAAGGAGCGAGGGGAAGTTAGCCTCATATAGTTCATCTAGGGTTTTGGTGATCTGTATGCCCAAATATCGTAATGTTGTGTGTTCTACCTTGATTCCTAAGGGGAGGAACTTGGTGTCATTATCATCTGGGGTACCTTGGAGTGGAAAGAGTATGGATTTGGACATGTTTACTTTGAACCCGGAGAACCGGCCATATTCTTCTATTAGATTTAGGGCATGTGGAATGAAGGTCATCAGTTTTGTTAGGTGTAGAAGGATATCATCAGCATACAGCCCTGCTTTGTATTCCATCCCTCCCAGGCGTATTCCCTCTATTCGGGGGTCGTTCCTTATTTTTTGGGCTAGGGGCTCCAGGGAAAGTGCAAACAGGATCGCGGAGAGTGGGCATCCTTGTCTGGTCCCCCCCTGCAATTCAAACCATCTGGAATATTCCCCGTTCACAAATATTGATGCTTTGGGAGAGGTGTATATTGCTCGCACTCCATCACAGAATTTTGAGCCTATCCCTACTTTCTGAAGTACTGCACCCAGGAAGTCCCATTCCACCCTATCAAAGGCTTTTTCTGCGTCAATCGATAGGAGGGCCGGGTCATCTGATATACTGTGCCCTGCGTGGACAAGGTGTAGAGTTTTACGCATGGTGTCGGCGCCCTGCCTCCCGAGGATAAATCCCACCTGGTCAGGGTGGACCAAATTAGGCATTAGAGTTTCCAGTCTGGCTGCCAATACTCGTGCGTAAATCTTCGCATCGAGGTTGAGGAGGGAAATGGGGCGATATGACCCGCATAATTTGGGATCCCCACCTTCTTTAGGGATGACAGTTATGAGAGCTTTCTTAAAGGAATCTGGTGCGATCCCAGAACTCATTATCTCATTAAAGAGCTCCGTGAGAAAGGGTGATAGCTGCTCGGCGAAGGTCCCATAGAAGCCGGCCGTATAACCATCCTCGCCCGGTGACTTCCCCAGTGTAAGCCGTTTGATCGCCTCTCGTGTCTCATGTTCGGTTATTGGGCTATCGAGGAGTTCGGACTCTGTGTGTGATATTGTGGGCATAGTAATTGGGGACAGGTAAGAGGATATATCAGGGTGAGCCGCAAGCAGCTCAGAGGTATATAGGTTTTCATAAAAGGTGGCGAAGCGCTCGGGTATCGAGTGGGGTGGATGTATCGCAGGGTTGCTGGGCTCTTTAATCTCTTTCACCTTGCGTTCTTCCCTCCTTTCCCTGAGCCTGGCAGCTAGGAGTGCATCAGCCTTATCCCCCTTCTCATAATATGTCTGTTTCAGGAATTGTAGCTTCCGCACCGCCTGGCCATGTTCTAACAGCCGTAGTTCCTCTCTTTTACGTTGGGCCATGTCGCGTTTGGAGGGGTCCACCGTCGTTTCGTCTCTTATTCCCGCTTCCAGCTGGTATATTTCTTTGCGGAGTTTGTTTACTACAATTTTACGCTATCTCTTTTTAGAGGAGCCCTCACGTATTAATATACCTCTCCACGTGGCCTTCCCCGCTTCCCAGATCACCTGTTTGGAGACCTCCCCGTTGTCATTCATCTTGAAATATTCTTCGATCTCGGTTTCCATTTCATTTCTGAACGCCGCGTCTGTCCAGAGGGACTCGTTGCATCGCCAGGATCCCCCAGCGGCAGGCAGGTCGGCCCAGTCGACGTCTGCTAGGACCATGTCATGATCTGTCCATGTTGTCGGGACAATGTTGGTATGACTTGTTGACCTTGCAAGGTCAGGTGCGAGGAATATATAGTCTATGCATGAGAATGTGCGATGGGGGTTCGAGTAGAAGGTAAAACCCCCTTCGTCAGGATGTTGTTTTCTCCACACGTCTCGTAGATCGTAAAGTTCCATCATGGCAGCGAATTCAGTGCGATCCCTCCTATGCTGGGCCCGCGTGTCGGGGTTGCCTGGCTTCCAGTCAACAGTTGGGTTCACACACTGATTAAAGTCGCCTCCTATAATGAGGTGGCCTGCAGTCTCTTGTACTATTTTGGGAATCGTCTTCCGAAGAAATGCAGCTTGCCCGTTATTAGGCGAGTATATGGTAGCGATCGTGACCTGAACTCTTGCGATTTTCCCCACTATCAGGAGGGTTCGTCCACTCACATCCGACCAGGTCTTTTCTAGCTCAAAGCCTACTCCTTTCCTGATGAGGATCCCAATCCCTCCCTTCCTGAGTGGGCCAGAGCCCCAGAATTCCAAACCCCCCCCGATTCCCCAGGACCGCTCGCTCCTCTTCTCTGGCAAATTTCGTCTCTTATATGAGGAGAATGTCAATGTCAGATCTTCGGAATCTCTTAGTAGGGGAGTTCAGTCCCTTCACATTGATAGTCCCAATTCTGAGGAGAACCTTGCCATTAGACTTCTCATGTGATGCCATCAGCGGTTTGGAGACTAGGATCTCTCACCATCAGCGAGCAGAGGGGCAAGTGGGTGCCCTGTGTCATCTTGGCTGTGATACTTCAAAGCAAACTTATTGTTATCTGTACATGTCCCAAGTGTTCGTTACCTCTCTCCCCTTTTCTCGTATTCCACCATAAATGGTGCTGCTCGTTTGAGCCTGCAAACAAAGGGTGCTGCACTGGCAGCTGTTGACGGCGTCCGGGACAGACTGGATCAGAATTTGCAGTCCGTCGGCGGACCATCAGTGGGGACCGTTGACCTATGGTCCCGAGCAAATTCACCATCGTAGCTTAAGGGTGAGCCCCCATCTCTTCTCCCTTACCCCCAAACATTATGCAATTTTAACAGTAATAACAATAAACATATGAAAGTTTCAACGTTACGTGTGGCTTTCAGGACTTTCCACAGGAGTCCGTCATCTTCCATTCCTGGGGGGTGCTCTGTCCGCAGCGTGTGATTCCGGTATGTTGCATCCCTCGTGTGAGACAGTGCCACGTGTTTTAGATGTGACTGTAGCTAGCACAATTCCAGCGCGGTTTCTTTTGGTTAATCATGATCGGGGGTGTTGTTGGGGCGTCTAAACTTTCTCGATCCCTTTACCCTCTTGCGCCTCGGGCCCTGGAGCTCCCACTGCGATCCCGGTCCTCCGTCGTCGCCGCCTTCCTTGCTCCGTGGGTCTGCACCGAGGAGATCGGCGATGCAGTCTTTGATCTCGTCTTCAGAGCGTAGAACTATTTTCCTGCTGTCGTGCTCGAATGTAAGCGAGAAGGGGTATCCCCATCTATACCTTGTGCCCTGATCCTTGAGCCATTTCGTGAGGGGGCTGCAGAGGCGTCTCAGGGCTAAAGTTAACGAGGATAGATCTTGGAAGATGGTGATTTGAGCGCCTCCCATTGTGAGCGGGCCTCCAGACCTGGCCTTCTCCAGAATTCTAGCTTTGTCTTGGTATCGGTGAAACCTGGCCAGAACAGACCGCGCGCCGCCGGTTGGTCCACCGCTCTATGTATGCGTTCGGTTTTGGGCTCGTCTATGTCTTCATCGGCGGTCAATATTCTAATGATGTCGTGGATGGTGTCTTTGAGATCTTTTTCAGTTTCACCTTCGCGTTCCGGAATGCCGAAAAAGCAGAGGTTATTTCTCCTTTCTCTGTTTTCTAAGTCATCCATCTTAAGCCTCGCCTCGACTTTTCGGATCCGTACGTCCATCTGAACCTCAAGGGTGTCGATCGAGGCCTGGTTATTTTCCACACTTTCCAAGCGTTCTTCGAATCTGTCCATCCTCTGAGTGATTTTGTCGATCTTGCCGCCGAGGTTAGCTCCCATATTTTTTATTTCGTTCAATAGTGTGGCGATGTCACCTTTGGTGGCGGCGGCACCCGCTTCTGATGGGTCCGTGGTCATTGCACCTGTAGATCCGCAAGGCAAGACGTACGGTTCGTAGGCAAATCTGGCCAGTTTGTGGCATAGGTCCATGCGACACAATCCTGGTTAGAGGCACACGCCCCTGAGCAGGGGGCTCTACCCTCTATGAGGATGCTCGGATTGTGGGATCCGTATTGTCTCCGGTCTCCAGCACTTCGGATGATATGGGACAGCTCCTTGGTTCAGTTCTGCGGGCCCTAGACGGAGGATGTGTGGTTCTGGGGTGCGCAATTGGAGGAAGTCCATCCAACCGCTCTTCTTCCTCCGGCATAGTATGTTGTGCAGGGAGCGGTCGGGTTGGAGGGTCACGCGTGTTACGTGGCACCGCCAGGCGCGGGCTCTGGTACCCCTGAGTTTTGCGTAAAAGTCTCTCACTCACCCCGTGCAGTCGCCCGGTATCCTTGGGAGTCTTTGGGCTCGCTGTCTCACGCGGGCGAGGGATCACCACCACAAGCTTAGGGCACAGATGCGCACCGTGGGTAACGCCTATCGCACGGGCCGGACTACGCCAGACTTCGGGCCCTCCGTGGCGCAGCGGTTAGGAACTTCTGAGACTGCCGAGTTCTCGGTCAAAGCGGGTCCGATTTTCGTCGGGTTTTTTCTCAACTGCGGGGGGGTCCGTTCAGATCACAAAATTTCGAGCTTTCGTGGGGGGGGATCCTTCAGCGGGGGCTCATTCCGCTTTTCGGGACCGCAGGGACAGAGCTCACGCAGGAGAGATACTCATCCGCGCGCCCCCTGGTGGCCCCTCCCAATACCACATTTATATAATATAATTGTGGTAGGAAAGTTAGAGTAGTTACCACTGCCACCAGCCAAGTCTTAGTGTTAAGGGAGCGAAACCAGGCTCTAAGAGGCACAGACAAAAAGGGATAAGAATGAACCCTTTCCAGTACTCCATGTAAGATGGGGTGTAATGGGCCTGATCAAAGTGACTATATAAAGTTAATGGCAACTGTACATGTTTCTGGGGGGCAGGAGTCAGCCCCAGAAAAATGGAGTCAGTGGGAAGTCTTAAAGACAACCCTGTGTCACTGCACAGAAGGTGCTGTGTAACGCACACAAAGTGGAGCACATGGAGTAGGTGAGGCTCCAGTGCCCAAGATCACACAAACAGTAAAAATACACACAGCAAAACACATGCAAGAGTGGAAGAAAAGGCTCACACTCTTAACAGGTGAAAAATCCTAGAAATCCAGCAAAGCTGCTGGGGGATTCTTTAGGTAAGGGAAATCAGCCATTTATGAGATTTCTTCCTAACACAGGATAACAGTGCGTCTGATAATTATTCCTTCCTAGTACTCACCCGCATCCTCAACTTACTAAACAAAGGACACCAAACCACCCAAATTCGTGAAATAAAATTGTGCCTCTCTGATATCTTGGGAAAACTTAAACTGGAGGGTTTCTTCTTTGCCTGTGATTCAATATTGACTCTGTCATCTGCAGCAAAAATGGCTGTAAAACCGTGTCCCAAGTACACACAAACGATGGCGTTAGATCCACAAATGGAGCCTAAAGTGCAATCCTATGCTGCCGCGGCGGCCAGTATGGTGCGGGAATGTGAACATAGCTGAGACATCTGATAATTACGATCTGTATCCTTGAACGCTAAAAAAAATGTTTTAATTGGTGCTGATTTCACAAAGGCAAGGAGCACCTAAACTGGAACCGCAACAGTGTGCGCTTGGTGTGCACTTGGTGTATCTAATCTTTTGGATGGCCCTAGTAGTCCATCTGCACTAACCGATTTGATAGAATTGGAAGACAAAAACAACAGTCTGCAACATAGGGTTGAGGGAGAAAGCCTTGATATGGAGAACCAAGGTAGTGCAGACACCTTTCTCTCGCGTAGAGAGACTCCTTGCTCTAAGAGCACAAAAAAGAGGTTACAGGAAAAAATGACAAGTAATACTTGAACAAAAATCACTGGTTATAGTACCAATGTTAAAAATATTTGTAACATCTCCAATGATGATGAATTGTTCGATGTAAACCAGCTCAATGAAGAATCCAAATCATTATTGGAGATTATAAAGGATGGTCACTTGAATATGTTTAAAGTGGCTATGGCAGTAGATGGGAAAAAAAGAAAAATAAGGTTTTGCCTTCGACAAATAACAAAAAGGTTGTGGGAATTGCTTCTACAGAAAATAGTACTTTGACAGGGATTGTCCAATGAACTCTAATAGACGAAGGCAAACTCAGTTATTAAACTTTTTTCGATAATGGATAATAAGAAATGTCAAGGCCCGTTATCTTCTATTTTAAATCTCAGTACTCAAAATCGTACTGGTATAATTAAGATGGGGTCGGAATCCCTTAACCCTAAATGCATGGCACTAGAGAGGAAACAAGTCAGCCACTCCAGGGCCGACCAGTGATACCACGTTATCACAGAGACATTTGAGCAGGATGTCATGGTTGACAGTGTCAAAGGCGGAAGAGAGATCAAACAAGATGAGGACACAGAATCAAGATTGGAGAGCAGGTCTTCACGGATGTTCAGGAGAGCAGTTTCCATCAGTTTTAAAAGAAGAAATGAGTATGGTTGAAACAAACCCAGTACAATTAGAGGTGCAACACCCAGACTTAAAGTTGGATAAAGTTATGGATAACCCCCCAAATAGGCTGGGCAATTTTTCCAAATGAGGTTCCTAGGATTGAACAATGTCCAGTCTCCACTGGGATTGGGAATCCAAATGTAATTGGAACTTGCAATGTGCCATCTAACTTGAATGAACATGATAATAGTGGTAATGGTCAAGTAAAAAATGACCTTTTACGAAGATTCAAATGGTAAAGTCCCTATTGACAATCCTGAAGTAGGAATTACTTATGTACCGACGCTAGATATGCCAAACATCGTGGGCTGGGAGAGCGACCCGGCTGTAAACGGCAGGTCGAGATTAAATCGGACCTTTATGTTAAATACTTTAAAACTAATTCCATCACTAAGAACTCTCAGATCTGAAGATATGGCCTGGATAACACTCCCAGCAATTAACAACAATCATATGATATGTAAGTTTGATTCATATATAATCACAAAACTGGTATGGGATCAAAGGAGCGATCTTGCCTATATAGGCTTGACCCCATATATATTTCAATCGAAAGAAGAGGCTGTAACATTTGTTGAAACACATTTAGCGTGCCCCAAGACTGAAATTGCAGGCGGCTCTACTAATGGTCAACTACCTGCTGCAAATGAATTACTAAAGCAATTACTTGGCATTTGCCTCTGCTATTAAGGACTTTACTCTCTTTGAGCCTCTTATGAGTAGCTTAACTGGGACAAAAGAAATCTACCCCACTACCATAGCCAAAAGTCTATTAACTTCACTTTGCAGAATGTCTGCGGATTCAAGAACGTTCAAACCTGGTTTAAACCTACTCCTGTTGATAACGGACCTTCAATTTGTATACTTCAGGAGACCATGAAAACACAACATTTTACAATTAAGGGCTATGTTTCCTTTACTCAACCTGCCTCGAAACGACTTGTAGGCACACCCTCTGGTGGGCTTTCAATTCTCGTCAATAACAACATAAGAGCGTCTTCCAATATAACTTTATAGACCTGCAGCGAGGGCTGTGAAGACCGAGTTAAGTTAATGAGGTATGAGGGACCATAATGCCCGGTACGACCCTCGCTGCAGGTCTATAAAGATATTAGAACACCTTCACTGTTTAATTCAAGTTATGTAAATGAGACATGTTTAATTGAAGTACAAAAAATTGCAAAATGGTTAATGTTGCAGACATTTTTTGTACATCGATTAAACAAGTTTCCTTTTTTTTTTATAGAGTGGGAGGAGTATTATAGTAAAACGGAATCAGGTGTGGGTGTGCCTGCCCCCTGTTCTAATTAAGTTTACTTAACTACGCAAACATGCAAGTTAATAAACGTTTGCAAGCTCCACATGTACATACATTCGATTTACTGCCACTTAATTTACTTACTGCACATTCAGAAGTGCCTGCAACATTTCCTCTCATTTCCTTGCTGAATATAACGTTTTCCATATGTTCCCGTTACAGTACCGCTCATGTCAGCCCCTTTTCCATTTCAAAAGTTGGGAAAGCGTTTCCTTTGCTTTCATTTTCTTCTTTCATGTTTGTCAGCCTACATGGACACTTTGGTCTAGGAACGTGTATTTCGGAACAGAAAGTTAACTCTTTCCCTTCCGGAACACATGCAGACCAACATCCACTTCTGTAGGCTTCCCCGCCTGCCCAGAGCTCTGTAACTCCTTGCAGCCCGAATTACGGGTTGTAATCAATCTGCAGGCTATACCAGTGCGTACAGCCCGCAGATTGACCAATCTGCTAAACTGAACATTCGCTCGGGTGTTCTAATAGGATTTATGGCGTTGATGACTTACTGGTGGTCGAAGTAGTCACGCATTGTGATACCAAAACAGCTTTTCTGATTATATCAATTTCTTGGAATCCAGCTAAATATTCACAATTACATATGTTCACTCAACTTGATACAATCTTAGAAGAGGCAATAATTTGGAACTCGAATTATACTATAATAGCTGGGGGTGATTTTAATTCAGCTTGCTCGGAATCAACACTGGTAATTTTAGCGCAAGGGATAAATCGGATAATTATCACGTAAAAGCGTAAAAGAGGACGCGCCTGGGTTAAATACTTTCTAGAGTGAGACCTGCATTTAGTGAATCCTGACCCCAATAGTTGCATATATACTTGGACCAGAGGGCAAGCTAAATCCCACATTGGCATTTTTTTGTTTCAACTCATCTTTTCCAACGACGGTCTAAATGTGGAACTTAGTAACCCTTCTTTGGGTGATCACATGTTAATTAAACTGACTATGGGTTTACAGCATGGCATATATAACAAGGACCCTTTGCTTGCTCTGATAGTCTGATTGACAACTTATTTCAGTGTGTTGGAGTCCTAAGCTCTGTTATAAACTTGTTGAGAGGATTAGATCAGAGAAGAGGTTGACAATTGATGTCTTATGGAATGGACTAACTGCTTGTAGGATAGAGGAAGAGAATGTTGCCCTCATTAAATACCATTTAAAAATACTTGCTAAAGAGAAAATTAAGAAAGGGCAAAGGGAGAATCACACCCATACCTATAATTCGGGAGTCACCAAATAAAAAAAGACAGAAGAATGCTGAAATAAGGGAACTGAAAAAAGGTGCATTGATGTTACTGATAAAAAACTTGAAAAAATAAATCTGTCAAAATAAGATAAACATTTTTACAAGTTACACATTGATGACATCCAGCGCATTATTAATTTTTAACCAGATTAAGCCCAATTCAAGGAATGTATGGGCAGCCCTGAGAAGTACAACGGTTGACACTCAGACCTCTTTCCATTCTTCCATCTCCGCTGAAACCTGGACTAAATATATAGCCTTGATATATCCAATCCTAATTCAATATGATATTCCCGAACCTATTGATATTTCAAGCTTGAACCTTGGGTTCTGTCCCTGGATGCAAACTGAAATTATGTGGGTAATTTCTAAGCTTAAAAGATCCAAAGTAGCGGGTCTGAATGGGATTCTGCCTTGCGTCCTCAAAACTGCCTCTGAATTTTGGGGGGATATTCTTAAACTCAAATTTAATTACATCTTCGAATCAAAATCAATCCCAGATTCATGGCACTCGGCCATCAATATCATGGCAAAACACGGAAACTGTGGGCTTGTTCACATCGCCGCCCTTGATATGAGAGCAGCATTTGATAGTAATTCGGAATCTCCTATGGAAGAAAATGCTCACTCTAGGAATTCCCACGCACCTAATTTCTAAAATTGCCATGCTGAATTTTAATACATACTATAGGGTTAGACTAAATCAGGAGGGGGGCCTTTCTGATGCAATGCCTACTCACACTGGAGTTAAACAGGGCTGTAATTTAGCAGCAGTACTGTTTAATTTGTACATCTGCGACCTTAATGAACTATGGAAAACATGAAAACCTTTTACCTGAGAGTTTGGGCAAGTTAAAACTGAATTGGATGGCCTTCGCGGATGATTTGATTTTTTTTTTTATTTATTATTTTTTTAATAGGACACCTTTTGGGATCCAAAATAAATTAAATCTTTGTTACGTTCACGAATGACCAACTTTCAGGCAAATCCTTCAAAATCGCATATTATGATCTTTGCAAATAGGAAAAAAAAGAGGTACACGTGATTATTGATGGTATGAAAGTTGAGCGTGCATTAATACTAAGTTATCTGGGGTATAATCTCATTGATACTGCTTTGGCAGCAATGTGGAAAAAAGCCCTCCATCTGAACATCAAACCCTACATGAATCGGATTAAGTTCATTTATTCAAAAGTACTGTACATTTTCACTTCTTCCGCTATTTGAATTCTATACCCTGAAGGTTGAGGCTGTAATTTTGTACGGACTCGATATGTGCCTAAGAGACATAGAAACTAGTATTGGCAAGCTCCAGGGCGAGATATGAAAATACTCCTTATGTCTTGCTTCTTCAATACCCAATTCCATACTTTGCCACAAACTTTGAATCACATCACTGTGTTCAAAGTGGCAATGGAGAGACTGATGAGTAATAATGCCAAAATGACTAACCCGCCCAGAAACTCTTATGAGGATTTATGTGCTAACCCTCCATCAGTAGCGCGATTTGGTGTAAGAATCAAGAAAGTCCTACTAAGGATAAATATAACGACAGAGAAGTTATGTGCACGTTTACCCAGTCTAAAGAGTAAACACCAAGATTATGATTGGTGTATGATTACAGAGAAAAATAATGGTTATAAACTTTATTCTGAATATATGATATGATGGGTCATTTATAACGCGCTCAATACCCAGAGGTTTCTAAGCGCGTACCCGGGGATTGAACCTGTGGTGCTCCATGTCGTCTTGCTTCCAAGGCGAGCACGTTGCCCCTGAGCTATCCTCCGCAGACAATGCTAAGTTCATCAGGAAAAGAGGAATCAGATCACCATACCTCATTAAGTTCCTGTGTCCGAAGGCAAGGATATTGTACATGCGTTTTAAATTGAACCAGTTATGAACTATGGAAAGAATACAATATTGGCAGCATGATGTACCAAGTATTAATTTAGGTGGGTGTCCCTTCTGCCCTGTTATGAAAGAGTGAGAAACTTTTAAACATTTGACCATGTTTGGGGGGAACAATTCTGTATTGGTCTTGGCGTTGACACGACTATTGATAGTAATTAATGATGAATTGTTGGCAATGACTAATAGCCAGAGTCCCTAGGGCATCCAGGAAATTGGAGGTTGGAACAATATATGATGAAGATCTTAGTTATGTAAATTGGAGAGAATAGTGGAACTGAACAAGCCAATTGTGATAATATTTAGTTAGTGTCTCTGGCTATGCATCAAGTTTTCTGTGTAATTTGGTGCCATGAAAGACGCTACACAGCATTTCTTCTTATCCAAATGTATGTAATTAAATCTTGAACTATGGGATTGACTTAATGTTTAGTTTTCGAAATGTGACGATGGTACTGATCTAGATTGAATTGTAACATTGTTTTTATTGGTGTATTGGATCTAGTGTAGAAATGTATTTTATGAAATTATTTTTCTGAGGCTTGTGGAATCTGCTTAATCACATGCTGTGCATAGGCCGACATCTAGTGGAAGCTGCAGAGTATCAGTAGTTTTCGAAATTCAAAAAGGTACGTCAACAGGGCGTGGCAGTAATACTATCCCTAGTGTGATGCCCAGTGCCGATGGTCCTTCACGCATCGAGGTCCCTCAGATAGTTTTTTCCGCCCTCGTAGACAGACGCTATTTCAGAGTTTTCCTTTCGGCAGAACGCCATTGATTATATAAGTTAGAGTTTTCGTACTATCCTTTATATCTTCCATCACAGACTATCGATAACATCCAACATCTGTGAAGAAAACGACAGTCGAATACTCCCATCGGCGGATCTGTCTGACCTTGGAGGGCCGATACGGGCTTCGGTCCACACAGTAGGGGGAGAAGGGTGGAGGACATTTGAGAATGCTTTTACCCCTTTTCATACATTATTCTCGCCTAGCTGCCGTTTCATTTTATTATGGATAGAACCCCTTTCAAGTTCTGCCCTAAGTGCAACAAAAAGTTCCTGTGGGTCGACAAGCACCTGGTGTGCAACCTTTGTCTCCCTCGGGATTACATCAAAGGGACCTGTCGAGCCTGTAAGCTCTTTAAACCCAAGATGTTAAAAGGACCATTTAACCAAGCGATGGGCCCACCACACCATGCAGGCCGAGGCCACCATGGACGTGGCGGGGACTTAAAGCGACGGCAGCAACGCCATGTTTTCTGACGGCGGAGGCGATGGGGTTACTTTGGTTTCCCAAACGCAAGCCCTGACACCAACAGACAGGCCGGCGGCCTTGTTAGGGGGATGACAGCCGCCGGCATTGGCGCTCATACAGCTCCGTACACTAAGCACACACCCAAGGGCTGAGGCTCAACACGTTTGTTGAACAAAGGCCCACACACGACTTCTAGGAAGAGGTCCCCAGATTCCCTGTCCTCTGGGCACTCAAGGTCCCGATCGCCACATGATGGGGCTGCCTGTTGAAAGACAGCACAGACGTCATGACTAAAACCATTCCCGAACGTCGCATGTCAGTAGATGAGACTCTGGATCATTCCACAGCCGAAGTTCGACGTGGTTTGTCGAAAACGGCAAAAGACCCTATACAGGTGGGATTAGCCCATTTGGTTAAAAAAACACATCCCAGAGAGCCTAATAAAGGGAAAGGAGTCCAAGAAAAACCAGATGCGGGCAGTTAACCCCCTGTATAGAGAAGCTCTTCTGCCCACTCCCTCTAACCCTCTCTATATCAGAGGACAGTTCAATCCTGACTCTCTTGTAGTTACAACAACAAAGAAGAGAGCAGGAACATCCCTAGCCTCTTCTGAAGCACCCCCGGATGAGGAGAGCAAGAAGCTGTACATGATGGGAAGGAAAGTGGCCTCTTCGGCTGTCTTTCAAGCTCGGATAGCTAATACCACTCTTCTGGCGAGTTATAACTGGGATGAGGTATCAGCTTTATCATCATCATCAGCCCCTGAAAACGACTGTAATACTCTGCAGCTTCCACTAGATGTCAGCATATGCACAGCATGTGAATCTAAGCAGATAAAAGCATCAGAAGTACGATTACAGTGATTAATGTATCCCATACGTGGTATATGTATGTTTCAGAAATTGTTGTTTTTATGAAGTATATTCGAAGTTTACTGTTTTTATGATTCTTGATGTGATGTCTGCATGTTAATTGTAAGTTTTTTTTAATCAACCATACACAATAAAATAAAAAAATTAAAATGCTTCAGCTTTAGAGTATGGAAAACAGACCTCCGTGACATCACATGATGCTAGCGGACTTCTGGCTGGATGAGGGACATAGGGAGAAACATGACCCTACTAACTTGATGGTGAATATGGCTGGCAACAGAATTAAATAGAATGCAACAAACACCAATTATTTTACTAGCATTTGTGGATGCATATGCTGTGATGGATGCAGAGGAAAGCGGGAGGACATGTGCGCCTCTTATAATGAACCGTTTCCTTAAATTGGACAAGAGTGTATCTTTCGGAAGTTCTCATACACCCTTTCAATAAGGATATTAAATTAACGAAAAGAGCAGAGATGCATTCAAATAAACAATCTTTCCAGAATAGAATACTGGCGATCAAAAAGTGTTTTCAGCAATATACAAACTGGATTAAAGAACACAAAAATCTAAAAGATTCAGAAATAATGTTAGTGATAATTGGGACCTACCAAAATATTAAAACGTTTCGACCCGTAGAGGCAAAAAGGAGCGCAATCAATTGGTGGCTCAAATTAATCCCATTTTAGAGTGTGCGCAGATAGAGTACTTTAACAGGATAGAGTACTTTAACAGGATGTACTCTGTGGACATCAATCTGGCTGATGGACAATCTTGTGAGGAGGATAATTGGAGTCTAAGATTTGATCACAAAGATATTATAAACACAATCAAAAGAGTAAGCAAATTCAGAGCGAAGGGACTTGATGGTTTAACACATTTTATTTCTGAAATTTGTTTGACCATATTGTTTACCCTTTTTACAAACCTTAAACAAAAGAACTCCGGAGTCATGGAAACTCTCATATGTAGTACCCATACATAAAATAAGGAAACCAGCTGCACCAGGTCAATTATCGCCACATTACCCTAATAGACGTTGAGAGTCAAATGTTCCTCTGTTCAAATCCTTAGGGAGTTGGAATCTTGGGCTATTAAAATAGGACATCTTTGCAAACATTCAGGGTTCCGTAGGAGAGTGGGGACCACATGGATCACTTAAATTCTAAACATCTTGCAAAAACTAGCATCAAACCTAACAAGCCATACATTTTTATGAGATTCATCTGATTCTCGTCCGTTTTCGACATGGTTGATCGAAACAGATTATAGGGCAAGTTAGCGAAGTGTGGTCTTCCAGTGGGTCTATACTAAGACTAGAGTACCTGTATACTGACACCTGTATTCAGGTACATTTGAATCTTGCGTGAGGGGTGTGGGGGTCCATGTCCATCAGGATTCCAGTATGTAGGGTAGGGGATGTGTAGTGGCACCCTGCTTGTTTAATATCTAAATCTTCGCTTTGGGGGATCTCCTGGAAGCTGTTGCAATGGTCATGGCACTCCCCCCCGCCCCCCCCACCCACCCCAGGCTGGGGAACATGAGTTCAATGGTTGATGTATGCCAACGACATCCTGGTTATGGATCACACGCAAGTAGTCCTACACCCGATGCTGAATGCACTGCATATGTATGCAGGAAATAAATAGTCTGAAGGTGAATACATCAAAAACTGTTTTTGAGACTGGTTAACACCAGGAAGAGATCGGGCTACTCCTGGTCGGTGGATAATGTAATCTTGGAAGGAACACATTATTTGGGACCCGGAATAACGGGGAATTTGTGGCAATGCTCGGTAACAAAGCGGACAGTATGTTACCCAAAATGAGAAAAATGTATAACGTATATGGAAGATTTACTTTATATCCATTGATCAAGTATTATAATACCAAAGTTAATTTACGGAATGTAAACACTTATAACATTTGACTGGAATAGCCTTGATACTCTACAAGCTGTGATATGGCAGAAAGTCTTGTGATTGCCTGCTTCTTACCGGCAGCAGCCACTCCATATAATCTGGGTGTATTGTCATTAAAAAGCAGTGTTAAAAGGAATACCCTCCTTTAATAATGAGAACACTTATGTCACCTCTGCAAGACTCATTATTTTGTGATTTACAGGCAGTGATACTGGGGCATGAATGTAAATATCTGTTGGGATGGGCTTGTATCTGCCAAAATATCTTAAATGAGATGAACTGCACACCAATACAACTTATGGAAAAACAAGATGTAATTAAAAGGAGACTATGGGATGCTGACTGGATAATAACATGCAACATGTGGGCCAACATAAGCTACTTAATGATTTAGTTACAGAAAACAAATGACAGGGTTCATTACCAAAATATGTGGACAAATTCCCTAAGGCTAATTTTAGAAATTAATTTGAGATTGCCCTTTAATCTAATGACGACAAGAAATTATGTATGCTTGAAATATGCGCAATTGTATTTGACACAGTATGTCGATTCTGCAAGAATGTTGCCATGAATGAATCACCTTGTCGTGGAGTGCCCTGCTCTTATTGAGACACGTAACTAAGCCTTGTGGTAAATTTGTGCATGAGATGGGCTGTAGGGAAGCAGTAATGTTTTGGACTCGTAGCATCTCGGGACACTCTGTGTCGCTTACAATTAACATTTTAAGATTTTTTTTAAATGTGTAGGAATTGTTTCCCAGTTGTAATTTTAGGATCAGTAATTTGATGAATTTTATACAACATGAGTAACTAACTATTGTACGAAGATTTTGTAAAGACCTTTTTATCTTAAGATATGAAATTAAAATGTTATCTGAAAAGTTTATTTGCAAAACCAAAATGCACAAAAAAAGTCCTATTTGTTCTTTTCCCACCTATACACTCTTCCACTCTGCCTCAAAACATATGTGCTATGTTCCTCAGCAATAGGTTAATTTTTATCATTATTATACACTTTGCTGAAAGCACTCTATAAATAAATAAAAACACAATCTATCGCTCTAGCTCTTTCAAGGGTTGCTTCTGTTCCACTTTAACCTCTACTTCACAGGTGGTTCCCCTGTTTTCCCTCTTCAAACAAGTACCCAATTTCGATCTTCCCAAGCAATCTCTTTTTTTACTAAACAGCTCAAAGTTCCTTGCTGTTCCTCGCTCTATTCCACCTGTCAGGGGCTACCAGGGTTCGAAATTGAGGGGAGCTGGGAACAGTTTAGCTCCTGCTTGTAGCCAAGAAGAGCCTGGTTAGCTTGGTACCAACAGCTACCAGGATCTACGTTTTGGCTCCCCAGGCAAACTGATGCTGATCAAAAACACCTATGTGACTTTTACTCTGTGCATTTGGGACAATCTATAAATAAGCAGGACACATCTAAATGATATTTGAAGCATAAAGGGTCATAATAAATAAGCAAAATGTTATGTTTGCATCTTCTGTTGGATTTGCAGATGCTCTATACCAGCTCCTGGTTCACCAGTGGATGCTCCCGCTTACGGGTTAATGCCAGATACCCAGAAGTGTTTTTAGCTCCTACTCTTCCGATCTTAGTTTCAATTGCCTGTACCCCTTGGCTTCCTTTTCAAGTCAGTAGCTTTCTCAATCGGTTTACAACCCATCTCCTGTATTCCCTCACTCTTACACATCCCAGGTGGTATCACTTGACTCTCCTGCACAAGCTTATGCTCTCCCTCAGTAGTGACTCCAACAAACTCAATCACTCTATATTCTCTTACACTTCTCAATCAATCCTCTTGCCAGGGCTTCCTCCGTGCAGCGCTTCGTTGTTGCGCCCTCTTCTAGTGGACCCTCTTTGGTCTAGGTCTCCCAGGGACTCCTGCTCTCCCTTGGCTTGCTCTCAACAGGTCTTTCAACGTGGCCATGTTTCCTTACTTTGGGTGTTCCAGGATTTTCCTTCCTCCAAGCACTGACACATTGTAACTGGGGCTTATTCCGGAATGTCCACTGAAACAGAAGCAACTTATTCAAACAGCTCCTGCTCACCACAGTGGCTCCCCCTTTTGACTATTGATATGTATACCACAATGACCATCAAAATGGTGATTAATACTCCTGCCAATTCAACATCCCAAAAGCCCAAGCAGTTTCTTGACACCCTTGCAGAAGGTGAGATGAGAAGAAGCTTCAGGCCCATCTGACATCCATGCCCTCCTGAAGCAAGTTGCAAGTGATGTTGGCGAAATTAAGGCTTCCTGCACCGCCCTTTCTGGTAAGGTATCCTCTTTGGAAGGACGTGTGACTGAAGTGGAGTGTAGGTGAGAAAGCTTGGAGGATGAGATATTGGAAGCTACAGGATATATAATGAGCCCAAGGGGGGAATGAGTACATTGCAAATGAGAAACTAATTCAGAAATTAAGTGTAGGATGAACAGTGTTGACCTCTTTTCGTGTCCCTGAATCATAAGATCCTCTGGGCATCCTAAATGACGTATTTATTTCAAAATTGTCAGAGTGCCTGAGGAATGATATGCTGCACAAAGATTTTGTTGACTTAGCTGTCTTGATCTCCCAGTGTCTATCATCCCTGCTCAGAATATGAAGTGTTGCCTTTGTGAGGACATCTGTAAGAGAAATAGTCCTCTGGAGTATCGGGGGTAGGGGACAGTTATTGTGGAAAAGGAACCACATGCAGATCTGTCGATTCACCCAAGGATGTAAAAAGCAGAGCCCTACTGTCTCTTAGGGTAGGTTGGTTCCACCGGCTCTTAGCACTATCAATGGATCCATGGGTAATAGAGATCCAGTTATGTCTTTAACTAAGGCCAATACCAGAATTGTTGAGCCTTTCCACAGTTCCTCCAATAATAAGGAGCGCTAGTGATAGATTTTATTAAGGCGGGTTGGGTACATGTACCATCGAAAAAAAAAGGTATATGTGCTCTTTGTTCATAATGGGAGTAGTGGCTCATGTTCATATTTTCCTCTGGACCCGTCCAAGATAGAGCAACCTAGATCCCTTTCCCATTGTAACATAAGGGAGCCGAGTAAATGAATCTGGTCCGTCCAATAGCTTGTATAATCTAGTGGTTTTCCCTTTAGGGAGTCCTTCTTGCACAGTGAGCTCAATGCAGTGAGAGGGCATGTCCCAGCGAGTTGATAATAACTGAAGCGTTCAGCTTCAGGAATGCCAAATATTTCTTTGCATTCCTCAAAAGTAAGCAGAATGTTCCCACTATACAACTGACTCAAGTGTTGCAAGCTGCCCCTATGCCATTTCCCCAAATCCCCCAGCGAGCCCAGAGGAGAAGTGTGGATTTGTAAGACCGGATATAGGGGACTGATGCCATACGGAACTTTCCATAATTGCATTGCTTTGTCCCAATAGGCCAAAGAAACTTGGGTGGAGGATAGTAATTTGCCCTTGCCATGTGCACCACTGAGATGTGAAAGAGTTGATAAAGAATACTTGGTGACGGTGTTAAGACGGATTTCTGAACTCTGTCCTGGTGGCACAGAAGTTCAGAAGGCCAACCTAATTACTTGGAACAGGCTAACCTCTGGACGAGCCAGACCAATCAAGGTAGCGATCGCTGCGGTCAAGACTAGGTCTCAAGAGGGGTGAGGTTGACTGAAAGCCCGCAACGAGCACACAAAGCAAGAACACTTACAAACTACTCCAAACAGTTGTTATATAAAAAATATATACACATTTATTTCAAGGCCTTTAAAACAATGACCGTAGCGAGAAAATCACAATATAACGATAGTAAACCAACACATACCATATCAACACTATATATACAAATACGACAGTCTCAAGCGTTAGATGCACGTAATGGGTAGTCCACCTAAAAGGGAAGGAAGACAGGCAGTGCGAAATAATGCTTAGACCCAGTTCGCCTTCGGAGGCACCTAACTAGATGGAAGTCCGAGCCTTGCGAAGAGTGGAGCCTTGTGCTCAAAAGTACCTGCACGCGCTGGTGCCAGCGGGCAAAAGGAGAAGCTCTTCGAGGGAAATCAGGCAGTTCAGTTTAGTGCACCAAAGGAGAACAAGTTCCGCGACTCAAGCGCAGCCTCCACAGTGGGCAGAAGCAGAGCGCGAGTACGGACAAGGGTGCTGTTTGATACAGCGGGGAAAAGCAATGGGCTCCTGCAGGAGGGCGACCAGATCCTAGCTATGCTACTCACCGGTCCCCGATGCAAGCAGACCCAGGCTTCTCCGCGTCAGTTTCAGCAGCTGGCAGGTTCAGAAGAGCAGGGAACGCCTCGTCGTCGTGTTGAGTAAAAAGACATCCCAATCGAAGAAACCCGCACAGTTTGTTACCACAACAGGGCAATGGAGCGGCCGTGTGTATCTGAGCCAAATGTACACTACTCACTTCCGACCTGGGAACGCCAAGTGTACGAAGCGTGTGAGAGTGACAAGGACTCGAAATACTACACAACCTGGCGGCGGTTACAGAGCAAGACTCCCGTGTAAGCTGGTCAGTCAGCTGGATGGCCCAGAGACGCTTCCGAAGGCTTACTGGCAGGAGATGGTGAAGATGCCGAGAATAGCTGTTCCCGCTATTCCAAGGGTCGAAGTAACACTACAGGCCTTCTGGTTCGATCAAAGGTGAAAAGGGTTTCACAGGGCGACAGCAGTGCAGGGGAGAAGTCCTTCAGCGGGTCACCAGCGATTCCTCGGTCCAGCCTCGTGGTTGCAGGATACTTGGCTCCTGTATTCCTTCGTTCGTGAGAACTCAGGAGATCGACCTGGTAGTGGTGTTTCCAGCCCCCTCTTATCCATGGTTCCCTTCACGCCAAAACGGAGGGGACCCAATGGGAGATCCGCTCATCAACACTCACACCATTCGTGGACCAATCACGGACCACGGTGGTCCCAGGCATTCACACCACCCTAGACTCTCTGGCACCCAGGATGTGTATTGGGACCAGACATCCCAGCCCACGTCCTGGAGGCACACCCAAGGCATGTAGAAGCCCGCGAAAGCATCCGTGTTTCGCGGGAAAGTACATGCCCAAATAAGGAAGGCCCCGGGTCGGCTCGACCTGGGGAAGGTGAAGGGAGCAAGACGGTCAGCGGACAGGACAAAGGAGCCTCGTGGTCTGGCCATTTTGGGAGCCAGGCCACCATTTTGGGTCAAGCGCGAAAAACGCGCTTAGAACACCAAAAGGAGCTCAAAACACAAGAAACGATTGCTGCCACCATTCCCGTCCCTGAATCCCTTGCACCGATCAGATACAATCCTAAACGAGTATCTAGGGCCTGTAGAAGGCTAGAGACCCAAGAGAGCTGTAACTTAGCTTACAGTGCCCTCTTGTGTCATGTTGCATGAAAGCTGCAACATGATAAAAGAAACTACGGGAAACAGCGTTCCCCGGTACTGACTGTCTTAAGGGCATGTCAGTTTCCCCGTAAGAAAGGAGCGAAAGCCCAGAGGAGTGCGGCAGAAGGCTGCACTTCTCTGGTAAAGTCGAGAACAAGGTGAAAAACAACAGCAAAAAGTTTTAGGGGTTGCCACATGGAAGGAAAATTACCTACAATTACGAAATCTTTCCTAACAAACGGATTCTTCAACATCCACCCTTTGGGCCTTATTCGTATCAACCCGGCAGTTCAGGATATGTGATACTTTGGCCCCATAATATAATTCTCAATAACAGGAAGTCCCAAGCCTCTGTTATGTCTATTCAAAATGTAGGACCCATTTGCTAACACAAGGCCTGTGATTGAACCACACAAATGCATACTTTTCTGATGTAAAGTTTGGAGAAGAGCGAGGAATCAAAACCAGACGAGCAAGTGTGTGGTAGAGAAGCCTGGAGATGAAATTCATTATTATGGCTGTAACATGACTTAGCCAGGAAATCGTCTGGTTCTCCCATCTTAGCAAGTCATCTTTGAAGGATTTTAAGACCGTGTTAAGGCCAAGTGAGTCAAGTCACAGTTGCCCCATTGAAGCAGGAACTCTCATCGTATCCTGGCCATTTTGTCCGGTGTGTCCAACATTTAATCCCATGGACTTATCCTAGTTTACTGAAAAGCCAGAGGATCACTCAAATAATCGGAGTTCCCTCTAAAGGACCTGGTGTGTCGGCTTGGTGCGTGACATCATTAAGATGTCATCTGCTTAAAGAGCGGTTTTATGTTCAACGGGTCCACAGGGATACCTCTAATACTTAGCAATACGCATTCGTGCCTAGCCAAGTGTTGCTTTATTAAGGCAAACATTAAAGGAGATAGAGAGCCACCTTGGTGTGTCCCTCTAGTAAATGAAAGAAAATGCAATCAGGGCCCATTAATACATGTCTTAGTTTTGAGGCATCTTTAACAAGCCATTGTGCGTTTTGATAAAATAAGGACCAATTCTGAACGCCTGCAACGTTAGAAGGATGAACTGCCAGTCCACCCGATCAAAGGCCTTGTTGGTGTCCAGCACCAGCAGGGTAATCAGGAGTCCCCTCCTTCTTTCTGTCTCCACCACATTGTTATTGTGCACGCTTTGGCCGACGATAAATCCCGTTTGATCAGGATGACCTAGGGAAGGAAGGTATTCTATTAGTCTAAAGGCTAGGATTTTGGAATACATCTTGGCATCACTGTTAAGAAGGTAAATCGGGTGATAGGACCCAAATAGTGGCCTCTTTGCCAGGTTTGAGTATCGGGCAGAGCAACGACTCCTCCATGGAATCAAATACCTTAAACAAAAAAAACAAGGCAGTTAACCGTGTCAGTAGCCGAGATTTAAATGTTTTGTAAAAGAATGTTGGGAACCCGTCTGGTCCTGAAGCCTTCTGATTGAGCAGTGAATTAATGGCCTGCTCTGTTTCTTCCTTTTTATTAGGAAGTTCAAGTCGATCACGGGGCAATTGAGTTTGGGAAGCATGGTCAGGTCGAGATGGGTCCTGTGCCTCGAGCTTGGGCTTCTCTGCAGCCAGTAATTCCTCATAGAAGTTTGAGAAAACCTTTGCCGCTTCCATGCTTAATCCCATCCCTAATGCCTGTAATATGGTTTCTGATCTTTTGCCATTTTAGCCTGTAATCCAACCACTTGTTTTTTATTGCTTTGTGTGTAATGAAATAGTTTTGGGTGTAACACAGAGTTGGCAATTTTTCAAAGCCATCAATGCTTCCAAATAGTAGGACCTGGCCAAGTTGAGTTCCCAGAGGGCCCTCTAGGATCATGTCTGAGCATGTCAGTTCGCACTCACACCTGAGTCCAGTCATACACTGTCTCAATTCTGAGATTTAAAATAGTCGGCTGATCGTTTTATATAGAGCCCTCTCTTATAATGGCTTCCATAGCGTCCCGGTGAAGATCCCCACCACTTTATCTTTATCTATAAAGTAATTATCAATGACTGCAGCTGTTTCTTCACGAGCAACTTAATCCAGAAGCCGGGGATTGTAGATTTCCCATTCACATTGTTTACATAGCCACAATCTATTATCCTTGTAGCGAGACCATGGAGTGATCCGAAAACAAACTGTGGCCAATATCGGCATCCGAAACATGGGGAAATATAGCAGATGAAAGCAGGAGGAGATCGATCTGGGAAATACCCTTATATGCATGCAAAATAGTGTGAATGCTCCCTCTCGTTCCTGTGGAGAAGCCTCCAGACATCCACGAAGCCCAGCTCACGCAGAACTTTCAGCAAGACCAGTGCGTTCTGTAGTTGGTAGTTGATCGGGGAAGGGTTTTTTCCAGTGCGGGATCCAGAATGAAATTGAAATCACCACCAATTAGCAATTCACTCTTTACAAACGCTGCAAGGGCAGGAAGTAAAGTTTCTGAAAACTAATGCTGGTTGTCACTCGGAGGTATAGAGCCCAGTGGCATTAGGCATCCAAACAAGTTTTCCTTCAGGAAAAGAGATCATCAGTCAGGGTCCCTCAAAATGTCCTCGTTGACAAAGGGGAGTGCCTTTCATTACGAATATCGCCACACCTCTTGCGTCGCGTCCCCTTTCCTACATACTGTATGGGTGTCCCTCCTAGGGACAGGACACGGAATCTTTTTCACCTGAAAATCTTCTTCCCCTTTTCCACTTTAAATTTAGAGGCGCACTGGGGTGCGGCCCTGGGAGCGTGTGCTTCCCCTGACTCTGCCCTCCGGTGCCACTCCCCAGTACTCTTTTCTGTGTTGACGGGAGTGGACTGCTTCCACCAGCGCTCCTGGGTTTGGCTTCAGCCTTGTAATTCTACACGCTCTTCCCCAGATACTGTCTTTTTGTCTTTTTCTTCTAATCTTTAAACAAGTACTCCGTCCTCTGGCGCCATGCTCCTTCCTGGTGCATGTCGGTGTCCTTGGGCTTCAGCAGCTGACCTGCCTGCGAGGGGCTCTTCCCCACGTCTGACCCCTCCCTCCCAACGCTCTGAGCCTCCACTGCCTTGGCCCCGACCATGGCTGGGAGGGCTGTACTGCATGCGACATGCTTACACTGCAAGCTCTGAAGAACAGGTTAGCAAGGTGGAGGGAGCTCTTTGAGAAGTCGCCTCCAGAGGACTTGAAGAACTTTGTCAAGGCAGGGCCACTATTTTCTATCGCACCCCGCAAGGGCGACTCTTTTCCTAGGAAACACCACTATCCAGGTCCTCACACCAGTGAAGGTACCAAGGCCCTTTCAGCTACCGGCCGTCAGGCCGAGGGGCTGCTAGATCCTTCTGTGGACAGCGCTGAGTGACCGCAGGGTTCTGTTGCCAGGTGTCCACCCGAGGGGCTACACCCTACTACCTGATAAAAGTCTGAGGGGGCGCCTGTACGCAGCACTAGCAACGATTCAGCCGAGGGCACTACGCCTACCAGGTCTCGTCCTGAGGTGCAGGGTAGGCCTCAAGCTCCACCACCAAGAGTACTGGAGGAGGCCGGTCCGAGCGAGCCAGGCACCACGACACAGGCACGTAGCATGCAGCTTGATAAGATGGCCGCCACTGTTACTCACCGGACGGGAAGTAAACCAATCAGTGGCCGGAAGACACAGGACTGCACTATTGATTGAAGAGCTAGGTCGGGGCCTCCAACCTAGCCTCCTCTCTGTGAGGGCACAAGACCTTTTTAACGATATGACCCTCTGCTGGGTAGGACCAGGCAGATGGACTGATCGCTCAAAAGGGCGAGGAGGACACGCCGCCAAGAACCCAGCTGTAAAGGAAAAAACAAGAGGTGAGCAATTGGAACTGTAAGAAGAATCCTTTCCCTTGATACTTCTTTCTAGTAGTACCTGAGCTATGCCCTCCCGTTGTTTAAAGGCAACCGGAACCACCTATAAGTAAGAAAGGAGAATGTAACCTATACTAATGATAGTGGTCGCTTAGCTACGAGGTATGGAATCATAATATTAGAAAACCCTTACCACGGCTGTGCTGTTGGTTCTGAGTTGTCCCAAAGAGTTCAAAAACGGAAGTGCAAAATAAGAAATGGGTAGGTTAGTTAGGGAACTAAACCCGGGCGGAACAAGGGCCGCGCTAGAGTCGAGTGGGTGCACTATCTGCAAGGCGTCCCTGTGCACTACTGAAGAATGTCCAACGGAAGTCTGATTGTGGAGATGATGGGAACAACAACCATAAGAGACACAATTGAATTGGAGAATTGTAGGTGATGGTTTCGGTGGCAGGCAAAGGCAGTCCGTGAAGGAGAAAATAGGTCTGGTACACAGGTAAGTAGTTTTCCAAAAGCGGCAGGCAAAGGCAGTCCGTGAAGGAGAAAACAGGTCTGGTACACAGGTAAGTAGTTTTTCAAAAGCGGCAGGCAAAGGCAGTCCGTGAAGGAGAAAACAGGTCTGGTACACAGGTAAGTAGTTTTTCAAAAGCGGCAGGCAAAGGCAGTCCGTGAAGGAGAAAACAGGTCTGGTACACAGGTAAGAATAGTAGGATCGAAGACGGAACTTCTAAACACCGGGATGCAACTTTAATCAGAAGCAGCGTCTTTCCCGGTTGTGAGGTTTAAATCGGGAAGGGGAAAGGCGGAACCGGACGAAACCGAGGTTCACGCATCATCGCCCATCTGCTGAGAGCGGGAGGCGGAAGGCTGGGAATCGTTGTTCAACTTGCCGCAGGGCGCTGCGGAGTGAGCCGAAGCCACTATTTTCCAGGGCAGTTGCCAGTGGGCGTAGAATGGATTTGCAATGTGACGCATGCCCTTCCGAAGGGCAATAATCCTCCTCCGTGCCTGCCGAGGCGTAACAGCCACGCCATACAAGAGGGCTGCTAGTCTGACACCACTCCCGTTTGGGGAGCAGGTAGGAGATAGTGTCCAGGTGGGACTGGTCTTCAACAGGTACGTTACCTACAGTTTATCCTTCAACGCCGCAGGGTAGATACCCCCTGCAAGCAGTAAGGCAGAGTACGCACAGGCCCCAGCTGCCCACCACTCTGTCAATACCACCTGCCACCCCACCAGCCTGTGAGGACAGGTTTTTGAGAAGTTCCTCACACTAATGAGGTTCCCCTCAGATGGGCTCCATCCTCAGGATGTGACCAGGAACATGCTGCCTCCAGTCCCTCCGCCAGCACCCATATTCATTCCTCCTATGGCTTTGGTGCCTCAGACCCCTGTGCAGCCCCAGCTGCCCACGCCGGGTCCTTCGATTCCGGCTCCCCTGCCTCCTACAATTCACGTGGTTCCACACTAGTCTCCACAGCAGCCTATGGCTCCGGTCACCACACCTCAGTCTACGGCTCTCAGCACTCCTCCCCCGGCGCCAGACCAGACGGACACCCTGGTCGACACTGATGAGGACGATGACCCCTACACACAATTTTCAGCCAAGGCCTTCCATGATCAAGTTGCAGGTTTGGCGGAATACTTGGGTATTCCACAACTCGAGGTTGAAGATCCTGGCCAAAGTCCTCATTCTACGCCCCACTGCTAGAACGCTATTCCGATGCAGAAGGACGTTGCCGCCTTGGCCAAAAAGTGATGGCTGAAGCCTCATTCGGCGCAGCCCACCAACAGGCACCTCGACCCCAAGTACATGCAGTTGGAGGGGGATACACTCTTGTTGTTGGCACACCCTCTCCCACACTCCTCTGTGATTGCTGCAGCTTCCATATACTCAAAGCCGCAGTCTTCATGGGCCACCTCGTCCTCTGCTCTGCTAAGCAAGGAGAAGGTCTTGGAGGCGTATGGAAAGAAGATCTATTCTAACGCCTTGCAGCAACTTTGTCAGTCTAATGCAGATGGCATGCTTGCAGCCGTCAACCATAGGCTTTGGCAGGAAATGGCTGTCTTCCTTCCGGAACTTCCAGTGCACAGTCAGGCGTGCTTCAAGGTGGGGCTGGCAGAAGCAAAGATGGTGGCTCAAGACCTCATGGAGTCCACAGTCTCACATATCGACACCTCAGGCTGTGCCATCTGCATCGCCATGGACATGAGAAGGACTGGCTGGCTCCGGGCTCCCAAGTTCAACCCCGACGTCCAAGAGAGCATATTGGATCTTCCATTCGAGAGTAGAAACCGCTTTCATTCTTCCACTGATGAGGAACTTGATAAGAACAGTTCCCAGACTGCGAAAAAGTTATCCATCGTCACAAAGGCCATCCCCAAGACCTACAGTCAGACGCACCAGCCTTCCGACAACGGTCGGACCTTCGGAGGGTTCCGGGGCTTCCAAGAACGACGGTACAGGCAGCCGGACCACTCTCCTAGTCAACGCCGCTGCGAACTGCACAAGGTGGGGAATAGGGGCTTCTTTCAGTCCCCCTCCTTTTCTTCAGTGGGGAAACCCCCCCCCCCCCCCACCCCCTGACTCTCCCCTCCTGGTCCACATGTCTCTGGTGGGGGGCAGGCTTGCCCTCCACGCACACAATTGGCATGCAAGGGTCGCAGACCCCTGGATCCTATCAGTAGTATCCACGGGCTACCGCATACCAGTCTTTCCCTCTCTCCTCCACTCCCACAGCTTGGGACAACAACTCTGTTGGTGGAAATTCAATCGCTCGTAGAGAGCCAGGCAGTGGAATAAGTCCCGGCCTCCCAGCGGTGTATGGACTTCTACTCCAGGATTTTTGCCATAAACAAGAACCAGCAGGCTGGCCTGAGAGGAGTTGGACCTTTTCACACTGAACCTTTCCCTCCTGCTTCAAAAGTTCACAATGGTTAACCCAGTGCTTATTGCGGAGACACTGTGCAAGGGAGACTGGATGTGCTCCGTGGATCTGAAGGATGCTTACCTACACGTCCCGATTTGGCAGCCCCATCGGTCCTTCCTACGGGTCAGGATCATGGGCTTACATTTCCATTACAACGTTCTACCCTTTGGCCTCACTTCAACCGTGGGGGTCTTTACCAGGCTTATGAATGCAGTGGCAGCCCTTCTCAGGGCCCAGGGGCACCATGTCTATCCATACCTAGAATACCGGCTCGTCAGGGTGAGATCCCCGGAGGCGGTCCATCCTACATCGTCCTCCTACCTCATGAACACGCTACACGATTTGGGATTCTCCAAGCTCAAGAAGTCTCTGCTGGAGCCAGCGCAGAGTAACATTCCTGGGCCTCGGTGGGTCAAGGCCAGGATATCTGGATTCCAAGGCCTCCATAGCAAGATGGATGGTTGCAGCCATTATAGAGGCCTATGAGGGGCAGCACAAGCCACTTCTAGCAAACAATCATGCCTACGCTATCGGAGCCAAGGCCACGGCTGTCGCATTCCAGAGACATGTCCCATGGCAGGTCATCAGAAGGGTGGCCATATGTGCCACTTCCTCGGCTTTTTGCAAGCACTACTGTTTGGATGCCGGATCCAGGTCGGACGTGCCATTCGGGCAGGCAGTATTAAGGAACTTGTTTTAAGGAGGGTTACCTCTCCACCCTGGGGCTACGTTCAGTTGTAATCAGCCATATAGTATGGAGGTGGGGACAGGACATAAGAGTAATTATAAGTTACTCACCGCAGTGACTAACCTACTCTTAGTCCATAGTCCCCTTTCCTCCATACGTCCCACCATCTCCCCCCAACCCCTGTATAAAACTAGTGTCATTAGGCAATGGTAATATTGCTGATGCGTCAATGGGGACGGCGGGGTGGCGCAAGTGGGCAGAGTCGGGAGCGCATGCTCCCAGGGCCGCACCCCTGCGCCCCTATGAATTTAAAGGGGAAGATTAATTTTTTCTGGTGAAAAAGATTCCATCTGCCGTCCCTAGGAGGGACGCCCATACAGTAAGGAGGAAAGGGGACTATGGGCTAAGAGTACGTTAGTCACTACGGTGAGTAACTTATAATTTTCTTTACAGAAGTGGAAGCGATGTATTGCTTCAGGAACCCCCTGTGCGTCAGCCTGCATTGATCCTGTGGCATCAAGTGAGTTTCCTCAATCATGACTGTGAACAGTGGATATCTGGAGCCTGCCCAACATAGATCTCTTGACTCTGGAGTTCAGGCCCTGTGCAATAAGGTTCACTAATTTAAATTTTTCTGCCTCTTCTGTCGTTAGCTTCAGTATGAATATGAATGACAAAGAATAGGCAGGTGCCTAGAAACAGAGGCACCACCTCAACCACCAAAAAAAAAAGCACCTGTCCTTCCCATACCATCTTCTTCACATATGTACTGCACCTTCCACCTTTGGTGAACCAGGAGGAGGACTCAGATTAAGATGTTTATTCAAATAAAAAGAAAATGCCTATCTAGCCCTACTGCTATGACGGAAGTTCCCTGCCTAACCAACTAAAAAGTAAGGGTGAGCATCGGAGTTCAAAAGAAATGGTCCTTGGTCCAAATCCTATTAGCTAATTGGCCCTGCCACTTAGAAAAAATAACAAAAAAAGGAGGCTGGAGCAATCATTCCTTTTCCACATTTTTTTAAAAGAAAGTTCATCATTGTTTTGCAACACAGTTCACAACCTCTCTGCAGGTTCTGTATGTCAAATCTTACTTCTGTATTTGTTAGGAAGAATTCTCTGTTTAGGCTGAATTTCCTAACCTAGTGAGTCCCCCAGCAGCTTTGCTGGATTTTGTGGCGTTTATTTTTTTTCTCCTGCCAAGAGTGAGACTCTTTTATCCTCACTCTTGGACATGACTTGAGAGTGTTCTCTGTGACTTGCTATGTGCTTATGGGCTGGGGGGGTAATTTTCCCCATAGGCCATCATTGGTTTTTGAATGTGTGTTACACAGCACCCTCAGTGCAGTAGCACAGGGGTGTCTTAGAGACCCCCAAACATAGACTCCACACCCTGGGACTGACTACTGTCTCCCTGGGTCTGTAAAGTTACCATTGACTTTACTAGTCTTAACTTAGGAACTTAACCAGTACAAACCCTCTTACTGTGGAAGTACTGGTAGGGGCAATTAGATTGCCCCTGGGTCTGTTGTCGAGGGGGTACTGTCCCGTCCCCCCTCGCCGGGTTCTGGCTGGTGGCAGTGGATACCACGGAAATATTCCACCGGAATATTTCCCAATGGGATTTCCCATTGGTTTTTGATGCACCACTTTTTGGTGCAATGTTAAAGATACTGCCGGTTTATTTATTTAATATAAATTCACCGGTTGGGATTTTTTGCCGGAACTCGCCGCCAAAATGGCGTCTAGGTTCACTTCAGTAACCCTGAACCCGAGTCGAGCCTTTGTTCCACTTTTGGCGGGCTTCTGCACAGAAGCCCTCCAAAGTGGTGCCATTCTGTCTGGGTACCACAGGGGGTGTGGGAGGGGGTTTAGGCACCCTGGACCGAGTTGCCTTGCCAACTCAGGTCGCACTCTAGTGTGATTGGCCCAAGTGGTGAGCCACCCGGCTCACCACTTAGCATGTTTGAGTGACAGCTAGGCTGTATGAATGGGGGTTTGCTGCATAAAAGCAGGGCTTTTGGGACTGGTTCTTCAGAAGTCGCCACAGGACCTAAGAAGCCGAAGAGGGAGAAGCCGAGCCGACCTGCCAAGACGACACCACCGGTGAAGCCCTGCAGAATCGTCTCACCACTTTTCCCGACGACAGAGGAGATCTCCCGCCGGAGAGTCTTCTTCCCTTAACTGGTGGGGACAACCAGTTGCTGCCTTCTTTTCGCTGTCCCGAAGCATCTCGTGGCCGCCTTGCCTGTGCCAAGCACCCCGGCAACCGGGATACCACTTTTCACCTCAACCGCGAAAGAGGGGTAAAAATCCTTTGTGACCGGAGAACTCCACGGCTGGCCTCATCCCTGGTAGTGCAACGACCTGCAGCCTTCCTCCCCGTCGAGATCACCTCTTCCTCGGGACGACGCCGCGACTTGCACCCACTACCAGAAACGACTACCACCGCTGGAGGAATCTTTCCACTTTTAAAGGTACTGTGATCCGCCCGGCCTCCCTTGCCACCGATTGTACGGGGTAGATTTAGCCCTCGGCTCTCGAACCTGGGTAGGTCTGGGACACCCTAACTAAAACTTTTCAGAACCATAGTAAAACCGTTTTCTACTCACCTGCAAAGACTTGTGACATCGTGTGATCTTGAGCACATTTTCGCCTGGCTCCCTCTAACGCGGGCCCCGAACTAATTCCCCTTGTTCCACTATTGACTGTCTTTGCCAACCTTATGTGAAAAGTGTTTTACCTAACTGCTCTCTTTATTTCTGCCTTTTCCCTCCCTTTTGGTAACACTTGTTGGAGTACCATCTAACGTTAAGCGCTCACCTCTGGTTGGAAATAAGTGGTGTTAACTTAGAATTGTCCAACAAACGATTAGGGATGTACATATGAGTAATAGTAACTGTGTTTGACTTTCTTATCTTTTCTAATGTGCTAGTGTAGTTTATGAGTGTACCTTTAATAAATAAGTTTATACTTTGACACCTAGCTCTGGTCAGTATTTGCTTGTGCTATTGTACCTCTGTACCTATTATGTATCCTCTGTATACTGCCTAACTCTTCTTGAGGGAAGTCTGACTGCTCAGCCACAGCTACCACAGTGAATCTGTGCGGTGCAGACTGCTACCAAGTGGGGTTACTGCCAACACCTGTAGTCTTAAATCTTTTGCAGTGGTCCCAGAGGGAACTGCACAGGTTTCTGCCTAACAGTATTCTTCCGTCTTTCCAGGAAGAAAATGTTTTCTTAATGCAATGCCACCATTTCAGACTTAGTAATTGACATTATTCTTGTTTCCTACTTAAGGATTGGAACCCTCCAGGTTCTCTCTCCTGTTCTGTTAATTATAGTTTGTGGGTTTCTGGGCTCCCCAAAGGCCCTGGCCCTCTGATGGGCTTACTTCAGCTTGATGTAGATAGGGTGTCTGCCTGCTCAGGTTGATCAGGCTCGGGTAACCTTTGTGGCTTTCACAGCCACTGTTGACTATACCACAATGCCACGGTTAGCCCTTCTCAACGGTGTTACCTCTTCGGGAGCGTTCGCTTCCCTTCCCCTGCTCGACAGCTAAAAACCCTTTGTGTGAAGCTCAGAGATCCAGTCTCTCCACTGCAGTCTGGTCTCCGCATCTGTTAACGGGCCCCAGATCCACCACGGCTTCCATGCAGTCACGGCACCAGCTGGAGACAGTCATTTTTATCATCCTCCTCTATCTCAATGTTAGCTTTTTCATCGGTCCAGATGCCAGCCTTCCAGCGTCTTGGGAGCGATTTGTTAGCTCTCCGTGCTACCGCTGGCTCTGCGGTCTAACGTTGCTCTGCACTCCAGGAGTTCTTCCTGTCAGAGGTTTACCTCTGCGTAGAAGTCACTCTACTACATTCACGGTTCCTCTTGGTTTTATGTGGTTGTCATCACAAACAAAAGGGGAGTAGTGTTGTTCTTTGACTGTGGCATTCAGGCGGAACCCAGTATTATCTGAAGCCAAAGAGATTGAAGAAATGTCACTGTTTGGTAAATCCAAAACAGGGTTAACAGTCTTTCTGATTGCCATGTGGGTAGATAATGTGTTCTGGACAGGGAGTTCCTTGCAGGAATAGGGGTCCTTGTCCCCAAGAGGGGAGTCACAGTGCGGTCCCACTTGCCCATACCCTTAGGTTTTTTGCAATATCTTTGAAGCGAAGCCTGACGGCACCTTAGCATCCCAGGGGCAATAATCGAATCGGCTTCCTCATACGTGGAGCTGTCACTTCTAGAGCCTCTGTGCATCAAAGTTGAGTATGGGAGGAAGTTCTAGGTGTAATCAGCTTTTTGTGACCCCTGACCAACTTGGTCCAAGTAATTGAGAGGGATGAACGACCATCAGGTGAATCCTCTGCTGGGGTTGGCTCAGGGTGAGGGAGAGTGTGAGGATGATTCTTAATAGTCGTTGATTTCTGAATTGATGAGACTTCTCTGCTGTGTGGTAATGTAGGATGCCACAACTCTTCAGTTACATTATTGCTGATACTGGGAACTGCATATTGTACAACTACGATTGTTAATGCTCCAGGATTACATTATTCATACATGCTAAACATGTGAGTGTTCTTAATGGGTTTGTTTGTATATACAAGACACTATTTCCTACTCTTCTCCTATTCACTTCAACAACAAAAAAGATGTGCATCTGCTCAACTTTAGATGTTATCAGTATCCCTCCCTACATAGTTTTATCACTTAACCAGCAAGCATTTACACTTGAAATAGTGTCTTGTATATACAAACAAAGCCATTCTCACCTCGGGGTTCATCCGGCTTGCAAATGGGTTTCATTATTTTTCCTCAGATTTGCGCTGCCGTTCTCCCGAAGGAAAAGAAAATAAAGATGGCTGCCACCATGTGGAAAGGGAACAGTGTGTCACGACCCACCTCTTAAAACCCCCCAGGCAGGCCCATAAACCAGGGGGGGGGTCCCGAATCGGGCCCCTACCAAGCTGAAGCATCCTTTGCCCCGGCCCTCTTGGGACCAGTCCTGGCGCCTTTGGCGCCAGGCTCATACTTAATGAGGACTGTGCTTGGGAACTACCTTACTTGATGCCAGTCAACATGGAGGCATCCACATAGCTTGGTTCCTTGGAACCAAGCTATGCGGTATAGTGTTTTGGGTGTGGTAGCCTAGGGACTACTTTACCTGGACTACTTTTCCTGAGGCTATTTAAACCACGCCGATTTAGAGAACACGCTTTGCGTTACTCTGCAGTCCTGCACCGTGACGCTCATTGTGTCCAGCACCATCTGCGAACCAGGAAAGAACCGCACCTGAAAGACAAAGGAACATCGTTATTCGCAGCATCTTACCTGCGATTCCACCGCTAGCTGCCCTCTGCTCCTGCAAGCAACATCCAAGGAACAGCGAGCCTCCTGAATCGTCAGACCTGCAAAAGGAGGAAAAACAAGACATTAGACTTTTACAATTGCACCGGCGGCTTACCTCTCGAGTTGCCCATCGGCCAGCACCGCCTTGGAACTTCTTGCTCTGGCGAGCGCCGCAACCTACGGGAACAAAGGACAAACAGGTTAGCAAAGGCAAGGCATTTGAGTCCTGTGCATAGCGCTTACCTACCGCCTCAAGGCGCTCTCACCATAATCACCCGTCGGTGATCCCGAAGTCAACAAACGTCCCACCACGAACTCCCGTGCAGCTGAGGAGAGAGAAAATACATTATTAGGAAAGGCAAGGCATCTTAGCGCCGCGCACAAGCGCCTACTTACTGCATTAAGGCGCTCGCAGTCACCATCACCTGCCGGCGATTCCAAACTCAGCCCACGGCCCACTGCGAACTTTCGCGCATCTAAGGAGAGAGAAAAGACATTAGTGCAAGAAAGGCTTACAGTATACCAGTAATAGGACCTACCTGAAAGACTTTAAGGGGAGCATCAGTGAAGTAACTAGATCGCTCACCCCCACAAGGACAACGTGCCCCTGCCAAGAAGGCAGGACGGAGAGCACGCCAAAACAGATAACTCCAGGAAAGATTCCAGGAGGGGGCTGCGGGCATACCGGGTGTTGGGAGGCACTGGCCCGAGTTGCCCAGTATTGAACATTGCCCACCTGTTTTCCAGGCAGAACTTCCCCGCTGATAATACCAGGGAGCGGCTGAGAAGGGTACCAGAGTCCCCGCAAGTGAGTGGCGTCCCCGTGGATACCAGGTGAGCGTAACACAAAGTCCCTTTTCCTTCTCTATGGAGGCTGGAATATGGGAGGAACCTGGGACCGAAGCACAGAGCTCTGATCCCGCAGGTAAGTGGGGATGGAGGGAGGGGCTGGGAAAGGGGATTGAGGGATTTTTGGGGGAGGGTGGGGTGAGGAGGCAACAGAGAGGCGCTCCCTGTTGCCTCCCCACATTAACAGAAAAAAATGAATGGCGCCACCTGGGGAAGGGCTTTGGGTGGCTGGGACAACGGGCATAGAATGTCCATTCTCATCCACTGTTCCAGCCACCCGATTGGCTGAGCGCCCTTCACCGGTTGCGAATGAAAAATCATAACTGAAGCATAGAGATCATTAAGTGCACTCCATATGGACACGTAGCTCTCCCCACATTCTCTTTTCAGGAAGGAAATCTTCTCCTTGGCAGACAGTGGGAGTAGACGCCATCATCCAGTCCTCAAAGGAGAGCTTCAGATCAGTCTTCCAAACCTTTAAAATATGTATCTTGGCTACTACGAACACCTTTTACATCCAATGCTTTGAACCCTTTAGGTAGGAGCTCCAGATTTAATGGAATCTCGCTGGTTGACACAGCTAGCAACTAGTTCCATCCAGGGCCATAACTCTGTTCAAAATTCTGTAACCCTTTTATAGTCCTAAAACCCATGAACAGGGTAGCCTCTGCTGTTCATACATGCTCAGCAGGCACCAGAATCTAAAAGGCTACCTCTGTGCCTCTTGGTACGTGACTAGTAAAGCATGAATAGTACCTTTTTGACAAGACTAAAGTTCAGATCAGCAGTCAGCTAGGTATTTGAACAAGCCTGAAGCTATAGCTCCGGGATTAGTGTGCTAAGGTCATCCCCCAAGTGCAGACTCAGTTGCACAAAAGAGTATGAGTGGGGATTAAGCAATGTGTATATTGAAAAGCCTGAGAGAGAGTTGAAACAGGCTTATGACAGGAGCCAAAGGTTCATCAGTAACGGTAACCATTTGGATGTTAGTTCTGAGAACGGGGTGACTTGCTCCATATACTTAGTGCTGAAGCCTAAACTTGAATTGAAGAAACTATAGTGGGGGGAGCCATCTGATCAGAATGAAGAAAATACCTACTGATAGGTTTTCCAGTTTGGGTATTGATTTCCTGTGCATCATTCCCCCAAAGGGGTGGTGGGGGCGGTGCAATAGAAAATTGTCCACCCCCCATGTTGCATGCCACAGTTTTTGTATTCCTTGATTGTAGAGGAGATTGAATTCTGGGGACACCCTTAAGCGAACAGTTGTTGTCTTTGGAGAAGAGCTACTAGAGGGGTAGGGTAAGCAGCTAACCTTTCAATTATCACCCACTCTGTGTTGTGTTGGGGCCAGGCAAGTCAGAGACCTAAGAGTGGTGCCAACAGAGAGAAAAGGGGCGATGGTACACAACTGTTCATCAGTGAAGCTGAAATCTCCCTGTCCATGTAAATCAGATAATGGGATTTTGCTGCTGCAACGGTCTTCCCACAAAAATAACTTAAACAAGAGTGGCAGCAGGATTATACAAGAGATGTACAAGATGCAGGGTAGTGGTCCTTTTGTTTGTGGTCCTTCCTCCCCCATCCTGTCAACGCAGGCCTGCACAGCCCACCTAGCCGACAGAGCATTTATTGGCAAAGAGGATGCTGTGCAGACCTGCTGACTGGTTCCCGACACCCGCTCTAGGAGGTTTCCAGGTCATGCAGCGGTCCTGATGTGCATCGTGGGGCTCCACTTGGCACCACTGGCATCCTGCAATGGGCACGGGGGAGGAGGGGGAGGGGAGAGGCCCGGTGTGGGTTGACGACCATGAACACACCAGAGTCGCGTGCTGGGAAGAAGGAACATGGCAGCAGGGGGCAGGGGTTTACCTCCCCACACACAGGTCTGCAGGGACACAAGGGATTGGAGGGCAGCAAAAGAAGGGGATGATCACAGAAGGAAGGAGAAGGCTGGGGTCAGTTAAGATTCATGGAGAGGGGATTTAAAAAAGCGTAATTACAACAGGGTGAACGTTGATGATATTCTTCTGCTTGCAGGACCAAGACAGACTAGAGGACTCCTCTGAAGGGTATATCTGGGCATATTAAGAGAGCATTGAAGCCAAGAACCCAGACCCTCATTACCTACCTCATCCTACAGAGACGAAAGGGTCTCCTTGGAACCCAGAGGAGAGCTAAAGGAATCTGACCCGAAGCAAGGAAGAACTATATAGGTGAATTATGGGGAAGGAGAGATGACCCCTGTACTGAAAACCGGTGAATAAACTGAGTAATCCAAAAGAGTGGCTTCTGTTGTCCTTCCCACATCTCACAAGTGGTGGCAGCAATGAGATCGAAAGTGCCTTGGAAGCCCTACTTAAAGCCCTGATGGAGGTACAGCAGAGGTTACAACACGCTGTAGAACTGCAACACCAATAAGCCCAGGCGTATTGACGGGCCTTGCACAAAGCTCTCCAGGTACGACTCTGGGAGACACGCATGCCACCGCTAGAAGTCATTCCATGGTGCTGATTCCGGTGCTGCAAAGGTTTGCACCCAGCAAACACACATCGCATTTCTTTAGGAACTTTGAAAGGGGCAGGGAACGCCCTGTGGCCACAAGAGCGATGGGGCATGTATATAGCACTGTTAATGGCCAGGTACATGCATGCATACCAAGCCACTAACCCACCAGAGACACCTCATACATGGACATCAAGAAGGCAGTACTGGAGATGCTGGGATATGATGAAGAGACATGTTGCATTAAATTCTGTGAAACTCTACTTAATCCCGGGCAAACCCCCAGGCAGCTTGTTTTACAGGGTCACAAAGAAGTAACCGACAAATCGCCACAACCAGCCACCACTTTAGTACATGAGATGACTGATCGCATCATACTAGAACAATTATTTGAAGCTTGACCTAGTCCCATTCAAAGATGAGTAAGACAGCACCACAGACCTAGTCTTGCAGAAGCCATAAATATCACAGCTGCCTACCAGAAAGTGGGAGCCAGTCGTATCATGACCTTACTGGCTGGCCCCAGACCTGTGCAGAGACAGGCCACGCCTACCCCAAAAATGATGTGGGGTCCATACCCCACCCCTGTTACCACAAGCAAATAAAGTGGACCAACCCAAGACCAGAGCGACTGAGGGCACCACGCATAGCAGGCTTCCTACTGAGGCAACCACAATGCTTTGAGTGCAGCGATTGGGGCCACATTGCACGCCTATGTCGTAGAAAGATGAACACAGAACCAATGGATATTAGTGCCTGTGGGATTGTCAAAAGTAGAGCAGGCGAAGCAGACCACCAGGAAAACAGAACCCGATATGCCTATAACTGTGAAGCCGAAGTAAACGGAAAACCAGAGCAATGATCGACTCGGGGAGTCTGCAAACAGCAGTAAACACCCATTTGGCAAAACTCTGCGCAGGCTACAAACCCCTAAAACGTATTGGATGCTTACATGGGGGACAGAGGAATAATGTCCAACTTGGGGACAGAGACCTATGACTACCTGTCGCAGTGTTTTCCTACATACCCGAACCAGTGGTGATGGGCACAGGTGCTCCAGACTTTTCCAAAATATTTAGGGAAGCAGAAACCAACTGGTTACAACAGACACCTTTCTGGGATCCCTAGTTCCTGTCGGAAAAGCAAAAGTAGCAGGAAAGAAAGGACAAGGAGAAAATGAGACAGTAACAGTCTTTGGATGTTACCCCTGTCTCCATAGACCAGAATATTTACCAGGACACAGACAGTTTCTGGTTGGCGCATTAGACCCCACTCTGACATACGCAGGAGATAGCACTGGGAGGCAAGGATGGACCAAGAAAAGGGATGTGGTTTCAAAAAACGATGCCCTGTTTTATAGGATAACAGAAGTCACGGATAAGGAGCTCTTAGTCCAACTACTGGCGACCAGCAAAATATCGGAAAACTGTGTGGGACATGACCTACAATCAAGTAGGTGAAGGCCATCAAGGGTCAGAGAAAATCCTCTATAGAGTGATCCAGTGATTCTTTAAGCCCGGAGTATATGGAGAAGCAGCTCGATATTGCCAACAGTGTCCCGAATGCCAATTGAAGAATCAGGCTAATGTACCTCGTGCCCTACTTCGTCATACCTCTAATCACAGAACCATTTCAAAGGCTACGGATGGATATAGTGGGACCAATGGAACCAACCAGTCAGGGGTTACAAGTGCCTATTGGTCATTTTCGATTATGCCACATGCTACCAGGAGGCATTTCCCCTGAGACGAACTTCAGCTCAAAATGTCTGTGATGTCTTACACAAACCTGCAGCGGACATAGGGGGGATAGCTCAGGGGCAACAAGTTTGTCTGGGAAGCAAGACAATGCAGCACAACACAGGTTTGAATCTCGACCCTGCGCTTAGAAACCAATCTCTGGTATTAAGCGCATTCTAAAAGAAAAATTATAATTATAGTGACGATGGACACCAACCCAGCAGAGCCTAGTGAGATGCATCCAGAGAGCATGGAACCTAGGATAGAATCCCTGAACATCTTGTCATCTGAACGACAAGCAAAGGAATTAACTAGCCACTGTACTGATACCCAGGAACCTTTGCATTCCTTCCTGGAAGGACTACTGACTTCACCCACAGAATCAATAGGGGGTGTTACCACTATAGTCCTGGTCCCAAAACCAGACGGGAGTATCTGGTTTTGCATATATTTCCAGTTTTGATGCCTACCCTGTGCCCCGATGGAGGATCTGCTAGAACGCCTATTACAAACCAAATATCTCACCACCATTGACCTCAGAAAAGGCTGCTAGCAGATATCCTTAAGGACTATGGATATGGAAAAGAATGATGTGCTACAACCAGTGGCTTATACCAGTTCACGGTTCCACCCTTCGGGCTACACTGAGCAGCAGCGACATTCCAATAGCTCATGAATAAACAACTGCAAGGACAGCATGACTACGCCACAGCCTACCTGGACAACATCATATACAGCCCTGACATCTGGATAAGGTTCTGGAAACATTAACCCAGACCCAACTTAAAATTACCCAGAGGACAACCACAGTGGGAGCCTCACACACCAAGTCCCTAGGATATCATTTGGGAAACGGAAGCTTACAGCCCCAAAAGGAGAAAATGGAGGCCATCCCATTCCTTGCACCAGAACACCCAAGGACATCAGGGCCTTCCTGCGGTTTTTAGGCTATTACCGAAGGTTCATTCCCCGCTTTGCAACCCTGACTGCTCCATTGACCGATCTATTGAAAAAGAAAGCCCCTGGACTTGAAGGTGATAGGGAGGCTCGGGTGATCCGAGACTATATGGCCATGAAGGAAGCTCTAAAAACATCCACGCCATCCTATATTGCCCCGACTTCACAGCCCTGTTCTTTCTGCGTGCTACTTTGTCTGGCACTGGGTCAGGGGCTGTACTGTTCCACAGGGAGGTGGAGTGTCCGGTTCTGTTTAGCAATAGGAAGCTAATGCCACACGACACCCACTACGCCGCCATAGAGAAAGACTGTCTTGTGGTCAAATGGGCTATTGAAACCTTTAGTTACTATTTGTTGAGTCGGCATTTCACACTATTCGGTGACCATGCACAGTTTGTGTGATGCAAGAACACTAACCCTCCGGTGTTGAAATGGTTTCGGGCTTCCAATCCTTTTCCTTAAGAGACTCACTTACCTGGGCGGTTGTTGGCTCAGGTTGATTTACTATCATTGTCTTTTTCCCTGTCCGATCATCGGGGCTTGAGTAGAGGGCTGTGTGGTGATGCGACTCAGTCTGCCTGCAAAGTCCACCTAGCCACAGGGCACTTACTGGCAAAGAGGTGAGGGGGATGCTGTGTGGCCCACTGCCAGGATCACAGCATCTGCTTTCCAATGTGGAAGAGGTTGTGGTCCTGGGGCGTTCCTGATCTGCAACACAGGGCTTCAGTTCCCTCTGCTCTGCTGGTGGCTGTAATGCTGGAAATGCATTGGAGGGACAGGCTCTCGCTGTCCTGTGGTCCCTTCTCATGCGTGTTCTGTGTTTTCTGCAGTGCTGCTCTTCCTCTTTTTGGTTATGGTAAACAGACCCTTGGGATACCCTTATGGCACTCATGGGTGGGGGTACAACACTGTACCCCTAGTGTATGTTTTTGGGCACCTGTGTGTGGCCCACAGAGCAGGGTATGGACTGGTGGGATGGGAGCTCCATGCTGAATTTGACAGGTGCTCCGAGTATCCTCCATTTTGGGATACCCAGCCCCTGCCATTGGAATCAGTTGATTCCTGATGGGAGACGAGATGGCCCCTATGGCTGCTTGCTTTCCATTGCCTGTTAACTTGTTTTTCCAAAGTCCTGGCAAGCCCTAACACTGTCCATTCCCCTGACTGGCTGTTGGGTGGAAGTTCCATATATTGTATTGTGGAGAAGTCCAGGCCAGACTGGCTGGAGCCTTTCTAGTGACTGTTGTGGGTGCACCCTCGGGGTGGGACCTAGGTGAATGGAGTGTGTGACCAATATACATTTCATGTTATGGGTGTCTGGTTTCTAGTGTGACACAATGAATGAGACAGCCCTGCCCGAAACTGGTATCAATGCAGTGTGGAGTGCTGAATGGCTGGGTGCTTGTCTCCATCCACATTCCTTGTGAGTGTCTGGATGGAGAAGAATGGCTTGAATGCACTATGAACCTGATTGGCTGCCTGCCTGCTCAATGCCCTACTAAATGATTGGCTACCTGAGGCTGGCTCAGCAGTGTGAATGTGAGACAGAACAGTATATTTGGGGACCTCTCACTGACTATAACCGTTCCGAAGCTGAAGTCGAAACTTGATGCTTTACCTCGAAGCCGAGCCGGGAGAAGAATTGCTGCTGCTTTCCTTCGCAATCTGAAAGCTGTTGTGCCTTCAATGACTGATCCAAGAGAGGACCTTGCTAGGAGACCTCTTCCCGAGCTACGAGGGAACATCGTGCACCAGCTCACCTTCACCAAGGCTCCCTGGAAGTCAGTCCTAGAAAGGCTGCCGATCGTTGACTAGCACCGCCAAGGCCAAAGCTGCAGTTTCAACGACATTGTTCACCTTTTCTTCAAGGAATCTCGGTGACCCATGGCTCCTGCCATAAAGGGAGTTCACTCGAGGGATCTGTCGATGACCTGTCGAAGAACTGTGCTAAACCAGGTACATTGGGTAGTAGAAACATTTTCGAAGGAACCAACACTAATTTAAACATTAATGGACTAGGCTTGTTGTTATACTTTATTTACAGTTAGCCCAGGTGGGGGGGGATCCTCACACAGACCTGTCTCTTTGGTAGGGATCAAGTATTCTGCCATTTGTTTAACCCAACTTGTCTTCCTTCCCATGTCTATTGTTGGTGCACTTTACTATTTGATTTGTATGCCATTGAGACTGTCAACAGTTGGTGCATTTTAATGGAGTCAAGAGTTAACTGTGGTACCACATAGGCATTGTACATATTTATCATTCTAGTATTGCCAAAGCACAAAGTGTGTTATTGATTATGTATATGTTCTGAACCCTATTTATATAACGAACTGTGTTATCACTAACATAGTGTGTGGACATACCTTTGTGGGGGCTTGGGGACTGCACTGTACTTAAGAACCAGTCTGCATCTCCTCCTCAGAGCTTAATCCTTGATTGCTCGACCTTCGTTACCATATAGAGAATCTTGGCTGGGGTGCTCTGTGCTTCTACTCTGCCATATAGAGGCAGGTGTACAGAAACCCCCCTCCAGTGTTTGAACTGGTGGCACTGGTGGGATGCTAATGGTTTTAGGAATCCGTGTGTAACCTCGACTACAAAATACCCACACCTTGTTAATTTGAGTTTTAGTTGTTTACTGAGATGACTACATTACAAGCAATGGAATCTATTGCAAATTGTAAATTGATTAGGACGAGCTTAGAGGCTCTCCAGAGTGCTTGTGAAGCCAGGGAGTTAGACTTTGAAGATAAACCTAACGCTCAGCTGATAGCTGCCCTGGTGGTCTACCAGACTGATTATGTCGCTCTTAATGAAGGGGGTGGGGGTGCAACCATTGAGGACCCTACCCCTGGGGTTGTTGTTGAATCTTATTCTGGGAATGCCACCGCTCCTGCTGCCTCTATTCCAAAACCCAGCAATGTTTCTTCAGGGAATTCCTTGGAACTTGAATTATTGAGGATGAAATTGGCCTTTGAATATAAAACATTGGACATTTGAAGCTGAACTTGGAGGAGTTGGCATAGCAAGTGATACTCAAAAATAGGTATCTTTAACTCAAAGACGGGGATCTTGAACTTAAAAACAAGGGCACTGAATTATGAGAATCCATCTAGAAAAAGTCAGAGTGGAAACTTCAGCCAAACCAGTTGAGTATGTCAGGTCCCCTGGCACCAAGTTTATGAAAGATTTGGTTGTTGTCTTTGTGGAGGGTTCTGACGTCCTCCAGTGGATTGAAGCGTTTGAAATGGCTTGTGCAATCCATGATGTTGAGAAAAGAGATTGGTCTTGTGTTGAGTGCCTCAGACGGAGTATGACTGTATTCTGAAACTGAGTGTGGAAGAAAGGGGTCAGTATGAGTGTATGAAATCTGCTTTGATTGTCACGTTTGGCAAGACACCTACCCAATACCTTATAAGGTTCAGGGATTATAAGAAAAGAGAGAATGTGTCTTGCATTGCCTGGGTGAGTGCTGCACATATGAACATGATTGGGTGGATTGATGGATACAAGGTGAAAACATTTGTTCAATTGTCCCACCTTTTTCTTTTATTAGCATTTTTTAAGCCTGTTCACCAGAGCTGCGTCAGTATGTTGCTGACCAGAAAATGTTGGATCCCTTTAAGCTGGCCAGGCTGGCTGACAAGTGGGTCTCTCACTGAGTGTCCCCTAAGGAACCCAGTAGGAAAGACAAGGACAAAGAAAAGGGGACATCTCGGACGTCTGACGAGACCCAAAAGGAGTCAGGCGAATAAACCAAAAAGTTCCTCGCCTTAGAACCCAAAATCTAGTGGGGATAAGCCTTATGTGGGTGGGAGTAAGAGTAGTGGTCCTCCTGCTGCAAAGCAGGCTCCCAGTGGCTCTGGTACCGTACCTCGCATTCCTGGCACTTGTTGCGACTGTGGGGCTCTGGACTACAAGGGTGACCCAAAGTGTAAAGGTAAGGCACTGTAGTCCAGGCTGTCAGCCTGACCTACCCTTGCTTCATGCCTAAGGTGGAGGCCACTATCCTCTCCTCGTCTACTGGAATCTCATTTGGTGCTCCTGCAGAGATTTTCCTAGTGTCCCTTGGAGCCCGGGACCAGTACGCAGAAGTACTGGTTAGAATCCTGCAAAACAGACTCTGATTTTTGAGAAGTGTCCTCCTAAATTGCCAGCATTCTACTGGTTTGAGACACACTGGGGAAAGTATGACAGTGGTGGACAGGACCTTGCTCATGCCAGAGGACTATGTAGGTGCTCCTCTGAGAACTACCAGGTTAGCTGGTAGGCCTTCCAAATTATCTCCTGTTGCCCTAGTCGCCATCACGATTGCAGACAAGACAGCAAAGGTTCCTGTCCTGGTTCAGGACAATATACCTGCTAACATTTGTTTGGGAATGATCTAGTGGAGTTGGGGTTGATCTCGGATGGTCTACCCCTGACAGCTGCTGCAGTCACTACATCACAGGTAACACTGGGTCTGACTGCGAGCCAGGTACCCAAGGCAAGATGGAAGAGCAAGAAGGCCACCTCTGCGAAGGGGGCTCCTTCTCTTCCTGCTGCTTCAGCAGCACCCACTGAGATTTAGGCTCCGGACGGGCTGGGTCCAGTGGTAACCCGAGACTTGACTCCTGAGGGAGAAGAGCCAGAAGACCCTCCTGTGGGAGAGGTGCTTAACCCAGAGGATCACCCCAACCTTCTCTGCCTGCTGGCTGAAGGGTGGCCCTCTAGGGGAAGACTTCTGCAAGCGTTGGGGAGAGTGTGTCACTCTCTCTCTCGGGTCTGAGTAAACCGTCCCAGGCATAAGGTGAAGTGCTTAGGTCGTTCAAGATGTATTAGGAGGGTGAGCTCCTTTGTAGTGAGCCCACTAAGCCTGAACCTGGTGCCCTCAAGGGTTTGGTGGTACCCCAGGTTTACAGGCCCTTCTGGTTGCAGTTGGTGCATGAGGTTCCCTTAGCTGGTCATCTTGGGACCTAGAAGACTAAGCACAGGCTCTCTGCCCATTTCTACTGGCCCTGGATGGCAGTAGAAGTGGGACTACACTCCAGTAGAAGTGGAGTCCCACTGCCGGACCTGTCCCACTTGTCAGTTGTCTGGCAAGACTGGAGGCAGCGTCATTGCCCCACTGCAGTTTTTGCCAGGGGTTGGCACACCATTTGAGAGGGTTGGCATCGACATGGTCAGTCCTCTTGACCCTCCCACTTCAGGTGTACATGATTTCATTTTGGTCCTGGTTGATCATGCCACCAGGTTGTCTGAGGTTATACCCCTTCAGACCATTACAGCCAAGGTGGTTGCCAGGGCTCTCCTGGGCATTTTTACCAGAGTTGGATTCTATAAAGAGGTGTTCTCTGGCAGAGGATCCAACTTGTCGAGTTGCATGCAAGCGATGTGGAAAGAATGCAGAGTAACCTATAAATTCTCCACCTCCTACCATCCCCGACCAATGGCTGGTTGAGAGATGTATTAAAACTCTCAAAGGCATTCTGGGTGCTTTGGAAGGGACCCTAAGGAGGAAATGGGATCTCCTCCTGCCATGCCTGCTGTACGCTTACAGAGAGGTACCTCAAGAGGGTGCTGGTTTCAGCCCCTTTGAGCTCCTCGTTGGACATCCTGTGAGGGGACCTCTGGCCTTGATCAGAGAAAGTTTGGTAGCCACCCCTCCAGGTCCTGCCAAGCAAGTGGGGGTCTATGTGTTGGGTCTCAGGCGGAGGATAATGCAGATGATGGGCCAGGCAACAGCAAATCTTAAGGCTAGCCAGGAGTTGAATAAATACTGGCATGACATTAAAGCAACACAAGTGGATTGGACTCAAGTTCAGGAGATCATTGTGATGGAACCTACCAATCCTAGAGCTTTCAGATATGTGACTGGACCCTTCCGGATAATCTCCAAGATGGGCAAAGTCCACTATCTAGTTTACATGGGAGTCCCTGGGGTAGCCCCTCAGGTATTCCACATCAACAGGCTCAAGCCTTTCCACAGGCGAGCAGAAGTCTTGTGGCTCTTGCTAGTTTCAGAGCAAGAAGAGGATTTGAGTGAGCCCCTTCCTGATTTGCTGCATCGCAACACTCAGGATGGCTCAGTGGAGGGAGTGCATCTCTCTCCATATCTCGCACCAGAGCAGCAGAGGGCCTGCAGGGCTTTGCTCTGGCAGTATGCCCCTGTGTTCTCACTTACACCAGGCCTCACCCCATGGTGCAGGCACGAAATCGACACTGGCGACAGTGTCTGTCAAAAACAGGTGCTACCGAATGTCAGATACGGTTAAGAACCACATCCAGGCTGAGGTCGCCAAGATGTTGGATCTGGGTGTTATTGAACCCTCAACCAGTCCCTGGTCCAGTCCCGTCGTCCTTGCCCCGAGGCAATTTCCCAGGCAGGTACCAAGGGTTGGCGGTTCTGTGTGGAATAAAGAGGGGTCAACACCGTCACCAAAACTGACGCGCACCCATTGCCCAGGGCGGATGAGCTCATGGAAACCATCGGTGCTGCCAAATTTGTGAGCACCTTTGACCTTACCTCAGGCTATTTGCAAATATCTCTGACGGACCATGCCAAGGAAAAGACTGCGTTCTTAACACCCGAGGGGCTCTAGCAGTTTAGAGTCATTAGCCTTTTGGTTTGAAAAATGCACCTGCCACCTTCCAAAGCTTAGTCAACTATGAGCTCACTGGGCTGGAGGCCTTTTGTGTAGCCGCCTTAGATAACATTGCGGTCTACAGTTCCACTTGGGAAGAGCATTTGAAGGTGTTGCAGGCCTTGAAAATGATTAATTAATAAACAGGCACACATGATGGGCCTGTTTATTAATGTACTAAGCACCCTGGGTTCTAAACTTTCAGTTAACATATAGACATGCTAAAAACTACTTTTCTATTGACATATTTTTGAATTTGCGTCTGTGAAATGCAAGGAAACATTTGGCAGAACTGGCACCTGTTTCGACATTCACTTGGAGAACACTGGCAACTGCATAAAGAAAACCCAGCTGGTAACACTGAAATATCATATTGACCACTATTCACACGCTACTTATTATGGCTTTAAAAAAACTCTCAGCGTTTACTATTCTTTCCAAAAAATATGTAGTGCTCCATACTACATAGGGAACGTATAGATGAAGATACCAGAGGAGGAAATGCAGTACAATTGCAATGGATAACCAGTCGCAGCAGAATTTTGGTAAACATCAGTGGAAGAAGCAGCACGAGGTAACAAGGGAACAAGTCGACATAAAAATTCCACTGGTATAGGGGAAATAAAAGTCCTTGTTAAAGGAATATTAACTGTCTCAATGTCCTCCTCTATTCCTGTTTTCACTAAGACCGCTATGTTAGGATGAACGTACAACCTTATTAGATTTGCCCTCCAAGGACGTTGGGTGGGAAAATCCTCTCCTACTTTAGCAATGCTAACATTACCTTGTTGTAAGTAGAGAACAGTGTAGATGGTAGGAAAATTAACACGTAAGTAGTCAAGTTTCTATTAGTAAGAAAAACGTTTAAGACGTGCAATTATTTTTCATGAGGGGGCATCCATTCACTGTGGACATTTCACAAGATAGATTGGCTTGTTTGTAATGACTCTATACAAGCACACCAATCTAGATTGCCAAAGGGTTTAAAGAATGCTTACTTAATGTTATTAGAACCAAAGTTTTAAAATGTATGTTTTGTATACCTTGTTAATACAAACATGCTAAATAAAAGTTTGAAATGGAAGAAAAGGGTAATAAGTGTATTGTGTAAAGTAGAAAATGGATTGTTACTAGGATGTATTTTAAAAACCGTGCAAAATAAATGTAGAGGTACGATTCTGAAGATTACATAAATTAGAAGAGAAAATGGCATTCTGGAATCTTCTACTTCTGTTTTACTGTGTAAAACGCTGTATATGTTAATATGTACAAGTGTTCCCTATAAGCGCTAGGTTACATAAAGGGTTCCATGTACTTTATTATGAGTGTTGGGGAGTGTAGAAGGTCAAGACTGTTTACGTATGAAACAATAAAGTGAAATGTTTGTAAAATAAATGATGTAACTACTAATAATGATGAATTTAGATATACAGTGTTTACTAGTTATGTGTATAGGTTGGGAAAACAAGTACACAACATTTTAAAAAAGTATTCCAATTCAATTAAAAAATGAAAACTGTTTATTTGAAGTGTCAGTTTGTTCAGTGTTTAAATATGTTCTATGTGTAGTGTGGAAGTTTTCAGAAAAGTCGTACAATGTAGTGAGTCATTGAACCATGGACATTTATTTTTTTATAGTATGTTTTAGAGAATGATCATTGGCTTCTTAGGTGTGTACGTGGCCAAAAAAAGGGACACGCCAAATAATAAATGTAGCATTGTAATGGCAATGTAGATATCATTTTTTATATTTTAGAATGAATTTTGATATCATAAAAAATGATACACTGCACACAATGATCTATGCCAATAGACGTTTAAATAACTAGTTTAAATATGATGGGTACATTTTGAAATTTCATTATGAACTTCTCGTGTGTAGGTGGCAAAAAAAAGGAGGCAAACAGATTTTACAAGAAGTATGGAAATTACATTTGTTAGGTTATTAGTGTCTTTTTTGCTAACTATGTTAAAACACTAAGGTTTTTATTGTCTACCTATTTAAAAATTGTTATGACTATACTTTAAAAAATGTGTACTAACAAATAATGTTCCACTGTATCTGACAATTTGTCATTTAATATTTTAACATGTATTCATTGCAGTGAAATGCCTTTAGAGGTGCACAAACATTTGACATTGTGGGCAAGTTCGTAGTTCCCTAAATGGTTAGTATGGTTGAGGTAATCATATTGGATTTTCTTTCCTATACTACACTGTAGCAACCCTTTCTTTTTAAAAGTGTTTATTTTTTATTGATACAATGTTTTATAAAATTGTTTATATTTTTATTTTACATGTTATATAAATGTACTTATAAAAAGTGAGCATGTATAATTTGAATATTTATATATTTCTTGTTACATTTTTAAAAAAAAAACTGACTAGAGGTTTTTCCTCTCTGAGGTTTTTTTCCTCTATTGTATGATTAATGAATACAACACTTGTATTGGTGTACTAGGAATACATTCAGCATTCACTTAGTACTTATTTTATTATGAAATACATTTCATTCAGTTTCAGAGTTGGTAATATTGAAGAAAGATGACAACACATAAAGGTATTGGCTAAGACATTATATATATAACAAATCTGAGCTTGTGGAATCTGCTTAGATCACATGCTGTGAATAGGCCGACATCTAGTGGAAGCTGCGGAGTGTTACAGTTGTTTTCAAAACTCAAAGGGATGTCGACAGGGCGTGCCAATAATACCATCCCTAGTGTGACGTCCACTTATACCCATGATCCCTCACACGTCAAGGTCCCATTCTAGATGGACGCTTTTAGCGGAGTTCCTCTTTCAGCTTATAGCCATTTACTATTTTTTCATTTACTGATAGTCAGTGATATAAAGGATAGTAAGAATAAACTATCAAAACATCAGACGCTGGTGAAGACCAGAAAAAACGACCGTTGGAAGACTTTCGCGATGGATCCGTTTCAGCCTTGCAAGGCCGCTCCGAGCTTCGGCCCACACAGTAGGGAGAGGGGAGAGGTCATTGTAGAATGCATATGCCCCCTTTCTCCAGCATGGGGTCTGGCATGGATTCACATGCTCATGAATATTCCCCGTCGTCAGGCTGGGAATCCTCGGTAAAGAAAAAATCAGTTTCGTTTCTGATCTGTCTTTCGTAGTAGTAACCAATCACTGATCTCTGCGTCATACTGACCACAGCCAATGACTGCCCTCTACCTAAGCCCCGCCTCTGGCAGCCATCTTCAGATTTTTACCGCACGTTCAAGTGTTGGGAGTCCTCGTGCTTAGCTCTTGAGCTTTTACTGCGTCTTTTGCGCTTTTTCAGGTGAATTTTCACATTTTTTCGGTTAATCGAGCCTCAAGCTCCACCGTTTCTACTCCTGTTAACGGCTACCCGTTGCGGGATTTCCTACGCCCCTCAAGGTGAAGATTTCGTTGAATCAACTTCTTGGAGGATTCCAGAAGATTTGCGGCCTACTTCGAGATGGCTCAGGATGCGAGTTTGTCGCCCGGACCCAAGCTGTTTCGCAACTGCCCTGGATGCGGGCTGCAGAATGTGTTTAAGGAAGACGAACATTCGCTATGCCTCTACTGTCTTCATGGGGACAAGACTCATGTAGAGAAGGACTGCCAGTTCTGCAAGAACTTGTTGGAGCGGACCATGAGGGACCGTCGATCCCATCTCGCAAGCTGGTTGGAGAAGGGCTCGAGGGGTGAGAAGAAGAAGAAAGGGTCCGAGCGGGCTTTTAAGTCCTGTGCGGGCGCCCCGGCGACGGGGGCCCAACACCAGGCCAAACGCCGCGAGTCTGCTGGCTCCGGGAGCACCGAAAGGTCGGGCTCTTCGGTCGCCAGGCAGGGCGCACCTTCCCCGGCGCCGTCAACCACAAGCCAACGCTCCGGTTCGGGGAAGAGAAAGTCCGAGACCCCGGGTAAGCTTCGGGAGAAGCCCCGTCTGATCTCGAAAGAGGGGGAGCGAGGCGTCGCCCCTCCCCCGAAGGAGAAGGCCCGGGACGCACCTAAGGTGGTGAAGGCCCCTACCCAGCAGGCAAGGGCCTCTATCGCTATCGCGGCGACTCTGGCCAAGCCGGCAGAGACACCGCCAGCGGAGACCGCCTCCGGGACTAGAGTTTCCCTGCCGCCAAGGAGGGAATCCTCTTTTCAGCCCATCGTCGTGGCCACCATGATGGAAGAAGCGAGGGGGGGCATGGTGCCCTCCTCGAGCTCGGAGTCGGCCTCGGAGGAGGAAATGACCGAGGCCGTGAGGAACTTCGAAGTCCAATTCGAGAATGCTCGATCCCGTCAGGAAGATCCTCGGGAGATAACCGAGGAAGATGACGATGGTGAGGAAGAGCAGCCTTCCCTTCCGGCGCAGCCGGATCCTAGGCATCAGGATGGCTCGGCGGCCATTTTGTCTGCCATCCAGTCCTTATGCTCTGAGATAAGGATGAGATTCCCACGGCCCAGGCCGGAGGACCCGCAACCTGGCCCGTCGGGAAGTCCTCAGAATAAACGACGGAGGACGCAAACCTCTCCTCCGCTCGCCCCCGTAAGGCCTACAGTTCCCTCCTCATCCTCCCACGGGTCGGGAGATGACGGTGCCAGACGACGACGGGTTCTGAGGGCGACGACGACGGAACAGGTCTCCCGTCGCACGGGCCTCGCCGCCCGACGAGATTGGCTCATTCCACGCCATGATCGCCAGGGCGTCCATATTGTTCCACCTCTGCCCGGAGGAGCAGAAAAAGGAAGGTTTCCTCTATAAGCGCCGGGAGGCCAAGAGGAAGATGGTCATCGCGGTGCCCCTAATCGATGACATCTGGGAGGAGGGCCTGTCGGTCCTCAAGAACCCCTCCACGGCACCGGCCAAACGGGACCGGTACGAGAAGAAGTACCGGGTCCCCGAAAACCGCTCCCCTGTGCCTCAGGGCCCAGCCAACGCCAGACTCGGTCGTCTCGGCGGCGGCGAAGAAGAAAGCGGCGGGGTCAGGAGCCTCGTCGTCGAATTCCCCACCGGACGGCGAGGGAAAGAAGTTGGACGCCATGGGGCGGCGGGTCATTTCGGCGGCGACGACGATCAAAGCGGCCAACGCCCTGGCGATCGTGGCCCGTTACGACAGAGAGCTCTGGTTTAAGCTGGCCCCCATATTGGACTTCCTGCCGGACGACAAGAGGTCTGAGGCCCTGGAAATACTGCAAGAGGGCGAGGTGGCGTCGGACCACGCCATAACGGTGGCAACCGATATTGCCGATACCGGTTTCCGCCAGCTGGGCAACGGTGTTTGCCTACGACGACGGGGTTGGCTCCGGGCAACCGACTTCCGTCAGGACGTCCAGACCAGGGTGTTGGACATGCCGTTCGACGGCAGCAACTTGTTAGGGAAGGCGGTGGACGAATCCCTCCAAGCCATAAAAACGGACACGGAGACGGCCCGCGCCCTAGGAGCCCTTCAGCAACGACGGCCCTTTCGGAGCGCCGGAGGCAGACAAGGTGCCTCCAAGGGATCCAGCGGTGGCTCGTCGTCCTACCGCCAGGCGGCACGCTCCTCGTCTTAGGAGGCCTACAGGGGTCGCAGCAAGCAGGGAGCGCCTCGCCGCCGTCGGCAAGGTGGCCAGGGCGGCAAGGCCAACACCTCCAAGCAGGACTGACCCGGCCGTGGTCTCGGGCCCCCACCGAAGCACCCCGGTGGGACGCCGGCTGACGAACTTCGTCGGCGTATGGAAGTCCATCTCCACCGACCGTTGGGTGCTGGATACCCTGGCAAGAGGACACTCTATCGAATTCCTGAAGAAGTGCCCTCGCGTTCCGCCTGTGGCCAGGAAGGAAAACCACGTCCCGCAACTGCTGTTGGAAGTAAGGGCCATGCTCAGGAAAGGCGCCATCGAGCTTGTCCCGAAGAGGCTCCGGGGCTCTGGGGTATACTCAAGGTACTTCCTCGTCAGGAAGAAGACGGGTGGCTGGCGCCCCCTCCTGGACCTTCGTCGTTTGAACAAATACATCAGATCACAAAAGTTCAGGATGGTCACCCTCCAGCACGTACTGGGACAGCTGGAGGAAGGCGACTTTCTATCGTCGTTGGACCTGGAGGATGCATACTTCCACGTTCCCATCCTCAAAAGTCACCGAAGGTTCCTCAGGTTCGTCATCCAGGGACGCCACTACCAATTCAGAGCACTGCCGTTCGGATTGAAGTCGGCCCCCAGGGTCTTTACCAAGTGCCTAGCACCAGTGCCGGCGCGGCTGCGCCTGCAGGGGATTCAAGTCTACCCCTACCTGGCTCATCCGCTCAAGGACGAGGGAGCTCGCCGTCGAACACACTGTTAGGACCGTCCAGCTACTCACAGACCTGGGATTCGCCATAAACTACCCAAAGTCCCACCTGGTGCCGTTGCAGGTGGCCCTGTTCCTGAAACTCGATACAGTGAGGCGCCTGGCGGCCCCGTCGGAAGAACGGACGAAGACCATTCTAGGCAAGGTGCAGTGCCTGCTTGCCACAGACGTGGCCAGGGTGAGGTCCATCAAGTCCCTCCTGGGGATGATGTCCTCTTGCATCTACCTGGTGCGCCTCTGAAGACTACGGATGCGCCCTCTTCAAGAATTTCTCGATGCCCGTTGGATGCAGGCGACGGGCACCTTCGAAGACAGGGTCCCCCTCAACGAGGTGTTCCGGCGGGCGATTCAGTGGTGGGGCGTTCGAGCACACCTCACGGCGGGTAAGGACTTTCAGATGCCCGCGTACCAGGAGACGGTGACGACGGACTCCTCCCTGGAAGGCTGGGGCGCCCACACCGGGGATCTCCACGCAAGAGGCCTCTGGCTCCCGGAGGAGAGGCTCCTACACATCAACGTCCTGGAACTCCGAGCCGTGTTCTGGGCTCTCAAATCGTTCCTCCAGTCGCTAAAGGGCAAGGTGGTGCGGATCTTCACGGACAACACCACGACAATGTTTTACATACGGAAGCAGGGAGGCACCAGATCCCCAGCCCTATCCAAGGAGGCACAGGATCTGTGGCACTGGGCGGTCGCCTAGGGGATGTTCCTGGTTCCCTTCCACCTGGCAGGAGAAAGAAACACCATCGCCGACTCGCTCAGCAGGGAGCTGCGCGCGTGTCACGAGTGGGAACTGCGCCAGGATCAGGTGGATCAACTCTTCCGACGATGGGGCAAACCCCAAATCGACCTGTTCGCGACGGCGACTAACTCGAAGTGCAAGAGGTTCGCCAGCAGGTTTCCCCAGCCGAGAAGCATGGGCGATGCGTTCTCGTTCCCCTGGGACGGCCTATACCTGTATGCGTTCCCTCCGTTGCCGTTTCGACTCATCAGCCAGCTCAAGAGGTCCCGGTGCAGGATGATCCTCGTCGCACCGGCGTGGCCGAGGCAGATCTGGTTCCCGGACCTTCTGGACTTGTCAACGTCCCCTCCCATCAAGCTGTCGGCGGACGCGGCCCTTCTCTCCAGAGAAGGAGGCGCCATCTTCCACCACGACCCGGCAACGTTGAACCTGCCGACTTGGCTCCTGCAGCGCTAGAGTTTGGAGGCTACGATATACCGGCCGATTGCAGAGAGGTTCTTGCAAAGGCCAGGGCATCCTTGACTCTCAAATGCTACGGTCATAAGGGGAAGAGGTTCTATATCTGGTGCCGAGCACAGAAGATCAACCCCCTACGGATTATGGCCCCTCAAGTGCTGTCGTACCTGCTATCGCTGGCAAAGGCTGGGCTAGCCCATGCCTCCATTAAGATTCATCTGGCGGCGATCTCCAGATATACCAGAACCACAGGACGGACGTCCCTGTGGTCCCATCGACTGGTAAGAGTTTATGAAAGGACTGTTCCGGTCATTCACGCCGGTGAAGGCCCTAGCCCCGGCGTGGGAACTTAACGTGGTGCTGACCAGGCTCATGGGGCCCCCATTCGAGCCGATGCACTCCGCACCGATGAAGTTTGTGTCGTGGAAGACTGCGTTCCTGGTGGCCATTACCTCCGCACGACGAGTGGGAGAGATCCAGGCCCTCTCCTGCAAAGCACCGTACCTGACTTTCCATGCCTCGAGGGTGGTGCTTAGGACGCACCCCTCCTTTATGCCCAAGGTGCCGTCGGACTTCCATCTTAACGAGCCCTTGGTGTTACCTGTTTTCTTCCCGTCTCCTTCGTCGCCGGCCGAGAGGACTTTGCACTCGCTGGATGTGGCTAGAGCGCTGAAGTTCTACGTGGACCGCGCAAAGAGTTTCCGGAGGACATCGCAGCTGTTCGTGAACTTTGGACCTGTGAATCAAGGGAAGGCTCTCTCGAAGTCTTCTATTTCCAGATGGCTCTCCGGCTGCATCATGCACTGTCACCGGTTGGCTATCCGACCGCTGCCAGGCCGTCCGAGAGCCCATTCGACCAGAGCGATCGCTGCTACTACGGCGTTCTTATCTGGTGTGCCCCTGCTGGACATCTGCAGGGCTGCTACGTGGAGGTCGACGCACACCTTCACGGGATTCTCCTGCTTCGATCGGGAGTCCAGGGAGGAGTCCGGGGTCGGCCAAGCAGTGCTGCGCAACCTGTTTGCTTAAGGTGAGCCTGGTGAGGAGGTAAGAGATGCTTAATGTTGAGTTTTATGTAATGCTTAATGTTGAGCCTTTTGCCACCCCCCGTGGTTGTGCATGTGTGTACTGCTATTTATTCTTATATTCATGAGCATGTGAATCCATGCCAGATCCCATGCTGGAGAAGGAAGAAGTTACTTACCTGTAACTGTTGTTCTCCAGCATGGGTCTGGCATGGATTCACATGCAAACCCTCCCGCCTACCCCTCTGCGGCTCTTCACTTGGTCATACTGCCACTTCACGTGCTACCAAATCTGAAGATGGCTGCCAGAGGCGGGGCTTTGGTAGAGGGCAGTCATTGGCTGCGGTCAGTATGATGCTGAGATCAGTGATTGGTTACTACTACGAAAGACAGATCAGAAACGAAACTGATACTGATTTTTTCTTTACCGAGGATTCCCAGCCTGACGACGGGCAATATTCATGAGCATGTGAATCCATGCCAGACCCATGCTGGAGAACAACAGTTACAGGTAAGTAACTTGTTCTTTCTTACACTACATTCGCCTAGCTGCCGTGTCATTCAGTTATGGACAAGACCCCCTTTAAATTTTGCATCAAGTGCAATTGGAAATTTCCATGGGTCGATAAACACCTCGTCTGTAACTTGTCTCCCATGAGACCACGTCGAGGGTTCTTGTCGAGCGTGCAGGCTCCTCAAGCTCAAGACTTTGAAGGACCAATCTACTAAATGCTGGGCCCACTACGCCAGGCAGCTCGAGGCCATGGAAGTAGAGGGTGCCTTCAGCGACGGAAGCAACACTGCGGTATCCGACGGGCAAGGCGACAGGGTAGCTCCGCTTACCCAAGCGCAGGCCCCTGACCCCGGAAGACAGGCCGGCAGCCTTGTTATGGGGACAACACCTGGTGGCGGAAGTGCTATCACTTCATCTACCGCTAAGCACACAACCTAAGGCCGAGACTCGACACACGTGCCGAGCGGACGGCAACGCATGACGTCCAGGGAAAGGTCAGTGGAATCTCTGTCCTCTGGGCACTCTTGTTCGAGATCGCCGCATGACAGTTCCCGGCTGTCGAAGGATGTCACAGACGTCACGCAAAAGACTCTCACTGAGGGCCGATCGTCCACAGACGAGGCCCCGGTTCAGCCTGCACCCAAAAATCGATGTTCTGCGTCAAGTCAGGTACTGGGCCCCAACAGTTGGGGGAAACGCGATTCAGGGTAACAAGGAGGAGTCCAAAAAGAAGTCCTTTAAGACCGCTCATAGGGAAAAGACCCCTCATAGGGAGAAAACTTGGGAGGCTAGGCCCACCACTCATGGGGAGAAATCTCAGCAGGCTAGGCCCAAAGAACCTGTATTACTCCTCCAACAGGTTTGGGGCTCCCTTCTCAACTATTGGTAATCCCTAGTTCTGCACAATAGTCGGCTGAGGATATAGACAGGGTCATGAGGAGGATGTCCTTCATGACCAACTTCTATGAAAAGGACCCTGCCTATTTCAAAGGTTTCCACTCCATCCGCCCCCCACTCCCACATTTCAGCACCCTCTGGGTCACAGATCCGTACTCAACCCCCTGCAAAGAGATCTCGCCCCGAGAATCCAGTGCAAGGCACAGTCATTGATTTCTAGGACCCGGACACCGACCATGAACACTGCTCTTTTCAGGAGGCAGCAGACCCTTATTATGGGGATGATGCAGCAGACCCCTATTACGGGGATGATGAAGACCCTGAGGTTGACCCAGAGGCAAATATGTATCCCATGGACTCACCTGTTGATCAGGATCCCCCGATCATGGACTCACCCATTGACAACCAATCCCTACTAAATGAATTGCTCGTCAAGGCGGCAGAGCATTTTTAGATAGAGGCTCAGGAAGTACAACAAGATAAGGATTTTGTAGAAATAATCCTAGGGGATAAGAAGGCTGTTATGCAGTTTATCCCTCTCCTCAAGTCCATTCAGCGTAAAATACAGCCATCGCTGGAGACCCCTAAAATTACGTGGGCAGTGAACCCCCGCAAAGACAAACTGTTTAGACCTGCCCCTTCTGACCTGCTGTATATCAGAGGGCAATTGACGCCAGTCTTTGCACAATGGGCAGAAAGGTACTAACCCAAAGCCAAGGTACTAACTGGAGGAACAATCATGGTCAGTCCTCCCAGAATTACCTAAGAGGAGCGTGCAGATCCCGCGGACGCGGTAGAGGCAACTCCTCCCGAGGTGGCACTCCACCTCAAAAGCAGTGACTGTCCGCTCCAGGTGCCCTCCCATGCCTCTCTAGTAGGAGGGTGCACATCTAACTTCACCCACGCATGGGAAGGGAATCAACAGACAGATGGGTGCTGTCCACTGTAACAGGCGGATACTGTATAGAACTCCTCGAACAACCCCAGAACCACCCACCATGACAAAAGACCCATTCCAAGGAACACCAGCGCATCCCCCTCAAGGAGATCGCAACGGTTCTTCTAAAGGGCGCCATTGAGATTGTCCCGGCCAACCAGGTAAACCAGGGTATTTATTCAACCTACTTCCTTGTGCCAAAGAAAGATCTAACAATGCGCCCAGCATTAGCTCTGCGCCCTGCAAACAAATATGTCAAGCCACAAAGGTTCTGCATGACTATGCTACAAGAGGTAACCCCCCTACTAAAAAAGGGGATTACATGGCAACCCTGGATATGAAAGATGCCTATTTTCATATTTCAATGTTCCAAGCGCACAGAAGGTTCTTGCGTTTCAAGATAGCGAAGCAGCACTAACAATTCAAAGTGCTGCCCTTCGGAATAGCATCTGCTCCAAGGGTATTCACAAAGGTACTGGCGGTGGTGGCAGTACACCTGTACAGGGAGGCAATCCCAGTGTACCCTTACTTGGAAGACTGGCTGATTACAGGGGAGTCTCCCCTGATTTGCAGACAAAACATTCAAAGATCCATCTTTTTCAATTGGGCTTTTCCATCAACGAGAAAAAAGCAAGCCTAGTGCCAAGCAAGACCAAACAGTTCCTAGGAGCTGTCATAAACAATCAAGAGGAGGTTGGTCTTTCCATCAGTGGAAAGAGTCCAAAACATGTTACTGCAGATACCACATTATCGGGCTGGCTGCCAGATAAGGGTGCGCAAAGCTATGCGTTTGCTAGGCATGATGGCATCTTGCATTTACCTGGTACCTCACACGTGCCTGCGACCCATGTAGGAGTAGTTAGCGAAACAGTGGTCTCAGGCAAGTGGTAAGTGGGACGATCTAGTGGTCGTTTCGCCAACACTAGTACAACATCTTTGCTGGTGGACAAGAGAAAATCTGTTGAAGGGGAAACCCTTCTACGATCCAGAAGTACAAGCGATTGTCACAACGGACGCCTCACTCGCTTGGTGGGGGGGGCTCACTACCTTCACCACACAGCTCAGGGTCTGTGGTCTCACGCGGTTGCACAGAACCACATAAGTCTGCTAGAATTACTGGCAGTATTCAAAGCCCTTCAAGCGTTCGAATCTCACCTAGCGAACCAATCTGTGCAGATCCTGACAGACCGCACTACAGCGATGTTTTACATCAGCTAACTGGGGGGCACACGTTCTCCAAATCTTATATATTTTTGCAGTCTGTGTTCAATTTTATCTATTTCTGTAAATTAAAAAAGGCCATTTTGTGGGTAAGGAAAGAGTGGGTGGACCAAGGGAGGAAAACACATATGACAAACATAGCAAAGGGAATTAAAATAAAAAAACATTTATTTTGGTATTTTCTTTTTTTATTTATTTTTCAAAAAAGGAGGGGGAATTGCAACTTAAAAAAGGAGGATGACGGCTATCTTGGTGTTAAAAAATGTGCATATTCTCCAGCATGGGGTCTGGCATGGATTCACATGCTCATGAATATTCCCCGTCGTCAGGCCAGGAATCCTCGGTATAGAAAAAAATCAGTATCAGTTTCGTTTGTGATCTGTCTTTCTTAGTAGTAACCAATCACTGGTCTCTGGGTCATACTGCCCCCAGCCAATGACTGCCCTCTCCCTAAGCCCCGCCTCCGGCAGCCATCCTCAAACGTTTACCGCACGTTCAAGTGCTGGGAGTCCTCGTGCTGTAGCTCTCGAGTTTTTGCTGCGTTTTCGTGCTTTTTCAGGAGATTTTTCTCATTTTTCCTTTAAATAGAGCGTCAAGCTCCACCGTTTCTACATCCGATCAACGGGGACCCGTTTCAGAGTTTTCTACGCCCCTCAAGGGTGAAGATTTCATCAAGTTACGCTTTTGGAGGTTTCCAGAAGTTTCCGAGGCCTACCCCGGACATGGCCCAGGAGAAAGGAAGTTCAACGCCCGGGAAGCTGTTCAGGACCTACCCTGGATGCCAGCTTCAGAATGTTTTCAAGGAGGACGAGCATTCGTTATGCCTCTACTGTCTCCATGAGGACAAGACGCACAAGGAGAAGGACTGTGCGTTTTGTGGGAACATGTCGGAGCGGACCATGAAGGATCGCCACCTCCGTCTCGCCAACTGGCTGAAAGGGAAGAGCCCGTCATGCGAGAAGAAGAAAAAGAAGTCTGAGCGGTCTTCTAAGCCCTGTGAGGGTGCCCCGGTGACGGGGGCCAACAAAAGGCTAAGCACCGCGAGTCTGCGGGCACCGGGAGCGCTGAACGGTCGGGCTCCTTGGCTGCCAGGCAGGGCGCATCCTCCCCGGCGCCATCAACCACGAGCCAACGCTCTGGCTCCGGTAAGAGGAAGTCCGAGAACCCGGCGAAGCTTCTGGAGAGGCCCCGGTCGATCTCGAAGATTCCGTCAGAGGGGGAGCGAGGCTCGGACCCTCCCCCCCCCAAGGTGAAGGCCCCAGGTGTCCAGAAGGTGACGATGGCCTTAATTCACCCTGCTAAGACCTCGATTGAGGATGTCGCCGCGGCTCTGGCTCAGCCTGTGGAGGCTACACCAGTGGAGGCGCCCTCAGGACCCAGAGTCTCCCTGCCACCGCGGAGGGAGTCGTCTTTCAGGTCCATTGAGAAGACCCCCACAAAGTCCTCGCTGGAGAAGGTGGGGGAGGGACTGATGGCCATCGTGGATACGGACACGACCTCTGAAGAAGAGCTCATCGAAGTCGTGGAAGAGGCCCAGCCCATCGGGAGGGATCCCGATGAGGGCGACGACGAGAGCGACGGTGTCGCCGACAAGGCTCCTCAAGAGCCCTCGCGCCTGTCGTTTCCGGTGCCGCAGGACACCTCAGCTGCCATTTTGTCAGCGGTTAAGTCCTTATGCTCGGAGATGAGGACAAGGTTTCCCCTTCCCCCGACGGAGGTAGCTGAGCCAGACCCGACGGGGGAACCGGAGCCAGGACCTTCAGAGAGTCCACCGCATAAGAGGAGGACGACGCATCCTACGCCACCTCTCCCACCTCTGCAGCCAGCTCTGCCTTCCCCCCCGGTCTACTACCCATGGGGATGATACAGGCACGGACACGGCTACGACAGGTACAGATGACGACGGACGCGACAACGGGACGTGTCCCCCGTCGCCCCCTGCTCGGGCGTCCCCGCCCGATGAGATTGGATCCTTTCATGTCATGATTTCCAGGGCATCCGAACTTTTTCAGCTCTGCCCAGAAGAAAAGAAGAAAGAAGGGTTCCTTTACCAGAGGCGCGAGGCTAAAAGGAAGACGGTCCTCGCCATACCGCTTCTTGATGACATCTGGGATGAGGGGCTCACCCTCCTCAAGAACCCTGCCACGGCGCCAGCAAAGAGGGACCGGTACAAGAAGTACCAGGTCCCCGACGCTGCCCCCTTGTGCCATCGGGCACAACCTACCCCAGATTCGGTCGTCTCGGCGGCGGCAAAGAAGAAAGCTGGGGGGGGCATCGGCCTCGACATCAACTTCCCCGCCGGACGGCGAGGGCAGGAAGTTGGACACGATGGGGCGACGGATCATCTCATCCGCAGCGACGACTATCAAGGCGGCCAATGCCCTGGCTATCGTAGCCCGCTACGACAGGGAGTTGTGGTTCAAAATCGCCCCTCTGTTAGACTTCCTTCCGGATGCCAAAAGGGCTGAGGCCTTTGAAATCCTACAGGAGGGGGAGATCGCTTCGGACCACGCCATCACGGTGGCAACGGACATCGCCGACACCGGTTTCCGTCAGTTGGGCAACAGCGTTTGCCTGAGATGACGAGGATGGCTCAAGGCCACGGATTTCCGCCAGGACGTACAAACCAAGGTCTTGGACATGCCCTTCGACAGGAACAACCTGTTTGGGAAGGCGGTTGATGAGTCCCTTCAGGCCATCAAGACAGACACAGAGACTGCCCGGGCACTGGGAGTGCTCCAACTGCGACAGCCATCCTTTTGGAGCTCCGAAGGCAGACAAGGTGTCTCCAAGGGATCCGGCAGTGGCTCCTCCACTTACCGCCAAGCGGCAAGATCTTCGTCCCAGGAAGCCTACAGGGGACGCGGCAAGTCAGGTGGTGCCTGTCGTCGTCGACAAGGAGGTCAAGGGGGCAAGGCGGCCTCCAAACAAGATTGAACCGACCGTGGGGTCGGGCCCCCGCCGAAGCACCCCGGTGGGAGGCCGGCTGGTGAGGTTCGTCAGCGTGTGGGAGTCCATCTCCACCGACCGTTGGGTGCTGGACGCCCTGGCCCAAGCGCACGCCCTCGAGTTTCAGAAGAAGTGCCCTCGCGTTCCACCCGTGGCCAGGAAGGAAAATCACGTCCCTCAACTACTGTTGGAAGTAAGGGCGTTGCTCAAGAAGGGTTCCATCGAGCTCGTCCCAAAGAGGCTTCGGGGCTCCGGAGTTTACTCAAGGTACTTCCTTGTAAACAAGAAGACAGGAGAATGGCGCCCCATCCTGGACCTACGACGACTGAACAAGTACATCAAGGCATAGAAGTTTTGTATGGTCACCCTCCAGCATGTGCTGGGACAGCTGGAGGAGGCCGATTTCCTGTCGTTGTTGGACTTGGAGGATGCGTACTTCCACATCCCATTCTAAAAAGACACCGAAAGTTCCTCAGGTTCGTGGTCCAAGGGCAGCACTACCAGTTCAAGGCCCTCCCGTTCGGATTGAAGTCTGCACCTAGGGTGTTCAACAAGTGCCTCGCACCGGTGGCGGCGCGGCTGCGCCTACAGGGGATCCACGTCTACCCCTACCTGGATGACTGGCTCATCCGGGCAAGGACAAGGGAGCTCGCCGTGGAGCACACTGCGAAGACCGTCCAGCTGCTCACGGACCTGGGATTCTCCAACTTTCCAAAATCCCACCTGGTTCCGTCGCAAGTCGCCCTGTTTCTGGGAGCCAATCTCGACACAGTGGCGTGGCTGGCCTCGCCGTCGGAGGAAAGGACCAGGACCATTCTGGGCAAGGTGCAGCATCTGCTGGCCACGGACATGGCCAGGGTAAGATCTATCAAGTCCCTCCTCGGGATGATGTCCTCCTGCATTTATCTGGTGCGCCTTTGCAGGCTTCGGATGAGACCCTTGGAGGAGTTCCTCGACGCCCGCTGGATCCAGTCGACGGGCAGCTTCTAGGACAGGATTCCTCTCAACGAGACTTTCCGTCAGGCGATCCGGTGGTGGGGTACCCGCTCTCATCTGTCGGCGGGCATGGACTTTCAGACCCCAGCTCATCAGGTGACGGTGACGACGGACACCTCCCTGGAAGGTTGGGGAGATCTTCACGCGAGAGGCCTTTGGCTCCCGGAAGAGAAGTTTCTCCACATCAACATCTGGGAGCTCCGCGGGGTGTTCTGGGCCCTTGGGTCCTTTCTTCCGTCCCTCAAGGGCAAGGTAGTGAGGATCTTCACCGACAACACCACCACGATGTTCTACATCCGGAAGCAGGGCGGAACCAGGTCCCTGGCCCTATCCAAGGAAGCCCAGGATCTGTGGCATTGGGCCGTCGCCCAAGGGATGTTTCTTCATCTGGCAGGAATAAAAAACACGATCGCCGACTCACTCAGCAGGGAGCTGCGCTCGTGCCACGAGTGGGAACTATGCCAGGATCAAGTGGATCGACTCTTCCGACGATGGGGCGAACCCCAAATCGATCTCTTCGCGACGGTGACGAATTCCAAGTGCCGGAGGTTCGCCAGCAAGTTCCCCCAGCCGAGGAGCATGGGCGATGCTTTCTCGTTCCCCTGGGACGGCCTATTTCTTTATGCGTTCCCTCCGCTGCCGTTGCTGCTCCGGCTCATCAACCAGCTCAGGAGGTCCTGGTGCAGGATGATCCTCGTCACACCGGCGTGGCCGAGACAGATCTGGTTCCCGGGCCTTCTGGACTTGTCAACGTCCACACCAGTCAAGCTGCCGATGGACGCAGACCTTCTCTCCAGAGAAGGAGGCGCCATTCTTCACCACAACCCGGAGTCGCTGAACTTGCAGGCCTGGCTCCTGCAGCACTAGAGTTTGGAGGGTACGACATCCCGGCCGACTGCAGAGAGGTTCTTGCAAAGGCCAGGGCGTCCTCAACTCTCAAGGTGCTATGGACATAAATGGAAGAGGTTCTCTTTCTGGTGCCGTGCACAGAAGATTAACCCTCTGCGGATTACAGCCCCTCAAGTACTGCTGTACCTACTGTCGCTGGCCAAATCTGGACTGGCTCATGCCTCCATCAAAATACATCTGGCTGCAATCTCCCGATATACCAGGATGACGGGTCGGGCGTCCTTGTGGTCTCATCGCCTGGTGTAAGAATTCATGAAGGGACTATTCCGATCATTCCCGCCGGTGAAGGCTCCTGCCCCGGCGTGGAAACTTAATGTGGTGCTGACCAAGCTCATGGGGGCCCCATTCGAGCCTATGCATTCGGCACCTTTGAAGTTCCTGTCATGGAAGACAGCTTTCCTCGTGGCTATCACCTCCGCACGACGAGTGGGAGAGATCCAGGCCCTATCTAGCAAGCCTCCATACTTGACTTTTCATGACACGAGGGTGGTGCTGAGGACGCACCCCTCCTTTATGCCCAAGGTGCTGTCGGACTTCCACCTCAACAAGCCCTTGGTGTTGCCAGTTTTCTTCCCGTCGCCTTTGTCGCCGGCCGAGAGGACTTTGCACTCGCTGGATGTAGCTAGAGCGCTGAAGTTCTACGTGGACCGCACGAAGAGTTTTCGGAAGACGTCACAGTTGTTTGTGAACTTTGGGACTGTGAATCAAGGGAAGGCTCTCTCGAAGACTTCCATTTCCAGATGGCTCTCCGGCTGCATCATGCACTGTCACCGGTTGGCAAACCGACAGCTGCCCGGCCGTCCGAGAGCCCATTCGACCAGAGCGATTGCTGCTATCACGGCGTTCCTGTCTGGTCTGCCCCTGCTGGACATCTGCAGGGCTGAGCCGTGGAGGTCGACGCACACCTTCACAAGATTCTACTGCGTCGATCGGGACTCCAGGGTCGGCCAAGCAGTGCTGCGCAACCTGTTCGCCTAAGGTGAGCCTGGTGAGGAGGTAAGAGTTGCTTAATGTTGAGTTGTTGTATTGCTTAATGTTGAGCCTGTTGCCACCTCCTGTGGTTGTGCATGTGTGTACTGCTATGTATTCTCTTATTCATGAGCATGTGAATCCATGCCAGACCCCATGCTGGAGCAGGAACAAGTTACTTACCTCTAACTGTTGTTCTCCAGCATGGGTCTGGCATGGATTCACATGCGAACCCTCCCGCCTACCCCTCTGCGGCTCTTCACTTGGTCATACTGCCACTTTACGTGCTACCAAATCTGAGGATGGCTGCCGGAGGCGGGGCTTAGGGAGAGGGCAGTCATTGGCTGGGGGCAGTATGACCCAGAGACCAGTGATTGGTTCCTACCAAGAAAGACAGATCAGAAACGAAACTGATACTAATTTTTTTCTATACCTAGGATTCCCGGCCTGACGACGGGGAATATTCATGAGCATGTGAATCCATGCCAGACCCATGCTGGAGAACAACAGTTACAGGTAAGTAACTTGTTCCGTATGTCCTACGCCCCTTTTTTCTAACAGTGTTCTTTCACCTTGAAGTATAGCCAACTGTCTGTGACAGTCTTCATTCCAATCTTTCTTCCTGGCTGGTGATGGATTGGGAACCCAAATGACATTGTCACCACTGTTGCTACGGTCGTCATCACTGTTGCTACTATCATGGTTGTACATGTTGGAACGTCCAAACCGGGAGGAATATGTAAAACAATAAAAATGGCAACACTAAAAAGACGATGCCTCAAAAAATGAAAACATTTAAATAAAAAAAAAAGACAAACTGAACAAATCACAAGACAAGGTAAAAGAGGAGTAGTTGAAAATTGAGTAAAAAGGAAGAAGGGTTAAAGTACCCAAAGTTCTTGCAGTTACTCGGGTAACATTTCACTAACAAGCAATGATCACTATACATTTTTTTTGTAGTGGGGTGATTATTCACGGCTGCACAGCACTGCACATGCTGATTGGACACTTTCGCACGCGCAGATGTCCTCAGGCGGCCTGGGCATAGCCGCGTCAGTACATTGCAACATGTGATTGGTCCTTTCGTTGATGCGGATAGGAGTCACGTGTAGGTGTGGGTACGCTGCACGTGATGTGATTGGCTGGCGCATGACGCACGCAGATGCGTAGCCGCGTTGAAGGTTCTCAACGTCCTATTGGATCATTTTGGGTGCACGCATTTCATCAAATGCATGGGTGTAGCCGCGTCAATAAATCAACATCTGATCAAACCGTTCGCTAACGCGGAAGTAGAGTGTATGCATGGAGATGAAAAGCGTGATATAATTGGGTCATTTTGTATGTGCAGATGGCATTGGCATAGTTGCGTGAATATATTGTTTGTTGACCTGGCTAGAAGGGTATTGCAGCCCATAATGCGATTGGCTGTCAAAAACAGGCGCGTAGCCGTGTCAACGTAACTTTCATGGGCCTTCCATTGACGCAGCTACTGCCACATGCAAGCATGACGACTCATTGGGTGATGTGACTAGTGAATATTTTAGGCATGAACACGTCATTGCACTTGGGCATAACCGCACTTACAGAAAACACATCCCGGTTGGCTATATCGCGTAACCGCGGTTATACCCCTCTCTCAACCACCTTTTTTGTTTTCTGTCTATGCTTTTTGTCTCTTGGTGGGTGAACTTCATTGTGAGCCTTCAGGATTCAGGAACTTTTTAAAGCTTCTTTCTATGTCTTTGTAGTTTTTTAGCATATATATATATATATAACATTTTTTTTGTTTTAAGTGTTGATATCAAGTGGCAGAGTCCTTTTTGTGTTGTGTATTTTTACAGTTTTTATTTTTCCTCCATGGTCCTGCATTTCAATATGACTGCAACCAGCAGTGATGAGGAGGTGATGTGCGTGGATTCAGTTTTACCGCCGCAGTAGAAGCAGTGTGCACAAAAAAATGTTGCTGACAGTTGGCAATATTTCCGTGTAAAGGACCAACACAGCAAAAAGGAGATTGAGGCGGTCGTGTGCGATTCGTGCCATAAGGTTTTGCAGAGGGGACATTCACTCAAGCCACTACAAAGCTTGGGGACATTGACGTTAATCCAGCATCTTATTTGTGTTCATTGGCATGAAGTGGATGAATCCTATAGGAAGGCTCTTGTAAAACATAAGGTGAAAGTACATCATGGAGCAAGATTAGCACAACTATATTTGTCATCCTTGCCAGAGACTTCGAACACGATTATTAACTATAGGATGAATTGCTGACTTTTTGTTTATATTGCATTAACTATTTTCCACCATCTAACACCCGACATCAGTCCATCCTGCCTGCACCTGATCTGTCTAACTTTATTGTGATGTACAAAACCTGTTACAGCTTGATCGAGGTGAGAGGTGGCACTCTAGACGGTTTGAGCAAGGCTTTTTCAGAACATATGGCCAATTGCCAACCCTAGGTATATTTGTAACTGTCAATTTTTCTTTTAAGTCTATTCTTGGTTAGATATATGAATCATACTGTTTTTCCCTTCCCAGTTCTTACCTCTTTTTTCAGTATTGCCCAAAACGATCCTTTTAAGGGCCAAATTTTCAGTTATAAAAATAGACAATAATAACACACACTATAAATATGGATCAAAGATGTTTAATTGATCCTTTCGATACAGTATGTTAAAAGAAACTACATACCCGCACGCATTTTATGATAGCTGTGGTTATCGCATGTGGGAGCCGGGGGTAGATGCCCCCCGTCACCCGCCCTCCACGCCGAGGCGTTGCTGCCTTTAGCCGCGCATGCATTTTAATAGCTGCAGCTATAAAACTGATTTTTCTTTTTTTAAAACCTTTGTAGATCTTTATCTGGGAAGTAGTTTTGTAAAGATTTATTTTAGGATACATTGTGTAGTCTTTGTAAACAGTTAATGTAACACTTTAATAGGTTTCTATTCATCAACAGTACATATACATGTAAGCACTTTAAAAAGTTGAGTAATTATGCAAACAAAGTTTTTTAAGAACAGGTTTATTTGGGGGGGAATGTGTGTGCACAATTTCAATTTTCTTTTTTTTTTACTGATCTAGTGCCTGATCAGTGTGTATACTATACAGTTAGCACGGTTGAAAGCTGTATTCACTGGTAAAGGCCAAACTCTATAGTTGGTAGCCTGTTAGTGTTTTAAAATATTCAATGCACATGGGTGAAGGTTGTGACCACTGTCACTAACTGAGGGCCGCAACTAATTCCCATGCATGTATTAAGACATATTTGACCATGCACACTGACCATGGCTGAAGAGCATGCGTAATGCCAGTTACTGTTGTAATTAGTGTGGTCATTGGTGATGTGAACTGGGATGTCATCACTGTGGTCATAGGGTGTGCAACAGGGGGCGTGAAGTAAAGATTATTTCAAGGGCTTTGTTCCATAGGTTTGTAGAAAGCTACCAGACCACTAGCCGTGGCCGGTCGGCACTGCCACTCTATATTTTAAAACACTTGCAACCCATCACTCGAAGACGTTCATCAATCACAAACTGATTTTGTCCTGTTTTGACAGTGGTATTAAGTATAACAAAATTACTCAACATAGTGACTACCTTACTCCTAGTCCATAGTCCCCTTTCCTCCATACTTTTGGGACATTCCGTCCTGTGGGACGGGATGGAGCACTTTTTGTAAAAAAGCATCAAATTGAAAAATGTGTCCTCTTTTTACACGGGGTACCGCACGCGGCCGTAACCCCGCCCTCCTTAGCCTCGCCCCACGCATCGCCCTTCAGTCCTTTTCTATTGCCAGGTCTGAGACCATTTAAGCAATAATAGAGGATACTTATTAGAGGGGACGGCGGGCGTGTGTATGGAGGAAAGGGGACTATGGACTAGGAGTAAGGTAGTCACTACGGTGAGTAACTTTGTTATACTCAGTCTGTCCCCTTTCCTCCATACTTTTGGGAGATTACCAAGCACTCCCCACAGGAAAATTGGTGGATGGAACTCCTTTACTGAAAGAGGGTTTTAAGAACCGCCTGCCCGAACGGAGCATTGGCTCTGGAGCTCAGGTCTAAGCAGTAATGCTTACAAAAAGCTGATGGGGAAGCCCACGTAGGGTTTGTCAATGAAACTGAGCAAGAGCCAGTGGACAGGTAAGCAGTGATAGCCGACAAATAAGTCCTAAAAGATGAGGCATGTATGCCTGAAGTTGCCAGATGAGAAACAAATGACAGGACGGGTTGATGTTAGCTTCTCTGGGGTCCAGCTGCTTTGCTAAACACCAGTGACAGAAACTGAGCCATTTGCTCCTATACTGAGACCTCGTTGAAGGTTTTATAGCCGCCTGGATAATACACATATTTTCCGCTGACAAGTTGAAACTGTCTAAAGATTTGAACTCTGGCACTAGGCCGCCAAGCTGAATGATTGTGGGGAGGAGTGCCACATCTGCTGATCGCTCTGTTGAAGCAGGTCAGGAATCAGCGGAAGCCTGATCGGTGAGCAGACTGACAGATGCTGAAGCGCCGAAAACCAGAATCTGGCTGGCCACCATGGGGCTATGAACAGGAGAGTGCAATTCGTCGTGTTCCTGAGCTTGCATAGTGCCCAGTGAGTCAGAGGAAGAGGCAGGAAGGTGTAGGCTCTCATGTTGTGCCACGGAATCTTGAGAGCATCCCGCAGGGAAGAAGCTTCGAGCCCGTTCCTGGAAGCATAAAGAAGAAGCTTCCTGTTTGATGACGTCACAAAGAGGTCCACTTCTGAAGTGCCCCAATGTTGAAAAAGGTCAGAGAGGTTCTCCCTGTTCAGCTCCCACTCGTAGCTGACCACTGCTCACCGGCTGAGAGTCTGCAGTCACGTTCAGCTGGCCCGGAATGTGCACAGCCAGCAACCAAACCTTGTGCTCAGTATCCCATTCCCAAATCTGAATGGCTAGATCTACAAGTGGAGGTGACCTGGTACCCCCTGCTTGTTCTTGTAAAACATGGATACCGCTTTGTCTATGCGGATGCGGACCACTCTGTTCACAATCACTGGCTTGAAGGCTTTGAGCGCCAAGAAAATTGCCAGAAGATCCAGATAATGTATGTAAAATTGTCTGTCCTGTGGCGAACACAGGTCGAAAACCTGAAGATAATTCATCATCGCGCCCCACCCGATAAGGGAGGAGTCCGTCGTAATGGTTGTTTGAGGGGAGGGCTCCTGAAAAGGAGCACCCGCCGATAGATTGCTGGAAGATGACCACCATAGGAGATCTGTCGTCATGCAGGGTGGGACAGGAATCATTTTGGTGTCTGGGGCCACTGCCTGAAGCCAGGAACTCCGAAGAGCCAAATGCGTGAACCGCATTTTGAGATGAGCAAGGGGAAGAGCAAGCACGCACGAGGCCATGAGGCCTAGGAGCCTCTGGAACCACCAGGCCGACATGCTCTCTGGCTGAATGAAAACTTGACATGTGGTTAACGGATCCGCCATCCTGTCCAGTCAGGTACACTCTGCAGTCGATTGTCTTCCAACGGAAACCCAGGAAAATCAGGTCCTGAGAGATCGTCATGGAGGATTTCCCCAGTTCACCCACAGCCCAAGCCCGAACAGGAGCTGAAGGAGAGACTGAAGATTGCTCAACGCTTTCACTGGACAGGGGCTATGCAAAAGCCAGCCGTCCAAATATGGATACACATGAATACCCTGTAGCTGTAGAAAAGACGCAATGACCGACATCTTCGTGAAGACACGCTGCGCTGAGCTGAGACCAAAAAGGAGAACTCTAAATTGAAAGTGCTCCTCTCCCCGAGAGAACCGCAGATATTTCCGATGCAGGCTCCAGATCAGGATATGCATATACGCGTTCTGAAGGTCCACAACGCTGAGCCAATCACCCTTCTGAAGAGAGGACTTTATTTGGCAGGGCGTGATCATCTTTGAATTTCTCTTGGGGAAGAGAAAGGTTGAACTAGCAAAGGTCTAGAATGGTGCGCAGGCCAGCCTGGTTTGGGCACCGTAAACAGATGAGTAGAAGCCCTCCCTGCGTTCCACTAAGGGAACGGGTTCCACCGCCTTGAGGTCTGTCTAGAAGCTTTTGGACCTTGGCTCTCAGGCAGGGCTTCCCGACTGCTGAAAGGGAGGATTGAAGGGTGGGGGGAAGGGCGAGCTTAAGCACACCCGAGCAATGGATAAAACCCACTGGTCTTCGGTGATGGATTGCCATGCCTCCAGATGAGACGAGATTCATTCTCCCACGGAGTCTCGTGCGAGCGCCAAAAAACATCATTTCGCAGACTTTTTTCGGCGGAGATACTACCTGTCCCTGAAGAGGAGGCTGAAGACCGAGAGAAAAACCAACCTCGTTGCTGTCTCCAACGGGAGTTAACTATCTGCGGATCACTCCTACGAGACCTGCAATCCTGGAACCCTCTGAAGCCCGAGGAGGACCGAGACTGGGATCCACATCTCTGAGCGTTGACTGGGGGCTTCACTAGCACAGACAGAGACTTGGCAGTTTGCGTGCTCGCCTTAGTCTTTGTAAGCTTGTCATCCGTTGAAGAATTAAACAACTCTTTGCCATCAAAAGGCAGGTCCAGAACTTCTCTTGGACCTCCTTCGAAAACTTTGTTGCATGAAGCCAAGCTTGACGAGAGGTGTCCACCCCTAACATGAGGCCTCGAGCTGAGGTGTAGACATGGTGCGCAGCAGCCTCCAGCATATCCTGCGCCAAAACCCTGGCGTCTGACAAACTGCTCTTAAAGTCTTCCAGCCTGTCCCCAGGAATGAACTCCTGGAAGTCCGCCAAGTCCCTCCACAGTTTCAAATTCGCCGCTGCCAACATGAGCTCTGCGTTAGCCTGATGCAGTTGCAGCGCCGAGTTGGGAAAAACTTTCTTGGCCAAGGAGTCGAGCAACTTGTCTTGGTCAGAACTTGAGCTGCGGCAGCAGAGGTTGCAGAGGCCGGCTTGGATTGCAGAGTGGCGGCCGCAACCACCGTTGAGGAAAGGAGCGGATATGACGCCAAGGCTACTTCCTCTGAGGTGTGGAGCCTGTAACGGGCGTCAATTCTCTTATTTATATGTAGCCCAGTGTGGGGTTTATCCCAGAATTTGCAGGCCTCGGCCAGAATGTCCCTCTGAAGGAACAGGCTGGTTCGCTCCTGTGGAGCCAAAGTGAGCGCCCCTGAAAGCATCCCTTCCTGCAGAGCGGGTGCGTCAGCTACTGATCTGTCAAGGAGTGACAGCATGTCCAGAACCCGGTCGTGGAATGCTCTGAGAGAGCGGAGCTGGTCCTCACTATCCTGGTCTGCCTGAGGGTTGTCCAGAATGTCAGGATCCGCCGGTTGCGATGCGACCGGCGTCAACTTGACATCTCGCTCTGCTGGAGTCTTGTCAACCAGAGACAACGGAGGCAGAGGCGGAAGAGGTGGAAGTGGGTCGGGAGGTAGAGGTGGTACCGTTGCCGGAGCGACAGGTGCCGTGACTGGAACTGCCGGGGCAGGATGCAGCACCAGAGGGCAGATTTCCCTAAAAAGGTCTTTTAAAGTACTCCCTCATGGGATCAGTGTTCATGAGAGTCTGAAACTTCCCAAAAAAGGCATCCTCTGCTGAAACTTTAGGAACCGGAATGGGCAGAGGCTGCTCATGAGGGGCATACCCCACAAACCTAGTGAGGAAGGCTGCTAAGAGGGCCCGCCACCGACCAGGATCTACATAGATCAGTGGAGCAGAAGCAGGAGGAAGCAAGACCGTATGCGGTAGTGGTGTGTGAGCGCGCCAGTCATTGGAAGGGCGGAACGGATTCACACCGTCCCGTGGACCAGGTTGTCCACTAAAAAGAAGGCTCCCAGCACCCGCCGTCGATAGCGTGGGTGTGAGGGAAGAATCAAAAATGGCGACCGTAGACCACTCGGGGAAGGCCCGCCATTTTGTGAGTATCTGAAGAGAATTGCGTCACATGTGTGGGTGAGGCAGGTGACTCCACAGACTGGTCAGGGGACTTGATTGAAACTTTAGCCTTGACATAAGGATCCTCGGCAGAGCTTGTACTATGGTTCCTGGGATGTTTACTGGACATCCTGTCGTGACCCTTTGCGTTAGCCTCCAAGAGAGGAGCCTCGGCCAAGCTGGTAACAGAGGAGAAACGGTCGGCGATCTCTCCCTGTGCCCTCTCAACAGCACCAGTAACACCGCGAGCGCTGGAAAGTTGAGGAATCCACCTCACAGACAAGACCTTAACAGGTCTCTCAGTTCTGTTGGTATACACCTTAGCCTCGATAAGAGGAACCTCGGAACAGAGTATGGTCTTTATAGCTCCCCCGAGAGGGGCCTCGAACCGTGGTTCGGTGCAGAAAGCCTCAACGGAGGCCTCAGGGCGCACCCCTGTCTCTGTGTGGGATGCTCCAAACAAGGAGACCTCAGAGTGAACTCCGGTACCCAACGCCTCAGGACAACTACGTTGGCTATTAGCACCTGATTGGTGAACCTTGGATCGTGAGCCGGTATCGGCAGGCCCCTCGCGGGAACCCTCAGAGAAAACCCTGGTACGCCTATTAGGCCTGCGAGGCACCTCAGGAGAAACCCTGGTAACAGAACTTCTGAAGCCCCTCCCGGACCTGGAGGACCCCGGGAGGACCCTGGGAAAAGTAAGGAACTTACAGGGCGTCTTTTCTTTCTGTCAATGAAGAGTTGAAAATGCGATGGAGGAACTCTGTAGAAGATCTCCTCCCACTGACGAAGACGACGTTGAAGTGCCCAGACCGAAAGGGAATCGCAGTAAAAACACGAGTCCCAACGGTGATCCGGTCCCAGACACTCCAAACGGAGAGAATGGGGATCCGCCCTAGCGAAGCGACATTCGCAAGAGGAACAAGTGAAAAATCCCGACTGATCCGGCATAGACGGAGGACTACGCGACCGCAGAACCGGAGCAGGAGAGAATTTTTACCCCGTGTAAAAAGAGGACACATTTTTCAATTTGATGCTTTTTTACAAAAATTGCTGCAGTCCCGTCCCACAGGACGGAATGTCCCAAAAGTATGGAGGAAAGGGGACGGGAAGTAGGAGTATAAAAGATTGCATCCTTTGAGATCTCAATGTTTTCAGGCAATGCACAGTGAGATTAAATTATTTGCCATGGACCACCCACTTTGGTTAAGCAGCCTGCTCCAAGCTCCTTGTTTTATGGCCGTTCTTTTGGTGACTTTTGTGATACATCTTACAACTCCAACTAACCATATTTAAGAAGCACAGAAATGGGGGGGGGGGGAAATGACCAGCTGCAAGAATAACCTATGCCCAACTACTTTCTGCACCCATAGCAAAAATCAAAAGCTGGCACCCATGAATATACGCACAGTAAGTGAACATTTATTTTAAAGTGCAATATACAAAAGTAGTTCATTTGACCTTCCCCTTAGAAGGAGCTGCGTAAGACAAAATAGCATTGGACTTTAAAATAAAAAGTAATGAACACCAGAAAAATACCCTGGGAGAGGAAATGTTCCCATTGATATGCTGGCAAAGTACAAAAAGTGCTCACCTTTTAAACCCTGCAATCTTATCGTGAAATATTCCCTGGTAAACACAATCCCAATTACGAAACAAGTGCTGTGGTCTTGTGGGTAAGTGTCTGCACTGGGAACATGACTACCTGAGTAAAATCCTGGTAGCCATATACTTGAGCAAACTTGCCAACCTCAAAAAACATGTGTTGCATCTGTCCTCTGAAAAAAAGTTACGCTCTTCACCCACATGTCTTTTACTCGTGCCTTGAAAAGCAGCCGTAACCAGGGGAGAATAACTGCACCAGTGTGCAGGATTACAAACTCTTGCCACATCGTGGACAAATAACCATGACTTACTTGCCCTCATTTCTCCTCCTCACCCCCATGTCTGGTTTTCAACAAAACTCTGCTTTATGAAGATAACTTGAGAAGTACACATTCCACAGTGTCACTCCAATATATAGATCCTTATTGAACTATTTTAGGCAAAAAGTGTACAATTGTGCCATTACTCTCCCCACCCCCTTGTCTGACTGACTACAAATACCAGAATGCAATTCAGCAAATGACAAAAAAACTATAGTGAAAAATGGTCAAGGACTAAAACGGCAGCACAGATTAAAAAAGAAAAGCAGATGCCAGGTGTTTTCTTAGTATGCTATGAGATATTTAAAACATAGAAAACGCACACCACCAGATTGGACTGTCTCGCATTCATGCAGTAACTGGGACCAACCGTGCTTAGCTTCTAAGTGAGGAAGTGGCCGGCCCCCTGAGGCCAGGTTGCTCTAAGTGTGTGTGTAAATTTTCTTTACTTATTAGGTAACATGGCCTAAGCAGGTTTGGTCCAGGTTAATGCATATATGGGAGACTCTGGTCAGCAGTGATTTTTCACCACCGATATCACTGTAGCTATATAAAGATCTATTTTTCTGGAGCTTGTGGATCTGCATAGATCACATGTAATCTTAATTGGTATTCATTGTGTGTCCTAATCACGGAATGTTAGAATTTTCAAAAGCATACAGTGATGCTATACATTACTGACGTTATTTTTCTGACAGCGAGTGAGCAGTAACGCCGTTCCATTAGCACAGCAGGTGAGCCCGATCACAAATGAAGCACGGTAGAGTAATGGGTGCAGGAGAGCCTCCTGTCACCTACTGGAACACTTTATATTTAAACACGCCTGTTTGTATAGTACCGTTCTCCTAGCAAAACTGGGCTCGCCAACAGCTCTGACAACATGAAGCGTTGGCTCGCTCCTCAACTCTGGAAAACAATATGGCAAAACAAGCTAGAAGCTAAACAGCAATTGCAAATTAGGCTAATGGATTGTGTTGCATCCTCCTATTAGAATGCCCTAACGATTTGCAGACTTATCCTTTGAAGCATCAAAATTGAAGGAAGAATGTTTTAAAAAGAAAATTAAGGTCAGTAATGTATAGCATCACTGTATGCTTTTTAAAATTCAGACACAGTGAATACCAATTAAGATTACATTAACTTTTGTTCAATGTAGAAACAAAGACGCAAAGGAATATTGTCCCGTCTCCTCTCCAGATTGAAGAAATCCATCTGAACATGCTGCCCATTCCCCCTTGACCCAAATTAAGGTTAGTGTGTGACTCGCAAGAAGTAACATAATACAACCAAGCACCACTTTGTACAATATTAAGAGTTTTATTGTTTGTATTACAGTGTTGGTGTATCAAACATCCAAATGGGTTCTTAGCCTAAGCCACCTAATCAATACAACTTTGTCCTGAAGGCGGCACAGCAACAACAGTTGAAAAGTGTTAGGGATAACGCAACAAGACATAGGGGCCGAAACATATGTTGACTTTTCCCAGGCTAGAATGTCCAGCCTGCATTCTGTTTTCCAGCGTCCTGGTGGAGATTAAACACTGGGGTGGGTCTTTTATAGGCTCTTCACTGTGAATTTGAAAGGGAAGGACATAATTAGTTGACCACAGTATAAGGTGTATGCACTAAAGCAAATTGAAATCACATACCATACTAACCCCACAGTACCTCAACCTATGAATATCAAAGTGTATATGTATGTTAAATGTTATTGAAACTTGTTGTGGTTATGTTTTTTAGAAAAATTATCTTAATAAACTGAAACATTGAAAATAAGAATTTCCCGTGGTGGAATTCAATACCGAAATAAGGATACAGTATTGAAAAGTGTCACTATCTACACAGTCACGGGACAATAAGGGTGGGGTAACCAGTTTTCTCTTTCCTCTGCATCCCAAAAGATAATGCAGACAGGGTTTTCCACCCCCTCAGGGGCTATGCACCACAAGGATGCCCCCAGGCCACCCCTGTCATGTCTGGCTTCCCGCCCTCATGCGAATATACACCTGAACAATTAAATAAGATTATAAGGAGGATGTCTTGTTTTGTAGACTTCATGGACAAACACCCTGACCTATTAAGAGTCCTTAAAGATGCCTCACAGCCAGGGGCATCGGCACAGCCACCCCTCTGCCAAGAAGTCTCGTCTTTCGCCACAGCCTAGCACCTATGCTCTAGGCACTCCAGCATCGACATACCCATAACAAAACCCCTCTCAAATATACCAAGACCCCTCTCGGGGCTCGTATTATGTCGACCAAGCAGACCCAGGGTCTCAGGTGGACCTCTATAGTCTAGACCAAGACCAGTTCTATGACAACGATGACGTTTACGTGATCCAGTCGCCGGACCAGCCAGTAGCAGATTCGCCTATTGACAATCAACTTCAGTACAATTAACTACTACTTAAGGCGACACAGCATTTTAATATCGACACACAGGAGATACAGGTCGATAAGGACTTTGTGAAAGATATTCTGGGCAACAAATTAATCTGCCACCCAGTTCATACCACTCCTGCAGTCTGTCTTAAGACTTATCTAGCCATCCCTACTAGCGCCTAGTCTCACGAGGGCGGTCAACCCTAGCATAGAGAAGCTATTCAGTCCTGCGCCGACTCACCCCCTGTATATTAGGGTCGGCTCAAAACAGATTCCCTAGTGGTAACTACCACCAGGAAGAAGGCAGGTACTCCCCTGGGGTCGGCAGAAGCTCTGCCAGGCAAGGAGAGCAAAAAGATATATACTTTCGGGAGAAATGTCCCCTGCTCTGCAACATACCAGCCCAGAATCGCTAACACTACGCTGTTAGCTGCTTCCACAAATGGGATGATCTAAAACGCCAAATCGAAGCCGTCCCAGAACCACTAAAGGCACAATTACTGAAGACTATCTTAGAAGGCAAGGAGATCTCAAACTGCATCCTAAAGAATAACCTTGATGCAGCTGATAATGCAGGACGCATCATAGCGCAGGGAACGCTCATGAAGTGCCATGCCTGGCTTAGACAGTCAGGGTTCAAGCTAGAGACTTGGGAAACATGCTTAAATATGCCAGTGGAGCCAAATGTGTTATTCGGGAAGGCCATAGAAGACGCCCTGAAGAGTGCCAAGGAGTATGGCACTCTTAAATCCCTTGGACAGTTGACAAACCCTATTCCCAACGGGACTCCCCAAACTCTAGGAGGTTTCAGGGTCAGGGTGTGCAATGTTCCTCAGGACACACTCAGGGGGGGACAGTCCTTGTCTTGGTGCCAGTCTCAAGGCCATGGTTCCTCGTACATTTCTTACAGAGGAAATACAAGGGGCAGAGGAAGGGGCAGAACCTCACCTGGGAGAGGGTCAACCCCTCCCAAACAATGACATGCCATTTCAGGTCCCCTCCTGTGCCACTCGAGTAGGAGGCCGAATTTCTCACTTCACCCACGCATGGGAGGGGATAACATTGAACAAGTGGGTGTTGTCCACCGTGACAGGCGGGTATTGTATGAAGTTGCTACAAAAACCACTCTACCGCCCACTGAGACAGAAGAAAATGACAACAAACGAACAAACCATACCACTGGACGAAATAAAGGTGCTGCTTGAGAAGGATGCCATAGAGATCCTCCCAGCAAACCAGATACAAACAAGGGTATTTATTCAATGTACTTCCTTGTGCCAAAGAGACCTTACCATGTGCCCAGTATTAGATCTGCGCCTTGCGAACAAATAAGTAAAACCCCAAAATGTTTGTATGATCACTCTCCAAGAGGTGATTCCACACCTAAAACGGGGAGACTACATGGCGACGTTGGATATGACAGATGCATACTTTCATATTTCAATACACCCTGTGCACAAAAATGGCAGGAGTACACTACCAGTTCAAAGTACTCCCATTCGGCATCGCCTCACCACCAAGAGTATTCACAAAGGTGCTCGCAGTAGTGGCAGCACACCTGCGCAGAAAGTCCATCCCACTATATCCTTATCTGGAAAACTGGCTAATCACTGAGGAAACTCCTCAAATTTGCAGATTAAATATGCAAAAGACAAACCTTCTCTTCAATCTGGGTTTCTTCATCAACGAGAAGAAATCAAGTCTAGCCCCCAGCCAAATAAAACAATTTCCAGAGGCTATCCTAAACACAAGAGGAGCTGGCTTTCCCCCCTCAAACGAGAGAGTACAGAACATGCTGTTGCAGGTACCATACCACAAGGTAATTTGCCAGATGACTGTACGCAAAGCAATACGCTTGCTCGGGCTGATCGCTTCATGCATTCACTTGGTTCAACACATGCGTCTGTGCATGCCTGCAATGCAGGAATGGTTAGCGAAACAGTGGTCTCAGGCAAGCGGACAGTGGGACGATTAGTGGTTGTTTCGCTAACCCTGGTTCAGGCTCTTCGCTGGTGGTCCAAGGACAACCTGTTAAAAGGGAAACCTTTTCGCGTTCCACCAGCACAAGCAATCCTAACTACAGACTTATCACTCTGCGGATGGGGGCCAACTTCCTCCCCCACAGCCCATGGCCAGTGGACACACGCTACTGCCCAAAGACACATCAGCTTCCTAGAACTCTTGGCAGTCCTCAAGGCTCTTCGGGACTTTCAGCAACATCCTAAGGGTCAAACAGTGCAAGTCCTCACAGACCGCACCACGGCCAGATTCTATCTGAACAAGCAAGGAGGCACACACTCAAAGCCAAAACACACTCAAATATGGAAGTGGGCACTCAAGCGGAACATGTTCCTAACATCTCACCATGTTCCAGGGGAATTCAATTCTCTGGCAGATACCCTATACCAGAAGAATACGAGTGTAAACTTGACAGATATCCTAGACAGAATATTCTCACTAACAAGTAACTCTGATCCTGGTTGCTCCTATGTGGGCGACACAGCCTTGGTTTCCACATCTGCTCAAACTGGTGATGTGCGATCCAATAAAGCTCCTGTGCCCATACAACATGTTTACTCAACAAAAGGATCATCCCTCCACCCGCACCCACAATCAATGAACTTGGCAGCTTGATGCCTGAAGTCATAGAGGCTGGCCACATAAATCTTCCACAAAGGTGTATGGACATCCTTAAAGAGGCAAAAAAAACCAACACCAGACACTGCTATTTTAATAAATGTAAGATATTTTTGATATGGTGCACATCACAATTACTAAACCCAATAGAATGTACTCCAGCTAACATTCTATTAGACATGCTTCACCTACTAGACTCTGACCTAGTATTTAATTCCATAAAGGTGCACTGGCGGCCCTGTTGGCTTACACCACCCCACAGAATAAAGTGTCCTGGTGGAATGTCCCTATCATTAAGGCATTCATGGAAGGGGTAAAGAGGCTATTTCCCCCTTCACCCGACCCCGCCCCAATTTCCAACTCTCCTCTGGGTTTGTATCTCAATGTTGTGCTCTCTAAGCTCATGGGTCCACCCTTTGAGCCTATGCGCAAGGCCAGCCTAAAACATCTTACTTACAAGACTGCATTCCTAGTAGCTATCACCTCCATAAGACGAGTCAGTGAGCTACAGGGTTTGTCCAAACAAGACCCTTTTTCATTATACACAAGGACAAGGTTGTCCTCTGAACACATCCTAGGTTCTCACCTAAGTTCATTTCAAAGTTCCATGTAAACCAATCCATAAAACTTCCTGCCTTCTTTCAAAATCCATAAAACTCCGCAGAAAGAAGCCTCCATACACTTGATGTACGGAGGGCGGTCTTGTACTATGTGAACAGAACAAAGATCCACCTCTAAGGAAAACAGACCAACTCTTGGTTTCCGTAGCGCCTGGTAGAGAGGGCGAACACCATCTCCAGATAGTCAAGTGCATACGGCTCTGCTATTCCCTATCCGAGAAAGTCTTGCCTTTCACCCCAAGTGCACACTCTACAAGAGTTACAGGAGCTACCTTAGCTTTCATTGCAAACATCCCTCTAGACGCCATCTGCAAAGCTGCTACATGGAGTGCCATCCATACGTTCACACAACATTACTGCATTGACACACATTCTAAAGCCGATTCACAGGTGGGACAAGCTGTTGAAAAGCATCTTTTCAGCTGTACCTTCTAACTTCCCACCTCCTCCTCCAGATACTGCTTGCTAATCTATGCAGAGCATGTGATCTAAGCAGATCGCAAATACCAGAATGCAATTCCGCAAAAGGCAAAACATGGTCTCAGAGTGCAAAAATTTCAAGGACTGAAAGTAACATGGTTTAAAAAAAATAAGTAATTTGGATTCCTATTAGGTTGCCCATCCATGCAGTAACCGGGACTGACCCTGCCTAGCTTCAAAGCAAGGAAAGGGCCAGCCTGTTTCTAGAAGTGGTCTTGTATCTTTGGCTCATTTATCGGGCAACATGACCTGATGAGGCTGGCCCCTTCCTCACTTTGAAGTGAAGAAGGGACTGTCCTGGTTACTGCATAGATCGGAGACCTTTCACCCCAAGTCACTATAGCTGAATAAATCTCTTTAAAAAAAGAAAAAAACCTGTAACCGCGGGTAATGAACTACACATACCCTCGGCTAACCGTAGTCCTTTATAGCTTCAAATATAGCCGCAAATATCAGAAAAACAGCCGAAAACAATACTTTCCTGCCCCCTCAGGCCCTCACCAAGTGCCTACCTCATCTGTGCCAGCTCTGCCCACTCCCCAGACGGCCACCTCACCTCCCCTCTCCCCCCGCAACACATGCTGTTTGTGACGCAGTTTGCTTTGAGTTGTTGGCTATTCACGGCTATTGCCGAGGCTACAGAAAGGTTTGTGTTGCAAACTGTCCCTAGACCCCTCCAACTCCCAAATTTCACTTGGTGCCCTCTAGCTACCCCTCTAGCCTGATGGCATGAGCATTCTTTTTTACCTGCAAATAGCTTTTTTCCTGTTTCATTTTTCCATATCATCGGCTATAACCTCGAATAGCTCTCGCATCGAGAGAAATAAAAGATGGCTGCTTTCATTTCTGAAAACCATGATCCTGCAATGCACCACGGGAGAAATAACCCCAAACCATGCAAGGATCGCGATTCAGCGCTTCGTGCCAAAGTTGTTTAGGACCTGGTCCAAATCCGTCCAGCGTTTTGGGCTGTGTGCTTTGACAAAAATGTACCTTGTTTGTGTATGGGAAAATGAATGGGAAGTAGGCCGCAACTATGGAAAAAAAAGTTTTGTCTTCTTAATAACTTTTATTTTTTAACGTATCTTTACGAAACTATTCAGTATGAGGGGGGGGGGGGTCCCTAATCAATTTCGGTCAAATCCGTTACTCGAATCAAAAGTTATTAACCATAGAATTTTGAGGGGTTGCTATGGGAGTCTGACTCACCTTAATGATGGGGTGCCAATAGCAGCACTATAATATATATATATATATATATATATATATATAATCAGCCCTGTTATGGTTAAGTTGCTCAACTCATAGCACCCTTTTTGGGCAGCTTATAATTTTGGCGCTGTTCGATGAATTCTAACCAAACTATGCAAACTTCTATGGCCACCTCAGAACGATTTTGCAAAATTTGGTGTGGTGTCGTCCAGGGGGTGCAAAGTTATAGGGGGGTCCCAAAATGTTTGAAATCCTCAGACACAGTGGAAAAAATGTTTTGCTCATGCCTGCAGCCCAAACCGCTGTACATATTTTCACTAAACTTGCATGCGCAGCAGCAGCTTAGTCCTGAATACATGCTTTTTGCAAATTTGGTGCAAATCTGTCCAGTATTTTGTTTTTCAAAATGCCCAAAAAGTAGGTGAAACAAAATTAGTGATATCTGGGTCCGGTCTGCGGACTCTTCCTGAGTCTGAGTCCGTGGACCCCTCTGGACCAATCAGGGGATGGCTTGGTGTTCGCGGACATCAAAGATGCAAGATGATCGGATGTTCAAAAATGTGTACACAAACACATGTCTGCGGACGTCACTGGGATTGCGGGGGTTTCTGGGTGAGTCATCTTATTTGCAGGTGTATTGTATGTATTTATTACATGGTTTAATTCTATTGTGGCCACAACCGTAGTAATGTGTATAGTAGTAATATGTACTGTAGGCGGAGTACACAGTATTTGTAATATGGTGTAATGATATAATTGAAGTGTATATGGTATTTATGATTGTAGTACAATTGGGGATAGTGCTTATAGAATACGTATTTGTTTCTTTGTGAAGATAGTAAATAGGATATTTTGTATAACTACTTAGTTGCATATGGTAATAAAGCTGGAATCTGGTTCATTTTCTGTGGAAAAATTTTTTTAAGATAGTTTAAAACCTTTAATTGCAAGCAATTTTACATATAGATTTACTTTTTCTAGGATGCAAGGAATGTCAGTGTTGACTTTGCATCATAGTTAACTAGGAATAAACCATTGCGTGTACGGAGATGTGACAATGCTATGTAACTCATACCTTCTTTGAAGACTGTGGTTGCCAATGTCAATCAATGCGTGATCTAGGTTTGGACCTTGCGATATGTGAGTAGTGACAGCATATGCAAGCGATGGAGAGAATTGTTCTCTGCGTACGTACATGTCTTTGAAAAGAAGGAAACTTGCTATTGCGCAGCCTATGTTTTTTACCTTCTGCAAGTTTGTTGAAGTAGAGGTTGACAAACTGAATGTCGTCATGTGGATATGTTTGGAAGCCAACAACTGTACCAATTGCTCCATTGACTAAGCCTTGTTCTATGTCAAGGTTACGTTTTAAAATTAGTCTGCAGTTTAGACACAGAGTTTTTTTTTTTTTTTTTAAATAATTTTTTAGTTTTTCAATACAACCAACAATACAAACCAAACACGCAGTGCAATCCACAATCATTACATTAACATCAATTAGTCTTTGTTCACTGCCCCCCTGTTCCCACCCCCCTTCACGAGCCTGTTTGTCCTTCACACTCATTATCTGCTACACACGGCAGGGCGTCATTTTCATCAGATTCCTCTGGATCTAACATTGTTCCAAATAGTCCAGATATCAATGCTTTCCATGCCATCAGGGTACCCACTTCTTCCTCCCAAGACATGCTACTTGCCTCCTGCCACACCACAGTTTCAGCCTCTGCCCATTTCTGTAATTCTTTCCACCACACCTCCACTCGTGGCTTATGACACTTTTTCGTGGCCTAGGAAACCATCCCAACAGGCAGGCCCAAGCCGTGTCTATGGCGAGCCTGACCTCTTTCTCTGCTAGCTTTTGTGCGACATCTCTCCAGAAACACTCGATCACTGGGCATGACCAAAACATGTGTGTCATATCAGCATTCTCCTCATCGCACTTAGGGTACGCCTGTCTCCCAGCATTCCTGAATTTCGATATCCTCAGCGGGGTCATATACGCTCTATGCGTTACGTACAGCTGTATTTGCTGCAATCTGGCATTCCTATATACTTTCTTATGGTATCACAGGGCCCGCTCCCACATCCCATCCTCCATTTGGGCTCCCACCTCTGTTTCCCAATCCAATCTCAAATGTTTTCAATTCCTTTCCAACTTTAGCCATTACCATCTCATACAGTCTAGAGATCTCATGTCCCCCAGCTGTGTCATATATCATCCCCATAATGGCGTCCGGTTCCTCCGCCAACACGGTCTCAGGCCACGTTATCCGAATCTTCCGCACCAACCTGTGATACGTAACATACTGGCCCCCATGTAGTCCTGCCTCCTCTCCAAGTCCTTCAAACTCCCTGATGGTCCCCTCCTGCCATATATCTCCCAACGTTACTAGCCCAACCGACTCCCAATATGTTCTGATAATCACCCTCAGTTGCTCATCTCCTCCCGCCAAAGCAACCAGAGGTACCTGCGGGGAACACGGGAACGGGTCCCCCATCATTATACATGCTCGTCGCCAATTTTCCACCCAAGCCTAATCATCCCCGGGCACTCCTTTATTTCAGACTCAGGTAACCAGATAATTTCTTTCAGGTAAAACGGGGCACAGTCCTGCCCAAACAATCTAAGTTCAGGGGTCGCTTCATCGGAAAGCCATTTGGCCACAAACTGTAATTGACTCGCTATATAATAAGCCTCAAAATTAGGCAGTTTGACACCCCCTTTTTCGTGAAAATTCTGCAACTTCCAGAGCGCTACTCTATTCCGGGTACCATGCCACAGAAAGTCTCTACACATACCATTTAGTTGAACAAAAAACCTCTTGGGAATCATATGTGGGATATTGCTAAAATAATGTAGGAGCCTAGGTAGAACCACCATCTTAAGCATCGCTCCCCGCCCCATCATCGCTAAGGGCAATTTTTCCCAAAACCTCATACATTTGCGGATCTTCCCAACGGCCATCTCGGTATTACATCTGTGTTCCTTCTCCGCCGTATGGCACACATCTATGCCAAGGTAGCGGAAGGAGCCCACAGTCCACGGCACCTGCAACACCGGCAACCTTTCTACAGGGATTCCCTTGTAACTGCCCAGCGGAAAAATGCTAGACTTTTGGGGATTCACCGCTATACCAGACAACCTCGCATACCTTTCCATCACCTCCAGAATATACTGAAGATTTTCTTCCGGGTATCTCAAGTATAATAACAAATCATCCGCATATAGGGATATCAGGTGCCGTTCCCCCCCCCAGCTTCAATACCTATCTCATCGTATTGCTGCCTCAGGTATAGTGCCAGGGGCTCCAGAGCCAGAATGTACAACATGGGGGACCAGGGGCACCCCTGTCTAGTGCCTCTACTAAGTTGCCATCTCTCAGATACCACTGTTCTTGTTCGCACCCTGGCTAGTGGCACACTATACAGCATCTCCGCCCACCTAATGTACCCCAGCCCCATTCTGTACTCTCCCAAGGCCGCCAGCAGCCACGACCATCTGACTGAGTCGAAAGCTTTTACTGCGTCTAAAGACATGATTGCCATCTCTCCTTCATTGTCGATCACCCGATGGAGTCGCCTGTGGTTGTGAGTAATATTCCTGTCCGGGACATAGCCCGTTTGGTCCGGGTGTATTAATTTGCTTATTACTTTCCGCAGTCTATTCGCCAGGACAGCCGTTAATATCTTGCTGTCCTGGTTCAGCATCCACAACGGCCTGTACGATCCGCAGCTATGCCCAGGTTTATCAGGTTTAGGGAGCGGTATTATGATCGCTTCTCTGAGCGACTCCGGCAACCGTCCCACCTCAAACGCGTCATTGAGCATTTCCAACATTGGGGGGAGCACTTCCACCCCATATGCTTTATAAAATTCACTAGGTAATCCATCTGCTCCCGGGGTCTTGCTAGTAGGTAGCTGTCTAACAACCTCCTCCAACTCATCCAAAGTAATTGGTGCATCTAGTTCTTCTCTTTCTTCTGCGCTTATCTTGGGCAATCCCATGTCTTGCAGAGTTTCCAGCATCTCATCCCGGCTGCCTCTTCCTCTATCCTCATATAGTTCTCTATAATAATCTGCAAATCCCCTGTTGACTCCCTCTTGGGTGTCTGCCACCTCCCCATCTTCTCTGGTTATTGTCCTAATCGGGGGCCTGCGGGTTTCACTCTTATATAGCCACGCCAAGAGACGGCCCGTTTTATCTCCACCTGCATGTTGTCTCTTAATATACTTTTTGTAATTGAGGTTGCAGAGCCTTTCCCAGTGTTCCGTGCACTGTTGCTGTAGTTTAAGCACCAGCTCGGTGTCTATGCTTTCACTTTTTAGTTCTTTCTAATTCCCCTTCCACCCTTTGTAAATCAGCCAGGACCCCATCCTGCAGGCCTTTCGATTTAGCGGTGGCCACGCCCGCAATCACCACCTTGAAGGCCTCCCACAGTGTCCCCGCCGAGTCAACGCTGCCTGTGTTCACCTCAAAATAGCTAATGATCTCATCTCTTATATCCTCTCGAAAAACCGGATCTTTAAGCGCCTCCGCACGGAGGCGCCACGTCGGAATCCGTGCCCTAGGGCGGCAGTATTGCCACCCCAGAACCAGGGGCAAGTGATCCGACAGGACCCTTGCTTTATATTCTATGTGAACGATCTCTATCATTACATCTGATGTGGCAAAGACATAATCAAGTCTAGTGTGCAGCTGTTGTGGGGCCGAGTAATGTGAATATTGCCTCTCATTAGGATGCTTTGTTCTCCACACATCTACCAATCCAAAGTTGTCTAGCAACGACTGCAATGCCCTCGCTGCTGGGGCAGGCTTGACCATCTTGTCATCCGACCTGTCTACTTTGGGGTTTAACACACAATTGAAATCCCCTCCCCAGATCACCGCGCTACCCACGCACAAGCTCAGGTTGGTGCACATAGTCCGGAAGTACTCCGCTGTGTTTTGATTCGATGCGTACGTGTTTACAATGCACACCTCTTTATTCTCTACCAACCCTCTCACTACGACCAAACGCCCCTCAGTATCCACCGTTTCCTGTATCAGTTGGAACGGGACGTGCGGCGCCACCCAGACCAGCACACCCCTAGCATAGGCGGAGTACGGAGACCCCACTACAGTACCTTTCCATTTTCTCCCCACCAGCTCCAGTTTTTCCCGTGTCAAATGTGTCTCTTGTAACAATGCAATATCTATCTTTTGTCTTTTCAAATACAACATGACCTTATTCCTTTTTAGATAACTATTGAGTCCCCTGACATTCCATGTCACTATTCTAATATCCCCCATGGCTCGTCAGTACCCATCTCCCTCCCTCTCAGCCAACCCCATCCGCCTGCGCAATACAGATGCAATTCTAGGGCTATTCCCTGTAGGCTCGTGTTTAAACTCAAACTCCCCAAAACTATATACACATCGAACTCCCCACCTCCCTCCCATCCCTTCTCCAACAACTCCCTCCCCAACTGTTGCCCAGCTCCATCCCTGGATCTCGGGCACCCCCACATCTAGCCCTGTCTGGTACACTCAGAGCTCAGTAGGGTGAAGTCGCCCTAATGGCCACTTAACTATTAATACTAAATGGGGGTGTGAGGACTAGCCCTGAAAGGCTCCTTAGTAAAGCAACAGTCACAGTGCACACAATACATTATCTATCCTACTCCGGTCCCGTCTACGAACAGGCCACATCAATGACTATAATCAAGTCCCATAGTCTTAAGCCGCACCATCTCCCTGTGCTCCCATTACTCTATACTTATCTTGTCCGCCTCCTTCTTTCGCCTGGATGTCTGGCTCCTGGGGGCAGCTCTGCGTATCAAGCCTCCGGAGTGTCGAAAAATAGAGTTATGTTTTTATGAAAGACCTCCAATTTCGCCGGGTAAAGTAGCATGCATTTCTTGCCCGCCTCCCTCAGTCTCCTCTTAACAGCCCAGAAGTTCATGCGGCTCCTCTGCACCATCAGGGTGTAGTCCGGGTAGGCTGTTATGTTTGCCTCCCCTCGCTTGATTGTTCCACCTTTGCAATAGTGTTCCAGAATCCTTTCCCGGTCCCGATAGTTAAGGATCTTGGCGATAACTGGCCTAGGCAGATTGCCTGGCGGCGGCCTCCTCGCCAGAGCCATGTGTGCTCGCTCCACAGCAAATCCTTGAGACAGAACTCCTCCGGTTATCTCTTGCAGCAACATGTTTTTGACAAACTCCGTGGGGTTGTGGCCCTCTGTTCCCTCCGGTATACCCACAATGCAGATGTTGTTTCTTCGGGCGCGTCCTTCCGCTTCCTCCGCTCTACTCTCCAGGTTGCCCACTCTTTGCACCAGGACATGCAGTTCCGACTTGTGTGAGGCGCAGTCTGCTGTGTTCGAACTCCCTTCTTTCTCCAGGCTCTCTGTGCGCTCCGCCAGGGACCTCACATCCTGTCGGAGTAGATTCACCTCCTCCTGCGCTTCACCGACCTTTAGGTCCAACACTGTTTTCAATTCAGCCATAACTATTTCGAGCTTGGCCTCCCAGGCCGCTTTCAAGTCTGCTTTCAAGTCCGCAATTGCAGCCAGAACCTCTTGATTCGGACCCGCGGCGGCCATGCCACCTGCGGGGGGCTTGTCTTTGCTCCTGGCACTTTCCGGGCCCGGCGGTGTTCTGGCAAATTCGTCCAGCGTAGGTTGCTTCACTTTTTGTCTTAGATGCTTATTAGACATGACGCAGCAGCCGTATGTTGTGGGTCCGCCCACCTCTTATGCTCCACAATTGGGGGGAGAAGGACGCACACTCCATTCCAATGTCCAAGGCCTCACCCAAGCATGGGGGCCTCAAAACCTCAAAATCTCTGCCAGCCTCCTCCGTGACATGCCCTATGAGCCTTTGTACACACCAAGATACAATGTCTCTTTAGTTTCCTCTCGTTGGAGGCGCAGACTCGCCTGCTTACACTTACTGTTTACGTTACAGAGCCTCTCCCGTAACCTCTGCCCTGAATGCACTAGTAACACGTCTCATGCAGTGCGTCCGCGCTATTGTCTGCGTAGTTCCAGCGGGGCGGCCCGTTGCCGTCCTCCGTGCTTGAGGCAGCCCCCACACCAGCACCCCGAGCCTATTTCTCGTTTGCCGCAATGGATTGTGCTCTCCCACGTAATTAGATAAGTCCTCCACGGGGGTACCTCATGACACTTGTTCAGTTTCACTACTGCTGGGCAGTGCCAGGGCACCAGAAGTAGTCACACGTGATACCGAGGCAATTGTGCCCTTGGAAGTGCCCTTGTTGTATTTTGGAATGTCCTGGCAGTATTTTATGTGCCCTCTAATTTCCATTCAGCATGTTATTCACGCATTCTCCTGCTGTCACAATAATGACCCAGCTCAAGCATTCTGCCTCTCATCTGGGGGTCAGCGCCAGTATCTGCATCAGCCGTTTGGGGCGCCGATGCTGCAGCCCGTGTGTCTTTCTATGCTCTGGTGCAATCGAGCCTATCAGTTATTACCAGCGCCGCAGTAGCGCGGCCCCCCAGCGCGCTCAGGTTTCAGCTGGTAGACATTCCGTGACGGTGACTCCGCGATCGCAACTTGCCTGCTCCCCCGAGTTCGTGGCTTTCGTCTTGTAGCACACAAACACGGGCCACGCTGTTCTTTGTAACTTCATTGGGCTACGTGCCCGTCTGTTACAATGTGTCGTCCGGGCCTTCCGCCAGCTCCGGAATCGTGATTATGGGCCGTGGCAGCCCCCACCTCAATCCAGCACAGATCCACGGGCACTGGCTGCTCGAGCCTCCGCTTTCGTGTGTCTGAGGCTCTCGTTTGTGCGCCAGGCTCCCCTCTTCAGTATTGGATCACGCTGCGGGCGTCCGAATCCAGTCGAACACATACGCGTTCATTGGGGGCACTGCCATATCCCTCCAGTCCGCCGCGGCCGTCTCATCATACTGCGGCCAGCCGATTCCTTTGTCTGCATTGTCAGGCGGCCATTTTGCCTCCTTCTATCCGGCTCTCCATTCCTTATTTTCTAATTATCTCTGTCGCGGCTCCACTAAGACGCTTGCAAGCTTCAGCGGGCACGGCCGCACTGTTCATGAATCCGCCCCTGGAGTCTAGGTGAACATAAACATTTGTAAATGCACGTATTCTACAGGATCACTGCAGGATTGTTGGAGCTCCCTCGGCACACGTCTCTTCACATGGCCCTCTTGGCCACGCCCCCCGACACAGAGTTACTACTTTTTTTAATCCACCTGTGTTGAGATACATTTTTCTGAGCTATTTAGTCATGCTGTTGCTTGTTGACACAAAGGGAGTGTCATGCCGTGCACTTCTAGTTTGTCTGTGGAGGTGATATCTACTTTAGGTTGCATTTCATTTTTCAACATTGTATCGTTGAATTGACTAAAGTTGGCAATGCTTGCCATTAAGAACATGCATTTTATATTTTGTTGAGTTAATTGTTGCATGACATCAGTGGCATATGTTTTGCCCATACAGCCCATGTATTGGTCTAGTTTTTAAGATGGATTTTGCATCTTTAGTAAGCAGACCAGTTCTAATGCTTAATAAAATGTTATCAAAGGTGAGATCTGTAGTGACCCATCTTTTGAGTTAGTTCTCTGTAGCAAAAAAACGTTGCCAGAGATTTACATTTCCAATGCGGCCGAGTGTGTTATGGCATTGTTTGTGTCCTAATGTTTTGAAAATAGGTTGACCTTTTACTGGTGTTAACTGTAAGAGGTCTCTGAAAAAAATAACCTGTTTTCCTTCAAACAGTTCTTCATAGTTGGTTTTTAGGTCATCTTGCATTCTGAGATTAATTAAAGCCAACATGGTGGTTGGAAACCATGCTTCATCTATGAGGAGCACTTTAATTTGTTTCAGAATTCTGCATACTTCTGTAGCAGCTTCTGCTGATAATGTGTAGTATTCTAATTTGTTTTGGTGTTCTACTGGGAGGAGCAATCGTCTGTGTGTAAAGTTACACATCCTATGTTGTAAGCAGCTAAACCTGTAGGGGCTGTTAAAACAGCAGAAAGGTTGTTGCTTGTTAAGTCTTTTGCCATAACTAGCTTTCCCACTTACATAAGGAGCAGAGGTTTATACTTTTTACAGCTACACGTTTTAGTTTAATGTTTAAAACCGTGTTCAATTTCTTCAGTGACTTCTAGATAAATGGTGAGTTGTTTTGAGCAGTGACAAGTCTTGTTCAATTTGTTTAGATTGATACATGGTATTTTCTACCTCAGTCATAGCTATTTCTGCTTCATTTAGGAGTGGTTCTGCAAGTGGTGCTTGGCTTCCTGTAAAAGAAGGCCGACTGCCTTTGTGATTGTCTTTATCTAGTAAAGCTTCAATTTCTTTTTCTTGCTGCCGTTCATTGCCCAGAATTTGTTTGTATTGTTTAAAATTGACATTTGTTATACTGCTTTCTTTTTTCTTTTTTTTTTTAAACTTTCTTTATTAGTTTTTATAACAGTAACCAGTAAGTGCAATACCACTGCAAACAGTAACTCCCCCCATACCCCCCTCCCTCTGAGCTCCCCGGTACAGCACATAGGGCAGTTCACATACCCAACCAGTCGTTCCATTTTATACATCACAACAAGGGGGATATTAGTAGCACAGAGATTAATCTGTAATAATCCAGGCTCTCACCCATTTACCGCTCAGCGGGGTGTGAGTGTCATTAGGCATTCTTTGCATTATCATTAGCCATTTTGTCCAAAGTTTGTTATACATTTTTCTGATGAGAAGCAGTTTCATTAGTCAGCTGGATCACTCTGCTACGGGGTCCCCGCAGCGATCAGTGTGTTTTGCATCCACTCAGAGTAGTATTGTCTAAAGGGGCCCCAATAATCAATCGGCCTACTACTGATCCGGAGCGTAGATGCACATAGAGTTTCTCTTTGTTCACATATATTCATAAAGTTTAGCCATTTCGGGAAGCAGGGTGCTACATTCCCCCATTCGCTAGCTATCATGTACCAACCTCCTCTCTATTCGAGAGGCCCCCCTCGATCAGCACCAACAGCCATAATTCCGGTGTGTAGTCATGTGTGGTTGAGAACATCTCAGACATAGCCTCCTCGATCTGTCCCCAAAAAGGTGTGAGTCAGTCAGGTCCCCATCACATCTTCTACAGTTTGGGGGAGGGGGGGTGGGAATCTCTCAGGGAAGAATCTGCACAGGCAGGCCGGTGAATAGTATGCTTGATGCAGAAATTTAAAATGTATTCGTATAAATCTACCATTCAGGGACAATGTACGTGTCTGCAAGCCTATGAGTTTACAATGCTCTTCACTTATTACTGTCCTTAGTGACATTTCCCAGCTATTCCTAGGAGTCTGCCCGCCCACCTCTCATCGTTCTGATCATCTTGTAGATGGTGGACACCAGTTTCCTAGCAGACCGGGGATTAAGCACATATTGAAGTATTGGATGGGGCTGTGAGGGCTTGTGGGAACTCTGACCACCAAGATCCCAACACCTCTCTTAACCTAAAATACAGTAGCATAGTTACGGCGGTCCAGTCTCCTCTAGCTTTCAGGATGTCCCATGTTAGGAACTGCTCATCTTGTATCTGGTCCCCCAGTGTATGGACCCCCAGCCTCTCAAAAGTGTGTCTGGAATGCTTTCTCATGTGTGATCACGAGCCTGCATATTTTGTATATCGCACGGCCAATCTGTCCTCCGGCCCTAGATGTCACGTTTATGGGCTGGATCTCGGTTTGTGTTACTTTCTCCTGGTTGCCCCACAGCATCCGCTGCAGGTCGTTCAGATGCACAATAGCTTTCACTAGCAGGGAGTGTGGGCGTTTCGTTTGTAGGAGATCCCCACCCTTCTATGTATTGGCCTTGTGCGGCCTGAAAATGACTACACGTCAGTGTATTCTAACCCACCACGCTCATAAGGCAGCGCACAGGCTAGTCTCACCATTAGGCCCTTGACCCGGGACCAGAAGTGTACTGGGGGACAGATGGGTATGTTAATTATTTAGAGTAGTTTTGGTAAAATTACCATTTTGGCCAGCACAATGCGGGACGCCTGAGATGGACAAGAGGATCCATGAGTTCACACTGTGTTCAAGTAGTTCTAGCACTCTTATATAGTTTTCCTTGTATAGGTCCCGCACTGAGAATGTTGCTAGGATGCCCAGAGATTTTATTCCTTGGGGGCACCAGTGGAAGTTGTTTCCCACATCTGTTTGTCAAATGCATGGGGTCTGGGGTAGCACTTCCATATTTATTCCAGTTTATTTTTAGCCCTTGGAGGTCTCCAAATCTACCTCTCTCCTGCGTCAGCAGTGGTGAATTCTGCTTACGGTGTTTGGCATACAGTAATATATCATCGGCATCTAGGGAAATAATAGTGAGATGTGAGTGTATTTGTATGCCCCGATGTGCATACAATTCTCATATGTGACAGGCTAGTGGCTCCAAAGCAAGAGCGAAAAGAATCGGTGACAGGGGGCATCCCTAGCGTGTTCCCCCCACGTTGGGTGTATATGTATATATATATATATATATATATTCTGACATCATACCATTTGTGGACACTGCTGCCCTGGGTGCTGTGTACAGCAGTCGGATCCAGCGTATATACGCAAGGCCAAAAACGGAACGGCGGAGGACCCCAAACAGAAATTGCCATTCCACGGAGTCGAAGGCCTTCTCCGCCACGACTATGGAGACTTCTGATTGACATTATGCATTAGTGTGAATAATCGTCTCCATGTATTTTGTGTCGAGCGACCACGGATAAAGCCTGCCTGATATGGGAGAACCAGTTCAGGCATATGTGGTAAGAGTCGATCCGCAAGTAGTTTTGCTAGTATTGTATTGGCTGTGTTAATTAACGACAATGGCCAATATGATGTTTATTTTTGGGGGTCCTTTTCTGGTTTAAGTAGCACTGTTACTAGGGCAGATCTATTGATTTCGGGGAGGACGCTTGTGGACGGGGCGCTCTCATACATGCCGTGCAGGTATGGCCGCAAGTAATCTATGTAGGTTTTATCAAATTCAGCTGTTATCCCACCTAAACCCGGGGCTTTCCTGTTTGGGAGAGAGAGAAAAGCTTTACGGATTTCCTCGTCTGATATGGGTGTGTTTAGCATCTCTCTCCCCTGGGCTATCTTATCCAGGTATTGCGTTAAATGGCTGCTTCTAGTGTGCGTATGGATTTACGCAGGGCTTTCAGCACCCCTCCCCTTCCTTTGCTAAACAGCATCCTCTAATATTCGCTTTGAAAGCCTCCCAGATAATTCCTGGGTCAGGAACCAAACCCCTAATACATCTCAACCAATTTCCCCTCGGACCACTGTCGTCTAGGGCACTGGCTCTGAATAACCATTGCGATTTTCTTAGGGGCCCCACTAGTCCTGTAATGTGGATCAACACTGGAGAGTGATCCGAAAGAGTTCGGGGGAGCATGGCGGCCTCCACCTCACCTCTAGTCAGGGGGGTGTGGCCATAATATAATAAATGCTTGAGGAGCTACCATCAACACTTGAAAAGGAGTATTCCCTGCCTGTAGGGCGTTTTTTACACCATATGTTATGCAGACCATGATAATCTGAGATAGCGGTCCATACCTGGGCTGCTTGTGGTAGTGTGTGTTGCACTGAAGATGACCTAGCCAATTGTAACGTGATGACCATGTTAAAATTGCCTGCCCATAGGATGTAGCCCGGGAATTTGTGGATATGGTTGGCACAGTGATGAAAAAAATCAGGGGAGTCGGAGTTTGGAACGTATATATTTATCAATATTAGTTTTAGTCCAGATATCTCTCCTGCCAATACAATATAGCGCCCCTCGCTATCTCTGATCTGATCGTGCAATTTTAATTCTAAGGAGTGGTGTATGTACGTAGCTACCCCGTTGGAATGTGTGGTATATGAAGAGCCATAGCTATGAATCATACATGCCAACCCTCCCGATTTAGGCGGGAGACTCCTGATTTTTTTCATTAAAAACAGTGCTATTTTTTACTTTACTGTCTCCTGCCTAAAATAACGATATCCCCAATGCATTCCTATGGAGAAAATGCATTCTCCAATTTTGGTGCTGAAATCTCCCTCTTCGGGGCTTCGGAATGTTGGCATGTCTGATGAATGCCCCAGTGCGCCAGGCTGGGGGAGGGGGAGTGTGTGTCCCGAGCCAAGTGTTTCCTGTAGGCATAGTGTTTATATTATGATTTCTTCTGTATTTTGTTATTAGCCTGGTTTATTTCTGATTGGTAAAGCCATGCATGTTCCATGATAGAAAGGACATTATTTTGTCCAGCTTCCTCCCTGGTTTAGGTGTACTCATGACGTGAGCAGTAATAAGAGTTGCCTGGGACAATGATTACTACATGGTTGGAATGGGCTCTAGAGGCAATGTTTCCTACATGATTGGATTGTCCGGTGGACCATATTTGGCGTGTTTCCCAGGTATGTCTCATGGATCGGATCGCTCTTTTCTGCGCTGATCCCAGAGCTCTCTCCTCGTCCCCAACATAAACTAACTTGCATGAACTCTTATTGTCAGAAACCTTATTGCCAACCCCTTCCCTCCCACACCATAAACAGAAACCTACCGGCACCCAATTCCCCCCCCCCTCCCAAATATTCCCCATCAACAATCTCTCAACAGTACCCGCAGTGCCTGCAGATATCTGGGTGCCGCCGGCGGCCAGAACACTTCTCGTGGCAACAGCCCCAACTCGTGAGTCAGTGACTCCTTCCATCACGTCTGGAACCCTCCATTCATGTTAGCTGTGCAGTCATGTGACAGTACAAAGTATCATGCAGGGGCAATGGCAGGGGGAGTGTCGAGGCAATCTCCCAGGGTCTGGGAGATTCAAAGCAAAGTGCTCAGCTGGTTCTGGAGAGGTGAAGTAAGTCACTGAGCCGTTATAGAGAACCCTGAGTTTGGCTGGATATAACATGGAATATTGAACCTCCTTTTTGGCCAGGGTGTTCTTGACGGACTGAAAGGTTTTGCCTTGTTCCTGATCGATGGGCTAAAGTCCAGGAAGAGACGAATTGTGGCGGATCCCCATCACTGCTTTTTCTTGTCCCTGGCGGCTCAGAGCAGGATGTCCCTGTTGCGATAATAGGATGTTCCGGGGCACCGGGAGGAGGGACTTCAGCGCCAACGATCGGTGTGCTCGCTCCACCATGTACATGTTCGTGTGGAAGGGGGGGTACCTCTAGACCTTCACTAGCAGTTTTTACACAAACTTCTCCATGTTGTCGATTGGTGTGGATTCCAGTGTTCCCAGTAGGCAGATATTGTTGCACCTGGATCTGCCCTCCAGGTCCTCCTCTGCTGCTACTTTTTTTACTGTGTTTTGGTGTTCGGACACTTCGCGCTGTAGGATTGCCACTTAGTCCTCGCCCTCACTTATCCTTTGTTCTGCCTCAGACCTCCGGCCGCAACGTTTGTCAATTTGTATGGCAGAAACATCGACCTTATAGGTGAGGGCATCGATTTTTGCTCCCAGATTGTCTGTCTATTTGTACTGTTTTTTAAGGCTATCAAAGTCTGATTTAGGGCTGCCATGTCCACCTGTGGTGGGGCATGATTTTGGTCCTGGGGGCAGGGGGATGCGGCTGATCTGGCTGAGCCAACTGGTCCATCCTTGCCTGTTTTTTGGGTTGACCATGGTGGAGCGCTCACCGCAGTCTACCCCTGTCCCAGTCACTGTGTTGGGTTGTCGTGGCAGGCTGGTGTGGTGGGCAGGGGGTCCTAGTGGGTGGAGAGCAGGCCCCAAACTCAATTTCCAGCTTTATTGCAGGATAGTAGGTGGTTATCTACCCTGTGCGATGGTGCTTGCTGGATATGGATGAAATGGTGGGTGTAGGGGTATGTTGCGTCCAGCCTGGAGACGCCCCACATCTAGAGGAATGGGTATCGTGTTGGGTTCTCGCAGGTGATGTGCAATGTTTTTCACTGGGGTGCTGTCACCCTTGGTGTTGGCAATGTCTCCACAAGGTGGTCGACTTTATAGTAATGGGTTTCGGTATAGTCCGGTGTTGCAGTTTTTCAAACCACCAGCATGGGTTATGGCTTAGCTACCATCCTTCATTCGGTGTCAAGCCTATGATGCAGCTGCACAGTGCAGGCTTCGTGGTGCTAGGTCAATAAGCTCCCAAGGCCTCATTTCCCTACCGCCTCAACAACAGGCGGACTCCTCCAGCACATGTCATGTGTGCCTGAACTGTAGGACAGGGAGGTGCACTTTCCAGGATGGCCCTACCAGACGATTCCGTGGGCAAGCCCTATTGTTGATGACGCAGAGGGCTAAGATGTGTACAGTTGGTAGGTTCTCACCCCCAAGGTCTGGTCGGCATGTGAGTCGCTGCAGCAATCCGGCATCCTCTCGGTGCGGGAGAGCCACTCCAGAGGGCTCAAGGGAATCAGCCGCAGAGGCAGCACCCAGCTGGGGCGGCAACGTGCTATGGAGGCTGGCACTCCAGCATGATCCACCAGTGTTCAGTGGGCAGAAGGGCCTCCCACTCTGGGTTGCTATTCTGGGGGGGTTATCGCAGCTGGGGCCCTCACCTGGGATATCGGGTGCTGTCCGCAGGTCCTCTGTCTTCACAGGACCCTCTGGGCACTACCAGGGAGGCCCACGCCAGTATCGGAGCTCGGCAACCATCATGTCCGCTCTTCAGGTGCCACAGCTGCTCCTCCTGGATGGAGTGGTTGGTTCAGGGTAACCCAGTCTTCCCTCGCCAGGGTCTGCAGCCGGCCACCACCGCAGAGCGCATTCCCTCTGTGCAGTCACTGGCGATGTGCTCCTCACGTCGCAGTTGACCGCTCGGGGATCAGGATGTCGGGCCAAGTCAGAGTTCACCTTCGTGTACCTCTCTGAGGATTTGTATCTGGTCACTGCCATGAACCATCTTTGCTGCATGCATTTATGAGCCCAAGCCTTGGGTTCCAGAGGGGAGACAGGGGCCAGGTCGCAGGATTTTCAAAAGAGGATGTCTGGTCACTGCCAGAGCTTTTCAGGCAGCGGCCAATTTCTTAGCCGTGCAACAGCGCCCCCCCCTTTTGTTATCCTGCTTTCATTTGCATTGAATGCAGCTTCAAATGAATCGCCTAATAATTAATTAGTTTTCTTTTCTGCAAGGTTTAAAAAGTTGTAGTAGGGCCATGTAATACAGTTCCCTATGTTGTAGAGATTTAAATGTGTATCGTCACCACGAGATGGAGATGGCAGGAGCCCCTACCACTGTACCCCTGGAGCCTCTACCACCACCAGGAGCTGCATGCTGCGTATCACGAGACCGCTGCTGCCTGCAGTCCCATCTGCACCAGATATCGTGCAATCTGCTATTGAATTGAATAGTGGCGAGGATTTGAGAATACGAACCTCTGCTTGCCTACCCAAGCCTGTTCACCCTGCTAGTGAGTAGTGGCAGCGATCGTCATTTCGCTCCATATGCCTGGTTCCAAAATGTCAGGCGCAACGCAGCGCCAAAACGAGGCGGTTTGTGGCTCGTTGCTTTGATACTGACCGTTACATTAGCCAGCAGGCGGAAGAGCAGGGCTACGCAGAAGGCCAGAAAAAGGCCCTGTTAGCACCTGTTCGCCACGGGGAGCTTCGTCCTACGACTAGACCAGGAGCCTCTGACCGCTTCCTACGAACCCAGAGGCCTTTGGCTAGATCGTACACATACGCTTGTAACACTGCACCGTGCTACGCCGCAACTGCCGCACTGTAATTGCCTATTGCTCCAGCTACCGATCTTTCATGGGTCGCCTGAAGCCTGCGGCACCCAACAACCTCTCCCGGCGCCTTTCACCATTACGCGAGTTGGCCGTCCCATTGCTGATGTCCAATGTATGGCCTAGAGCCTAGCAGCCATTAAACCTCCTGACATGGTGAGCATTTTCTATCATCATACTCTGATGCGTATTGTTTACATAATTCACTGCATTTACTGTACTATATGTATGTCCTGCTGCCGTCTTATACAATGGCTTAGTGTTTGATATACACAGTTATGCTCAAACCACCATGCCCTTTAGCTTCTGCTGAGCTTTACATCTACTCGACCTGATTCGGAATGCACTGTTTATCCTTACCATAACATTGCTAGAATCGCTCATCCAGCCTGCTCTGTAAGTTAGTGTGTTATGTGCTGCTATGCCTAGCCCATTGTGATTTGTTTTCCTGACACCTTCACTCGTACCAGCTCACTACTGGATGTAAGGATCAAATCCTTTCCTTATTTGACTTGGTTGTTACTATGTACTATTAGTCTTAGTCTAACTTTTTCTTCAGTACCAGGATATTGCAACACTACTGTCCATCCCGCTTGTCACTACTATAGTAGCACCACCTACCACTTAACATTGCTACCCCAGTACTGTTGTTGGTTTCCTTCTTTAAAAGACTGTGCCTTAGTCAACGAATGTGGCACACTACTAGCATTATGTATGCTTCTACCTACCTGTTGTTAAAATTACTGTATACCTCATTGGGTGTAGGCCTACAAATGAATGTACTAGCCCCCTACTACTTTGACTACCACAGTATCACCATGGCTAACAAGACGAACAAAACTCTCACATTATTGGAAACTAAACTTCGTACGCTTCTACCTAATCTGAAAATCAACTACCCTGTTAGTAAAATTTATTTACCATGCTCTCCGATAGCTAGAAACTCTAGACTTCGGGCTAGACTAACTAGACTCCATGAACCACCGACCAATGCCCTTGCTAAAATAAATGCCCCTATTACGGGGAATAACATTAAAACCAAAACTTATGACAGAAAAAACATTCTGACACAACCGCCATTCAAGGATCCCACTCTAAAATATGCCAGGGTAAACCTCATATTGCGTCTACTGACGCCAATCACCCTACCATCAAGGGTGCCTTAATCAACGACAGATCCTTGGTTGCTCATGCTACTGAACTAGCGGATCTGATCACAACTGACAATCTCGACTTCTTTGCAATAACTGAGCCGTGGCTTCACGCTGGTGTAGGCCCCGCCCTCCTACTAGCAGTACCTGATAACTATGATATTTTAAGAGCAGATAGAGCTAACTCTAGAGTTGGAGACATTGCCCTTATTGCCAAATCTGACCTAGCTATGAGAATAGCTCCATCTTCAGCGGTTAACTCTTGTGAACTAATCACTGTTAAGCTACCCATTTCAAATTCTGCTACCCTGACATTATACTTAATATATAGACAACCAGGACTGATTGGTTCATTCGAAGAAGACCTCTCCACAATACTATCTGATAATACTAAACTGACCTCTCAAATGCTACTGCTAGGGGACTTCAATTTAGGCTTCCATGATCCTAACAACCTTCACGCTCCAGTAATCTCCAATGTATGAACAGAATTGGGGCTCACCCATAGTGTATCCCAGGCCACCCATGACACAGGTAGAACCCTCGATTGGGTTGCGGACCTCAATTGCACAGCGTCTATCACATCTATTACTCCCCAAACTTGGACAGACCACTTCCTTCTCTCCTTTACCCTCTAAGGGTTAGAGGGTAAAGGAGAGAAGGAAGTGGTCTAAGCTAATATCTCCACCTCCAAGGTCAATCTAATAGCACCTCCCCTCCTTACGAGGAATAAAAGAAACATTACTGCAGATAAGATCATAGCACTCATCAAGCCTACTCTCAATTCAATGCCCAATTCAAGCAGTCCAGACAGCCTAGTAGATGCGTATAACGCTACCATGACCAAAGCACTAGATGCAACTGCTCCACTCAAAATGTGGAAAAATAAACTAAAAGCTCATCTGAACTCGTGGTTCACCCACCAACTAAAATCTTTGAGAGTTGAAAAAAGAAAATTAGAAACCCTGTGGAGACTTCTACCCACTGAGGAAAATAAAACTAACCTGATCAACCTAGCTGCCCTCTACAAAACGGAAATAATATGCACCAAAAAGGGAAAGCTATAATGATAGGATTAATAAAGCCAGTTCAAGTACCAAGGAACTTTTTACCATTCTATGGGGAATGGAAGCTCCTATAGCGCAGACAGATGAGTGCCTGAAGGATAAACTCTGGTGCACGAATATCCAGAACGCCTTAGTGAACAAAATCTCCCTCCTCCAAAACAAGATTGAAATTAAAAAAGCAAACCTACCTAACATGGGTAAGCATGGCACAGCCCCAGTTTCCTCTAATAAACCTCCACACTTTTCAGCTTCTCACAAGTCTCCATCTATGAGGTAGAAAAATCATTGCCTGCCTCAAACCATGAAGGTGTCAAGGAGACAGCTGCCCTGCTCAGATAATTAAAGATGCCGCTAGAGACCTGGCGTAATTTATCTCCAAATTAATCAATGCCTCATTTGCAACTGGCACCGTCCCCAGTAATCTAAGAGTCTTGGGTCCTACTCCTCCTGAAAAAACACTCACTGGACCCCACCATTCCTACCAACTACAAGCCGATCACTACTGTAACATTCTTACTCAAGATTCTAGACAAAGTGGCTTACACCCAACTATAGGAGTACCTAGAGACTAATCCCCTCCGTGGATTCCGCCAATCTGGCTTTAGGCCACAACACGGTATGGAAACGGCACAAATAGATCTAAAAACCCAGATCTATGAAAAATCGGCCTTGCTACTGCTCCTCGATCTTTCTGCCACCTTCGATCTGGTGGATTACCAAGTGCTTTGTAAACACCTTACCTCAGCGGCACACTTTTCACAAGATGCTATCACCTGGATTAAATCCTTTTTGAACAGGACTATGAGAGGCGTCTCTCCACTAGCCGTTGCTGATCCCATCCCGATATCCTGTGGCGTGCCACAAGGTTCCTGTGTCTCTTCAATAATGTATAATATATTTAGAAAGCAATTGTTCGCCAACCTAGACCATCTGGTTGTCACCTACACTAACTATGCAGATGACACCCAGATCCTCATACCTCTTACCGGAGAGTATGACAAGAATTTGGCCCTAGTGAATAAAATATATCTTACCATCCAGGCATGTATGGCCGCACACGGTCTATGCTTGAATGAAGATAAAACCAAGCTCCTAATACTCAGCACTACCGCTAATCTCAACAACTTGAGCTCGAAATATACCTTCAACATTGATGGAAATAAAGTGGTAAAAGAAGTAAACACCTTAGGTTTTTACCTCGACTCCGCCTTCACACTTAATAAACAAGTCAATGTCATGGAATATTCTACAGCATATACCTGTAAGCTGATCAGGGCTTGCAAACCCTTTCTGTCCAAAGAAAGCTGTACGATCCAAGCTAGAGCCCTCATCCTCTCTAAGCTGGATTATTGCAATGCATTGTACTTAGAGCAGCACGTGGCATACCAAGGAGAGAGCACATCTCACATCTGAGGAGAGAGAACAAATGGCTCTCCATTAAGGATAAAATTAAAACCCTCTTACTGAGGCATACATGCCTTAATCAAGTAGCGGCTCCTTAGCTCTCTTAAAGAATCATTAAAAAAATCCACCTCAAGACCTACAAGGACAGTCAATTCATCCTGTCTGGTCATGCCTAGATTCAAACTAAAAAAAGCAGGGGGAAGTAGCTTCCCTGTTAGAGCAGCACAAGTATGGAACGCCTTATCTCCCCCCTTGAGAGGTAACCAACCTTTCTTCATGTTCAAGCGCAACATTATAAATATGCTTGTAGCGAAGGACATAGCTGGATAGATCTAGACCTGTACATATGAGGATATATGACTTCCTGACTCTGCAAAGTAACCTCTTCCCTGACTACTAATGTATTTTCTTTTGTACCTGCACTTGATGTATATATTTCTTCATTTTCTTTTTTACAATCCACTGTATCTATTGTACCTACTGTAACCTAAGCTGAAAGCATACTTGTATTCTATTTCGAAAGGCACCCAGATACCTCTGGGTTGGGTGCGCAATACAAATAACCAAACAAACAAAATAAACAAACCTGATATGATTGATTTTGGCTCGGTTTGTTTTTACTAGGCTTCCTTCACAAGTTGAGACTGAATATTTGCCAGTTGTCGTCTGGTCTGACATTGTTTTTGTAGGAGTAATTTTGGGCTATGTTGTACAGGCACATGTTTTCCAAAGCAGTACATCTGTTTGGATAGTATGTGTCAATTAAATTGTCTTTTAATATGCCCTGGCTGTAGGGATCAATTGTGCCTATTGTTTCTATCTCTTGGTAGGATTTTAGTACTCTTTTTCGTGATGATGCTGGACCAAGGTTTAGCCAGACAATGTTTTCAGATTTCCCATATGAAGGTGTACCTGTTAAAGGATCTGCACCTTAGTAGCACCCGCATTCTCTATGGGAGAGCATTTTTATACCGAAAGTTTACAATTTATATGACCGTGTTTTGTCAGACGATGTTATCCCAGAGGTCATTTAGCTCTGTTTTGTCAGCTTTGGTGAGATAGGCTGCAACATATTTTGCAACTGCAGTAGGATTGTTTTCAATGTATTGTATGTCTATATTTGCATTCCACAAGAGGGCAATGATTGCATTGCATTGTAATCATTGATGTACTTGGATGATTCGTCCCTTTTTAATGTTTTGTGTTTTTTTAGGGGATTTGCTTTTTACACTGCATCTAACAGACATCAAGCTATTTACTTGTCCTTTTTTTGCAAACTGATCTAGGGATGCCAAAGCGCCGTTTCGTATAGTATTTACCTTTTGTTTTATATGGATGTCCACAGTATTTGTCACACTTTTGTTTTTGGAAGGGGAAGATTTGTGTACGTAGGTCACTGTGTGTGGTTTCTGAAGGGATGCCACGGGTAATGCCTTTTTTGAATACGTTGTAAAACAGTGGCATCACGGTCATGACCAGATTTGGGAGCATCTTTTTTTTTTTTTTTTAACTTTGTTTATTTTAAATCAAGGCAGGATGACAAGTAGACATTATAAGCAGTGGTTATTTAGGCATGTTGATCCCCAGTCCTTTATCCCCCCCTGCGTTTCCTCCCTCCTCCCTCCCCTTGGTCCATCTGTCCCTTAGGCCTTGTAGGCGGGCTCTTCCCTCCCGGGCTGTTCAGATTGGGCCTCAGCGTCTATGTATCTTCGTCTGGGATCTCCTGATTTTTTAAGATCCAGCGGGCCCCGGTGGATTTATAGGTCTGGGCAGGGAAGCGCTGGTCGAATTCCAGCACTGGGGCCCAGATATTCTGGAAACGAGGAAGAGTTCCCGCTTGCGCTGCCGTCACCATCTCCGCTATCAAAATGTCCCAAAGTTTGGTCCACCATTGGGCTATGTGAGGGCCTTCCGGGGTTTTCCAAGCTCGGGCCACCACCGTTTTCCCTGCTAGTAGGCAGTGGGTTAGTAGTTTCGCTCTGGGTCCGGAGCGCGGGTAGGTCCCGGGAATTGGAGCTCCCAGCAAAATCGGTTCTGGTTCCAAGGGAATCGTTGTTCCGGTGATTTGTGAGATGGACCCTAGGCAAGCTTTCCAGAATGGTTGGATCTTCGGGCAAGCCCACCACATGTGGAAGAAGGAGCTTGGGTGGCCGCATCCTCTCCAGCAAGAATGATCCACCTGGGAGTTCATATGGTGAAGTCTGAGGGGCGGATAGTACCACCGCAGCATGATCTTGTACGCACATTCCCTATTGGTGATGCAGGTGGACGAGGTGTGTGTTCTGGTCCATATGTCAACCCAGGTTTGATCCTCTATCGGGTGACCCAGGTCCGCCTCCCATTGGGCCATGCAGCGGGTTCTTGTGGTCAGGAAGTCGCTTAGGAAGCGTCTGTATAGGGTGGATACTCTGCCGCGGGTTGGAAGGTCTCCCAGAGTGAGTTCTAGGGCAGTAGGAGGGCGTGTCGCTGCTTGCAAAGTTTGGGGATGTGAGCACCAGTGGCGTAGTTGAATGTATGTGAATCTATCCCGTTCCTGGAGTTGGAACTTCTCCTTGTATTGGGCGAACGTGAGAGGTCTCCCCCCCCGTATACAGCTGGTCTATGGTCTCCAGCCCACCTTTGATCCAGTTACGAAAATTGCGAGGATTCGTACCCGGTGCGAACGTTGGATTGTGGAAGACCGGGGAACGTGGGCTCAGGCCTCTTGGCACTCCCTTTCGTTTTAGCGCCCAGTCCCGGGTGCTAAGGGTGTGTTTAGTTGATAGCAGGAGCTCTCCCCATTGGGTCCTGAGGGGGGGCGGTATGTGTGGTAAAAATCGTAGGGGTAGGGGCGCCCGTGATTATTCCAGCTCTACCCATCTGGGGTGGTTTGTCGTATTTTGCCAGGCCTGGACCTGGGCCAGTTGGGCTGCCACTCTGTAGGCCTGCAAGTCTGGGACCCCCAGCCCTCCCAATTTGGAACTCCCCAGCATAGTTCTGAGAGGGATTCTCGCTTTCTTACCTCTCCAGATAAAGTTCAGCATTTTTCTCTGGATCCCTCGAAGAGTTGGTGTGGGGATTGCTACTGGTAGGGAGGCACAGGCGTATAGGGATCTCGGAAGGAGGTTCATCTTGCATGCAGTGATGCGCCCGAGCAGTGAGATCTCTTGGGTCTCCCAGCGCTTCAAGTCACCTTCCAGTTCTTTAAAGAGTCGGGGGAAATTGGCTTTGTACGTGTCCCTTGGGTCAGCCGGGATGTGGACCCCTAGATAGGGAATGGCACTCCTTTCCCATGTTATCGGGCACATCTTAGTCAATGGTTCTCGTTCTGCTGGGGTGAGGCCGATACCCAAGGCGGATGATTTATCGAAGTTTATGGTGAGGCCGGAGACTTCGCCATAGCTGGCGATTTCACGTATCGCGTGTTTGAGAGATGAGTGGGCCTCCGAGATCGTGAGCAGAATGTCATCCGCGTATAGGGCGAGTTTGTGATGTGTGGGGCCACTTTGTATGCCCTTGATTTGGTCATTTCGCCTGATCTTTTGTGCGAAGGGCTCCATGGTGAGTGCAAAGAGCAAGGGCGACAGTGGACAGCCTTGCCGGGTTCCGCATGATAAGGGGATTGGGGCCGAGTTATGACCGTTGATCCTCAGGCTTGTTTTAGGGCTATCATAGTTGGCTAGAACCATCATCTGGAAAGCTGGTCCAAAGCCGAAGGCCCCTAGGGTGTGTCTCATAAACGTCCAATCCACCCTATCAAATGCCTTAGCTGCGTCGAGAGCCACCAAGACTAGTTTTTGGGAGTTCCGGGAGGCAAGGTCCACCAGGTTCAGGGTTCTCCGGATGTTGTCACCTGCTGTCCGGTGTAGGATGAAACCTGCCTGGTCGGGGTGGATGATCTTCGGCAAGATGCGGTTTAAGCTGGTTGCTAGAATTTTTGAGTATATGTTCGCATCGATGTTTAAAAGTGCGATCGGTCTGTAGGATGTTATGCTTCTTGGGTCTTTTACAGGTTTAGGCAGGAGGATGGTGGTTGATTCCTGCATCGATGGGGTCACCGCTCCCGTTTCCCTGAAGGAGTTGAATAGGGTAGCCAGGTGGGGGTCAATTGTGCTCTGAATAGTTTGTAAAACCTGGTTGAGAAGCCGTCTGGACCGGGGGCCCGTGTTTTAAGTGATTTGACGGCCTCAATTTCCTCCCCTGTGATGGGCTCCTCCAGTTCGTCTCTCGTTGCGTCGGAGAGCCGGGGCACTGCTGCCTGCTGGAGGTATTCCTTCTGTTGTGGTAAGTTTCGCGGGGTTGCCTTCATGATTTGGGTCAAATAATCTATTGCGAGGCGTTGCTTTTCGGGCTCTGAGTATAGTGTGACCCCGTTGGAATCACGCAGGCCCGTGATTGCGTTGACGCGTCTCTGCTTGGCTAGTTTGGCCACCAGGAACTTGTTCGCCTTGTTACCCTTCGCGTAGTATGACTGTTTGGCCTTCGCCATTAGTTGGGCGGTTTGTTCCGCATAGTGGGCTTCCAGTTTTTTCCGTGCCGTACGAATGATCCGTTACCTTTTGGGGGACCAGCCTTTCTCCTTATGGAGTGCCTTGGCCTCTCTTAGTTCGTTCTCTAGGGCCGTCCGGGTCTGACGCCTGTCTCGGTGGTAGGCCGCACCTTGGGCTATCAGGGAGCCCCTGATCACTGCCTTCATGGCGTCCCAGTTGTTCGCTAATGAGGTGCCTGAGGCTGTGTTTTCGTTAAAGAAATTTCTTATTCCTGTTGCGATCTTGTCTCTGGTGGCCGTGCCGTTAAGGATCGGGTCGTACAACATCCATTTACGTGGGTTGTTGGGGGTTAGAGTTATGAACCCGGAGTTCCAGGAGCACTGGGGCGCATCTTTTTTTTTTTAAAACATCTCTCTATTGAGTTTATAACATGAACATAGAAAGAGAGAGAGGAAGAACGTAAAGAAAAACACAAAAGAAGAACACCACCCCGACCCTCCCGTACCTCTCCCCCTGGGCGATTTTCCTCCTTTCTAGGATCGCTCCCCCTTGGGCGAGGTCGTTAAGCTTACTGCAGGTCTAGAATCTTCAGGCGTTGGGGGCACCAAATTACTCTATAATTGTCTCTCTCCAATCTCCAGTAAATTTCGACAACTCCCCGTTCGTAGCAAAAGTCGCCCACTCTGGAGCGACTATGTCCCACAGCCTCCGCAACCAGTCATGAAAAGTCGGGACATGTTCACTCCTCCATCTGAGCAATTAGTCCCATAGCTGCAAGTGTCAAAATCACTCTAGCTCTTTCCCTGTTGCAGGGTTCTCCTGTTGTCCCACCGACCTGCAAGCCCAATAGCACCTGTTCCGGGGATCTGCTCCCTCCTACCCCAAATGCCTGATCTTGCCCCTTCTGTATTTCCTCTCAGAATGGGACAATTTTCGGACACCTCCACCAGATGTGCTCAGCTGTTCCCTCGTGGCCACACTCCAGCACTCCTGTGATACTTCTGGGTACATCTTGTGTAGAATTGCCGGCGTGCAATGCCACCCATATAATATTTTATACCAGGCTTCTTGTGTTTGCAATGCCCTAGCCAGCTAGGGGATTTTTTTCCATAGCCTGTCCCATTCCTCCATTTCCAGCCCCCTCCCTCTTACCCGCTCCCAACTAGTCATGAAGGGCCATCGTTTACTGGGGACGGTTTTATCATGGGTATCAGGCAGGGTAGTTGGGGCAAGCTGGGTGGAGACTTGGCAGGCCTGGCATAGGCACACTAAGAACCCATAACAAATCCCTCCTTTCATTCCTTGCTAGTGTTTGTAGTAACTTCCTGGTTACCACTTTGTGTTGCCAAACAGGAAGTGCATGATAACTCATGAGCTCTCTAGTGTTTGGGTGTGGCTGGGTATATAAGCCACACCCAAGATTCTTCCAGTGCTTCGTGTTGCTTACTGTGAGCTGTATCAGCAACACACTTGCCATGCTCTGGATCATCCTGCTTCTGCTTACCTGCTCCGGATCATCCTGCTTCTGCTTACCTGCTCCGGATCATCCTGCTTCTGCTTACCCATTCTGGATCATTCAGCTTCAGCTTACCTGGTTCTTACTCCACGCCCCAGCCATCTCCAGTCAAGAGGGGACTTCTACACCGGCACCTGCAAGAACAAAGAACAGCGTTAACACACGCACATCAGTAACTCTGCGCATACTCACTGAATCTTCCCGCGACGCTGGAATCCAGGTTAGTTGCACGAGCGCACAAACCCCTATAAGAAAGAAGAGACATTATTCATTGCGCTTGCTCCAATAACGCAGACACTTATTTCACTGCGCTCTCTCTCTCTACGCAGTACATACTTGCCAAAAGCCTCTGTGCAAACTTACCTAACCACCAAGTCTCCAGTAGCGCTGGACCCGGACTCGAGGCGCTAATACCACATAATTTCTCCTGCAAGGGAAAGGGAGAGACATTACTAGGCGCGCCCGAATTGAAAGCGCTGCGCAAACCTAGCAGCAGCTAGCTTCTACACGCAACGCTACTCACCCACAAAAATACCGGCAAACAAAGACAGTACGGACAATTTTGGACACTCCACTTTCTCCAACCAACATTCACTTGTGGGAAGGACTTTCTAGCCGGTGAAGAAACTGGCGCCTTGGACTCTCGGCCTCGCTGTGAAGGCATAAAACAGCGTTTGGCATCTGAACTCAGCCTACAGACATTGGCACCAATCAAATGAGTGAATCGCACCCCTGCAAATGGGTATCGGGTAATAATATCGCCATATATATGGTAGCCGTAAATAATATTGCTGCGAAAATGTTGTGGCAATATTATTTGGGTGACCATATATATGGGGACAGGGGCAAAAAGAAAATGCTTTTTAAAGAAAAAAAAAGTTTGGGGGTTGCCGGGGTGTCCCCAGCATGTTCCATGCAATAATGTCACCACAAAAAAGGGCCATTTTTCGGCGATATTTTTGCATGGCGAGATTTTTGTGGCGACATTACATGGAACCTGCAAATGCAAGATGGAGTGCACACCCTACTAAAGATCAAGGTAAGCCCATAGGGGACATCACAGCACACAGTAAAGAGAAGAGAAGGGAAGGGTACCAGGGGAATCGGGTGAATTCAGGTCTGAGTATACACCTTGTATTTGGCAGGTATTCCTCCAGGTGAAACAGGGGAAGTGAAGACTTGGGGTCAAGGGAGGCTCGTCCATCGCTCCTTCAGAGACACAGGTGAGTGTGACAGGTTTCCTCCAGAATCTTATAGAGGTTACTAATAAGACCCTTGGCCCCGTCATTTGTTAGTAAACATTTCTCAAAGGCGGTGACCTCTCTAGTAGCGGTTTGTTTATTTGGCGGGTGTAGCAGCCAGTGGTGTAGCTTGGCATACCTGAGCCTTTCCCCTTCTCCGATTCCAAAGGCTTCTTTGCATTCTCTAAATGATAGGATTTCGCCTTTTTGAAACCTGTCTCGAAATCTACTGCAGCCCCCCCTCCTTCCATTTCGTGAATGCTCCTTTTTCGGGTCCAGGGGTAAAATCAGCGTTATTAAAGTTAAAGATTGGTGTAAAAGGGGGCAGGAAAGATGTAATTCCCTTCATTTTAGCCAGTCTATCCCAGTTATTTGCCATTAAGCTTGTGATGGAGCTTACATACATGTGTGGAGATCTAAGATCCTTCCTCAACCATAATACCTCCCCTAGCTTGTGTTTTGTCACTGCCCTATACATCCCAACCCGTAGTTGACCCGCTCCCTCTCGTAACCACTCCCTAATAATCCACAGCTGTGTAGCTTCATAGTATTGTCTAAAATTTGGAAGGCCTAAGCCCTTCCCCCCACTGTAACGCTCACCTGATTCCCGCAGAGGCACCGGTCTTGACTGGGTGAATGCCGTATCTTCAAAGGTGGTGTGTAACACACGGTTGGCTCTTTGGGCTGGACCTCTGTGCACTGTATCTCTGACTCGAAGAGTAAGAATTCTGCAGGTAGAAAATATGGGATTAATGAACTGGGGTTATTGGGTGCTTCTCTCCTCTTCCCTTTCTCTTCTCCTGTAGAACCCCAAAGGTTAACGCCCTCACCTTAGGTAAGTGAACGCCGAGCTCTCCATCTGCCTCTGGGCAGGGTGCCATAACCAGTTTCTTCACTGGATAAGGGTGCAGGCCTCTTGACCTCAGAGGACTGCTGTCCGTCGTTAACTGCACGAACGGTAAGTTCTGGGCACTTCAAATGTCTCAAAAGTCTTTTGTAATGATATCTCTTGTTTTGCAGGGTTCCGGCGATGGCGGATGGCGGGCTGATGAGAGTTGAGGATCGAACCCGCGTGAGGAATTGAAGCGCCTGGAAGCACGTAAGTAAGCGCTTGTAGCCTGCTTCACGATGCGCACTAACTGTCCCTTTTATCTTGCAGGTACAAGTTCGGAGCTTTAGAGAAGCTGAAGGGTGCTGGAATACCCACTGGATTCGGCGTGGGAAGGAGTAATGGCACGTGAGTAATAAAGTTGCCCAATGTCTTTAAACGCACCTTCTTTTGTCTTTCAGATGCGGGATGCAGCGCCGAAGGCCTCCGGAGCGTGCGAAGAGCTGGTAAGCTTTTGTCTTTCAGATGCCGGAATGCAGCGCGAGGCGTTGGTGACAGCCGATGGACCAGGTAAGAGATGCGCTGCCACTGAAGACCGTAGTGCTAACCTGTTCTTTCTTTGTCTTTACAAGTGCTGCTGAAGACTGGATTCCAGGATGGTAAGCCTTTGTTCCCTTAGGCCCAGGATCAGAAGCAGAAGACACGATGAGCGTTCTGCTGCAGAGAATGCAGAATAACGCAAAGCAAGATTCATCCATCGGGTGTGGTTTAAATAGCCTCCTGTAGTGCTTAGGTGTCTCCTTCCACAGCCTCGCCTAGGTGAGAAAAGAGTTCCTGCTTTCTAGAAGAGTTCCAGTGTTCTGAACCTAGGGAGTGGCTCTTGCCCCACCCAACAGGAAAAGTAGTCCCAAACAGAAGAGGATCAGGGGCTCCACTGGCAGGTAAGTAAGCAGAATGGTCTGCTGCAGGTAAGTCCACCCAAGCATTATGAGCCCGGCGCTTCCAGCGCTGGGACTGGGCATCTTTATGAGCCTGGTGCCACTGGCGCCAGGACAGGGTCCAAAAGGTCCCAATTGGGACTGGCTGGCACTCGGTACCGGGGTTATGGGTCTGCTTCCAAGGGAGTCGGGCAAGTCCTGATCTTTTGGAAGCAGAGATCATGACACCCACCCCCTCTTGAAGGCCTCTAACGGGCGTCTGCTAAGTATGGCCCGTTTGCCTTCCCATATGAACTCCCTCGTTAGAGATTGAATCTCCTTGAAGAATTTCTCCGGGATGGCTTGAAAAAGGTAAAGCATACGTGGCAGCGTGACCATTTTAATTGCTGCTATACGCCCCAACCAGGATATGGGAAGAGACCGCCATTTACAAAGATCATTTTTAATCCCCTCCAGAAGAGGGAGAAAGTTCGCCTCGTACCATCCCCTGAGCGTGGGGGTGAGCCGAACTCCTAGATATTTAATTCCTCCTGGGGACCAAACAAATGGAGTCTGTTTTTAGCCTAGTACTCCTCTCCTTGTCTAAGGATAGGCCCAATAGCTCTGATTTTCCCATATTAATACGTAGGCCCGAGGCCCCGCCAAATTCCTCAAGGACCTTCTTGCTGGCACCGATGGAGTCTATTGGGTTGATTACGGAGAGCAACATATCATCGGCAAAGGCTGTGATCTTATGCTGCTTACCCCCAAACGGAATGCCCTGCACCCCATCCTCATCCCGAATCAGCTGTAGGAGTGGCTCTAAGCATATAGCGTAGAGCAGCGTGGAAAGGGGGCAGCCCTGTTTTGTGCCCCTCTGCAGTCTAAAGGAACATGAAAGAGACCCATTCACCAAGATCTGAGTTTTCGGCCCCTCATAATTAGCCTTCACCATTTTTAAAAAAATTACCTCCCAACCCCATTGCCTCCATGGTGCGAAACAGATATGACCACTCTACGCGATCAAAAGCCTTTTCAGCGTCCAAAGAAAGCAAGACCGCGGGAATGTTTGTTTTCTGTGTTTTTTCCACAAAAAGTGCTACCCACCTTAAGTTATCTGCCATCTGCTTCCCCTGGATAAACCCACATTGGTCCCAGTGAATTAAATCCGGTAGCAAACCCTCTAATCTGTTAGCCATAATCTTTGTGTAGATTTTTCGCATCGATGTTGATCAATGCAATCGGCCTATAGGATGACCGTTCCAGTGGATCCTTGTTGGGTTTTAAGATCAGGGTCATTTTAGCATCCTCCATGGAAGAGGTTATACATCCAGTGGTTGTGAACGTGTTAAATAAATGGGTCAAGTGGGGTACGAGACACACAGCAAATGTTTTGTAAAACGCTGCTGTAAGCCCGTCTGGGCCTGGGGCTTTTCCCAGAGGGAGTTTGGTTATCACCTGCCTCAATTCATTCTCTGAGATCTCTTGACCTAAAACCTCTTGGGACTCCTCGCTGAGTCTGCACAGATTTACTTTTTTCCGAAGCTCCTCCTGTTATTGAGCCGTAGGGCCCTGTGATGTATAGAGTTTCTCATAAAAAGCTACTGGGTGTTCCTGGATCTCCTCATTGCGCGTTAACCTTTCTCCCGCCTCTGATCTAAGGGCCCCTATTACATTTTTCGCTGCCTCCCCTCTCAGTAGACGGGCCAGAAGGGTGTCCCTCTTGTTCGCCTCTGCGTAGAACTTTTGCCGTATTGATAGCAAAGCCCCTTCCGCTTTTTTTGTACGGAAGATTCGGAGCTGCCCCTCTGCTCTCCTGTACTCTCTCAGAGAGACTCTATTTGGTGTTTGTTCTGCTTTTTGCCGGGCGGATTTTACTTCACCCTCCAGTTTTCTCCAGTTTTCTCAAGCTCTCTGATTTGCCTATCCCGGCTGGCCTTGGCCGCTATGAGCTTGCCTCTAATTGTGGCTTCAAACGCATCCCATCTTATATCCTTGTGTGTGTCGCCCCTCTTATTTTCCTAATTGAATTTCTTCATTTTCCCTTCTACTTCCTCCCTTAGCACCGGGTCTCTAATGAGAGCTGCTGGGTATTTCCACCCCCATATCCCACTCCTCCTCTCCCCTAGGTCTAAATGCATAGTAATAATTTTATGATCTGCTATGCCTAATGGGCCCACTTCTATTTCCTTTACTCGTCCCAGAAAGGACGCCAATACCCATATATAATCTATCCTAGATTGAGTACCGTGTCCACTCGAGAGGAATGTGTATCCCGCCTCGTCACCTTTCATTTCACGCCAGCGTCCCTCAGGTCCAGCCCCACCATTCCTTCCCATAAGCCCCCCAGAGCTGCTCTCTCCAGACACGTTGCACTCTTCCCAGATCCATCTCGAATCCCATCCCAGGCCAAGTTAAAGTCTCCCATTAAGACCACAGGGCCCCTTGCTGTTTCGCCTACGATTTCCAGAAATTGACTCAAATGTTTCCTGCCCTGTGTTTGGGGCATATATAACCGCAATTGTATATACAATGTCTAGACACAAGCCTTGTACAATGATATATCTACCCCCCTTGTCCCGGTCTGTACTCTCTTCCCTAAAATGCACCGGGTTATTAAATGCCAGAGCCACACCTGCCATTTTCGTATTCGCTGAGGCCTGAAATATTTGATCAAAGCCCCTGAGCCTCAGTCTCTTTTGGTCTTTATGTAATAGGTGTTTCCTCCAAGCCCAATATATCTGGCCCCACCGACCTTGTAAGCCTCTCTAGTTTTTTCCTACTCAGGGGAGAATTGAGCCCCCTCACGTTATGGGTTACCCACTTGAATTGTACAGTTTATTCCTACTCTCAGCATTATCGCCTGCTCATAGGGCTGCTGTCATGATCTCTGCTTCCAAAAGTTCAGGACTTGCCCGACTCCCTTGGAAGCAGACCCATAACCCTGGTTCCGAGTGCCAGCCAGTCCCAATTGGGACCTTTTGGACCCTGTCCTGGCGCTAGTGGCATCAGGCTCATAAAGATGCCCAGTCCCAGCGCTGGAAGCGCCGGGCTCATAATGCTTGGGTGGACTTACCTGCAGCAGACCATGCTGCTTACTTACCTGCCAGTGGAGCCCCTGATCCTCTTCTGTTTGGGACTAATTTTCCTGTTGGGTGGGGCAGGAGCCACTCCCTAGGTTCAGAACACTGGAACTCTTCTAGAAAGCAGGAACTCTTTTCTTACCTAGGCGAGGCTGTGGAAGGAGACACCTAAGCACTACAGGAGGCTATTTAAACCACACCCGATGGATGAATCTTGCTTTGCGTTATTCTGCATTCTCTGCAGCAGAACGCTCATCGTGTCTTCTGCTTCTGATCCTGGGCCTAAGGGAACAAAGGCTTACCATCCTGGAATCCAGTCTTCAGCAGCACCTGTAAAGACAAAGAAAGAACAGGTTAGCACTACGGTCTTCAGTGGCAGCGCATCTCTTACCTGGTCCATCGGCTGTCACCAACGCCTCGCGCTGCATTCCGGCATCTGAAAGACAAAAGCTTACCAGCTCTTTGCACGCTCCGGAGGCCTTCGGCGCTGCATCCCGCATCTGAAAGACAAAAGAAGGTGCGTTTAAAGACATTGGGCAACTTTATTACTCACGTGCCCTTACTCCTTCCCACGCCGAATCCAGTGGATATTCCAGCACCCTTCAGCTTCTCTAAAGCTCCGAACTTGTACCTGCAAGATAAAAGGGACAGTTAGTGCGCATCGTGAAGCAGGCTACAAGCGCTTACTTACGTGCTTCCAGGCGCTTCTATTCCTCACGCGGGTTCGATCCTCAACTCTCATCAGCCCGCCAACCGCCATCGCCGGAACCCTGCAAAACAAGAGACATCATTACAAAAGACTTTTAAGACATTTGAAGTGCCCCGAACTTACCGTTCGTGCAGTTAACGACGGACAGCAGTCCTCTGAGGTCAAGAGGCCTGCACCCTTATCCAGTGAAGAAACTGGTTACGGCACCCTGCCCCAAGGCAGATGGAGAGCTCGGCGTTCACTTACCTAAGACATCTTACTCTTCGAGTCAGACATACAGTGCACAGAGGTCCAGCCCAAAGAGCCAACCGTGTGTTGCACATCACCTTTGAAGATACGGCATTCACCCAGTCAAGACCGGCGCCTCTGCGGGAATCAGGTGAGCGTTACAGCTACTTTTCTTGGAGCCTTCCTTCCTTTGTACCGCTAACCCCCTCCCCCGTCTAGAAGTCTCTCACCCTTTTCCTTTTTTGATCTCAGTTGCCCCCCTTCCTGGACCCTGGAAAGTATTGCCCGTATTCCTCCCCTTTCCCCCAACTCCCCGCACCCCTCCTTCTCCCCATTGAGGTTTCCCCCCTCCCCGAATCACCCCTTCTCTTACCAACCTCAACATATTTGCTCCTTGTTGCTCCCTACCCTGAAGATTGCTACTGAGCCCACCATCCCTTTAAGATAGCTTTTTATTGCCAGGGATTCAACCCGCCAGCGGTGTCCCCCGCCCCGTTCTGCTTTTCTCCTCTCTCTCCCCCACCCCCGCCAGGGGTGCCCCTCGGGGCCAGATTTCTTCCTCTTTTTCTCCCCTGCCGTAGACCATTCCCAAGCCCGGAGACTCTGGCCTTGATCCGCTCCTGTTGATCTCCCCGACCTCTCCCCTGGGTCAGCCTGGTCCAAATCCAGTTGCAGCAGGTTTGCCCCTTCTTGCACAGACGTTATCCTCTGTTGTACTCCCTGCCAGTCAAAGAGGAGGCAGAAGGGGAAGGTCCATTTATACTTAATCCCCTTGTCCCTGAGGCGTGTCAGGATGGCATACATTTGTCGCCTCTTCAATGTACTGTAGGCCAAATCTTGATATAGCTTTATTCTGTGGCCGTCGTGAGTTAGAGGTTCTTTCTGTCTGGCTGCTCTCAGAACTGCCTCCTTCTGTGCATACCTAGCGAAGGCCGCTAAAATGTCCCTCGGTCTCGCATTTGCTCCTTTGTTAATGTGGCCCACTCTGTGGACTCTGTCCAATTCGATAGAATCCGGGGAGGACTCTCCCAGCAGCCCCGCAAAAATGCCCTGCAGCGCACCTTGCAGGTCCTTGTCCTGGGCTGTTTCCGGTAATCATTTCAGCCGAATGTTAACTCTCCTGGACTTATTCTCCAAGTCTTCCATCCTCAGTTCCAAATTCCTTGTTGTTGTGTCCAGTCTTTCAATAGCCTCACTATTCTCTGTGGCTTCTTTGTCCACTTCCTGCAGGCCCTTTTCTAGCATGTCTGTTCTCTCCTAGCTGCCCCACCTCCTGCTTCATCTCCGCCAGAGCCTGGCTAATGTCCGACCGGAACAGCTGAATTTGATCTTGAAAGGTTTTAGCCAAGTTGTTTTGTAGTGTCAGCATCTCTCCGTGAAGATCTTGATGCGACATCGGGAAACTATCTTCTACCTGTAAACCCGTATTCTGACCTTTCTCATGGGCGGCTGACTGATCACCCCCTCCCTGTGCTGCCACAGGATTGGGAGGGTACCTGGAGTCTCTGCTTGCGACAGACCACCCTTGACTTGTCTACCTTTTGTTCAAGGACATTCCCGAATTGGGGGTGAGGGGCTAGCGATCCCCTCGCTCTGTAGAGGCAGCCGACCACGTAACACTGCAGTGCCCCTTGGACCGTAGCTAACTCTCTCCAGTCACTTTCCTCCCCAGATCCTCGATCGTCGCCTTACCTACAAAGGACTGGTGCAGGGGGGGAACAATCTCCCTCATGGCTGTAGCTCCTGCCTTACTCCAAGCCCCAGCCACACCCCCCGCTCTCCGCCCCCTCCGCCCCGTCAATCCCTACCCACCTCCAGGGTTTTTCCTTTCCGTGGGTCTTGGTTTCAGTCTAGGTATTCCACCCCTGTGCAGTGAGGTGGGGAAAAAGCTAGGCCCTGTTGCTTCCTCTCCTTTTGTCTGGTCTCCCCCTCATCAGGGCATCTCCGTCGACACTTTCCTCAAATGCAGTTTTCAAAGAAATGTCCTCTCCTTGACCGGTGTCTAGCGCAGTGCTCCCTTACACTGTTAGAACAGTCAGTCCCCTCCGACACTTATAAGAAAGATGTTAGCTATCTTCACCGTGAGGCGCCTAGTTTGTGGCCATGCTGCTTCGGTCCTTCTTAACCTTGAACCGAAATTGGAAGGGGGACCACAATCCCAGTATATCCTCGTGGCAGTCCCGAAGTATAATCCATGTGGCCCAGACCAGTCTCTTAGGGACCCACTCTCCTGATCTCCCCTCACCTACTTTCGCTGCCCCCCAGGTGGGGATTGGGGGGGCAGCCAGCACCTCACTCTGATCTTGCACCTCCCGTACCTTATCCCACTCTGCTCGGGCTCTGCTCTTCCCGAAGGCGTGGTTGGTCTCCGGCGCCTTTATCACTCCTCTCCACGGAGCTTTAACTATCTCCTCTGCTGACTGGTAAGCGTGACCCGCACTGCTCGCCTACTCCACCGAGCCCCCTCAGATGATCGCAGCATCTTCAATGGCAGTATACTCTCGCCTGCGCCAGAGGCGCTAAGCCTCCCTCGGTGCGGCCGCGCTTTTCTTTTTCAGGCACCGAGGGCCAGTCCTCCACTGTGGGTCCACACGTTCTTTGGGCCGAACCCCCCCCTGGTTTAGACACCGTTGGCGACCGCTGCTCCTCCTACCTAGACGGCCCTCGTCTCTCGCCACCTACTGCCCAGGCGTATACTCCAATCTTCCGTACCTTACCTCCCGCAGCTCCAGTTCCACTCTTCCGCATGGCTGGACTCGGCACCCTTATCAAGTCTCCCTGTGGTGTCCCGGCTGCTTCCTTCTTCTGCCGCGCGGTGAGCGTGGCCCGCTCTGGCCACCCGCAGCGCCCAACCCCCTCCGTTGACCGCAGTGTCTTCACTGGTAGTTGTCGCTGCAGCACGCTCTCGCCCGCTCTCAAGCGCCGGATCTGCAGAACCCTCCCAGGGGGCGCGTGCCTTCCTTGCCCTGCTGCCGGGGCTGAATCCTCAGTGGGTCCGCTGGCTCTCTGGGCCGGCTCTGCCCATGCCCAGGGCTCCTTTAGCCGCCACTGCTCCTCCCACTCTGTCGGCCTTCTTCCCCTGGCGTACTCTGCCTGGGCATCCCTCTAAACACAGAGGGTGCTGCACTTCTACCAATAGCTCGCAACTCACGCCAGGTTGTCTCCTTCACCCGAGGCGAGCAGGTCGCCGATGCGGTTGATAAAACGGGGTGGTGGGGCCCTTAATTCCGCTGGCGGGCTCCGGAGCACCGTTGACACGTTTATCTCGTGTCGGTGGCCATCTTGAAAAAGCTGGGAGCATCTTTTATCCACAAAAGCATGTGGATGCATGGTGCTCCTCTGGATTGATATTCTTTTCTCCAAAAGAAGTGTTCAACTTCTCTGAATGGAGTGGTAGTTTTATTGCAGATGAAGTGCAGCATGGCATTGAAACGATTGTGAAAGTACCTTGATACATTGACAGGGCAAGAGAACAGAGTCCTCCTGCTGTTTTCATATCTATTCTTTTTTTCTTTGTTTGCAGTGCCTAAGAAGTCGTGCAAGTCATCCCATGCGTATTCTGCACAACTTAAAATGAACACACCATGAGGTTGGGCCTCGGTTCCTAATGATACAATGTACATCAGCGTGACGTCAGAACTAGTATTTTTTGTACCACGCGTGTTTGCCAAGAGATTTGTGATACTTGACTGCAAAACTTCATCTTCATCTTTGTCTTTTATCTTTTGAAGTAGTTGGATAGCTGACATGTTTAATAAATTAGAGCCTGTTTTTAATGTGTGCAAATACATAAAACAGTTTCTAGTTCACTTTCAAACAGGAGGTGGATAATGTATTTTACATTTTGTCTAAATCTGGATTCTTCTGAATACAGCGATATTCTGATGCAGTAATTTGTGTGCCTTTTTCATCATATCTTCCTCCTTTTACTGTAGGAAAGAGTAGAGGAAAAGAGCATTCTTCTATACTTATCTCCGATATGCTCTTTGCAGATCCTTTGGCTTGTCACGTTTGATATGTTTCCAAGTCATCTTATATGGTGTCTTTGGAGTGTAGTGGGGGAATTGTATACTGGTCTATAATGTTGGCTGCAGTAACGGGAGCTACACGTTCAAATTGGCCAGTTTGTGGTGAATCTTGAATTTATTGAGTGGTTTCTCTTAGGTTTTCCTCAGTGTTTATATCTTCTATTGTTTTCTTTGAGATATTGTAGGGCTTGTCTAGCTTTAAGTCGACTAGTTGTTTCCAAATCTCTGTCTTTTGCTGGTAAACCATTAACTAGCATAATTAAAGATTGATCTATTGGCCGTGGTACTCCTAGAGTTTCTACGTTTTCTTTAAGATCTAATGCCAAATATACTACTTTGCCACAAATGCCTTTAGTAACTAAGATGGAGGCAATCAGGCTGTTTTTGGTTGAAGACGTATCATAACTTGAAACGGGTGTACCGTTTGGATTATTATGCTCTCATACAAGTTAAGTTCTTGGAGAGCTTTTGGAAGTGGGAATATTAGTTATTAGTGATAGCACGTGATGTCATTTGGTTATTGTCCAGCTTTGTATTGCAGTATGTGCAAACTATTGAGGGGTCAGTTATAAAGCTAATTGGAACCATTGGTATTCGTCATAGTCCTCTATTTTGTAGGCCTTATCTACTATTTTGTGTTCTTTTTGTAAAATGTTCTGCCGTAACACACATACTTGGTCTGGTATTTCAGCAGAGTTTTGAAGCTTAGCTATTTCTTTTTTGTATGTGTTTGTAAGGAGGTTGATGCTTGTGAGGTTTTCACTAATGTTTTCTAAAGTTAATGAATTTTCTAAGTCCACTTCAGTTCCAAAATATTTACTGTGGAAGTGCTCTATTTCTCAAAGTGTTGCTAATATTTTGATGTGGTGGAAGTTGGACAAGCAGTCCCTGAAATGCAGGCTAATGAATGTCCTTGCAGTCCCTTGTGAATGCGCAATGGGCAGGAGTCCATGGTTTGTAAAGTGTTTATTCTGTCTTTTAGTTTCACATAGTGATTGAGGAATTGTTGTGAAGATTCCAAGGATTGTCATATGTTATATATTGAGCTGCCGGTCCATTTGTACACCGGACGGTTTGTTTGGGCAAAAGTAACATTTGGTTGCACGTTTGTTGGAGACGTTTTTCCTATAAGGGTTTCTTTTGCATAATGGTGTCTCCTACTATTTCATACCCTCTGCCAGTATTGTTGTACAAGCTTCTTCATTGAATATGGTTGTGTGCTGCTTATGTGAATCCATTCACCTTCACAAAAGTTTGATAAGGTATCTATATTGACATTGCCCATGTTAAGAAATACTTTTTGTAATTTATTGATTAATTTAGTTGATGGTTTCATTCTGTTTAAAATTAACATAAGCAACTTTCTCTTTAGTAGAAATGCCTCTGTAAATTAGAGCTTCGAGGATTCATTTTCTGCTGTAGTTCTTAAGGGTATTCGTGACTTTTTAGCTGTCTTTATAAGATTAACTCTACAGTGGAACATCGTTTGTAAAATAATTTGTTTGGATTGCTTTACTATGGCTATGTCAACATTGGGAGATATAGTGTTGGGTTCATTAGTAGGTCTGCTTTTGTTTGTACATTTTTTTAACTTTTTTCTTGCATGAGGGGGTCTTACTCTTTTTAGTGGTGTCTGGTTTAGTTTTGTTGAGTGAGGTTGCTAGCTGTTTTGTTTTAATGTTTTCTAAAGATTGTTTAGAGGTGAATGACTATGGCTTGTTTTAATTTGTATCTGCCATGTCTTTTTTGTTTTCTAAGGAGTTAGTTTTTAGTAGGCATTCTCTTCTGTCTGTTGGGAAAAAAAAAGGTTTGTGTTTGAACATTGTGGAATGTGTGTGCCTGTATTATGTGTGGGTATGTTGGTGTGATTGTACAGATGAATAGTGTTGTGTGATTGCGAGGTGGGATGATCAGTGTAATTGGGGAGGTTGTTAGAGTAAGCGGCTGTGCAGGTGTGATGGGTTTGGGTTAGTGAGTAAAGGAGTGGTGGTGTGATTGTAAAAGTAGGGACAATATGATGTTTTGAGGAAAACTGGTTGTTATAATGGTGTGATTTATTGCATAGGTATGAGGGTTGTGTGGGTGTAATGGAAAAAGGGGCGAAGAAGTGTGTGTATGTGTGCTAATCTGTGTTAGTGATTTGGAATTTGCAATGAGTTTGAAAGTTGTTGGGTTGGAATTAGGAGCTCATGTAGATAGGTATATGGAATAGTAAGGAAGTGCAATTGTGGTATAGAAGTTGACAGATGAATGTGCTGGGCAGTAAGGAATTGAGTGGTATATTGAATAAAGAGCATTGTTTAGATGGTAATAGAGTTTGAATGTTGCAATGTAATGAATAAGTGAAATACAATGTGGCGTAGAAACAAATACTCTAGGCTAATATACTGAAAGTACATTGTTACAATTAGAGAGCTATACATGCTATATTAATGTACTACTTTGTATGATATGAAGTGTCCTTTCTTCAGTACCTGTCTTCGTTAATCTGCATTTTTCCTTTAATTGTAAAAAACTCAGTGGGCATATGTGGTAATGGTGAAGTACTTTTAGTACACGAGGTTATTTATGAATGTAGGAGGAGTTGTTGGGAAATAGTTAATAAAGTTGTGTTATGCATGGTGTAGTAAAGTATGTTAACTATGGGCCCGATTTATGGATTTATTTTGCACGTTGCAAAGTCACTTTGCACTGCCAACACACACCCTGATAGATGGAATTGTGTAAAGTGTATTTTTGCACTGCCAAGTCAGTGCAGTCACTTTGTACTGCAGAAATGACTGCAAAAATGACTTTGCAAAAATGATTATGCACCGCAAAAATAATATTTTGCACAGTTCCATGAATGAGGGTGTGTGTTGGCAGTGCAAAGTGACTTTGCAGCAGTAAAAACTGACTTTGCATCATGAAAAATATTCCAGGAATCGGGTCCGATGTTAACAATTGGACTATTACTAGTGCTGTTTGGGACATTATAAGAAACAGGGCAAAAGTGGGTGTGTAAAATAAATAAATAAAATAATAATAATAAATTAAAAGATTGCATGTGTATGTTATTTTTGTGCTGGTGACTTTAATGAGAAAAGTGCTTTATTTGTGGTGCAATGTATCTGTAATGTGTTGTAGTGTTTTTAAAGAATAGGGAAACTGTGGCCTAGTGGTAATGCAATGGCAGATTGTAGTTGGAGCATTTTATGGTGTCGTCTAGTAGTGGTTGGAAACGAACAGTTCCTTATATGCAAGGTGAAGTGTTGTGTATATAGATACTTTGGCAGTATACGCATGTGTGAGCAGGTGGTGAATGGTGGCACTATAAGGGCTGCAATGAGAAAGGTTGTGTATGACTTTTATATGGAATGAAAAATGGAAAATATTGAGCGTTAAAAAATGTTTCTATGAGCATTTTGTTGAAAGTTAAAAAATGCAAATGCGCTTTTACAGCAGCACTGTAACATTTTTGTAAAAGAATGGAAAAGGAGATGCAAACGAATTGTAGACATTTTTAAGTGGCACTTGGTTTAATGGCCGTACAGAGCGCCTGGGGACCAATTCCGTTGGTGACGGTGCGCGGTACAAATACCTTTAACATTTAACATACACAAGGCATAAATTAGTTTTCGAAAATTGAGCAGAATTTGATAATAAAAATATTTTTGATTAGCAAACATATTTGATTAGCAATTTTGTACTCCTATTTTACCAGAAGTCAGTTTTATCCAAAGACATACCATTTGCAAGAATACAGCATTTCTATGTACCTCTGAAGTAATACATTAGTGCAATGAGTGTTTGTAAAATGTTCACTGCATGAATGGACCACATAAATAGATCTGATAAAAAAAACTCTGAAAACATTTTTCAGTTCAAGGCTCTGTGCAGCTGGGTCATGCAGCACTCAGTGGTGCATAGTGCAGTGTCCATCAAATTGTCAACAGGACATCAATAAAGACGCAATTGTGCGTGTCATTTTATTAGCAAGTTTCAGTTGGCCAGTATAGAACAGTCACAAGCAACTGCCCAAGATGAATACAGCAGCTACAAGGAGTTTGTGACACATTGGGGACATTAGTTATCCTATTCTGCAGAACCAAATGCCCAGATGCCAGTCTCTTGGTCTGCCCAGGTCAGTGAGGCCCTGATGCAGCACCTACCAGGTACTAGTGCCGCAAAGTCTCATCTGCGAGACAAATGGGCCTAGCATTTGTGGTCTGGTTTATTGCAAGTCAGCAAAAACTCAGATGATTTAAAAACATTAAAATAATGATCTAAAGAGGAGTGCCATCCCAGAAACCTAAATGCCAACAGAAAAATCATCAGGGTGCTCAAGAGGTCGGAAATCTCTTCTCTAAACCTATGGCACACTGGCACCGCATTTTGGAACTCCACAGCATTGTGGGAAGTACTGAGTGACAAGTTAGCAGCACATTGTGCAATGTAATTCCCACCAGGCCACCAACACTGCCTAAGGATAAATAATGCACATTTCTGTTCTTGCAAGCACACTGGTGTGGCTGGGTTGGGTCAAATGATTTGCCCAAGATCACAGTTTGGTTAAGCAGTGGAGGAAGAATTTGCCAGCAATTTAAGCAACTTACCACATCCCCTCCAAGCTCTAATTATTACAGGTTTGTTTTGTGTTTCAATAATCACAAAATGGTTGTTTATTTGCAAAGACTACAAATCACTCGAAGCAACCACCTTTGGGGAGTATTTGCACCACCCTGAATATTAGACTACAAGTGACAGCCCCATAACACAACCTGCTTGCAAAAGGCCTTTTAAATATTCCATTCTCATAAAGCGCTGCCCATAGCACCAAACTCAAAAGAAGTATAAAAAGATGGGCTACGCTTTTCTTGCCTCTCTGGCAACTCTTCCTTTGTTGTCAAAGTTGGTGTGAAGGTGACTCTTGCCTGTTATCTTCCTCTACAGACACATTCCATGTCTACAAAACAGACAGAGCAACTGATTACCCACAGCAATGTGCTTAAGTGGCTGGAAATATTTGTCCCACCGGAATGGATAGGAGAAATATTACTGCCAGCCACTTGCTAACAAAGAGCCCTGCAATCGGGGACAGCGTTGGGGCCTATCAGACTTTTCAGTTGATAAGGGCCATGAGCCTCAAGGATGTCCCCAGCAACTGCCCTATGTTGCCATTTTGCAGTGTTATATAATAACATAGCAATATATTTATCTGTATATACTTTTGTTTTGGGGCTTAATGCCTTACAAGATGCATTTGCGGGAGCCCTTCCGGCTGTCACTTCCCTTGGGGTATACAGAAGTGTTATCACCTCGTTGCCTTTTCCACAGGTTCCTCCACAGCAGGCACTTGCTGACATAGGATTTATATAGGATTTATGGCTTTTCAGTGGGTATTATTGTGTCGACTTCCTGCTTCCTGGCTGTTTAGTGATAATTGGCGGCTGTTAACCCCGAGATTATTTCTTTGTCATTTCATTGGTTAAAATTGATGCGACATCTCCTGTGATTTCATCATATGCTACTTAATATTTTTGAAACTGGTCCCAGAATGTTGGCATGTCACAGTCTTAGATTATCTAAATGGATAGCAGTGTGCTTTATACCTGCATTTGTCTGCCATACAAAGACGTTCCAAAATGGATCGGGTTTCACTGGAACCCTGGCTTTCAGTTAAGTGATTTAAGTGCTCCTGGCACCTTAGTCACGAGACTGAGGGAATACTTAAAGGCCTTCTGCAGCACCATGCTGTTATTAGTACAGAGCCTTGGTGCTTAGAAAGTGGCAATTATTTCCACCCACTTTCTAAGCACCCAGGCTCTGCACTAATAACAGCATGGTGCTGCAGAGGGCCTTTTAAATATTCCTTTAGTTTCGTGATTAAGGTGCCACGATTACTTTAATCATGAGACTGAAAGCCAGGGTTCCAGTGCACCCTGATCCATTTTGGAATGTCTTTGTAGTGGAACGTTTTTGTAATGCCCATCAGGCCACCATAGGGTGACCAAATTTAAAAAGTAAAAAAACGATTGGAATGGAAAGACGGCTAGGCTGAGGTGGGCTGAGAGGGTGGAACCATTTTCACAAGGCGGTATTGCCGCCCCCGATTTATAACTATACTACCAAACTGCACAGGCTCAATTCGCAAAGCACTGGTTCGACCCGGAGGACACAGCTGCCCACATTTTTCTGGAAAAACATGCCATCCGTCCCAATGACATACTCTCCGTTATCTTCAACTCTACATACAAAGACACCTGTCCATTTGACCCGGTGCGAACCACCATACATGCTTGGTCCAGTATATATAAGAGAATTGGCCTGGAGACCCCATACGACCTACCTTCGAGAGGGCTCTCCAGCAATCATGGGAGCCAGATAAACTTTTCAAAATGCGGGACATGTTCCCAGATGGCACTTTCTGTGAACTTAGACTTTATTAACGTGGTGGGTGGGGGCCAGCTTAAAATCTTTCAATTTCACTGAATGAGGGCTGCGTTCGCTGCTAGATGGCCAACTTTTCCACTGGAACACCCAACGCATGAATGTATCAGAGCTGTGGTATCCACAGATCGCCATGGTAAGGGGGTCTCGATGTTATATTCCCTGGTGCAGGCACACTCCACTTCACGCAACACCATTAAAGAGACCTGGGAACGTGACACGGGCACCGTGATCGATGACAGTAAATGGTCCCTCTATTGTCAACTCACCTGGGCTATGACTAATACAATTCAAAATTTCAAATCAACTGCACTATTCTCCTACCAGATTAGCCAAATTCGTAGAGAACTGTACAGGTCCCTGCCCCAAATGCGACGCTCCAGACACTGGAGCATACCACATGTACTGGTCATTCCCTCTGATTGCAGAATTCTGGCAGGAGGTGGCAGAGCTCCTTGAGGAGATCACCTCGATTCCAGCGACCACATCCCCCTTAAAATATTTGTTTGGGGATATTGGCAAGGTGAAAGAAACCACCAGGCGGTTGTTTAATATCTCATGCGTTATTGCCAAGCGATGTATCCTGAAATGTTGGAAAGACTGAAGTATGGTGAATGATGATGAGGAACTTTTTGTATTGTCAGTCCCAACATTTTGCCGCCCTAAGGACATGTGGACACTACTGCGGCTTTAAGTATGTAATCTACTTCCCGAGGCTGATACAACAACCCCACCATCCCCATAATTTTATGTATCTACCTGTTTGCCTTGTACATATATGTAATAGAATTATGCCTGAACCGTACTGCAATGTTTGTATAATGGCCCTGCCACAAAGCAGCTCTCTTAATAAATAAAGGTTTAGAAGGGAAAAAAAAAGTAAAAAACTGGGACAGGGCAACTGACATAAAAGTAGGACTAACTCTTAAAAGTGGCAGTCAAGGCACTACACTTCAGTAGCGTTTGGCGGAGAAGGGGGTTTAAGTGTTACTGTTCAAAGAAACACATATTATAATTAATTTAGTTCAAGATAACACTATCTTAACTTGTAAAATGAAGCGTTTCTTCTGTGCGAGATTGTTGTGCATTCCTGCCTGCCGGCTAAAAAGACCTACTACAAAAAACTGGGACCACTGCAGTTTCCAATGGGAACATAATCTTCAGAAAGGGAGACGGAGCACCAAATTACAGGGACAGTCCCAGCAAAATCAGGACGTATGGTCACCCTAGGCCACCAACATAGCCTGCATGCAGAGGGCATTTTAAATATTCTTTCAGTCTCATGATTTAAGCGCTTGTGGCACCTTTAATCACAAGACTGAAAGAAAATGTAAAGGGCCCTCTGCAAGCAGGCTGTGTTATTAGTGGGGGACTGGGTGCTTAGAAAGTGGCATTAATTATTTCTCCCGCCCATCCGGGCGCAAAAGATATTCTATACTGCCACTTTCTAAGCAGCCAGGTCTGCAGTAATAACATAACCTTCTTGCAGAGGGCATTTTAAATATTCCTTCCTTCTCCCGAATCACGAGAAGGAAAGAATATTTGAAAGACGATCTGCCAGCATGCCATTTTATGGTGGGGTTGGGTGCACTCACCCACCCAGTCCAGGAGCAGGAGCTCCTGAACCAGATCCAGCCCCTGCAGGAGCAGTGGGCACCCTGCAGCATGAGCTACAGACCCGCACCTGAAATCCCACGATCGCTATACATATAGCGCCCACACCGTGGAAACCATAGAAAAAAGCAGCAAAGCTACAACAAAGAAGCAACGTTGCTACATGAGGAAGAAATTAGGCTACCGTGCCTAAAGGCGCCTAAAGGTAGAAGATTTACTTCTACACTAATTGCCCTCCATCAAGCCACACACGAGGCCACCACGCTCAAATATGGCCGCCCGATTTTTACCCAAAGCCACAAGGGCCTAACAAGGCCCACCTCAGGCATCATCCTATCCTGATTGGCTGCCGGCAGGCGTAGCCGGCCCTCTCACATCAAGGCCCACGATTGCAAGGCTACTTCCTGTTTCTTGCCTGTTACTTGCCGGAGCTGCCATCTGCCTGGCCCAACCAGGCGAGCTCCAGCATGGAAGTCCATCGTGCACCATCGCCTTCCAGCGCCTGAAGTCACCGGGTTAGCTACCCACCAGCATTCTACCCGCGCTCCCCTATCACCACGCTGGCTAACACCATCCCATGCGCTAAACCCTACCACCAGGATGCCACCCCATACACCCTACTGCCTCTGGCCTAAGAGCCTATGAGCGCATCAGCAGTGCATCCCCTGCACACATAGGCGCCCTGACCTCTGCTACATCCTGTCACCATCTGTGCACCACCCTCCCAATGCATGGCCACGTAGTTCATAGTAGCTGCCTAACCCTCATGTGACTATTGTACTTTGAACCTGCCACGGTCTAAAGCTCTTATTTGCCCTTATTGTGTCTCAATGCTGCTCGTTGCACCTGATTGCACTCACATATGATAATTTGATTATTTGAAAGCCTTTAACCAATTCAACTAAATTGAATGCCTAGAATGCATCTACTGCTACTGCCATTGAATGCCATTGCTATGCTCTTGCACCCTGATCTGTCTGGTTTTACCTGTCTGCTAAACCTAATATCTAGCCTGCCTGCCTACCTCCTACCATTAGCACTGCTCCTTAATGCTAGATACGAGAGAGCCGTAGATATTGGCCACCTGTTACCTGTGCAGCACTACCCTAGCACACGCATAGCTGCTGCTCCTAGTTTCTACGCTATTGCAACTCTGCCAGCACACTGCATTTTGCCCTATGTTTGATTTTCGAATCTAGGTAGGCTGCTTCAGTTGGTACTGCCTGCACACTGCACTTTGCACTATGCTTGATTTTCAAACGTAGGTGGGTTGCTTCAGTTGGTACTGCTTTCCTGCACACTGCATTTTGCCCTATGTTTGATTTTCGAATTTAGGTGGGCTACCTCAGTCGCTACTATTTGCCTGCACATTGCATTGTGTCAAAGCCACCAAAATGTTCCTCCCAGGTACCTACTCAATACTGCTGAGAATTATCCTCCACATTATTAACTCTGCATGCTCGCCTAGCTCTACCTTCGGCACGGTCGCCCTAGGCACCACTTGACCCCCCTCCCATAGAGCCACACGCCACAGCCATGCTTTCCCAATTCTCCCCTCCTTGTCTCTCAGAAAGAAACACCAGATTACGGGCCAGACTCCCGAAAATACATGAGCCCCGAGCCAGGGACTCCACCCAATCCAAACTAACCAACCGCTCCTCCATTAGCACATGCGCCAACCGTACGCTGAAAAAATTTAAACCTAGCCCACCCAATACTACGACCAAAGACAAAGTGCACACCCCCACCAAGACTACCGCCCCAGCTATAAAAGGTGCCCTTATTAACGCACGTTCCATAATTGCACATGCTACAGACATAGCAGACCTCATTCTAGCTGAAGACCTAGACTTCCTAGCCATAAGAGTCCTGGCTCCATGCAGCCGCCTGCCCAGCCCTCTCGCTAGCCATCCCCAATGACTACACCATCATCCGAGCGGATAGAACAGAATCTAGAGGCGGAGGCCTGGCTATAATTGCCAAAACACAACTCAACATTAGACTTGACTCAGCTACCCACCTCCTATCATGTGAATCAATCACAGCCAAGTTGCCCACTGCTAAGTCCCAAACGATATCCATTCACCTACTCTATAGACCACCTGGACCCTTAGGATCCTTCGAGGAAGACCTCAGTGCCATCCTCACCAACAACTTAAACTCCTCCCAGTGCCTCATCCTAATGGACTTCAACCTAGGCTTCAAAGACCCCAAAGATCACCAGGCCATCCTTATCAATAACACTCTGTCTGAACTAGGCTTCACACAAAAAGTATCTGGCCCCACCCATAACAAAGGGAGAACCCTTGACTGGGTAGCAGAATATAACTGCTCGGTATCCATCACTAATAATTCCCCTCAAGTCTGGTCTGAACACCATCTCCTCTCCTTTTCCTTCGAAGCCTCGAGCCCCATCACCAACAATGTGCTAGCTTCAGCCATCCCCACGAGAAGTAAGAAAAATATCACAGTGGAAAAATTGATCCCTCTCATCCTCCCAACGCTTAACCAACTCCCTGCTACTTCCAATCCCCATGACCTCGTAGAAGGCTATAACAAATCCATGCGCACAGCCTTAGACTCCATTGTAGCTCTAAAACTAAGAAAAAGCACACCGAAAAAGCACCTCAACCAATGGTTCTCCAGCCACCTTAAAGCGCTCAGACTGGAAAAACGCAAAATGGAACAAGTCTGGAGACAGTCTCCCACAGACCACAACAAGACAATGCTTAATAAAACAACATCCAACTACAAAAAAGAAATTGTAGCTGCCAAACAAGAATCCTACAACCAGAGAATTTCACAATGGAATTCCAGCACCAAAGAGCTGTTTACCATCATCAAAGAATACACCGGTGCTAACTCCTGTGTGTGAAGGACAAACAGTGGTGCACCAGTGTCCAAAATGCCCTAAATAATAGTCACAAGCCTACAAACTAAAATTAAAAATAAGAAAAGAATCCATAGCCAAACCAACCAACTCCACCAACACCTCCCCTAGCCCCCCAAAGCCCCCTCCCAACTCTGTTCGATTCAGCTTCTCCAGAGTCTCTACTCTCGAAGTGGAAAAAATCATTCTCAGCCTAAAACCATCTAATTGTCAGGGTGACCTCTGCCCCCCACAAATCATTAAAGATGCGGCAAGAGACCTCTCGTCATTCATCACCAGACTCATTAACGCCTCCTTCTCCTCAGGTACAGTCCCCAGCAACCTTAAAGAGTCTTGGGTCCTCCCCCCTCCTCAAAAAGCCTTCTCTTGACCCCCTCCATTCCCACTAACTACAGACCCATCACCACCATCCCATTCCTACTCGAGATACTAGACAAGACAGCATACCAACAAATCCAAAAATACCTTGAAATAAACCACCTCCTAGGTATCCGACAATCAGGTTTCAGACCCCAACAACGGGACAGAAACGGCCCTCATTGATCTGAAGGCTCAAATTGACACCCTTAGAGACAATGGGAAAACTGCTCTATTACTTCTCGTGGACCTCTCCGCGGCATTCGACATAGTTGATCACAAAATCTTATGTAATCACCTGGATTCAGCTGCCCACTTTTCCCAAGAAGCCATCGGCTGGATTGAGTCATTCCTCAGCAACAGATCCATACGCGTCTTCTCACCTCTGCTGCCGCCGACCCCATCCCCATCACATGTGGAGTCCCACAGGGCTCTTGCGTCTCCCCTACACTGTACAACGTGTTCCAAAAGCCCTTGTTTGAGGATCTAGATGGCCTGGGTATCTCCGCGGCATTCGACATAGTTGATCACAAAATCTTATGTAATCACCTGGATTCAGCTGCCCACTTTTCCCAAGAAGCCATCGGCTGGATTGAGTCATTCCTCAGCAACAGATCCATACGCGTCTTCTCACCTCTGCTGCCGCCGACCCCATCCCCATCACATGTGGAGTCCCACAGGGCTCTTGCGTCTCCCCTACACTGTACAACGTGTTCCAAAAGCCCTTGTTTGAGGATCTAGATGGCCTGGGTATCACCTACACTAACTATGCCGATGATACACAGATCCTCATCCCGTTGACGGGAGATTACAACCACGATTTGGCCTTGATGAACAGGGTGTACCTCATCATCCAGGCATGGATGGCTTCGCACAGTCTATGCCTGAATGATAAGACTGAACTCATCATCCTTGGTTCCACTGCAAACATAACCAAACTGGACCACAACTATGCCAACTTCATTATAGACGGGAACCCGATCAAGGTAGCCAAAGAAGTGAAAACCTTTGGAATATACATGGACTCCTCCCTCTCCTTCCATAAACAGGTTAGCTTCATGGCATCCTCCACGGCCTACACATGTAAGCTTATAAGAGCAGCCACACCCTTCCTCTCCACTCAGAGCTGCATAACGCTAGCCAGAGCCCTGGTATTATCAATACTAGACTACTGTAATGCCCTTTACATAGGAGCCAGCAAGCAAGTCACCAACAAAATTCAGACACTGCAAAACAAACCTCTCAGTGCAGCGCTCAGCATCCCCAGGAGAGAACACATCTCCAACATTGGGAGAACCCATAACTGGCTCAACACCACAGACAAAATCCTGCTTAAGATAGCCTCACTTACACACAAGTGCCTTAACAACGCTGCCCCACGTTACCTAGTCGATTAGAATTAGCAAATACATCCCCAACAGACCTACCAGAACATCTGACGCAAACCAGCTTATAGTTCCCAGGTTGAAACGCACCAAAATGGGTGGCAAAAGCTTCCAGGTTAAAGCTGCCCAACACTGGAACCACCCCCCCTCAGGACACTCCAAACCTACACACACTTTAGACGAAACTACATCCAGTGGATAAAGAACAAGGACCATAAATAATACTATATACCATAGAAATTATGCTCAGCTGTAAATTTGGAAACTACATGCCTTACCTGTTTATCTGTAAATGTGTAAACTATTTGCCTCATTGTAAACTTGTAAATTTTTGCCTCCATTGTCCTATTGTAATACTGTAATGCATAGTAACCTGTAACCAAGTTGTGAATATCCTTGTTGATCCTGCGCCCTCATACCCCCGGGTCTGGTGCGCAATACAAATGAATAAACTAAACTACTAGCAAGTGGCTGTAATTAATATTTCTCCCACCCGAACAGGACAAGAAATATTTCTTCCTAGCCTGCGGCCACTTGCTAACACCCAGCCCCACACACAATATGGTAAGCTAAGCAACCATAACTCGCGCCAACAACGTGCACTGCTAAGACTAACACCCAGTACATCAAATATGACATTTCAAACGGGCAAAGTATGATTTTGGGGGAATTGTGGCTGACAGAATCTCCCCTCAAGACACAAGTAGCTGAGAGGAAGGAGTATGAGGACTTAATTGGTTTTGCTCATCTGGAGTCACTGTATTGGCCCAATCAAAAGTCGTGCATTGATCTGACGGGTGATTTGAATCTAAGCTCTATCCCAGTGACGCCGACGGTCGGGGCAATCAAATTACAGTTGATTACTCAAATGAGGTTGGCAAGGCTCGTGGACAGCTATTTCTGACTCATCAACAAAGCCTGCAAAAATACAAACAGTCTAATAATGAAGTTACCGCGGTAACATTGCCAGCTTTGAACTTTGTGCTGAGTTCTTTAGTGAATGTTTTTGAGCTGCTAAAAACTGAAGTGCAGACTCCTTCTGGTATTTTACAGGAAATTACTAAGGAGCTGGAGTGCTGCTATTCTTCAATTGTGGGCTTAAAGACTGCAGTCACTTCAAATATTCTGGGAGCCTTGGACAAAATTTAATTGGAATGAAAGCAACATTCAAGTCTTCTACAAGATGTGAAGTTGGCCTTGCTAGGGCCAACTACCCACATAGGCACCACGCAGGTAAAATCGGCTCTGTTTGCTTGCAGTAATTATGCCAGTGCTGATTGCGCTGTACAAGAATTCATGTATAAAATGCCAGAACAAATGAATAATGAATGGCATGACACTCCGCTATCCCAATCAGTCTTAGAAGAGTTTGCTACTGGCTCACCTCCCGTGTGAAATGGGAGAAATGAAGTAGAGGGAAGAAGAGGTCTCTTGAATCGGCACCGGCTTCACCAAAGGAAGCCGCAATCCCGAAATGAAAAAGGAAAAAGAAGGGTCGAGGGAATTCCAGTGCCCAAAAACCTCCTCACCCAAGAATAAAACACATGGAGACCCGTCATCAAGAATTGCACAACATTTTAATTTCTACGTGTCCTTTCTACCCCGTGTTGGTAGGAGCCATAACATAGAGGTTTTAGACTCAGAAGGAGGGGCTTCTATTTTCAGTGTGCCCAAAATGGCACCCATCTTCTTGAAGAGTAAGAAATCTGAGACTGGCCCGTCTGGTAGCAGGGCGAGTATTGATGGCTCCACTGGCACAATCGATATTGCGTGTCAAACTGAGGCGACCAGGCCAGAGCCTCTTCATCCGCTTTTGATTTTTCCTAGAATTTGTGCTGGAAATTATGGAAAGGGGGCAATTATGAACTTTAAACCGAAGTCAAGAATCCCAGCCAGTTACGATTCAGATTGTGGCACCACAAGAACGGACCTCATGCCCCCAAAACTTGATACAAAAAGCAGGTAGTCAGGCGGCTTCAACACAAATTCCAGCTAGAGGGAGTGCATGTGGGTGTCACAGAACCTGATTGTCAAATGATAAAGAATTGTGTGGCCTAATATCAGGCCGATTAGGTGGGCCCACAGAGAACTCCGGAGCATAGCAACCGGTTCATTATGCAATATGTTTTATGACGAAGAAAATGTGATTATGAATTTGCGTACTAGTCTTACTTTACTGTATTATATCCCTCCTCTGAGAATTTTTCCGTCAGGGGACCTCCCCAGAGTGCAACCTATTTCTGACAATTATCTGACTATGTCTGTGATTGATATCCCCTCTATCCGGGTTAAAAACCATTACACTTACTATCATGCATTGATGATTTAAGATTGAGGGGTATTGATGTGTCCAGTTTTGCTGAACCTGAAATCCCTCCGCTAAGGCTGAATGTATTTCGGGGCTTAAGGGGGGAGGTGGGTGTATGCATAAAACAAAAGTAGCATTGATGATCAGTTGAACAATGATGAGGGGAAACTCTGTTTGGGTCCCGGTATAAAGGATGAACAATCCCTGGGATGATCGATCTGATGTAATGAGTCTTCAGTGTGCTCTGTTGGAACCTCTCAGGGTTTCAAGCACCTTACCAGTCTGGAGAATGTGATTGCAAAATGTAATGCAGCTGAATTAATTTGAATACAGGAATGTTTCCTGAAGGAGGTGGTCTTCATTGATAATTTCTTAATATGCCAGCAGATTGCTCTGGCAAGTCGCTTTGCTAGACCTAGATGGGGTCTATTAGTACAGCTAAGTACGGTCTTTGTATATAGACTGTGTGTAGTCGTCACACAATTTAAGATGGATTCATGGTTGATTATTAACCTACTAGTGTGAAAGTCTGTGTACACGTGCCAAAGCGCAGGTTTTCATTAACACTGAAGGATCACCATGTATCCTTAGGCAACAACTCCCTCTAGCGATGACAATGGGTGAAGCTATGCGAATTGGCAATGTCTCAATGAATCCTAAGCCAACAGCCCCATCTTGTGGTGACAACAGGGGAAGCTACTGCATTGGTCAGACATACAGGGACAGACATACATCTGGCCTTTTAAAATATATTTAGATAAGTTAATTACAGAGAAGTAAAGCGGAGTGGTAAAACTCAGAGTGGCTGGAATCTATCCTGTTTTACAACCAGAATGATCATATATAGCTTGCAGAATTTTAACACGGACTACCTAGCGTACAATATGGGCACTGAGGGTTTTAGGTGGGTGGAATTTTTGAGACAGTGGGACCTTATTCTGCTAAACGGAAATGTGATCGAGTTAGAGGCCAGAAACACCTGTCACCATGTTGAACAGGCCTCAAGGATTGATTTTTATGTTTCTCACAGGGCCTGTTTCATCCATGTGAGCAATTCTGTGTAATGAAGGTGGAGCCTAGTGATCATTCTGTGCTGTGTGGGGGGGAGGGGGTTTGTAGGTATGATACGAGGGGAGACGGCAGATCTTGTGTGGATGTCAACAATACTAAAAATAGGTTAGTCTGGAGTGACCGAAACATGGGCAGATTTATGACCTTGTTTATGGAAGCTTTGAGTGCTCTGGGTAGTAATGACAGATGTCATTGCGATCTATGCCTTATTTCCGAACATCTTACAGGGTGAGATGAGAAGGGGCATTCGAAACAATAAAAATATGAATTTGAATCCGCTTGATTGGATTAAAGCAGGAAAACGAACTTCAGGAACAAGCTAAAATCCTTGCAAGTGTTTCAAGTGATGTGATACCAGAGAGTAGGGTGTCTTGTCGGCCATTCTACGAAAATCGGAAAGACATTTTTGGCAAATTATAAATGAGAGCAAAAGCTTGCAGGGCGTGTTGCAAGAATGCCATAAACTAGGAGGAGCAGTGGGCATCTCTAGCTATATTGTTCTAGTACTATGCCATCCGAAGTTAAAGGAGTGATGGGGGCATTGGGATTTTGAATTTAAACAGGGAGACTTTGAAATCCTTATATCGCAACTAAGCCACTCGAGGTCCCCTGGGCCAAGTGGACTTTGTAATGCAGTATTGATCCATCGTTTTTGGAGGGCAGGTTGTGAAGGAAGACCCTAGGGGTACCCCCACAATATACAATGGCCGCAATCGGCTTTGAATTTGGTTTGGCCTTGCTGCAGGTTTGGGTCGAATGGCGAAGGATGATATTGTTTAGAAACATGATTGCACCTTTGAAAAATACACTATATAGTAGGCTTATTTCCAGCAACATGATGGGGTATGCCTCCTGCAAACATCTGATTACACTCTGGGATATTTGCGATAAGTTTCTATTGGATCTGGATACGGATAGATCTACTTTGATATCCAATCCCGATAAAGTTAAACTACTATTATATAAAAGGGACTGGATTATAACAACTGAGAAATTCCATACCTATCCGTCACTTAGTCACCTACAGTGGGACCATAAACATTGTGGATCTGCCTCCTTTTTGATGACTCAATTTCCAAACCGTTATTGTCGTAATTTACTACTTGGATCATGCTGGAATATCCTGCCAATGAGAGAGGTTCTCTATAGGAGGAAGACTGCAGACGTGGTGAACCCCTGGTGCCGTTACTATGAGAAAACAGGAGAAATAGAATCAACTGAGCATTTGCTGCTATATTGCCCAGCACTTCAGTCAAGGAGAAGTTTCTAAAGTGGGGGACAAGGGAGCATGCCAATTATATTTGGAGTAGATGTATTACACTACAGAACATAGCGGAAGATTTGGCGGTAGCATCCTTTATTAAATCCTTAAATCTCAATGATCCTGGAGCAGGAACAATAAACAGGTCGTCATCTTTATGACGTTTTATCTGTTTTGATTATCATTGGTGAGGGGGTAATTCTTCTGTTTCAACTAGTTTAAGTTTAAATATAGAGTTAAACTAACATCTAAAACCTCATAATGATTCCTTGTCGGTAGATGTTTTGTCTTACTAAATTTGATGTATTAGATGATATTGGTTCATCAAATTCAAGTAACTGCACAACATTGCTGCTATGTTTTTAATATGACTATAGGCCTTGATTGCTAAATTAATGTGTTTTGGATATGTTGTAAAATGTGATATTGAGCTTTTTTTAAAATCCTGGAATTGAGCTGTGAAATTGTATAATGATGATTTTTATATGAAGTTTCTTATATTCAAATCGATGTGTTGTGTTGTAAAGATTTCTTTGTAAACCATAAACAATAAGAAAAAAATAAATAAGAACATTGATCCATCATTTTTGGCTACTCTGTTAAACCTATTCAAATCTGCCCTTTATCAACAGATTCCCTGACTCATGGCATACGGCCACGATTGTGCCTATGTGTAAGTGGGGCGATAAATCTGGCCCACTTAACTACAGGTCAATAGCCCTTTTGGAGTGTGATTCGAAGGTCTTTGCTCTTCTGGTTCTAGCTGAACTTTCTTCATGGGTAGTCAGTGGGGGTATTTTGAAACCAAATCAAATCAGATTGGTTTTCGTAAAGGGGTTGCGACTTCCACTGCAGGATTCATTATTGACCATTTGCAGCAGGAGGTATGACAAAAAAGAGTCCCGGACATCTATGCAGTCTGTCGATCTGTTGTTGGCATTCGATAAGGTGGACAGGGAACTGCTTTGGATGCAACTATAGAAGTGGGGCATTCCAAGTAATCGGTCTTCCATATTGGTTGGTCTGCACATGGGTACGCTCCTGCTGTTCAGCTTCTACCTGTCAGATATCTGGGATGAGCATGCAGATGCAATATTTGTCTCCACTTCTGTGCTTGGGTGTAAACTATTCTGGGTTACTTATGCAGAGGATTTCTTGCTGCTGGATCATAAGGCCTTTGGTTGTTATGCAGTGAAGAATGCTTTATCCAGCAATGCCACAAAATCACAAATGTTGGTGCTTCATGTTGGCTGGCCATAGGAAGCTTTCTACTGATTGGTTGTTGAAACTCACATAAGATCGAAGAGGTCCGTAACCTGAAGTATTTGCCCTTTGGCATTGACATGGTGAAAGGGAAAGCACTTTTGATTGAGCAGGTGACTGCCAAGTTCAAACATGCTGTACCAAATAAAGCTGTTACATTGTCGCCATAGCAGGTTTTCAATAAAGCCACTGCTTACGTTTTATGAGTCAAAGGTGATCCCAAGGTTTTATGGGTTGGAGGTCACCATTTGCTGACTGAGCATAATGTTGGTTTGATAGAAGGGTTGTTGTGCATAAGTACTCTGGGCCTTTGAAAATCTGTTTCAATGGTAGCTATTAGGCTGGAGTTGGGTCTAATCTCCTTAAAGGATACACTGTAAGCGGACCCAGTTGTGCATAAAGGTTTGCCAACACCCTGAAAATTCAATCTTTCAACATTCGGATATAGCCTGAGCTCGACTTCAGTGTATTGGTGCAGACACGCAGTAGGCATTTGGGTTCGGTAGGTATGACTTTGGAAAAGGCGGTTGATAAGACGTTGTGTCAAGGAAGAAATGCTACTTGCATGATTGTCTCTCCTTGAAACACTTGTGTATAGTCGCGTTATAAATGCAAGATCATCATATATCATTGGATCAACACTTGCGAAAAACTAAGGACCTGTAAGAGCTATACAGGCTTAGACTGGGTAAATTGCAGAATGGGCTGCTGTGCTCCATATTTACTACTGTATCAATCATGGGAATTCACAAGAACCCTTCTGTTTAGACTTACTATTGACTAAGGAAAATCAATTCCACTGGAAGATAAAAGATGTGGTAGACCCAACTTGCAGTCGTTGCCTAGCCTAAGTGGAGTCTCTTAAATAATTGGTATGTGAATGCCCTGAGTGGACTACTCTCAGAAATGACATTTTTGGTGAATTCATTGAGGGAATTAGATCGCAGCCATGGTATTATCTGTGGGAACGGTTCTATCTTTATCAGTGTTCAAGGTCGCTATTAAATGCCCTATCGTTTTATAAGAAAATTAAGTTTGTGAATGTATTGTTATTTAGTTGCAATGTCTGTAATGTTAGTTCTTTTAAATGTGATGAGGTGTTAAGGCCTAATTTTATTAGGCCATAAGACACAAATTATAAAATAAGAGTATCAACAAGCCCAAATTTACCAGTCAGTGACTTTATCTACAGGATCATCAGGTGAGGTTGACTCATAAACTGAAGATGCACATTTTTTTTTTCTCTATATACTTTCAAAATATTTCAGTCACATATTATTACTGCCTTGGTTAGTTCTAGTAGAGCCACATTTTTTAACCTGATGAAAACCATTCCAGTCAGGTTTGAGGCTAAAGAAGCAATGATCACTAAATACATTTTGGGTTATTTCTAATCTTCTCATTTTAGTCACATAGTCAGCTTTTATAAAACAATAGTCAATGGTAGCTTGTTTAGAGCCCATCTTCCAGGTACATCGCCTTTCATTTGGTAATTCTTCATTATCAACCCCTCGCCCTGTGTAAGCTCCAACTAGATTTCCGTTGCCCATTTCCCATTATTTGCTTAATATCAACAGGGGAGATGTTGTATAAGTCCACATATCTAATTTTCCTGTACAGTGGGCATTTAAATCACCTACCAGGGGGACGTGGCTTGGTGCCATGGCGAACGGTTTGGCCCGGTGAGAGCTCCCGGCCGTGACCGTGTGTCTAACCAAAATGCCCCAGTAAAACTGAAGCTCTTGCGTGCAAATCTGGCATTCTGAAGAGCCGAAAGGCAGCTGCCGCTCATGCCACAACTTTGACGTTCCTAGACCGAGAGGGGATGGAGCTCTGGCCGAGGTTCCCGTTGAGACGACTTAGCGTGCTGGCGGGGTCCCAAGATGGCAGATCGCTGCAGCGCCTGACCCGACCTCCCTTCTCCGATCAGCCTTGGGGGAAGGACAGGAGCTAACTCGGAGGCCAGCGGCCGCGAACCCCCCTAGTCCGACGAGAAATAAATCAACTTCAAAGCCCCCAGGGACGCACTCACCAAAGGGCGGCAGCTGCAGTGAGCGAACGCTAATGCGATGGGTCCCGACTCCTGTGGCGATCCAGTGGAGTAATCTGCCGTGGCAGACATAACACCAGAGTATCGGGACCGGAGAGTGCCAGCGACGGTAGAGGGGGCCCCAGCGCATGAAGAACGCAGCGTAGGGTCCTGCCGACTGCTTAAACCCACCTGCTTCCCGCCATCTGCATCTCCGGGCGTGCTGACCCCGGCAAGCTCCCGCGGGTGGCCTGGGGCACCAGCCGTCTCGTTTGGCTCCGTTTGGCTCTGGGGGTTCCGACGTGCCACGTTGCTGCAGCTCACCCCCGGCACAAGCTGGAAGCGGGAGGAGGACACGGCTCTGTGTGGCCCCGGACTCACAACACGGCACCCGCTCCTGGAGGAAGGTAGGGCGGCACCTGCCGCACCATCCGGGCCCACCTGCCGGCTCCTCAGCCCTGGCTCTCCAGGGAGGGCGGGGTGGACCCGTCCCGCCACGGATCGATTCAGGTCTGGGGCTTGAAACTCTCCACCGGGCCTCCTGGACTTAGAAATGGAGGCCGCATCTCTCCCGCCCTGCTCCATCCAGCTGACCCAGGGAGCCCAGCGCATCTTCCCTCGATGGCCCCGTCCAGCCTCCCGGAGGAGCTGACTCAGCTGGGGGTTGATTGCGGCCCCTCTACTCCCCCACCCCCTCCCCCCCCCGGGGCTCCAGTATAGTAGCAAAGCACTGAGGACGGGCCCGCTCCAGCGCCCCAAGGCAGAGTCACCAAGCAGCATATAACACCCCCGGGCGTCTAAAATAGTCCCCTGTGAGCTAAAACTGACCATAATACGTGAGGGGCTGACCAGTTCCCCGCTACAATCCAATTGAACAATGTCCAGGAACCCAAAACCCACTAAACAAACTGATATATCTACCCCGCTGACTACCACCATGGGGGAGAAAGCTAAGAAAGGTGAGCGTAATGACATTGCAAACTCCAGCCCACCCCCCCGACCCCAACACCGATATGCTGCCCCAAGCAGTTAAAAAAGCAGACCTCCAGGAGCTCCTATCTGCCATTATTAAGGAATACCAGAAAGGCACAGAGGAATTAAAAAGCAAAAGCTTGTCTCTAGACAAGAGTGGGCGAAGTCGAAACCAGAACGGAGGAAATCAAAACAACTCTGTTTGAGCAAAACTTTGAGGGGAAGGGGCTGATAGGCTCACCGCGCTGGAGGCCAGATGTGAAGCCCTTGAAAACAAGCAAGAAGAAGCGGAAAACAGCTCTAGGTGCAACAATATCTGCCTGAGAGGAGTCCCGAGTTCTTTCCCTGAGGAAGAGCTCAACACTTACGTCAACGACATGTTCTGCTTTATTCTAACGCTGATGAAGCCCCCCTGGAACTGGACAGAGTCCATAGGGTTAGAGCCAGACGGAACGTAACCTCCCCGCCAGATGTCGTAGCGAGAGTCCACTTCTATAGAGTCAAGGAAGAAATCATGTGCGAAGCCAGAAGTTCGGCCCGAATTGGCTTCAGAGATGCCGCAATATCCCTCTACCAAGACCTAGCAGCGGTTACACTCCCCAAAAGAAAAGCCCTTAAACCACTCACTGAATGGCTGCGGGAGAGGAAGACGACCTACCGATGGGGGTTCCCCACAGCCTTAATCTTCACCTGGGATGGCAAGCCACGACTAATCCCCTCCCCCGGAGAAGCAGAGCGCTTCATGAACCCAGACAGCGGGGGCTACTGGAGGGTCTGCAGAAGTCTCTGTAAGACCCCATAGGGACTCCTCCAGGCCCTGGACCAAGGTGGAGGGGCGCCGTAGACCCCGAGGCCCCCCCCGAGTAAAACCAAGAGGGATAACGACTGCTAAAGATAGTAGCCTCCACCAACCACAACTCCGAGCTGGGGGAGTCACCAGGCCCCTTCCCGTGCTCCTCACTTACCTGGCAGGAAGCGAGACTGGAACAGCTACGGCTGGTCCCACTATATGGACTACCTAGCCCGGTGTGGAGACCCGAATACCGTCAGAAGCTGGCTTTAACCCCGCCAACGATCAAATGCCGAATACTCTCAACCTGTACTTTACTGGGCAACAGAAGAGGCACAGTTGCCTCCATTGGAGTAACTACACTGGTCTGGCCGGCTGCCCCGTTGGTTGAAGGCTGGTCCAGAAACTGTGTTATTGTTGGGAGAGTGGGGGAGGGTGGGGAAGGAAGTCTGGGGGGGGGTCCCCACACGGAGGGGGGGGGCACGGCGAAAAAAGGAGCCGAAAGGTTGGGAACAAGTAACTTTCAGGGAAGACCACAAACTGAACTATCTGGGGCTCAAAGGATGGGTTTGTTAAACAAAACACTTGCCATCATGATATGGAACGTACAAGGGCTCAATGCCCCTAGAAAGTGGAAGTCGGTGGAACATAGATTGGAACAATTAGCAGCTGACATGGTCTACCTCCAGGAAACTCACCTGATAGCAGAGGACGAAAAACTGATACGTTTCTGACGCTACCCTAAATGCTAATTCTCCTCAGCCACACAGAAAAAAAGTGGTGATGCTGCTCAGTCAAAATCTGCCATTAACTCAGATTACCATCAAAAGAGACCCATAGGTGAGATTCCAGCTCAAAATAAGGCTTCCTAGTTGAACTACCTATTACCCTAGTGGCGATCTATAGTCCAAACAAAGAGCAAGACCAGTTCCTTCGCAACCTCCTCCCGACCATCCCCGCTTTTTCCTACAGCCATTTACTAATCGGAGGAGACTTTAACCTTCCCCCAGATCTGAGCGTTGATAAGACCATGCCACCCTCAAGGGAGGATTTCAGCAAAGCCCTAGCCATGGCCGAATTCCTACGGGAAACTGAGACGATTGACATGTGGAGACTGCGCAACCAGGGTGAAAGGGACTATACCTTCTTTTCACATGTCCACAGGGGGTATTCGCAGATCGATCTCTTGCTCGCCGCAAACACAATGGCCCCCTATGTGGAGGAAGTCCGAATTGTGCATATAGCAATCTCAGATCACGTACCGGTCACGATGACGCTGCTTCTGCATGGAGTCCCAGAACCTAACCAACGGCAATGGAAAATGCAAGATCAGATCCTGGCCGACCCAGCCTCCAGCTCTGACCTCGCTGAGGTGCTTCAGAATTACTTCACAGAGAACACAACTCCAGACTCCTCAATGGCAACGGTGTGGGGTGCTATGAAACCGGTAATCCGGGGGGCAGCTATGGACACAACAGCTAGACTCAAGCGTCAAAATCTGCTGAAGCAACGAAAGCTGGAGGACAGGCTAGCAGAACTGGAAAACAAGCTCAAACAGCGCCATACGAAAACCACGAACCGAGAAATAAAAAGACTAAAAAGGTAGCTGGAAATGCTCCTTGTAGATCGGGCTGCTAGAGCATTAACGTATACCAAGCAATTCTACTACTTCAACAGTAACAAGGCTAATCGGCTCCTAGCGCACAAAAAATAGTTTCAAAAGCTCCAAACCAGGAACTACATCCAAGGCCTGGTCGACAAAAATAGCACCCTACAGCACCTGGACCCCGAAAAGCTCGAGACAATGGTTCAGCATCGCGAAGAAATCATGGCAGGTCCCCCGACACCAGGCCCGGCCACCACACAATTCCTGGCCGCGATCCCGAAGAAGTAACCACATCCCCTAATGCTTGACCTGGAGCGCCCATTCTCAGTGGATGAAGTGAATGAGACGATCCGCCTACTGAAAAATACCACAGCTGGTCCGGACGGGCTGACCTCAAAATTCTACAAGAAGTTTGCTCACCTGCTAGCACCCCACCGGACAAACCTATATAACTCATTCCTCTCCACAGGCTCCACTACGGCGGCCTAGATAGAATGAATCTCTTACGGTGCTGATCCCAAAACCTGGGAAAGACCGGACGCAGTGCGTATCTTACAGGCCTATAACCCTCCTAAACAATGATGTGAAAATCTTCGCTAAAATACTGACAAACAGGCTGGCCCCGTTCCTCCCAGAGATCATCCATCCGGACCAAGCAGGCTTCGTTCCGGGGCGGGGCACTCAGGACAATATCTGCAGAACCATCAACATTATAGACTCGGCAAACAGGATGGGCTCGAAGCTGACAGTCCTCTCCCTGGAAGCGCATAAGGCATTTGATATGCTCGACTGGGGATACATAAAGGAAACTTTATTGCATTTCGGCTTTGGCCTGAATTTTGTAAAATGGGTCCTAGCCAACTACCAAAGTCCCTCCACGAGACTGTGCTTAAACGGGGCCAAATCCGGCAAAATCAACATAACCAGGGGTACAAGACAGGGATGCCCCCTCTCCGCACTCATTTTCGCCCTATCTATGGAGCCCTTTGCGGACAGAGTCCGCCTGAACCCATTGATGCACGGGCTCACAATCAAAAGTGAATCCTACAAAATTGCCCTATATGCGGACGATGTGCTGCTCACACTCACCGACACGACAGAATCTATAGGAGCCCTATGGCAAATCCTTGAGGAATTCCGAATAGCCTCAGGGTTCACAATAAACGTCTCCAAATCTGTAGCGATGGGCATCAACGTTCCAAGAAAGCTCCAGACGGCAATGGAAGCTGAGCTCCAGATCCCATGGGCAAGAAGGAGCATCAGCTACCTAGGAGTCCAACTACCCAACAAAACGGAGAAGCTGTACAAGACAAACTTTCCGGCACTTTTCAGAGAGCTGAAAGAAGACATTGGGTGCTGGTGAAAACAAGAAATCTCATGGTTTGGTCAGATCACGGCGGTAAAAATGAACTTAACCCCACGGCTGCTGTATTTCGTACCGGCCCTTCCAGTGGCGATCCGGGAAAAGGGCCTACAGAAGCTGCAAGGGGACGTACTGAACCTTGTCTGGGAAGGAAAGAAGTCGGGCATCCCGAAACGCATCATGCTTCGGAGTGCTGCAATTGGCGGCCTAGGGGTCCCAGATGTGGCTAGGTACTGTCTCGCAGCTCAGCTGGCCCCAGCCTTCGCTTGGAGACTTCTCGCTAACTGCCCCCGGTAGCTACAAATGGAAGAAGACTGGAGCAAGACCCCGATCAAGATGCTGCCTCATTGCAATGAACCCAAGCGGACCCAAGAAGGAAGTGGCTAGCTGGAGGAAGGCAGCCCGTCTAGGGAAATAAAGAAGTACAATGGGGCCCCATACACCAATCTGGGACAATCCGGACTTACTTCCCGGGAACCGCACCAAATTATTTTGCGAAATGGAGAGCCTCGGGCTTAAAGACCATGGCAAACTTTTTTGAGAACGGCGCCTACTAAATTCTGAGGAGTGCAAAACCAAATTTAAGATCCCGGAGACCGAAAGGTTTCGCTACACGCAACTGAGGCATTGGCTGTCGAATGAGCAAGTCAAGAAACATGGCAGCAGAGAGTTGACAGTACTAGAACACATCTCACCGCTAACCCTCCGAGAGGGAAAATCTCCACGTTGTACAAAATACTGGACAGAACAGACCGTAAAAAAAAACAGCCTTGTATGTTAAAATGGGAAAAAGACATCGGAAGAACGATCGAGCTGGAAGAATGGTACCACATCTGGACCTGAGCGCAAAAAAGCTCAAAATGCGTGACAAATAAAGGGGCATTCAAAGTCTGCTATAGGTGGTACCGCACCCCCGAATTCCTAAATAAGTGCAACTCGGCCATCCCGACCCTGTGCCACCTTTTTTGGACTTGCCCGAAAGTGTCGCAATTCTGGAAGAACACCCTGGAACAAATCAAAACAATCACCGGGCTATCCATCCCCTGGGACCCGGGAATAGTGTTGTTGGGTGCCCTTAACGGGCTGCACGGCGGATCTCTGCTCTCACCTCCTAACAGCCGCCAAAATCTCCATCGCCAGACTATGGAAGAACCCGGAGGGCCTATCTACGCAAATGTGGTGGTCTAAATGCTGGGAAATCGTAGCAGCCGAGAAATTCACTGCCATTAGGCAACAGATCTAAATTCGAACGTACCTGGGCCCCCTTCCTAGACTATGTGCAGCAATTCCCCGGTATGGCAAGACAACCCCCGGTGCTGCGATGGATGGAAACCCAGGACTGAACAGAAAGGTACATAACAAATTGCGGGGGTTCCGAAAGTCTCCTGCTCACAACCGAGTCGCTGATGGCTGCGTAGGTTAGAGGCACTGACCGGCAGAGGCTCCTGCCGGAAGAACCCAGCCTAAGCCCACACAGTCATATCGATAGTTTCATAATATGCCAACTGTGTCTTCCGTTCCTACTCTGTACATGGCTCCCTTCCTCCTCCCTTACCCCCCCTCCAGTTATTATTGGTTTGGTTTTTGAAGAAAATCCATGAGTTGTTATGATTGTCAGGCTAATTGCATTTGTCTTCTCTTAAGTGCCATGACAAGTGTGAAAAGCATGTAACAATTGTATATTTGCAATGTTTGTTATGCCAAAAACAATAAAAATATTAGAAAAAAAATCACCTACCAATATCTCAAACTCATTCTTATCTAAAAGTCTGCCAATCAAAGTTCCATGTATATAGTTTATAATGGAATCTGTCAAGGGGGTCATATGTTTATCAGTTTAGTTTTAACATTGCCCATTTCGATAAGAATTTCCGCAATGAGTAGACAATCCTAGGCTTTCCCTTCGTTTTTTTTGGAGTGGCAGAAAATTCTTTGCACTAATACGGAAGACCCCGTTCCCCCTTTGGGTCTTTATAGATACATTTTCAATGGCAGAATAACCATCAATACTTGTGTTCTGTCAACCAACGTTCTTGTATTATATAGATTTTGTGAGCAAAGCTATATTCCAGGCCCTTCTTACTCTTAGTCTAGTGACTATTTCCTTGGTGTCCGATGACATCAAATTAATATTTCATTCCAGCACCAAAGACGACTCCCGACATGGGGCCGGGGTCACTGCGGTTGACTTCCGGCAGGGACATGCAGATCGGAGAAGCCACAAATCGGTCAACTCCTAGCGGGGAAATGTGGCCGTGAAAGAGTTGCAGGATGATGCCGACGGGTGGAAGACCGGATCCAGAGAGGACACCTCTGATGACAGCAGCTGGGACAGTGCAGGTGTCATGGTGCCGAACGGGAGGAATGGAGGCTGGTGTTGGCACTGGCCCGATCTGCATGCCGAGGGGGGGGATTTGCACGGATGAAACATGTGGCGGACCCGGAGACAGGAGAGTGCAGGACTCCACGGAATCGAAAGGGGGTGGGCTTCATACACGGCAGCAGCTGGGAACAATGGTGGGAGGCCCAGCAGACACATCATTGGATCTAGGAGACCGGGGACCTAGCAGGGGAGAATTCGGACAAGAGTAAGGAGAGTCGGTGGGTTTAAAGGTCGTAGGGAACTAATGACTGTGTTAATTTTTCATCCCTTGTGATAGGAGACAGAAGAAGGCGAAGGAGAACCAGAGTACTGTATCTGGGTTTACTAAAAGGGAGAATCCTGTGAAGGAACAGGATCAGAAGATCTGGTACGTCAGAAGGAGGGAAACCACGTTTTTTCCATTTTAAAGGCAGCAATCTTGCTTCATTGAAGATGTAGTCTCCTTTTCTGTTACGGTTCTTTAGCTCGTGTAGCGGTGTAGTATGCATGGATTTACTGAGTGACCCTATAAATGATGTTGGGCTTTTCTCCATAGGCTTAGGCTTCGGATTTGCTACTTTCAAGCTTTTCAGGTTATACCCTTGATTTTCCACCGCTGTCGGGATTCACCTCCGCAGGCACAGATTAGATTCACCTAAAACCAGAACGGCCTGAAATTTGTGCAAAATGATGAGGATAACACTGAAGAGAGGAGGGAAAGTGTACTGCTTGATTAACGGTAGACTTGCTTCTATATGTTTCTGAAGAACACTTCATTGTTTACTGGTATCTAATTTAAAATTAGAAGCCCCTGGGTCTGCAGTTTTCACATTTCTGTCTTAGAACGGATGAACAGTGGAATACACAGAATGAGATGGAGACGGATATTAAAGGCTTTGCAAGAGCAGTACTTAATATAACGGTAATCCGATCAAATGTCCAGGTAACCTGATGTAACTATGAACCCCAGCACCCTGCACACACTGCGAGCCGCATCCACCACTCTGCATAATGCCCATTTTGTAAACCCTATGAACAAAATGTTCTTTAGGAGGTTGAGTGTAACTGTAACTAAATAAATGTGTCTTAGCTACATTTCTAGATCATGCCCATTGTGTAAAATCCAATAATAAAAAAAACTCTGGCTTGTGTGCTTAGGGCCCTCATTTGTTGTATGGGGATATTCTGTTTACCTGTCCATTTCTGCACAACTGTATGAAAATAAATGTTGACTAACTTTGATTTGCGGGATCATTAACCAGGTTTCAACAGTCATGCCATCAATTTATCATGCACAGATGAGGCGGTAAGTGGTTCCGCTGCTCCTTAATCTTCTATAGGCACCTAAACTCTACAAAGTGTTTTGAATGAGGGCTGCCTGTGAGGTTTCCTACTTCTACTTCGGTTGCACAAAAGCCTGTTATTTAATTTAATCTGCCAGCATGGACTCATGAAGGAAGATGGGAGGAGTTCATTTCCAGGAGGGTTAAAATATGGAAAATGCTCAATGGAATATTGAAAAAGCAGGAAGGGAACTGAGGGTGGAGCCAAATATAGGAAAGAAGCTAAGGGTGGGATCCAGCATTGAAACCTTATCAAGAAAAATGTACCGAAGTTTGGATATAAAATCATCCTCTAAAAGGGTCTGATTTATTCATAGGAGTAGAGCTGTCAGTTTGGATCAGGATTCTGGAAGGTGCGCAAAATTGTATTTCTAGCAAAAAACGGAGGAAAGGGAAATGAGAGAGGGGCAGTCAAAAGAGCTTTGTACACCAAACTGGGGCACATTAGCTTACTATGTATTGATTCCCAACCAAACACCTGTAAACATATATGGAGATAAATGTGGGTAGTTCCCTGTGGAAAGTACCCTAGAATTAAGGAAACTTTTAATATGTTATATTTACGATGGATGTTGGGGTTGAAGAAAGGGAAAATAATGACAGAACCAATGGGTAGTTTTCTTTAATTGGTTTGGGAGAAGCGTTTGAGTCCAGTATGATGGGTTTAAAAGACACAGACAATGATAAGCTGAAAGGGAAACTACAGAAACGAGAAAAGCAGAAAAAGGGGATTGGAGTGAAGAAAGAGCGGGTTCACATTACCTTGTTATAGCCAAAATGAAAAATTACAGACACGTATGAGGAGAGCAAAGATGTGGAAGGAGAAGACATTATTGAAGTGGTGTGGCCTTCCAATTTGAACTGCAATGCCATATGCATGCATTCAGCATCACTGCAAGTCCAAGCTGCACAACAAACAGCCCCAAAGAGTGACAGCAGGGTGTGTGCAAGTTTATTTGGTTGGGATTTGCTATGTAAACTACGATGGATGATTTACTGCACCTCGAATGGAGTGCTTTTAGATAGTGAACATGAGAATTAAGTTCTTAGCAATGTTACAAGCCGAGTGGGAATGGGTAAAAAAAGCTAGTTATGAAAACAGATTTTAATGTGATTTCGTCAAAGGTACCAAGGGAAGGATGGTCGCACAATGCAAATGAAGTGGTTTTGATAACAAATTCTGAATTGGTAAATACTTAAGTTGACCCCACAAAGCATTTACAATGAACACCACAATATCTCCTAAAAGCCGACACAGAAAATACAATATCTATTGATTGAATCACTGCTAGGACAAGTGATCAATGTATCTACTGCAGTCCATGCACCGCCCCAATTCTACAAATAATGAAACCTAACGGTGACATGTGTCGATTTGTTTACGAATTTAGGAGCAGTAAAAGCAATGGCTTTTCCAACATTCCCTGTGGTCCTGGACCCAGAAACAATATTGTCTTGCATACCGCCCGCAGCTACATGCTGCACAGCAGTATGGAATTAAAATGCTGACTCTACCTTGCTAAAATGCTGCCTGAGTTGCTATTGGGTGAATAGACGTGTTGTGAAGAGTCTAGGGTTTAAACTATCATTAAAATGGCTTCTCTTAAATGGCAGTGCATGGACATATTAACGTAAAATAGGTTTCCTTGTCAGTGTCCTTGAGTAGTTCCTATTTCAATGCAAATTTCTTAACCTGTACTAATAAGTCCTGGTCTCTTCTCACGAGACACTGTCGTATAAAGCAATGTCAGAAAAAATGGGCCAGCCAAAGGTTCCAAAACCCAATCTTCCTGAGCCATTAACCTCAGAGGCTACACTAAGCTAATAAGGTAAAGTTTTCAAAATGTGATCCGATATGTCTCAAGTCCGTTTCTATTGTAATACAACCAAACCTACGCTTTCTCCTTGGAAGGTTCTTGTAATACACTCGGCTGGTCTCCCTCTTGAACATTTTTGTTGGGGGTCCTGCAGTAAGAGTTCCTAGGAACTGTTCTGGGGGCATTGCAGGCGGAATCCCTCAGCCACCTTCTGTAAAGCAGGTTGGTAGCAGCTGGTCTAACCCAGTCCCTGATGGCAAGCTTTCCCTACATAGGATTGGGGGAGTTCGGACAACTCATCCCAGACCCCACAAAAAGCAGCACAGCAGTCGGTCTTCCTTCAGAACATGGGATTTGTGGTCAACGATGGTGATGTTGGCAACTATTGAAAGCGTTACATACAATGCATCTAAAAAAGTGCGTTCACAGTGTTTGATGGTACGGGTTTCAGCTATAGGTTTACAGGGGTGATTTTCCAGTAGTGTTGGACCTGCTAAACAGAAAAGCAGACTTTTGCCAAATCTAGAGTTCATACTGACAAGTAAAGTACTTCTAGATAACGCAAGTTTTACATAAGATTCATCATAAAATTCACCTTTCACTTCTTTGAGATAAATATAGACTTATGTGCACGTGAAAAACCTTTCTGTATTAATATGACTATATCTGCTGTTCCATAAAGGTGTTGGAAGGCACAAAGTGAGCCTGTCCATTGAAACTATAACTCTACTTGGATTTACATTTTTGTAATATGCGTTCTGTTAAAACCTCCCTTTATAGTGACAGATATTGTGGCCATCCTGTGTGCCAGAAGAGTTTGCGAAATACAGATTTTCTTTTTTTTTTTAACACTTTTTTTTTTATTAGTGGTCCAGAAGATACAAGACACAGTTACAACTTCATTGTGCAGATAGAAATAAACATGACAAGGTAGAAAATCAGTACATATATCATACATCTCCTCGGGGTGGTAAGTTTACATAGCTTCATCATCGGAAATCATATCGCACAAAAACATACTGAAGGGTCCCCATATATCTTTAGGTCTGCTTGCCGATGAGCGGGTGAGGACAAACTGTTCTTCAGCCTCATTTACATATGTCAATTCCCGAAGGAACTGCTTCACAGTGGGTGGCGCAGTATTCTTCCATTGTTGTAGAATACATTTTTTGGCCACTGCGCACGTAACATTAAACAGCCTTCTGATCTTTTCAGAGCACTTGCCTATATC